>NC_134363.1:148540044-149140044 GCF_048569485.1 Anomaloglossus baeobatrachus | reverse complement strand
GGCCAGTCCAAAGGGGAGGGCGCTGAATTGGTAATGACGGTGTTCTACAGCAAAACGAAGGAACCGTTGATTGGACACACATATGGGAATGTGTAAATAAGCATCTTGAACATCTATGGAGGCTAGGAATTCTTCCGGTTCCATGGCGGCTAGTACTGCTCTCAATGACTCCATTCGGAAGGTCCGAATGCGTACGGATCTGTTCAGTCTTTTGAGATCCAGGATAGGGCGGACAGAGCCATCTTTTTTGGGAACGACAAAAAGGTTTGAATAGAAACCTTTGCTGCGCTGTTCCAGGGGCACTGGAATGATAACGTTTGCTTTTTGTAACGAGGCTATGGCCTGAAATAAGGCCTGGCTTTGCGTTTCGGACTTTGGGAGACGAGAACGCAGAAACCTGCTGGCCGGCAGGGAATGGAAATCGATCTTGTAACCTGAGGTGACGATTTCTCGAACCCAAGCATCGTGAGTGTGGTCTAGCCAGATATCCCGAAAAATCAGAAGCCGCCCTCCAACAGGAGTCGGATCTGAGGGATACCTGGCGTCATGCTGAGGGGGCCTGTGCAGGTCGAGGTCCCTCAGGTTTAGGTTGTTTGGAGTGGGAACGCGAAGAAGAGCCCCTTGAGGGGCCGGGATCCTCGATCTGAGCGTTGGGACGATCCTTGTACTGAAGGTTTTTGGGAGACTGGCAGAAAGGACTGCCTGCGCCAAGAAGATTTTTTTAAAATTCCTGGATACAGGCCGCATTTGTGGTAGAAGGGTACTTTTTCCACCCGTCGTCTCAGATATGAGTTTGTCCAGGGATTCTCCAAACAGGCGAAGACCATGGAAGGGGAGTGTGGACAGGGATTTCTTGGAGGCACTGTCCGCGTTCCATATCTTTAGCCACAGGACTCTGCGGGCAAAGACAGCATTGGCTGCCGTTAGGGCTGACAAACTAGCTGCATCTAGGGAGCCGTGAAGAAAATAATTAGAGGCTAGGGAGATCAAATCAAGGATCTCAAAAGCCTCCGGAGGAATATTACAAGAGTGAAGCATCCTGCGTAGCTTCTTACTCCACACACCCATGGCTCTCGCGACCCATGTCAAGGCAAACAGGGGGCGAAGAGAGGAGCCTGAAGCCTGGAAAATAGACTTGACCGCCGCATCAACTGCGCGGTCGGACGAGTCCTTGAGAGACGCGCTGTCTGAAAATGGACATAACCGTGTGTTTAGCCAGCCTGGGTACTGGTGGGTCCACAACAGGGGGTACTGACCAGGTTTTAACCATTTCAGATGGAAAAGGATAAGCGAATGAAGTGAAAGGTTTTTTATTAAACCTATCAGGGTGATCCCACCGTTTAGATATGATTTGACGAAAAACCGGATCCTGGGCAAAGGACTTAGGAGGCTTCTTGGCCCGCTTGATTGCCGACTGAGAAGTCGGGTCCGGAGGCTGATCAGAGATCGACAGAGTGATTGACAGCCGAAATTAGTGTGTCTTCTATATGCCTAGACTCTGAAGGGACATCTGAATCAGAGTCAAAGTCTTGGGAATCGTGACTACTAAAAGTCACAGAGCCCGGGTCAGACTGACCATCGTCGGAAGAGGCGTAGAGGTCGCAATGGTGCCTCTTGGAAACAGCCTTTTTACGTTCTAGGAGGGGGGGAGAAGGACCAGACGAAGCAGGCGGGCTCCTCTGAAGGAGCTGAGCCGGGGGAAGGCAGCCTGAGGTCTGGGATATCTGAGTGACAAGGTCATCTATCCTTTTAGACATTAGAAGAGCCCATGCAGGAAGAACGTCATCAGACGGGGGTGCTGCCTGGCCGGTGGCCGGGGCAGAATCCAAAACCTGCGCGGCCTCCTGGTCCGGCATTCGGTTACGCATGTCAGCAACAGAGTTCTACAGCCCTATATAGGGATATGCCGCTGTTCGTATGAGTGACGAGTCACTAGCTGTATTATAAAGTGACTGCTATGCACAGCCGGTATATACCGATAACAAAATGGCATATAATGTCAAACAGTCGGCATATACCTGCAGGCAGAGCCAGTATATACCGCTAGTAGCCGATATACACCACTAGCCAGCAGGCGCACACCGCTAGAGAGACAGCGATATACCGCTGAGCAGAGCGGTATATAGTGCTGCAGAAGAGCAGAGCCAAGGAGGTGATCTCACCCGAGTCTGCTCCCCATGTGGAAAATGGCGTCCAGTGTTCCTGGCAGCATGGAGGAGACAGACGGCCCCCGGAGACTGATTGGTCTCAGGGCTGGGACTAAGCGTGACGGCCAATCGGAAAGGAGCTGCTTTTGAGTGAGGGAGCGGCTTCCAGAGCAGTGAGAGAGGGGGAGTTGCTAGAATGCAGGCCGAAGCCGGGGCTAAAATAATGATGCTCCCCGGGATCACGGCTTGCATCGGCCCACTGGCACCTTTCCAGGCGGCGGTTTGGATGCAGGGGACAGATGACTCGTCGTCTCCCTACCTGCTCCTGGCTCCGTCTGAAGACGCGTCTGTGATGGATGCGGGGATCTCAGGGACGCATCTTCGGCTCAAGGCTGAAGCAGGTCCTCAGCTCTGCTTAGCCCTCTGGAGCTACCTTGGTGTGAGGTGCTTCCAGGGAGCCTGGAGGGGTACGCAGACCCGACCACTTGGGCGCGAGGGAAGACTGACGGCTTGTGCACGCCAGGTTTCCTCTGCCCGCACGCGGGGGGAATGAGGGTGGCAAGGCACCCTGGTATTCCCACATATAAAAAAATAGAAGACAAAAACAAAATAAAAAATAAAAACAAAATAAGCTGGCCTGAGGCACCTGGTAGGGCAAGGCCAGACATGTCAGCCTTCCTGCTGACAATAGAAAAAACTGAGCTAGTTTCCTGCCTAGCTAGGGTATATGCTGTGGGAGGAGGAGCTAACACTTTTTCAATCTAGTGTCACGCCTCCCTGGAGACACCATAATACCCACTGTCTGTGTCCCTCAATGAAAAGACGAGAAAGGAATGAGAATATTTGAGAGAACAAAGCCTTGCGTACATAAGATCAACGACTTATGAGTTCAGTTAATAAAAAAATGGAAGAGGGAGGGGAAAAAGAAAAAAGTGTTGCAGTGTATGTTTAAAAATGTTACTAAATATTTATTTAGTTATCCATGACAAGTTACATGGTAAGGAATTTGTAGTATACTTCATTAATTTAAATCTCCAAAAGACTAGATGCAGTGTGTTTTTGCATGACCAGTCCATGCTCCTTTAGGGTACATGTCCATTAATATTTTTAGTGTGGTTTTTTACGCTGCATATTTTGATTGCGTTTTGTAGTTCAAGCAAAGTGGATGGGATTAATAGAAATCTCACATCCACTGCTTTTTTTTTTATACTGCATAAAACTAACCTGTGGTGCATTTTTCCAATCCGCAACATGTACATTTCTCTTGTGAATACGCCGAGTTTTCAGTATGGTATTTCTCAATAGACTTGTTAGATGCAGAAAAACCACAAGTGAAAAAATAATATGCATTATCAGTGCGCTTCTGTGGCATCAATGCAGCCAAAATGCATTTAATCAGCATCTAAGAATGTCAATACCAGGAAGTTTCAAAGTGAAAAGATTATTTATTTAAAGCATGACACTATACGAAAAAATAAAAAAATGCTTGTGCTTAAAAACCGCATACAAAGATGCAAGTAAACTAAAAAGTGCAAAAATTCAGCAGCTTGAAAAAAAACAACAAATACTGATTAGGGAAATGTAGCCTTAGAAGCTGCTTTCACCTGCTGCTCAGCCAAGATCTATACTCTACTTGCAACCATAAGAATACCCCGGGGGTCTGAGCCCCTCTGCTCTCCAGTACTGTGCTCAAGAAGGGAATTACTCTACTGGAAATGGAAGATCTCAGCTGAGCAGCAGTTGAAAGGAGCTTCTAAAGAAAAAGACCATGTGAAATAACACTTAATAGTGGTGTTTGGGAGAAGAGGAAGCAAAATAAAAATAATTAGGTGTATTGCAAAAATAAAGTGTCAAGAAAAAAAATAAATAAATAGCAATATTTAAAGAAAACTTATTACTATAAAATTGCAACCCAAACCACAGGCATTGTGTTTTAGAGAAGCAAAAGCGGATTAATGTATAGTTCAAGAGAAGAGATTCAGTATAAAGCTGGTTTCAGACAACTGATTAATCAGGTACAAGCCACACACATGGGTATGGTCATACGTGTGTCACAACGGTGACTTCACAGGTTCATCAGAGTTCATTGGGAACTCAGATGACCTCCTGGCCATCACTGCAAAGACACGGCTTGCTGGATACTCACCTGTCTCCGGCGATACTCCTGCTTCCAGGTCCGAGATGCAGTGAATATTCAATGAGCCTAATTAGCAGGGTTCAGAGGCAGGAGACAGCAGACCCGACGAAAGCAGCGCTGGATACTGGTGAATATAGAAAATCTACTTATTTCAAAGACCCGTGTTTTCTCCAGTACGTGTCACATTGATGTGTGACACCCGTGATGCTGGAGAAAAAAAAAACCTGACATGTCTCCATGTGAATGTGCGGGGCCTCGCGGGGGAGGGGGGGGGGGGTGTCACACAATGCGTGTGAAAACACGGACGTGTTTGTAACTCCAGAGAACATGGGTACGTGTGGCATCCGTGTTAAAGACGGATGACAGTACCTGAAACACGAAAGTCTGAAACCGGCCTAACCTGTATTCGTCATTCCAACTTCTGGTTTAGCTGACATTTTCGGTCTAGTTGGCAGTCGAATCAGTTAACAGCTTTTTCATAGTCTTCTCAAAAATATATCTCACCTGACCCCACTCACATTATGCCTAGATTGGACTATATTTTCATAGCTACAGGTTACCTTTCACATGTTGCATTTTTTTTTGGCAAAAAAGTTTTTTGTACAACGCCATCTGCGAAACTAAACCTTTTTTTTGCTCAGAGAACTTATCAATGTCAAAAGTGGCTAATTTATGCCATTTTATTCCCACTGCTACCCTGAGTATATATTTCCATATTCTGTTGTCTATCAGTCGAGTTAAACCAGTACTAGTGTCTGGAAATTACCAATGAAGTCCCATTTTCAGGTATTGTCAACGTGCATGCAGACCAGGCTGACCGTCAGTACCACAACCTTCTGTATTTGATTTGTTGCAGTGCTCGATACCCTCATCCGTAGAACTGACATCACAGACTTCTTGGTCTTGTATAGGAGCTGTCACAACAGCATGGAAAGGAAAGGAAAGGGGTGGGGTGTTGGACAAACCTCATCCAATGTATTTAAATACAAACTGGATGCAGGAGGACATTTCATTTCCACATCTGGGCTAATAAATTAACTAAGGAGAAATTCTGTTTTTCTTCCAACGATTACCTGCGATGATAAAACAGTTAATAGAAAGTAAGGGTCATTACTAATTTACAAATCTAAACTTTGGCAATGCAAATCTAAGAAGCAGATTGCTGAAAAATCCAAACAAGGTTTTAATAAAATATGGTTAAGTCTAAATAATTTCGGAAAAGTTCCAAGAAAAACCCCCCCAAAAAAACGATTACTGCAGTATCATTCCCTCATATCGCAGCTTACGAGATGAAATGAGTATTTGTACAGGATGTGTGTTTTGCCAGTCGTGATGAATCAAGTCAGCAGTGACTGGACTGGGTGATGGCTACAAGCAGGAGCTGTCTGCTTTTCTGGCCATTATTAAAGGACAAGGTTTTATTAACCTAGTCATTATCAGTGACTCAAGGCCTATAACTATGAAGGAAAGAATTTACATTTAGAATTTGTGGAGGTTTAAACTTTTTACTATACGGAGTGCCCGAAGCTACTGTCATTTTTTTCTTTATTAAAGTAGCAGATCACAAGGATGATATCACTTTATCATCAGAGTTCCCCATTAACCCTGTTAATGAAGGGGCCATAGAGTTCTTGTCACTTCTACCTCAAAAACATCAAGAATTCGACCTTTTCTTACCGTTGACGCTGCAAAAACTCTTACTGTCGCTCTCATTCATTCTCGCCTGGATTATTGTAACTCTTTACTAATTCGCCTCCCTCTTACTAAACTCTCCCCTCCAATCCATTCTGAATGCCGCAGCCTGGATCATTTTCCTCTGCAACCGATTCACTGATGCCTCTGCTCTTTGCCAGTCATTGCACTGGTTGCCTATCCGTTACAGAATCCTATATAAACTTATCACTCTCACTTACAAAGCTCTCCACGGTTCCGCACCACCCTACATCTCCCTCATCTGTCTATCACCCCACCCCTCCACTCTGCTAATGACTTAAGACTGACATACTCAACAATTCGAACCTCCCACTCCCATCTTCAAGATTTCTCACGAGCTGCGCCTATGCTCTGGAACACACTACCAAGAGAAATCCGATTAATTCCCAACATCCACACCTTTAAGCGGGCCCTAAAAACGCATTTCTTTAGACTAGCCTATCAACTCTCTGCCCTGATCTAATCTAGTCCCTTTCTGCCCTTCAAAAAAATTTACTGCCAGTTCTCGTCCCCTGTACCTGTATAAATTCTCAGACTGGTTCATGCAGCTGCTTTTGAATACCCTATTAAAATCAATGGCTGGACCATATATGACAAGCTTTTCTCCCCCCCCCCCCATTCACCTTTTGTGTCTCCCCTATTTCCTCATTGACTAAGCTGACGAGCAGGGCCCTCACTCCTCCTGGTATCTTAATTTTGTTATTTTGCATTGTCTGTACATGTCCCCTCTTAATTGTAAAGCGCTGTGGAATATGTTGGCGCTATAGAAATAAAACTTATTAGTTGAGAAGTGCTGTATAGCTAGATTCAAGGGAATTCGTGATGCAGGATGGGTGGTGGTCCCAGAGGTTGGACCAAACTGAACATAAAGGGAAGTCATAACCCAGCGATGTGCCATTATTTTAGAAGATGGGAATACTCCTTTAATGTAATGCCTTTAAACTGAAGAAGGATTAGATCCAAATGTTAGGTGGGTATTTAAAACCTAGCATATGATAATGCAAACATGCAATTGGTTGCATTAATTTGCAGGTCCATGTGGCTGTGCATGTCATCACAAATGAAACATTACACCAGCAAATATACAGCTGACCCAGTGAAGACCATTCTTACACATCACACAGTGTATACACAGGTTACTTAGCTATTATACTTACCTAAAATATACAAAAAAAAAAATAAAAAAATGATAATAATTAGAAGCTCCTCCTTACCTAATCCATGGTGACAAACCTAAATCCTCCAATATAGAACAAGTGCAGAGTCTGCACTTTACCAATACACTATAAACAAAGCGTACGTCACTACCACACATCAGATACACATGCATCAGAATTCCCTGAAAACCAAGTGATACCACAGTATTGATGTTATACCTTCCTACTACCACATAGTTGAGCTGCAAATGCAAAGATTTACGCCTTTGAGAGTTGAAACCTTTTTGGTTTACATAAAATGCAATCCTGGGGATACAGTTCTTTGTCTTTCTTAAGCAGATCATTGTACATCTGTTCATATGTGGTTTTGAAATCGTAAACATTTGGCTTGTCTGGTGCTGGGCCCGGAAGTTTAACATGTGTTCCTGTTCCAAAGGACCGGACATTGAAGGATCGTTTGCTGAAAGAAAAAAAAGAAAAGAATTTCAGACTCAAAAGGAAGGCAGCAATATTCTACATTTTACAGACTAGTTGAAAGTTTCAGATATTATTAGATTAAAAATAACACGTTATCAAATGCTATAGCTAATCATCAAGAACATTCACAAAAAAAAAAAAAGGCTCTGTTCACAACAGTGTTTTTAGATCAGTTTTTGGAGCAAATAAGATTCAAGTGAAAATTTACTCAATTACAAAGTGGATGCAAATACAAGAAATAGCAATCCATTTTTTTTTTTTTTACAATTTTAAAAACACAAGGCCATTTATTACAGAGAAGTTGTAAAGCTCCCATACTCAGGTTGTCAGCTGATACTACAGACATTGGGAAAGCTCCGCCGACTTCAGAGTAATGTGTACAGGGGCTTTATAGTCTCTTTATTACCTAAAGCTGTTCAAGGCCTTGTGCTCACGTTGCTTTTTCCATGCTTCTTTTAAATCAAAAGCAAGGACAAAGCATCTGGGCAAAGTATGAGAATCCTGACTTGCTGTGCCCACGTTGCTTTTTTTCCTTGCAGTTTTTGATGTTGAAAAAAGAAGCAGCATGTCAATCGTTTGAGTTTTTTCACCAATTGACTTCAATGGAGTCAGTGAAAAACGCAGGAAACCGCATGTGTAATGCCCACTTTTTTTGTGCGTTGTGCTTTTTTGATGTCAATGGGGCTTCCCTGCAGCCTCGTCTCGTGGTCTTTACCCGGGACGTTGCTGCAAGGAAGTCCGGTGACGTCACAAGTTGAATCAACTTCATGCCAGCGGATCACCGAGGGTTCCCTGTACCTAGGCCTCACAGTCTTTACTGTGGGACCTTGTTGCAGGGAACTTCAGTGACGTATAGTAGGTGCCTTGGTCTGTGAGGCAATCCATACCTCAGTAATCTGGGGCGTCATGGTGACGACTCAGGGTTACCATGGCAGTCATCGGGTCCCTGTGATTGAATTACAGGGACCAGATAGCCAGGGAAAGTTAGATTCCTCCTCCTGCGATCGCACTACTCGCAGCATTTAGGGGTATAAACTGCCAGGAGCGGGGCGAGCACTACTCTTGCCAGTGAGAGGCGTGTCCCAGCTGTAAGATCAGCTGGTGACTTAGCAGCAACAGCGGGGTACAATGCCTGAATCCCCACGGTCACCATGACCATGGGGAGTAATAAAAAAAAAAAATCTGGGGATGCCATCAGGCAAGCAGCACAAATGGACTGGGTCCAGTAAAGCGATGCACACCAACCCTAGGGTACGTTAGCATATTCTTAGGTGACCATCTGAGGATACATGATGTATATATGCACGTTCCTTTCTAACATAATGCCCTCCCCCTGTATTAGATCAATTACACATTTCATTGGTACCTGGAACAAACGTGTAATCGAAACATTTGTCCGTTCATGAGACGCTGCACACAATTAGGCTACGTGCGCACGTTGCGTATTTGCATGCAGTTACGCTGCGATCTGCACTGCAGTGTAAGGGTATGTGCGCACGTTGCGTACTAGCCCAGCACCGAAAAGGTGCGCTTCAGAGCGCAGCTGAAAAGCTCCGTTCTGAAGCGCATGGTGCCGGCGAGAACGTGCGCTCTGCCTGCAGCTCCTGCCATAGACAGAGCAGGAGCTGCCGTCAAAGCGCACGGAAGAAGTGACATGTCACTTCTTTTTGCGCAGCGCTTCGGCAGTAGCCGAAGCGCTGCGCTCTGAGACGCCACGTGCGCACGGCCCCTGCACAATCTCCATAGACTGTGCAGGGGACGCAGGACGCATGCAGTTACGCTGCGCTGCAAAGCGCAGCGTAACTGCATGAATTTACGCAACGTGCGCACATAGCCTAACTGC
Source organism: Anomaloglossus baeobatrachus (assembly GCF_048569485.1). Classification (NCBI taxonomy): domain Eukaryota; kingdom Metazoa; phylum Chordata; class Amphibia; order Anura; family Aromobatidae; genus Anomaloglossus; species Anomaloglossus baeobatrachus. The sequence goes on along the minus strand of NC_134363.1, from coordinate 149,130,570 downwards.
ATGTGTCCTGCGTCCCCAGCATAATCTATGAAGATTATGCAGGAGACGTGCGCAAGTGGCGTATTAGAACGCAGCGCTTCGGCTGCTGCCCGAAGCGCGCGTTCTAAGCAGTGACGTGTCACTTATTCCGTGCGCTCTGCATGCATCCCCCGCTCTGTCTATGGGAGGGGCTGCACAGAGCGCATGAAAATCGGCTTTTTTTTCCAAAGCGCACATGTGCTGTTCAAATCGCTGCAGAAATTTCTGCAGGGACAGAACGCAACGTGCGCACATAGCCTTAGACTATCAGTGAGCAGATTCACACCTAGGGCAGGCAAGTTGCAGCCAGTGCTGAATCTACATCTTGTTTTCCATGTTAAATTTAGTCACATGACTATGGTGTCCCCTCATGCTGCATATATAAAACAGGTCCGTGCAAAACTGAGTGGTGTAACATTACCATACACTTCAATGGTGCACACACTTTCAAAACCTGGGTACATCCCTGCAGACAGGAGACAGAAGGGTACCAACTCAGCCCACTGAATGACATCAAGCTGCTTAACAGACACCACTCCACTCTACATTCAATTTCATGCCCAGAAAAACTAGGCCAATTTTAAAACATTAAAAAAAATGCCTAATTAGTTACTGCGGCCTCTGTATGCCGGTATGCTGAGCGGTGCAGTCTGCAGCTAAAAGCTAGCTGCGCAGTGAAGCAATTTTGCTGCATATTTGCACATCCAACAACAATAAAAATGCTTTTAGCTTATGTCATTTATAAGCCCTGACAGCATAAAGTGCAATTTTCGCCTGCAATATATGGACTACTTTAGGCTGGAACCATAATCCTATGGTAGTTTAAAGCATAAGCCAAGCCTCTGCATCCACAGCCTTCTTTACTTTGCAAGTACAAAATCAATTTTTATACAAGGGTTTCCAACAAAAACAAAAAAAAAAAAAACCCACACAACCCACAAATGTAAAACCATAATAGACAATGCTAATGCATACAATATGTGCAATATTGCATTGTATGTATATGGCTGCTTTCACACTACGTCTTTTTAACATGCGTCCTGAACGTTTTTTTAACGCAGAAACGGATCCAGTGCAAATGCGTTTTCATTTCAATGCATTTGCAATGGACTCGCGTTAACATGCGTTCACATGCGTTTGCGTGCGTTATAGTGAGGATCCAGCGACTTGCAGTTTTTTAACATCTTTCAAAAACGCTACTTGTAGCGTTTTTGAGCTGCGTCCAACTTCTGCAAATTGCTGGATCCTGACTAAACAGCATGCAAACGCATGTGAACGCTGGCATGCTGATAGGCAGGATCCTGCTTGCTCTACTGAGCATGCCCAGAAGCCAGCCTCCGTGATCAGTCTCTCTCCTCCCTCTGTCTCTCTCCCTCTCTCTCTGTCTCTCCACCTCCCTCTCCCCCACCTGAGAGCTGCGGACACTCGTAACCAAGGTAAATATCGGGTAACCACTTCTCTTAGTTACCCGATGTTTACGTTGGTAACGTGTGCAGGGAGCCCGGCTCCTAGCAGCTGCAGACGCTTGTAACCAAAGTAAATATCGGGTATCCAAGCAAGTTACCCGATGTTTACCTTGGTTACGAGCCTCGCAGCTGTCAGATGCCGGCTCCCAGTCTGGCATGTTTAGTTCTCCTCACTCCCGATCACATGACTCCAATGCCCGCCCCTAAACATCCAGTGACAGGATCCTGCAAAATAAGACATGCGTTTGCATGCATTTTTTGCTGTAAAAGCAGGATCCATTTTTTGCTGTAAAAGCAGGATCCGCTTTTGCAGCAAAAAAACGTTCAGGACGCATGTTAAAAAGACGTAGTGTGAAAGCAGCCTATCCTAATGAAAATGTAAATTTATGTAACTAAAATATTTGACTGAAAACAAAATTAGCTAAAAAAAAAAACCAAACCCCCTCATACAGCCATGATGGTGAGAAATAGTGCACTTGCACCAGTTTCTTAAAGGGAACCCGTCACCTCAGAAAACACTTTTTACCTTTAGGCTATGTGCGCACTGGGAAATGGAATTTTGAGAAAATTCCGCATGCTCTCAAAGATTACCGCACCCGCGGTAAAAAACGCAGCAAACCGCACCCGAAAACCGCATGCGGTTTGCTGCGGTTTCACCGCGGTATTGTTCACGGTATTGCCGCGTGCGGGTTGGGATGTGCTTTATTGCATTCAATGCAATAAAGCACATTAAAAAAAAAAAAAGTAATTTAATTCTGAGATAGTAGATAGATAGACAGAAGAATAGATAGAGGGATAGATAGATAGATAGAGAGGACAGATCGCTACATTTCCCACGGTCGGCAGTGAGTTCACATTACCTCTGCTGCATTCATTCAGCGCGGTGTCTGACAGTCGCGGCTGGATGTAAGCAGCGTAGGACGTCAGACCTGTGGATTACATCGGAGCTTTCTTTCAGGAGGGGTTAATAAAAGGGTGAACGAGGCTTGTTTGTTTTATTTAAAATAAAAGGATTTTTCGGTGTCTGTGTTTTATTCACTTTACTTACGGGTTGATCATGTCAGCTGTCTGACTGTTACGGATGCCAAACGACGCAAGTGTTAAAGCACCCTTAAAGGGGTGGTCTGAAAGAGGAAGACATTTTAATTTTAATCCCTATTTATTGCCCCAATCTAAACTATGATCTAATATGGCTGCATTACAAATTTCCTTCCTGACTACACTAAGCTGCTATTGATTTAAAATATATGAGCATATGTATGTGTGATTATATATATGCACATAGAATATTAAAAAAAAAAAAAACACACACACACACACACACACACACACACACACAGGATTCTGTGACACAGAGCTATGCTGAACTGAACACCCTGTCACTGTGCAAATCACACAATGACGGCACACAGGGACCAGAAAAGCCCATGAAATAATAGTCACTTTATTTCAGGGAGGGGGCAGAGGCAGTTCCGATATTGTTGTCAGGAAAGGGTAGCGACTTTTTAATGCAGCCATTTTAGAAATTACTTTACACTGGAGCAATAAATAAGAATTTATATTAAAAATGTCTTCAGCCTTCAGACCACCCATTTAAGTGAAAAGGCAGCTATCCAAAAAGATCCCTTTGCTAGGTATGCAGCTTCTTTGTACATAAAGTATATACGGTAGTTAAAACAACTAAAGTAGCTTTCAGGTTTTCTTACTGTAGCCTTGAAAACAAACTGTATAGTATACCGCAATATATGGCTAATATCACCTTATCTGTAGGTACAGCCAAGTTTAACCCCTTCACGACCATGGACGGATCTTTCCGTCATGGATCGTGTCCCAGTAAGCCCCGCCCCCTGCCGCGGGCAGGCGGCGTGGATCGGCACACATATCAGCTGTTTTCAACAGCTGACATGTGTGCCTACATGTTCCGAGTGGAATCGCATTCCACCCGGAACATTAACCCCTTAGATCTCGCTGCCAGACTTTGGCAGCGAGATCTATATGCGCGCGGCCATGTTTTTACTTACCGCCGCCCCCTCCGGACATCACGTGAGTGATCACGTGACGTTTGGTGGTTGCCATCGTAGCACAGGGTCATGTGATGACGCCTGATGCTATGAAGTTTCACTTTCATTCTTCCTCGGCACGGAGCAGAGGAAAAAAGAAAGTGACCATTTCTGCTGTTTACAGCGGTATAGCTGTGATCAGCAGATAGCGATCAGCAATCGGATTGCTGATCGCTATAGCCCCCTAGGGGGACTAGTAAAATAAAAAAAGTAAAAAAAAAAGTTTTAAAAAATTTAAAAAAACCAAAAACCTAAAAGTTCAAATCACCCCCCTTTCCCCAATTGAAAATTAAAAAGGGTTAAAAAAAATACACATTTGGTATCGCCGCGTTCAGAAATGCCCGATCTATCAAACTATAAAATCAATTAATCTGATTGGTAAACGGCGTAGTGGCAAAAAAATTCCAAACGCCAAAATTACGTTTTTTGGTCGCCGCAAGTTTTACGCAAAATGCAATAACAGGCGATCAAAACGTAGCATCTGCGCAAAAAGGCTACCATTAGAAACATCAGCTCGAGACGCAAAAAATAAGCCGTCACTGAGCCATAGATCCCAAAAAATAAGAACGCTACGTGTTTTGGAAAATGGCGCAAAACGTGCGACACTTATTGGACAAACTTGTGAATTTTTTTTAACCCCTTAGATACAAGTAAATCTATACGTTTGGTGTCTACAAACTCGCACCGACCTCAGGCATCATACCTACACATCAGTTTTACCATATAGTGAACACCGTGAATAAAACATCCCAAAAACTATTGTGCCATCACACTTTTTTTGCAATTTTTCCACACTTGGAATTTTTTTGCTGCTTTCCAGTACACAATATGGTAAAACTTATGGTTTGATTTAAAAGTACAACTTGTCCCGCAAAAAACAAGCCCTCATATGGCAAGATTGACGGAAAAATAAAAAAGTTACGGCTCTTGGAAGAAGGGGAGCAAAAAACAAAAACGCAAAAACGGAAAGTGCCCCGGGGCTGAAGGGGTTAAAGGGAACCTGTCATCAGAAATTTAGCTATAAAGCTAAAAGTTTCCCCCTCTGCAGCTCCTGGGCTGCATTCTAGGAAGCTTCCTATAGTTTTTGTGGCCCCTTTTATTCCAAAATAAATACTTTACAAACTTGTACCTTTTTCGTATGCAAATTTCTAAAATCTTCCATGGGGGCGGGCTGCCTGATGTACGTTGCTGTCCTCCTGCCGATTTACGCCGCCCCCGAACGCTGAATTTCAAACCTCAGGACGCCGCCCCTGGTCCCGCGCATGCGCTGTGCTGCTGTAGCGGTGCCGTGCACTGTGTGCACGTGTGACCGCTAGTGACACTTTGCGCGGGCACGAGGTTATGGGCGGCGCTGTGAGTGTCATCAGCAAGTGCCGCCCATAACCTCGTGACCGCACTTTCCCCTCTTCCTCCAGCGTTCTGCGCAAATGCTCGCTGGCCAGATGACCGGACGTCGCCTCCTTCCCATCCTGCTCAGCAGCAGGAAATAGATGGGAGGAGCGGACGGAGCAGTCGGTGCCCGCGGAAAAGCGTCACCAGCGGTCACACGTGCACGGCACCGCTACAGTAGCACAGCGCATGCGCGGGACCACGGGCGCCCAGGGGCGGCGTCCTGAGGTTTGAAATTCAGCGTTCGGGGGCGGCGTAAATCGGCAGAAGGACAGCAACGTACATCAGGCAGCCCGCCCCCATGGAAGATTTTAGAAATTTGCATACGAAAAAAGGTACAAGTTTGTAAAGTATTTATTTTGGAATAAAAGGGGCCACAAAAACTATAGGAAGCTTCCTAGAATGCAGCCCAGGAGCTGCAGAGGGGGGAACTTTTAGCTTTATAGCTAAATTTCTGATGACAGGTTCCCTTTAACCCCATAGCGACGGCCTAACGTCTCAAGACGTCGGAAAAACAGGGTACTTATTCTGTTCCGACGTCTTGAGACGTCAGGCCGGAAAAAGCTTGTAGCGCCCCCCAGTGACGAAAAATCTCGGGGGTTTCAGCTACCGGAGGTAGCTGAGACCCCCAAGATTATGAATCGGGGTGTTTTTTTTGGACCCCGTTAATGCGATCGCCGGTATACACCGTATACCGGCGACAACATTAAAAAAAAAAAAATGGCCGGTAAAATTGATTTATTTCTCATCTGACGTGATCAAACATGTCAGATGAGAAATAAATATAATCCTCTAGTGCCCCCAAAGCCCCCGGTACCGGAGAGTCCCCCCACCACCCCTACCCCCCCTCCGGAAAATCCAAGATGGCTCCGCCGCGCGCTGAAAACTGCCGCCGCCGCCGGCTCTGCATTCATTTCCCTCCGATCTGAAATGATCAAACATTTCAGATCGGAGGGAAATGTCCTCCCCCTGACCCCTCCTCCGGTCCACCGGAGATCTCTGGTCCCCGGAGCCCCCTCCGGTTCTCCAGAGCCGCCTCCCCCCTCCCCCCTCCCCCCTCCGGAGCGTGGAAAATGGCGGCCGCATTCATCCTACTCTTTCTGCCGCATGTGACACGTCACATGCGGCAGAAAGTTGTCCCCAGGTCCCCCCCGTCACCCTCCGTCACCCCCCCCAGCCCCCGGTCATACGTTACCTGTCTGCTGGTGCTCCGGCCCCGCGATCACGCCGCCTCCTTCTCTTGAATGCTGGCGGCGCATGCGCAGACAGCGGCTGTCAGCTGGATCCCTGCACAGGGATCCTGCTGACGTCGCTGATGCACAGGCTCCACTGTGGACCGGGGGAGGGTGAGTGCAGTGATCTGCAGCCACACTCCTCACATGGAGAGGCTGCTGTTCCAGAAAATGGGGGGTACGTTCTGTGAGCGTGCCCCTCATATTCTGGAATGAGGTTACTGCAGGTCACTCTGCCCTAGGTTGGACCGGGGCAGTGTGAGTGCAGTATTCTCAGATTACTGCACCCACACTGCTCATGGAGAGCTTGCTCTTCCAGAAAATGGGGGATACGTTCCCTGAACGTGCCCCCCATATTCTAGAAGATCCAGAGACGGCGTGGGACCTCAAAAATGGATTACAGCGACCGAAATTTATTTATTTACAATAAATTGGTAAAAGAGGAATGTTTCGGGGAGTTTTTTTTCAAATAAATTTTTTTTTTGTCTTTATTTTTTTCTATTTCTTGACTGGGTTAGTGATGTCGGGTATCTGTTCAGATGCCGTGACATCACTAACCCCAGGGCTTGATGCCAGGTGACATTACAGCTGGTATCAACCCCATATATTACCCCGTCTGCCACCGCACCAGGGCGCGGGATGAGCTGGAGCGAAGCGCCAGGATTGGCGCATCTAATGGATGCGCCACTTCTGGGGCGGCTGCGGCCTGCTATTTTTAGGCTGGGAAGAGTCCAATAACCATGGCTCTTCCCACCCTGAGAATACCAGACCCCAGCTGTCCGCTTCACCTTGGCTGGTGATCTAATTTGGGGGGACCCCACGTTTTTTTTTTTTTTTAAAAAACGCCTGGGGAGCCCTCCAAATTGATCACCAGCCAAGGTGAAGCTGTCAGCTGTGGTTTGCAGGCTACAGCTGTCTGCTTTACCCTAGCTGGCTATCAAAAATAGGGGGGACCCCACGTCGTTTATTTTAATTAATTTTTTGGGGGGCTAAATACAAGGCTAGGCACCCTTTAGTGCCACATGAAAGGCACTAAAGGGCGCCAGCTTAGAATATGCAGGGGGTGGGACGTTATATTTGTTTGACATCTATCCATTCATCCATTGTAGCATTTTAGGCTGTGCGCCCACAATCGGGATTTGCAGCGTTTTGGGCGCAGAGTGTTTTCCCTGCGTCCATAACGCTGCATTGTGCAGTAGAAGCACAGTGGAAGGATTTTTAGAAATCCCATGCCCAATGTACTTCTCTTCTCCGCAGCATAAACCGACCTGTGGCGCAGCTTCCCGAGCCTCAGCATGTCAATTTATGCTGCGGAGATGAGTGTTCTCTGCAGGTAGCATAGAGCTCCACAGCGGCCTGAACCCAAATCGTGGGCATGGGCAGCTGCGTACTCCCGTGGACAACACTCACATCTCTGCAGGAGGCTGACACTGTGTACTAGACGCCGTGTCGCTGGATCATGGCCACATAGCCTAAAAGTGAGACATTTGTTGCTACAGCAACATTTTTGTGAAGTACCTGTGGATTCAAAATGCTACTATACTCCTGAATAAAATCCAGTTTCCAAAATGGAGTCACTTGTGGGGGGTTTCGAATGTATAGGTACCCAAGGGGCCCTGCAAATGTGACATGGTGCCCGCAATTTATCTCAACTTTTCCAGAATTCAAATGGTGCTCCTTCCATTCCAAGCCCTCCCATTTATCCAAACAGAGGTTTTTGGCCACATGTGGGGTATCCCTGTGCTCATAAGACATTGGATAACAACCTGTTGGGTCCACGGTTTGTTGTTGTCTCTTGAAAAAGTGAGAAATTTGATGCTGAAGCAACATTTTTGTGAAAAAAATGAAAATTTTCAATATGGCAACCTAAGCTTATCAAAATCTGTGAAGTATTCGTGGATTCAAACTGCTCACTATACACCTAGATAAAAGCCTTGAGGTGTCTTGTTTCCAGAATGGAGTCACTTGTGGGGGACAGCCACTGTTTAGGCACCTCAGGGGCTCTCCAAATGCAACCTGGCGTCCGCTATTGATTCCAGCCAATTTTGCAGTCAAATGGCACTCCTTCCCTTCCGAGCCCTGCTGTGCACCCAAACAGTTGATTTCCACCACATATAAGGTATCGCCAAACTCAGGAGAAATTGCACAATAAATGTTATGCTGAATATTTTCCTTTTACTCTTGTAAAAAAAAAAGCTACCTGGTTGAAATAACAATTTTGTGGTAAAATTTTATTTTTTTTTTTCATGGCTCAACGTTATAAAATTCTGTGAAGCACCTGGGGGTTCAGGGTACTCACCAAACATCTAGATAAATTCCTTGAGGGGCCTAGTTTCCAAAATGGGGTCACTTGTGCGGGGTTTCTGCTGTTTAGGTACCTTAGGGGTCCTCCAAATGTGACATGGTGCCCGCAATCTTTTTCAGCCAAATTTCCTTTCCAAAATTCAAATATTGCCCCTTTCGTTCCAAGCCCTCCCATTTGTCCAAACAAAGGTTTCAGACCACATGTGAGGTATCACCGCGCTCATAAAAAAGTGGTTAACAAACCTTGAGGTCAAATTTTTGGAATTACCTCTTGAAAAAGTGAGAAAATTGATGCTAAAGCAACATTTTTGAGAAAATTATTAAAATTTTCAATATGACAACGTAACGTTAACAAAATCTGTGAAGTACCTGTGGATCTAAAATGCTCACTATACCCCTAGATAGAAGCCTTGAGGGGTCTAGTTTCCAAAATGGTGTCACTTGTGAGGGATTTCTTCTGTTTAGGTACCTTGGCGGACATGTAAATGCAACATGGTGCCCGCAATCTATTTCAGCCAAATTTGCTTTCCAAAATTCAAATATTGCTCCTTCTGTTCCGAGCCCTCCCATTTGTCCAAACAGAGGTTTCTGATCACATGTGGGGTATTGGCGCGTTCATAAGAAAGTGGGGAACAAGTTTTGGGGTCCATTTTGTTGTGTTATTTCTTCTAAAAGTGAATAAATTTGGGTTAGAGCAACATTTTTAGGTAAAATTTAATTTTTGCTTTTTTTTCATTCCACATTGCTTTTGTTCATGTGAAGCACCTGAAGGGTTAATAAACTTCTTGAACGTGGTTTTGAGTACTTTGGGGGGTGCAGTTTTTAGAATGGTGTCACTTTTGGGTATTTTCTGTCATCTAGGCCTCTCAAAGTCACTTCAAATGTGATGTGGTCCCTAAAAAAATGGTTTTGTAAATTTTGATGTAAAAATGAGAAATCGCTGATAAACTTTGAACCCCTCTAACTTCCTAACAAAAAAAAATTTTGTTTCCAAAATTGGTCTGATGTAAAGTAGATAAGTGGGAAATGTTATTTATTAACTATTTTGTGTCACAGAAATCTCTGGTTTAACGGTATAAAAATTCAAAAGTTGAAAATTGCAAAATTTTCAAAATTTTTGCCAATATTCAATTTTTTTCATAAATAAACGCAAAAAATATTGTCCTAAATTTGGTACTAACACGAAGTCCAATATGTGACGAAAAAACAATCTCAGAATCACCGGGATCCGTTGAAGCGTTCTAGAGTTATAACCTCATAAAGTGACACTGGTCAGAATTGCAAAATTTGGTCTGGTCATTAAGGTGAAAATTAGCTCCGTCACTAAGGGGTTAATTACATCCTATGCTTTTACAATCCAGTTGCTGCCTTCAGCAGAAAAATAAAAGGGCAATGAGTCAACTATGACTCAAACTTTAACTAAAACATTGCTGAATAAAAGCTAGTGAGAGCCCTGATCTAGTACTTTTTGTACAGCACAGTTTGGTTACAGACATCGTGAAGAGAAAAGCAGATGCCAGACCAAATCTAAGGCTGCTTTCACACTACGTTCGTTTAACATGCGTCATGAACTTTTTTTTGCTGTAAAAGCGGATCCTGCTTTTACAGCAAAAAAACGCATGCAAACGCATGTGTTATTTTGCAGGATCCTGTCACTTTAAGTTTATGGGCGGGCATTGGAGTCATGTGATCGGGAGTCAGTGGAACTGAACTTGAGACTGGGAGCCGGCTTCTGACAGCTGCGGAGGCTCGTAACCAAGGTAAACATCGGGTAACTTGCTTGGATACCCGATATTTACGTTGGTTACGAGCATCCACAGGTGCTAGGAGCCGGGCTGTCTGCTCCCTGCACACGAAACCAACGTAAAGATCGGGTAACTAAGAGAAGCGCTTTGCTTGGTTACCCGATATTTATCTTGGTTACAAGTGTCCGCAGCTCTCAGGCGGGGGGGGGGGGGGGGGGAGAGGGAGAGAGAGGCAGAGAGGGAGGGGGAAGAGAGAGGGAGGGGGAGAGCGGGACTGATCACCCGAGGCTGGTTTCTGTGCATGCTCAGTAGAGCAAGCAGGATCCTGTATCAGCATGCCAGCGTTCACATGGGTGTGCATGCAGTATAGTCAGGATCCAGCAATTTTCAGTATTTCGACGCAGCTCAAAAACGCTACAAGTAGCGTTTTTGAAAAATGTTAAAAAACTGCAACTCGCTGGATCCTCACTATAACACACGCAAACGCATGTTGACGCGAGTCCATTGCAAATGCATTTAAATGAAAACATTTGCACTGGATCCGTTTTTGCATTAAAAAAAAAAACCGTTCAGAACGCATGTTAAAAAAACCGTAGTGCGAAAGCAGCCTAAGGCTATGTGCGCACACTGCGTTTTTTTGACGCTGCGTTTTTGGCCGCTAAAACCGCACAAAAACGCACCCGCGTCAAAAAACGCACGCGTTTTGCCGCGATTTGGTGCGTTTTTTTGCTGCGTTTTTGCTCACTGCGTCTTTATGAGTTTATCAGTGAACAAAAAAAAAAAAAAAAAAAGGTCTGATGTCATTTCCTTCAATGTGTTCTTCATTCTCCACTAGTGTATGCAGAAGAGCAGACAGCTGCAGAACTACAAGGCTCAGCATACTCCATCCAATAGTGTATGCAGGAGAGCAGACAGCAGCTGCAGAACTACAAGGCTCAGCATGCTCCATCCAGGACTGTATGCTCGAGGGAGAGTCAGGGGGAGCAGACCTACAAGGCTCAGCATCCTCCATCCAATAGTGTATGCAGGAGAGCAGACAGCAGCTGTCAAACTACAAGGCTCAGGATCCTCCTTCCAGGACTGTATGCAGGATTTCTTTGCCCCCCCCAAACAAAAAAAAAATGACGTGGGCTTCGCCATATTTTTGTATGCTAGCCGGGTACAGCAGGCAGGTACGGGCTGCCCCCAACCCCCAGCTGCCTATTTGTACCCGGCTGGGAACCAAAAATATAGGGAAGCCCCTTTTTTTTTTTTTAAAATTATTTCATGAATTTCATGAAATAATTTTTAAAAAAAAATTACGTTAGCTTCGCCCAATTTTTGAGTCCAGCCGGGTACAACTAGGCAGCTGGGGATTGGAATCCACAGTGCAGGGTGCCCATGCTTTCTGGGCACCCCCGCTGTGAATTGCAGTCCCGCAGCCACCCCAGAAAATGGCGCTTTCATAGAAGCGCCATCTTCTGGCGCTGTACCCAACTCTTCAGCTGCCCTGATGCCTCCTGCGTTTATAGCTGCGTTTTTGGTCTTAGAAACGCACCAAAACGCAGCTATTTGCGTTTCTCATTGCGTCTTTCAACATCCCATTGAACTCAATGGATGAAAAGCGCAGTGAAAAACGCGGGAATAATTGACATGCTGCGTTTTTGTGGCACCACAAAAACGCAGCTGAAAAAAAACAGATGTGTGCGGACAGCAAAAATGAAAACTCAGACTTTGCTGGGGAAGCAAAGTCCTGCAGTTTTGAGGCCAAAAACGCACCCGAAAAACGCACAAAAACGCCGCGAAAAACGCACTGTGCGCACATAGCCTAAAAGAAACAAAGTAGATATCAGTCCTTGTTAGCATAGGCCTGGGAATTGAAAGAATGAGCATGTTGCATTTCTTTCAGACACCTGAGGAGGGTGAGGTCGCTCAATACATCAGGCTCAGAAGAAATCTACTGTATTGCCAGACTATGGGCTTGAAAAACCAGTTAGACAAGTTCAGAAGCCAGTATGATTTTCCTCTACAGTTTCCCTTACTGAAAGACTCTAAGGCTACTTTCACACATCCAGCTGTAGCAGTGCGGCACAATCCGGCGCTCTGCTGAAAAAACGAAAGTTTTTTTTTTGCTGCCGGTTTAGTTTTTCCAGCATTGACGCCGCATTGTGCCGCATGGGCTTGCGTTCCGTCCGTTTTTTGCCGCACGCGGCAGATTTAGCCGATGCGGCGGCTGGATGGAACGTTCCCTGGCATGTTTTTTGCTCCGGCAAAAAAAAAATATCGCAATTTTCAATGCATGCCTATGGACGCCGGATGCGGTGCGATGCGGCAAAAACCCGCACCCGGCCACCGCATGCGGTTTCTTCCACTCCGCATGCTCAGTAGCGTGCCGCAACCGGAAAAAAAAATGGACGGGCCGCATGTAAAAACTTATGCAAAGGATGCGGTGTTTTCGCCGCATAAGTTTCACAGCCGGATTGAGCCGCACTGCAAAAACAGGATGTGTGAAAGTAGCCTTACCGTAGTAGTTTCAAGAAAAAGCAAAAAGATTAAAGACATGCATATTTGTTTGTTTTTTAAAGGCAAAGACAAAAATGCAGAGCAGAATTAGATTGTGAGCCTAGAGGGGACCAGGACTGCGAGACAATCTATGCTCAGCATGGTGGAGCATAATGGCACAATATGAAGGGGTACAAAGAAATTTGCACAGGAACTACTGGACAATTCCAAAATGTCTGGTGTCTGGCTAACTTATTAGGCTATGTGCGCACGTTGCGTAAATTCATGCAGTTACGCTGCGCTTTGCAGCGCAGCGTAACTGCATGCGTCCTGCGTCCCCTGCACAGTCTATAGAGATTGTGCAGGGGCCGTGCGCACGTGGCGTTTATACGCCATCTTTCTTTTCCCCTTTGCATGTAGAGCGCATGCGCATAACAGGGACTGGGTCACTGAGGGCATTAAGATATTATGTTGCTCCTATAAGTATAATTATAACATTGATTTCCAGTTGTGTACTTCGCTATAAGATAACAGGGAGAAGCGCTGCTCCTTGAATATACTTTGTGCGTTCAGAAATGTTATTTGACTTGCGCATGCGCACTAAAGGACAGGGGAGGACGCTCCCCATGTCATGTGACTAAGCAAGATGGCGGCCGCCACCGGAGTTTTTCCTCCCACATGTAAACTCTCGCAGCTGCGGGTAAGCACTGATTATATTCCTTTAAATAGGACACATATGGCCATATTACATTGCCTTCTTTTCCCCTGAGGAAGCCACTGGGTGCGTGGCGATACGCGTGGGGTGTCTACGCCAGGCTAACCCCCTTTTTTGGTCACTCCTGTAATCCACCCCATTAGCATGGTTGCTTTACATTTCATGGGTTGGTGGATATAGGTCCGGCTCTGTATTTGTTTGTAGCCTACCTGTAGTTTGGTTGCGGTATTTTACTGCACCATATTTCCTTGGTAGCTTGCAGTATCAAGGCTCCTGGCTACACGTGGCAGCACAGCGTGGGTATATGTATTGAGCAGACAAAAATTGCGGATTTAATATATATCTTGCATCTAAATGGGAGCTCCCTGGGTTTATAATATTATCATGTATAGATAAGGGACCTGCATGTATTTTGGTGTTATTTATTTATATTGTTAAGGTATTTTATACCTGTCTAAATATCAGTGTCTCTGTCCTTTAACCCAACATATGCCATCACCTATAAGATATTGGAGGCCTCCTGTGCCGATGTAGACTCCAGCAATCTTTTATTAGAACTTATATTGCTCATTTATGAGTGTAGATTTGTATATCTGCGCAAGTGTTTCCATGTAAAAAATCTATCATATGCTGGTAATTACATACTACTGTGGATTTTTACAATTGTGCTACTATAGGTGGTTCTATACATTATTGCAGTATATATGGTCATATGTGCCCACCAGAGTCTTGGATCATAATTTCTGAAAACCGGATACGGGTCTTTTTTACTATCATTTGGCGTGTCCATCAGGGCTGTGGAGTCGGAGTCGGAGTCGTGGAGTCGGAGTCGGAGCTCATTTTGGTGGAGTCGGAGTCGGTATAAAATGCACCGACTCCGACTCCTAAAATATATAATAAATTGGGGACAGGAGTGCAATGCAGAATGTGCTGAATATTTTACTAAATAACAACATTTAGTATAATGCTTCTATTTAAGTGAAAAATTTATTGTAGTACAATGTGAACATCAGACATTTAATTGTTTTTATGATACAATAATCAAGATATTTGGATAGAACATAAAATATTTATTGGAATACAACTTTAGAACACAAAACTAATAAATTGTAAATATGTAAAATATATATATATATATATATATATATATATATATATATATATATATATATACAGTGTATATACACACAAAAGATATATATGTAATCTACTGTATATTACATAGTGTATTACATATTTACAATTTATTACAGTTTTTTGTGTTCTAAAGTTGTATTCCAATAAATGTATTTTATGTTCTATCCAAATATCTTGATTATTGTATCATAAAAATTATTAAATGTCTGATGTTCACATACACATATTCATGTACTACAATAAATTTTTCACCTAACTATAAGCAATATATGTAGGAGTCGGAGTCGGAGTCGGAGTCGGAGCCGGAGTCGGAGTCGGTGCAAGAGAATTTGAGGAGTCGGAGTCGAAGGTTTGGCTTACCGACTCCACAGCCCTGGTGTCCATGATTATATTTATATGTACATGATTATGCAATTGGATCCTGGCGGACATGTTATGCCTATGGCTTTTTAAATGTTTTTAAATTTGTCATTGTGTGTCTTGAAGCAATTTTCTCGGTGTGGAGACATGTGTCTTGTGCTTTGGTTTTTTGTTAATGTAATAAAATTTAATACTTATTGATTAATATTGTGGTGATCCCGTTTTTGGTATACTCCTTTTCCTTTTTTTTTTTTTCTACACGTGGCGTTTAAGAGCGCAGCGCTTCGGCTACTGCCGAAGCGCTGCGCAAAAAGAAGTGACATGTCACTTCTTTCCTGCGCTTTGCCGGCAGCTCCTGCTCTGTCTATGGCAGGAGCTGCAGGCAGAGCGCATGGAATCGGCATTTTTTTTCTTCACTACGGACATTTCTGCAGCGATTTAAAGAGCACATGTGCTCTTCAGATCGCTGCAGAAATTTCTGCAGTGAAGTACGCAACGTGCGCACATACCCTTACACGGTCTTCCTTGCTAGTCACTTCCAGTCTAATTTAATAAAACGAGGGCAACTTCAGTCCCTGTGCGCACACTGCGGTTTTTGCCACAGTTTTGCTGCATGAACTGCTGCAGAAAATGTTCAGAACCTTTCTGCAGTCCTTCCCCATCAAAACCTATGTTTTTAAAAAAAGTGCGCACACTTTTTTCACCTACAGGTTTTGCTGCAGGATTTTTGCAGCAAAAAGAATGTACATGTGTTGTCACTTGTTTTCCGCAGGTACCTGCGGGTTTTGCCATAGATAATGGTAAAATACTGCAGGGAACAACCTGCGGAAAAATAGCTGCGGTTTTCGGGTGCGGTTTGCTAGGTTTTGCTGCAGGTAATCTTTCGGAGGCTGCGGAATTTTTTTAAGAAAATTCCATTTTCTAGTGCGCACAAGCAGGGCTGTGGAGTCGGTAAGCCAAACCTTCGACTCCGACTCCTCAAATTCTCTTGCTCCGGCTCCGGCTCCTACATATATTGCTTATAGTTAGGTGAAAAATTTATTGTAGTACATGAATATGTGTATGTGAACATCAGACATTTAATAATTTTTATGATACAATAATCAAGATATTTGGATAGAACATAAAATATATTTATTGGAATACAACTTTAGAACACAAAAAACTGTAATAAATTGTAAATATGTAATACACTATGTAATATACAGTAGATTACATATATATCTTGTGTGTGTATATACTGTATATATATATATATATATATATTATATATATTATGTGAGGCAAATCCCGGGATATGAAGATGAATTATGACTCCAGTCAATCCCTCATCACTCCCTGGCAGTGCCCCCCTCCCTTCTTGTTCTCAGTGTTCCACTTACACCTCCATGGCCATGTCCTGTGATATGGAGATGAGGTGGTGTGGGAACAATGGACACAGGATGACTCCCTGCCGTCACCCTGTAACAAGAGTTGTATCTCATTAGCAAGGCTATGGAAATAGCCAGACAGAACGACTCCAGTAAAAAATGGTTCATATCTCGCAAGCCATATTTCCGATAAATATGGCAACCATAAAAATGGTGTCTCCGCATGCGGACGATGCCGGCACACCCTTTTTATGGGAGCAGGACATTGGGAAATGCCCCAGGCGTGATATCAGCCAATGGGGAACTGGCAGACAGGTCATGAGTCCCCTCGTTCTGTAGCTAAATTCATAACTGTCACAATGAGAGCATTGGCGTCCGCCTACGACGCTCCCAGGCAAAGTTATGGCCATATTCCATGTTGTGGATTTTGTCCATAACTCAAGCCAGGGGTGGAGCAGTGCTCCCTCTGAGGTCACTAAGGTAGGAGGGGACCTGGATTGGCCCAGGTTGATAACCCTACTTCGGCCATTTTCCAGTGTTCTTTTCGCTGGGGGCACGTGTAGGAAACATCTGTGGGAAGGATCCTAGAAACCTGGGTACAGCGCCCCCCTGTGGCCAGACGCAACAAGGTAACTGCTGGAACTGTGTATGCCTGTTTGTAACCCATGCTTTGATTGTAACTGTACTCTGACCTATGGATATTCTGTAGATTCCCTATTGTATATATTGTAGTTTCTAGTGTGCTTTAGGCTGATTAAATTATATAATTAATCTTGGGCTGTTCTGTTATCTCGATCTTGAATCCCACGTCTGTGTGTTCGGCTAATAGTTACCGTAAATCGGTTGGTGGCAGCGAGTTGTGCCAAGGATTATTGTGGGGAGGCCAGTGAGATTCAGGGAGGTTTTATATATTCCGCCCGCGGAGGTCGGGGGAATATATACCTTACTCTCACCGGGGACCCTTCAATAATCGGCATAAGTAGTATAGCGGCCTCCTTGCTTATGGTCGGGCAATTCCATAATTGGCCTGACTATAAGAGGGGCGCTAGAGAGCGCGTCACGTGCTCTGTCTGTCGGTCGGGAGGTATAAAGGAGGGGTGACCCCCACTTGTTACCCCCCGATTGTGACGTACTGGTAGCCAGCGCGGGGGATTTCTGAGTGACCCCCCCGGTGGTTTGTGACATATTGGTGGCATAGCGGTGGGATCGAGATAATAGTGTGTGTGAGTGTGAGACCCATACTCCCAGACACTAAAGACTGCCTGCAGCAGCTGTGGCTGCTGGGGTCTTCAGACCAGCTCAACACTAGAGTGTCAGAGTGCAGATACTGTAAGGTGTGTGGAGGCATCAGGTGTCAGTTCTGTGTCAGTGACCAAAAGTCTGCAAGAATGGCTGATGGCACCAGGAGCAGAGCTATGCAACTGGCCAATGCTAAGGCAGGAGCCGAAGAGAGGGAGGACGGTGCTGTGGACAGCAATGAGGAGGTTGCCCACGAGTCCTCCAGGAGCTCGACGCCAGAAAACAGCTCTGCAGAGGACATTGCACAACCTAGCAATTATGGACAAGATGAGGAGCAGCTCACCCAAGGGTCCTCAACGAGCCAGATGCCAGCCCTCCGCTCTGCAATGGACAGTGAAGCACCAGGCTCCGCAGCGGGCCGCAGATCACCACGTGCCATTCCACCGAGCCTGGGAGGCTCGGATAGCCTTCTTCAAATGGCTATGGCCCTTCTCCAGGCTGGAGACCAGAAGGGCTACAAGGAACTCCTGGCAGAGCGCAGGGCAGAGCGGCAGGCAGCGCGTGATGCTGAGGCTGCGGAGCGGCAAGCAGCGCGTGAAGAGCGCCAGGCAGAGCGTGAGGCTGCGGAGCGACAGGCAGACCGTGACTACCAGCTGCATCTAGCCAAGCTCCAGCCCTCATCAGCCACACGTGACCTTCAAGACACCAAACTTCCAAAGGTCCGTGTTGAGGACTTCCCAGTGCTGGAGAAGGATGGAGACTTGGACTCTTTCTTGACTGCTTTTGAACGGACTTGCTTGCAGCACCATCTGGACAAGGACCAGTGGGCCAAATACCTGACCCCCCGTTTAAGGGGTAAGGCCCTGGAAATCCTTGGGGACTTGCCTGCTGAGGCAGATCAGGGCTACGACACCATCAAGCGGGCCCTGATCCAACAGTTCAACCTCACTCCGGAGTCCTACCGCAAGAAGTTCCGGACCCTGCAGAAGGGACCAAAGGACTCCTGGGCTGACCACCGGCGGGCACTTGCCCGAGCTGCCGACCACTGGACCCAAGGCCTGCAGCTTTCCACCGAACCGGAGATCCTGGACTTGTTCATCACGGAGCAACTCTTGTGGAACTGCCCTGAGGATCTCCGCCAGTTCATCCGAGACCAGAAGCCAAAGGGGTCCACGGCTACAGCTGCCCTGGCCGATGACTACACCAACAATCGGGCTCCTGAAGCCAGGAGAGCAGCCACCAGCAGCACCTGGAGAGGGGGTAAGATGAATTCTGCGACTGCCCCACCTGCCCCTAGACTGCAGGGGGTGTCCCCCTCAACTCCCCTCTCCAGGCCCGTGGCGGAACCAAGACGGTGCCACCAGTGCAACCTACCTGGACACTTCAAGGCCATGTGCCCTCAGCGTCCCAAGGCCCCGGCTCCGTCCCCGTCCCAAGGGCCGCCCAAGGTGTATTGTGTGGGTGGGGGTGGTGGTAGGTCCCTGGACAGCTTCCAACCTGTCACCGTCGGCCGGTCTGTGACCATAGGACTGCGAGACAGCGCCTCGGAGGTGACTCTGGTGCGGCCTGAGATGGTGTCCCCCCAAGACTTGATCCCTGGAAAAACCCTCGCTGTCTCCGGGATTGGAGGCACTGACCCGGCGCTGCCTGTTGCTGACATTTATGTGGACTGGGGCGCAGGGCGAGGGGTGAGGGAGGTGGGGGTAACTGATCGGATCCCTGCAAACGTGCTACTTGGGACAGATTTGGGGCAGATAACCTCCCAGTTTGGGCCCCCCCCAAGGGCTGAACCTTCAGCCAGTACTGACATGACTCCTGACAATGTTAATGTGTTATCTATGAATGATGTAAGGGAGGAGGGAGTGAACTCTGATATTTCTGCTTGCATAGACACCATAGACACACACGCAGCTGCAGCTGTGACAGGAGGGGAGGGGGTCAGAGAAAGGTGTGACGATGCCTCTACAAGTAACCAGCCTGTGAGCTGGGATCTGTTGCCCTCTGCAGGGATAAGCAGAGAGCAGGGTGCTGCAGGGGGAGGACCAGTGTGTGGGGTGGGGGCTACCACAGCAAATGTGGGGTCCCCAGAGATTTCACAGCGGGGTTCTGTTGCTGCAGGAGGGGAACAGGCAGGTGAGATTGGGGCCGGTCCAGGAGCGGAAGTGCTCCCAGGTAAGATCTCGGTGCATGGTTCCCCCACAACCGGGGTGTCAGGAAGCCAGGTAGGTCTGCCTGAACCGGCGACTTGGTCAGGAACGGAGGAGGAGCAGGCACGACCCACGGTCGCAGCGGCTGTGGCCGCTGTCACCCGCAGTGGGAGTGCTGGGAGCCAAGGGGCCTCCCGGAGGTCCGATAGCTCTTCCCCTTCTGACCAAGTGGCAGCCGAGTCAGGTGGAGGCCAGGACACAGGTCCCGGGGTACTGACTGAAGATGTGACAGTCTCGTCGATTCTGGCCACATCTAGTCAGGGGTTTCAGGCAGCGTTAGAAGCTGACGACAGCCTGAAAGCTCTTAAGGAGCAGGCGGCACAGCCTCCCTCGGACTCGGACCCGGAGCGAGTGGTCTGGGACCAAGGACGGCTGTACCGGGCCACGGTCCAGCAGGGTTCACCGGAGGCGTGGCCCAGGGACCGACAGTTGGTGGTACCCTATCCGTTCCGGACGGAGTTGTTGCGGATCGCACATGAGATTCCGATGGCCGGACACCTAGGGATCGCTAAGACCAAGGCCAGGTTAAACCAGCATTTCTACTGGCCAAAAATGGGGGCCGATGTGGCTGCCTACTGCCGTTCGTGTGAAACCTGTCAGAGAGTGGGGAAGGCAGGGCCACGCCCCAAAGCCCCACTGGTATCTCTGCCCATCATCGATGAGCCTTTCAGGAGGGTGGCTGTGGATCTGGTCGGCCCGCTGGCCATCCCCAGCAGCTCCGGGAAACGCTTCATACTGACGGTAGTGGACTATGCCACCCGGTACCCAGAAGCAGTGGCCTTGTCGTCCATTCGGGCTGACAAGGTGGCCACCGCATTGCTGGAGATTTTCTCCCGAGTGGGTTTTCCCCAGGAAATGCTCACTGACCGGGGGACCCAATTCATGTCCCAGCTGATGGAGGCCCTCTGTAAGCAAGTCCAGGTGCGACATCTGGTGGCCAGCCCGTACCATCCACAGACTAATGGCCTGTGCGAGCGGTTCAATGGCACCTTAAAGCAGATGCTTAAGATGTTGGTCGACTCCCATGGGCGTGACTGGGAGCGGTATCTCCCACACCTGTTATTTGCTTACCGGGAGGTTCCACAGGCCTCAACAGGATTCTCACCGTTTGAGCTCCTGTACGGGCGACGTGTGCGGGGCCCCCTGGCTCTGGTGAAAGAGGCTTGGGAAGGGGATTTGGCCACCCCTGGAGTGTCGGTTATCGAGTATGTCATGCGCTTCCGGGACAAAATGCAGGCCTTGACGCAACTGGTACACGACAATATGGCTCAAGCCCAGGCCGATCAGAAGCGTTGGTACGACCAGAACGCTTGTGAGAGGACCTACCAAGTGGGTCAAAAGGTGTGGGTACTGGTCCCCGTACCACAGGACAAGCTTCAGGCAGCCTGGGAAGGCCCATACCTCGTGTACCAGCAGCTCAACCCTGTGACGTACCTGGTCACCCTGGACCCTGCCCGTGGAAGGCGGAAGCCCTTTCATGTGAACATGATGAAGGCACATCATGAGCGGGAGGCATGTGCGCTCCCCGTGTGCAACCTGCCCGAGGAGGGAGAAGCGGAAACCCTCTTGGATATGCTAGCCCAGGTTAGGGCAGGCGGATCCATTGAGGATGTGGAGGTTGGCCACCAGCTCTTGGAGGACCAACGGTCCCAGCTGTGGGCCACCCTACACCCCTTCCGGGGGTTGTTTACCAACCAGCCCGGAAGGACTGACTTGGCTGTCCATCACGTGGACACTGGGGATCATCCCCCGATCCGGCGTTCAGCATATCGGGTCTCCCTGGAGGTGCAGCAACACATGCGCCAGGAGATTGACGAGATGCTGAAGCTGGGGGTGATCCAGGCATCCAACAGCGCTTGGGCCTCGCCTGTAGTCCTCGTCCCTAAGAAGGACCGAACCACTCGATTCTGCGTGGACTACAGGGGGCTCAATGCGGTCACGGTCACCGATGCGTACCCAATGCCACGCATCGATGACCTGCTCGATCAGTTGGCCGGGGCTCAGTACCTGACCATCATGGATCTGAGCCGGGGATATTGGCAGATCCCCCTGACTCGCAAGGCCAGGGAACGCTCTGCCTTTATTACCCCATTTGGACTGTACGAGTCCACGGTGATGCCATTCGGGATGAGGAATGCCCCTGCCACTTTCCAGCGGATGGTCAACACCCTGCTCAAGGGACTTGAAGGGTACGCGGCCGCGTACCTGGATGACATTGCCGTCTTCAGTCCCACCTGGGAGGACCACCTAGAGCATCTAGCACAGGTGCTCAGGCGGATCCACCGGGCAGGTTTGACCATCAAGCCGGGAAAGTGTCAGCTGGCCATGAGCGAGGTCCAGTACCTCGGTCACCGGGTAGGTGGGAGAACACTGAAGCCCGAGCCTGAGAAAGTGGAAGCCATCGCATCCTGGCCCACCCCCAGGACCAAGAAGCAGGTGATGTCCTTCTTGGGGACCGCTGGGTACTATAGGAGGTTTGTTCCATGCTATAGTAGCCTGGCAAAGCCCTTGACGGACCTCACCAAGAAGAAGCTGCCCTCTGCAGTCGATTGGACAATGGACTGCGAGACAGCCTTCCGGGCCCTAAAGGACGCCCTGTCCAGCCCGCCCGTGCTACAGGCAGCCGACTTCACGCGGCCGTTTGTAGTACAGACCGACGCCAGTGACTTCGGCCTCGGTGCGGTGCTCAGCCAGGTGGACTCTGCGAGCCAAGAGCACCCAGTCTTGTACCTGAGCAGGAAGCTGTTACCAAGGGAAGTTGCCTATTCCACGATGGAGAAGGAGTGCTTGGCCATAGTGTGGGCCCTGCAGCGTCTGCAACCCTATCTATACGGGCGCCACTTCATCGTGGAGACGGACCACAATCCCCTCAGCTGGTTGCACACCGTCTCTGGGACGAATGGGCGATTGTTGCGATGGAGCCTTGCGCTCCAGCAATACAACTTCACCATTCGCCACAAAAGGGGCCGTGACCACGGTAACGCAGACGGGCTGTCCCGACAAGGAGAGGTCGCGGACGGGCGCACGGGGGAACACCGGAGTGTGCTGCCCCCTAGCGCCCTCAAAAGGGGGGAGGTGTGAGGCAAATCCCGGGATATGAAGATGAATTATGACTCCAGTCATAATCCCTCATCACTCCCTGGCAGTGCCCCCCTCCCTTCTTGTTCTCAGTGTTCCACTTACACCTCCATGGCCATGTCCTGTGATATGGAAATGAGGTGGTGTGGGAACAATGGACACAGGATGACTCCCTGCCGTCACCCTGTAACAAGAGCTGTATCTCATTAGCAAGGCTATGGAAATAGCCAGACAGAACGACTCCAGTAAAAAATGGTTCATATCTCGCAAGCCATATTTCCGATAAATATGGCAACCATAAAAATGGTGTCTCCGCATGCGGACGATGCCGGCACACCCTTTTTATGGGAGCAGGACATTGGGAAATGCCCCAGGCGTGATATCAGCCAATGGGGAACTGGCAGACAGGTCATGAGTCCCCTCGTTCTGTAGCTAAATTCATAACTGTCACAATGAGAGCATTGGCGTCCGCCTACGACGCTCCCAGGCAAAGTTATGGCCATATTCCATGTTGTGGATTTTGTCCATAACTCAAGCCAGGGGTGGAGCAGTGCTCCCTCTGAGGTCACTAAGGTAGGAGGGGACCTGGATTGGCCCAGGTTGATAACCCTACTTCGGCCATTTTCCAGTGTTCTTTTCGCTGGGGGCACGTGTAGGAAACATCTGTGGGAAGGATCCTAGAAACCTGGGTACAGCGCCCCCCTGTGGCCAGACGCAACAAGGTAACTGCTGGAACTGTGTATGCCTGTTTGTAACCCATGCTTTGATTGTAACTGTACTCTGACCTATGGATATTCTGTAGATTCCCTATTGTATATATTGTAGTTTCTAGTGTGCTTTAGGCTGATTAAATTATATAATTAATCTTGGGCTGTTCTGTTATCTCGATCTTGAATCCCACGTCTGTGTGTTCGGCTAATAGTTACCGTAAATCGGTTGGTGGCAGCGAGTTGTGCCAAGGATTATTGTGGGGAGGCCAGTGAGATTCAGGGAGGTTTTATATATTCCGCCCGCGGAGGTCGGGGGAATATATACCTTACTCTCACCGGGGACCCTTCAATAATCGGCATAAGTAGTATAGCGGCCTCCTTGCTTATGGTCGGGCAATTCCATAATTGGCCTGACTATAAGAGGGGCGCTAGAGAGCGCGTCACGTGCTCTGTCTGTCGGTCGGGAGGTATAAAGGAGGGGTGACCCCCACTTGTTACCCCCCGATTGTGACGTACTGGTAGCCAGCGCGGGGGATTTCTGAGTGACCCCCCCGGTGGTTTGTGACATATTACATATTTACAATTTATTAGTTTTTTTGTGTTCTAAAGTTGTATTCCAATAAATATTTTATGTTCTATCCAAATATCTTGATTATTGTATCATAAAAACAATTAAATGTCTGATGTTCACATTGTACTACAATAAATTTTTCACTTAAATATAAGCATTATACTAAATGTTGTTATTTAGTAAAATATTCAGCACATTCTGCATTGCACTCCTGTCCCCAATTTATTATATATTTTAGGAGTCGGAGTCGGTGCATTTTATACCGACTCCGACTCCACCAAAATGAGCTCCGACTCCGACTCCACGACTCCGACTCCACAGCCCTGCGCACAAGGCCTAAAACCTTTCCCTGGCAACTAAGGCAATTTTTGCTGTCCTTCCTTCATTTGCTGTTTCTTTTTATGTAATATGTAATTTAGGTTACAAGTTGGCTGCTTAACCTCCGGTCCAACAGGGCATGAGGGAAGTCATTGGACCTTCAGATAATAACTATTAGTGAAAGAGCACATAGAACATTTCTAGCAATGCTCATTAGATTTGGTCTGATTCATTGGATTTGCTTTGTTCTGGGTCATTTGGTACATTTTCCTGCCCTGCAGGACATGCATCTTATTTATGGCTCGTTTGTCAGTCTTGCAAGATCAAACTCAAGTAATCCACACAAATATATCAATAAGGTTGCCAAAGCCAAATTATATGACGTTTCAAAAGCAAAAGCAGCTTTAAAGCATGACACAGCAAAAAGAAAGAAAAATCGCAGTGTCAACGCAAGAAAACACTGGTAACCCAATTTACATATTAGGTCCAGAAATTCTGTATAAAAAGACTGAGCAAAGGATCATCATGGGAATGTAAACTTAGGGTTTGATCACACATTGCGTATTTGTTACAGATTTTGTTCCAGAAAGTTCTGCAAATGTCCCATTCATCTGAAATAACCTCATTCGCTTGAGCGGAACCATATTTCAGTTGCATAATTTCCTGCAGGTGTGAAGTCACCCTCCGGGTACGAGCCCACATTCCGGAGACCCTGCGTTCTAGACACCTGTGTTCTCAGCGGAAAAATGCAGTGTCCGTACCCAAGATCAGGATTCTGGGCGCATCAGATTTTTGCTGTGTTCTCCCGCCAGAAACACTTTCATATCCACAAGCATAAGTTGACATGCTGCGGCTCGGAAAGCCACGTTGCATATCAGTTTATGCTGTGTAAAAAAAAAAAAAAAAAAAAAAAAAAAATGGGCATGGGATTTCTATAAATCCCATCCACTGTGCTTGTACTGTACAATGCAGCATTTTGGATACAGCAAAAACACACTGAGTCCAAAAAGCTGCAAACATTGATCGTGGGCACGTACCCTTAAAGGGAACTCGTTAGTAATGGTAGGGTCACATTGCTGCAAATGAATATATCTTAACTGAAAAAAAAAATAAACTTTACATATTTATGGAAAAAGAGGCTGCAATGGCACAGGCCGCACATATTATACACACACACACACGTACAGTTAATGCCAAGCTCCACAATAACCCAAGAAACATTACTAGCTACTACCAATCATTCATAAGGGCTAATTGGACACCTGTTAATGGTACATATGCTTTTAGGGATACAGTTTATAGAGCTAAAGGAACCAAGATTAAATACATTTTATATATGGCCCCCAAAAAGTATGGAGTATCAGCATACGCAGCTACATAAAGGATTAACAAAAGGAAAGCACTAAACCTGTGTCTCAGAAATGTCTCAGTTATGCAGGAAAGAACTCCAATGATATGTGGACCAATCCCATGGAGAATTGCATCTTCCTACCATTGAACAAGGATCATAATTTGGCAACTGCTTTTCTTAACAAAAGGTTACAACCACATATCTCCCCTCTCTCTGGTGACTCATAACAGGGTAGGACATATGATGTGGCTTCAGTCCCTAGAAGGTTAGGAGGAGATCCCCCAACTTTCAGAATATCTCCCCCCCGGAGGTCCCAGGCGGAAAATATTGTGGTCATGGTTCTTAACATGGTCTTTCTATAAGCCTGAAACACGGCATAGATAGCATAATTCATCTAACCGATATTAATTTTGGCCTGATGTGCTGATTTCACAACTATATAAAAATATGCATGTTTGTCCTGTCAAGATCACAATGCTGAAAATGTAAGGATTTGATATTTAATGGGAAATTTTGAAAGAGGGAAACAGTCCTATTAAGATGGGGTTGTCTTTTGGTGAACAATCCCTTGTAAGATTCTGTTTAAATATGCAATTAGAGTAAAACATTTAAAGAGAACCAACCTACAAGATTTTCAAGTCAAAAGTAAAGACAGTGCTATACTAGCGCTAGGATGCTGAATCCAGGCATACCCTCAGTTATGCGATAGGATGTTTTATTACAGTAAGGCTATATGCGCACGTTGCGTTTTTTCCTGCATTTTAAACTGCACCGTGTCAATGACAAAATGCATGCGTTTTGCTTCCCCAGCAAAGTCTATGAAAAGTCAGAATTTCCATCCACACATTGCTTTTTTTTAACAGCGTTTTGTTTGACAAGTATTTGTCAAAGTTGTTGCAAAAACAAAAGCAGCACGTTACTTAATTGCGTTTTGTGAACATTTTCCACCTATTGAAATGAGGTGTGTCAAAACGTAGCCAAAATGTTTAGCTGTGCGTTTGCACTGCATTTTGGATCTGTAACGCAGGTCTCTCTATCCCCCTCTACTTCATACTCACCGATCACTGGCGCAGCTGTCACACTGCTCCTGCGGCCTCTACTGCTTCGGAAAGTGCCGGCTGCTCATTACAGTGCCTCCCCTGCCCACCAGCGCCTATGATTGGTTGCAAAGAGACAGCTGTCAGCATGGGGGCACATCTGACTGCAATCAATCATAGCTGCCGGTGGGCAGGTCTATATCGTGCCGTACGGAGGAAAAAAAAAAAAAAAAAAGGGCGTGAAGGCGTGTGGTCCCTCCCAATATTTATACCCATTCAAGATAAAGCCACACAGCTGAGAGCTGGTATTCTCAGACTGGGGCAACACACATTATTGGGATCTCCCCCAGACTAAAAATCAGCCAGTAGCCGCCCGGAATTGCCAAATCCATTAAATGCGACATTCCCGAGACTTTACCAAGCTCATCCCAAATGCCTTGGTGCGGTAGCAATCGGGGTAATAATGAGTGAATGGCAGCCCATAGCTGCCACTAAGTCCTAGTTTAGTGATGGCAGATGTCAATGAGACACCCCTCCATCACTAAACTGTAAGTGAATGTAAAACACAAACACTGAAAAAAAATTTTATTTGAAAGGGGGGAAACACAAAAAAAAAACCTCTTACCACTTTATTACCCCAACACAACCCTCTAGGTCTGACGTAATCCACACGAGGTCCCAGGACGCTTCCAGCTCTGCTACATCTGACACTCACAGCCATAGAGCATGACCACTCGCTGTGAGCTCGACGCAGCAACTGAAGTGAGTCGTGCTATCAGCGGTGCCTTAGCCTTAGGCTGTGCGCCCACATAGCGTATTTTCATGCAGTTACGCTGTGATCTGCACTGCAGCGTAACCGCATGCGTCCTGCGCCCCCAGCACAATCTATGAAGATTGTGCCTAATCCACGCCCACATGGCGTATTAGAACGCAGCGCTTTGGCTACTGCCGAAGCGCTGCGTTCTAAAAAGCAACATGTCACTTCTTTCATGCCGGACTGTTTCTGCAGCGATTTGAAGCCCACGTGTGCTGTTCAAACCGCTGCAGAAATTTCTGCAGGGACAGAACGCAACGTGGGCACATAGCCTAAAGCGGGCTTTACACGCTACGATACAAGATCGCTACAGCGATCTCGTTGGTGTCACGGATTTTGTGACGCACATCTGGCCGCTGTAGCAATGCCGTTGCATGTGAAACCTATGAGCGATTTTGCATCGTCGCAAAAACGTGCAAAATCGCTCATCGTTGACATGGGGGTCCATTCTCAAATATCGTTACTGCAGCAGTAACGAAGTTTTTCCTCGCTCCTGCAGCAGCACACATCGCTCCGTGTGACACCGCAGGAACGAGGAAGCTCTCCTTACCTGCCTCCCGGCCACAATGCAGAAGGAAGGAGGTGGGCGGGATGTTCATCCCGCTCATCTCCGCCCCTCCGCTTCTATTGGGCAGCGGTTCAGTGACGCTGCTGTGACGCTGAACGAACGCCCCCTTAGAAAGGAGGCGGTTCGCCGGTCACAGCGACGTCGCAGGGAAGGTAAGTAGTGTGACTGGTCCGGGCGATGTTGTGCGACACGGGCAGCGATTTGCCTGTGTCGCACAACCGATGGGGGCGGGTACGCAGGCTGGCGATATCTGTACCGATATCGCAGTGTGTAAAGCGGCCTTTAGAGGCAAGTTGGCTGACTAGATCAGCAGATATATGCAGATTAAAGTGTGGGCTTTTTGTGCGAGCCCGCATCAAAGACAGGGATATGACCTTAGACATACCAGTACATCCAAGGTCATGAATGGGTTAAACAACGAAGACAGTCATTGCTTTAACATTCAAAAATATTATTCAACAAGTATTGCTAACACAGAATAAGCTTTTGTACAATGGGCATCAGCAACACTACACTGTGAAAACTTTTCTTTACTATAGGAACATAAAGAACCATACTATTGAACATATAAATATACCATCTCAGTCTTTCATGCAGGCGGCGCTACAGAAACTGCCAGGAGGCGCCAAGCTATTACGATACATTTCTGTAACTTACATACATTTATATAAGGCTATGTGCGCACGTTGCGTAAATTCATGCAGTTACGCTGCGCTTTGCAGCGCAGCGTAACTGCATGCGTCCTGCGTCCCCTGCACAGTTTATGGAGATTGTGCAGGGGCTGTGCGCACGTGGCGTCTCAGAGCGCAGCGCTTCGGCTACTGCCGAAGCGCTGCGCAAAAAGAAGTGACATGTCACTTCTTTCCTGCGCTTTGCCGGCAGCTCCTGCTCTGTCTATGGGAGGAGCTGCAGGCAGAGCGCATGGAATCGGCGCTCACTACGGACATTTCTGCAGCGATCTAAAGCGCACATGTGCTCTTCAGATCGCTGCAGAAATATCTGCAGGGCTAGTACGCAACGTGCGCACATAGCCTAAAGAGCTACGGAAACCGCATAGCTTACGCCCATGTGGCCATTTCTGTAACCACCTCCAGTGGTCACAGCTGGATGTTATTCCTGGCTACCATAAGAAGCTGGGATGGGAATAGCCATTTACATGTTCAACAAATCTATGGAATGACTGCATGGACTTAAAGCTCTGACTGCATAATATATGTTGAAAGGTTCAACAACCAAAAACAAGATGGAAAACAACCGTCAACTTTGGGACATTAAGGTCTCCTTTTCAACAAACAAAAAAAACCCTCACAGTCGAAAACTGTACTCTCTCCTTACGCACCTTAGCTCCAATGGTGGTGAGGCAATGCACCGCCCCGTTTTTGGCATTACCGAGTGTCCCATCAGACTCCAGCAGTAAGTAATAGTATATTCAGACATGCTGATGTTGGCCTGTAAATGCACCATATAGTCCTCTTTCTGACGTACCATAGGCTTACAATATACAAGCCACTGCCGGGTCACACCCAGCACCGTGTGACCCAGAAGAGAACTAACTGTGCTGGATACTGGAGAACACAGGACGCTACCATTTACACTGGTTTGCAGGAGGGGGTGGGGGTGAAAGTGTGAGCATATTCTAGAAGAAAGATAGACTATACACAAGTCAATTGGCGCTTGTTTACACATGACATAACTATACAGACAGAACAATTGCTAATACAATTATGTCCTTACACAATTGTGCTATTGGCAGCACATCATCCTGTACAATTGTGATGTGCTGTCGATAACACGATTTTTTTTGCCAGCATAAACTATCACCCAACGAATAATCGTTTTGCTCATTCAGAAAGTGAATCATTTCTAAACTAGCAGATAATTGAAAAATGAGCCTCACAGTGAAAAATAATTTCACTGATAATCTGCTTTAGTAAATGCACCATAAGTTACCCTATGGAAATACCCATAGTATAATGTTGAATTCTGGGAATACCCCCTTGACTGTGGTACATGGTGGTAGCTTTCACAGTATAATACACAAGTACACCAAGAACAAAAATTGTGGCAGTCTATCCTGTACTTTACTACCACTACATGTCTGATGGAATATACCAGTATTACCATTCAGCCACATCAAACATTTTCCTTCTGTTTATGAAAGCTAAAACAACTGACACAGTCAGATGCTAAACACTGTCAAGGTATGTGCGCACTAGGCGTTTTTTTCACGCTGCGTTTTTGTCTTAAAAACGCACCCGCGGCAAAAACGCATGCGTTGTTACCACGTTTTGGTGCGTTTTTTGCTCACTGCGTTTTTAATCAGGGCTGTGGAGTCGGAGTCGTGGAGTCGGAGTCGGAGCTCATTTTGGTGGAGTCGGAGTCGGTATAAAATGCACCGACTCCGACTCCTAAAATATATAATAAATTGGGGACAGGAGTGCAATGCAGAATGTGCTGAATATTTTACTAAATAACAACATTTAGTATAATGCTTCTATTTAAGTGAAAAATTTATTGTAGTACAATGTGAACATCAGACATTTAATTGTTTTTATGATACAATAATCAAGATTTGGATAGAACATAAAATATTTATTGGAATACAACTTTAGAACACAAAAAAACTAATAAATTGTAAATATGTAATATATATAATATATATATATATACAGTGTATATACACACACACAAGATATATATGTAATCTACTGTATATTACATAGTGTATTACATATTTACAATTTATTACAGTTTTTTGTGTTCTAAAGTTGTATTCCAATAAATATATTTTATGTTCTATCCAAATATCTTGATTATTGTATCATAAAAATTATTAAATGTCTGATGTTCACATACACATATTCATGTACTACAATAAATTTTTCACCTAACTATAAGCAATATATGTAGGAGTCGGAGTCGGAGCCGGAGTCGGAGCCGGAGTCGGAGTCGGTGCAAGAGAATTTGAGGAGTCGGAGTCGAAGGTTTGGCTTACCGACTCCACAGCCCTGCTAGCCAGGTACAGCAGGCAGGTACGGGCTGCCCCCAACCCCCAGCTGCCTATTTGTACCCGCCTGGCAATCAAAAATATAGGGAAGCCCCTTTTTTTTAATTTCATGAATTTCAAGAAATATATATATATATATAAAAAAAATGACGTGGTCTTCACCCAATTTTTGAGTGCAGCCAGGTACAACTAGGCAGCTCTGCATTGGAATCCGCAGTACAGGGTGCCCATGCTTTCTGGGCACCCCCGCTGAAAATTGCAGTCCGCAGCCACCCCAGAAAATGGCGCTTTCATAGAAGCGCCATCTTCTGGCGCTGTATCTAACTCTTACAGCTGCCCTGATGTTGGGTGGCTTGCTGGGTAATAATAGGGTTAGGGCTAGCTGTATATTGTCAGCTGGCCCTAAGCCCGAAATTCATGATGTCACGCCAATATTAGACATGGCCACCATGAATTTCTAGTAAAGATAAAAAAAAACACAGAAAAATATTTTTATTAGAAATAAACCACCACACAATTAGTGACTCCATCTTTATTGAAATAAAGAACCTCCCTCTGCAGTAATCCTGGGTCAAGGGTCCCGCGCCGTCCAATCCGGATCCAATATCATCTGATCGGTTTGCTAGAAGGCAAAGCGATCAGATGATGTCAGGATCAAGGACGTGAATCACATCACACATCAGCTGATGCATCAGTAGAAAAAAAAACCAAAAAAAACGAGTCACGTCCGTGTTTATTACCGGCAGCTCCTGGAGCGATCGGATGAGAGTCTGATCCTGTCCCATCGCTGCAGGAGCTGCCGGTAATCAGCTGATGCAGTCTCCTGACGGCAGGATCAGCTGATAAGTTAAGCCGGCCGGGCGCTAAAAAGCCGGCGACACTGCGAGAATTACGATAAGCTGATGCGTCAGGTGACTGCATCAGGTGATCCATCGCCAGGTCCTGCAGGCATCGTACGTGCCCGGGGACACTGCACACAGCCGGAGCGGCGGTACCGGGAGAGGAGCTGGGAGCTGACATGGCACCGGGACCCTGCAGACAGGTGAGTATGACATTTTTTTTTCTACTGTTCACTTTTGTTTTCGCCGCTGCCTCCACCTCCCGCCCAGACATGGCGCCACACGGGAGCAGACATGGCACCGGGCGGGTTGTGGAAGTAGCGGTGACGGTACCGGGAGGATTCATGCTTCTGTGTTTACCAACAGAAGGAATCCTCTTCCTGTACATGTCACTATAGTAACCACCCCTTGCGTTTATAGCTGCGTTTTTAGTCATAGAAACGCAGCTATATGCGTTTTTCATTGCGTTTTTGAACATCTCATTGAACTCAATGGGTGAAAACCGCAGTGAAAAAACGCAGAAATAATTGACATGCTGCGTTTTTGTGGTCTCCACAAAAACGCAGCTACAAAAAACCGCTGTGCGCGGACAGCAAAAATGAAAACTCAGACATTGCTGGGGAAGCAATGTCACTGCGTTTTCAGCACAAAGACGCGGTAAAAAACGCCGATAAAAACGCAGCAAAAACACCTAGTGCGCACAAGGCCTTATATTTCCCAAAGAAAAGACATAATCACTGAAACAGTCATGTCAGAGTGCTACATGGTGTTGCCAACATCAGGCAACCAGCACCAGAATTCCCAGGCTAGTCATTTGTTCACTGCACAAAATGCCCAGACTGCAAGACGACCATGAGTGACATCTGGCACTTTTATCTTTTTGAAATAGTGACAATTTAAAGGAAACCCGTCATCAGAAATTTTGCACTAAACCTAAGGCTGGGGCCACACGGGGACTACTGCGATCCCCTTGCATGACACTCGGCTCGTGCTGGCAGTACAGCAGAGCCGAGTGTCATGCGTGTGTCCTTGCAACTGAGGTCCGTTCGTGTGAGCAGACCTCAGCTGCGGGGGGCGGGCCGGCACTCAGGAGGGGAGGGAGGGATTTCTCTCCCTCTCTCCTGCATAGCCAGCTATTGCCATTCTCGCACTGCACTAGCAGTACACCGGTGTACCGCGAGTGCAGTGCGATTTTTCTCTCGCCCCATTCACTTGAATGGGTGCGAGAGAAAGAGACTCAGCTTACAATCGCAGCATGCTGCGATTGTTTTCTCAGTCCGATTAGGGCTGAGAAAATAATCGCCCATGTGTGCTGACACACAGGCTAGAATTGGTCCGAGGGGAATGCGATGTTTTATCGCACTCCACTCGCACTGTTTTTCTCGCCATATGGCTTAGGCCTAAAAGATTTTCCCTCTGCAGCTCCTGGGCTGCATTCTAGCAATGTTCCTGTTTATGTGCCCCCTTTCTGACCAAAATAAAGATTTTATAAAGTGGCACCTTTTTGTATTCAGATCTTGATAATGGTACACGGGGGCGGGCTCTCTGGTGTCCGTTAGTCTGCCTCCTGTCGATTTAGGCCGTCCCCCATCGCGCAATTTCAAAGAGGTGACGTGAGGTAAGCTGGCAAGCGCTTGCGCAGAAAGGTGGAGGCGGCGATGAAAGCGTGACTACGAGATTATGGGTGGGTACTTGCTGATGACAATCACAGCGCCTCCCATAATCTCGTGCATGCGCCGTGCCACTCTCGTGGGACTGTGCAATGTGCACAGTGTGACCGCTGGTGACGTGTTGCGCATGCGGGAGATTATGGGCAGCGCTGTGAATGTCATCAGCAAGTACCCACCCATAATCTCGTGGTCACGCTTTCATCGCCGCCTCCACCTTTCTGCGCAAGCGCTGGCCAGCTTACCTCACGTCACCTCTTTAAAACTGCGTGATGGGGGACGGCCTAAAGCGACAGGAGGCAGACTAACGGACACCAGAGAGCCCGCCCCCGTGTACCATTATCAAGATCTGAATACAAAAAGGTGCCACTTTATAAAGTCTTTATTTTGGTCAGAAAGGGGGCACATAAACAGGAACATTGCTAGAATGCAGCCCAGGAGCTGCAGAGGGGGAACTTTTAGGTTTAGTGCAAAATTTCTGATGACAGGTTCCCTTTAAAAGGGCAACTAAACATTTGATATGTTACAGCTTCTTAAAAGCCCTGTTGATCGCTAGGAGTCGGAGTCTTAGGCTAGTTTTACACTTGCGTTCAGCGCATTCCGTCACTATGGAGAATAGCGCAGTCCGTTAACGCACTGCGCTATTCTCCATAGACTTGTATGGACGACGCACTGTAACGCAAGTGTCTGCGTTGCATCCGCTGGACGACGCAGCGTCGTTATTTTGACGCTGCGTCGGGCGGATGGAACGCAGCATGTAACGTTTTTCTGCGCTTGGCGGAGTGTCAAAAAACGCAACCTGCAGGAATCCGTTTTTATAATGGACGCCTATGGTGACGGATTCCGTTAGAATGCGTCATTTGACGGATTCCGTTAATGCATCCGTCTTTACACAACTGCGCATGCCCAGATGTGTAAAGTCAAGGGAAAAAAAACCTATAACGGATTGCGTTATTTTGTACGATCCGTAGCATCCGTTGTGCCACTATATGCAACGCATCCGTTGCATGCGTCACACAACGCAATGCTACGGATCCCGTCCAACACAAGTGTGAAACTAGCCTTAAGGCCACGTCACACTAAGCAACGTCGCTGCTAAGGAACAACTTTTGTGACGTAGCAGCGATGTTGCTAACGATGTTGCTGTGTGTGACATCCAGCAACAACCTGGCCCCTGCTGTGAGGTCGCCGGTTGCTGCTGAATGTCCTGGGCCATTTTTTAGTTGTTGCTCTCCCGCTGTGAAGCACACATCGCTGTGTGCGACAGCGACAGAGCAACAACTAAATGTTCAGTGAGCCGGCTTCTGCGGACGCTGGTAACCACAGTAAACATCGGGTAACCAAGAAGCCCTTACCTTGGTTACCCGATATTTACCTTCGTTACCAGCGTCCGCCGCTCTCACGCTGTCAGTGCCGGCTCCTGTTCTCTACACACGTAGCCACAGTACACATCAGGTAATTAACCCGATGTGTACTGTGGCTACGTGTGCAGAGAACAGGAGCCGGCACTGACAGCGTGAGAGCGGCGGACGCTGGTAACGAAGGTAAATATCGGGTAACCAAGGTAAGGGCTTCTTGGTTACCCGATGTTTACTGTGGTTACCAGCGTCCGCAGAAGCCGGCTCCTGCTGCCTGCACACGTAGCAGACTACACATCGGGTAATTAACCCCATGTGTACTGTGGCTAGGTGTGCAGGGAGCCAGCGCTAAGCGGTGTGCGCTGGTAACCAAGGTAAATTTCGGGTTGGTTACCCGATATTTACCTTAGTTACCAAGCGCAGCATCGCTTCCACGCGGCGCTGGGGGCTGGTCACGGGTTGCTGGTAAGATCTGCCTGTGTGACAAGCTCACCAGCAACCCGTGTAGAGACGCTCCAGCGATCCCTGCCAGGTCAGGTTGCTGGTGGGATCGCTGGAGCGTCGCTTAGTGTGACATCCCACTAGCGACCTCCTAGCAACTTACCAGCGATCCCTATCAGGTTGTATCGTTGTTGGGATCGCTGGTAAGTTGTTTAGTGTGACTGGGCCTTTAGGCTATGTGCCCACAGGACCTTGTCCCTGCAGATATATCCGCAGGTTTCCCGCAACAGCTCCCCGAAATCCGCAGCAATACATTGCTGCGGGATTCCAGAGAAATACCTGCAGTAAACCTGTGGACATTTGTGCGACTTACCTGCGGAAGTCCTGGCCTCTATCGCAATAGTGGAGGGCCGGGAATTCCGCAGAAATTCCACAGGAATAATTGACATGCAGTTACATGCGGCTGTGGGACATATTCCGCAGCCGCACATACCGCAGCACTGACACACTCCCCATGTCCCATAGGATAACATGGAGTGTCTGTACTTGCTAAAACCTGCGGATTTATGTAGAAAATACAGATAAATCCGCAGGTTTTCCACAGCAAAATCCGCAGGTACAGAGTCCCGTGGGCACATAGCCTTAGGGTACCGTCACACTTTAGCGACGCTCCAGCGATCCCACCAGCGATCTGACCTGGTCAGTATCGCTGGTGCGTCGCTACATGGTCACTGGTGAGCTTTCAATCAGGCAGATGTCACCAGCGACCAGTGACCAGCCCCCAGCGACACGTGGAAGCGATGCTGCGCTTGGTAACTAAGGTAAATATCAGGTAACCAAGCGCTTGGTTACCCGATATTTACCTTGGTTACCAGCGCACACCGCTTAGCGCTGGCTCCCTGCACTCCTAGCCAGGGTACACATCGGGTTAATAAGCAAACCGCTTTGCTTATTTACCCGATGTGTACTCCGGCTACTTTTGCAGGGAGCAGGCACTGACAGCGCGAGAGCAACGGACGCTAGTAACCAAGGTAAATATCGGGTAAGCAAGCAAAAGGCTTCGGTTGGTTACCCGATATTTACCTTGGTTACAGCTTACCGCAGGCTGCCAGACGCCTGCTCCCTGCACATTCAGATCGTTGCTCTCTCGCTGTCAAACACAGCGATGTGTGCTTCACAGCGGGAGAGTAACGTCCAAAAAATGAACCAGCACTGTGTGTAACGAGCAGCGATTTCACAGCAGGGGCCAGATCGCTGCTCAGTGTCACACACAGCGAGATCGCTAATGAGGTCACTGGTGCGTCACAAAAACCGTGACTCAGCAGCGATCTCGCTATGTGAGAAGTACCCTTTAGAATCTGCACCCCTGGGGCTAAGGAGAGGTGTGCTAACTACAGGAGAAGGCTGTATACAGAAGGTGCTGAGGAGTAATGTACTACAAGAGGAAGCTGTATACAGAAGGGACTGAGGAGAGGTATAACTACAGGAGGAGGCTGTATACAGAACAAGCAATGCACTAACTACAGGAGGACACTATACAGAAGGGGCTGAGGAATAAAATACTAACTACAGGAGCAGGCTGTATACAGAAGGGGCTGAAGAGCAATGTACTACTTACTAGAGGAGGAGGCTGTATACAGAAGGGGCTGAGGAGTAACATACTACAGGAGGATTCTCTATACAGAAGGGGCTGAGGAGTAACATACTAACTACAGGAGCAGGCTGTATACAGAAGGGGCTGAAGAGCAATGTACTACTTACTACAGGAGCAGGCTGTATACATAAGAAGGCTGAATAAAAGGAGCTGAGGACCGGTCGTCATACTGCAGTCATTTTCTGGAGTAGTACATTTGTCAAAATTTCACCACTCGTGTGGGATAAATTATTAATTTGTTCTGACCTACTGAGTCTCATCTCTGCCACATTCTGTGCATGCGCATAATAAAATATATATTAAAAAAAAAAAACAATGGCATCTACACGTTTTCATACCCACTGGTTTTTTCTTTTATCGGGGTAAGCCATTGTGATTTGTCCTGATGAAGAAACCAGTGAATTTCAAAATGCATAGATTAAAAAAAAAAAAAAAACAACGCATGTTCTTCACTCCCTGCTCTCAATTCCATTGAGTTGCTGGCAGCACAAACTACATACGTACTCTCCTATCCTTTGACAACCCCCCTCCCCCCTTTCCCCCCCCCCCCCCCCCAAGAAAATTTAACTTTGCAACATTTCAAAACTGACAAACCAGCCTATATTTTTCTTGGATGTACAGCGAGCAGATGGATTCGAGAAGGGCTCTCTTGGCAGACGGGTGAATTATTATACCCTTTAGATTATATTCAGGGTAGATGTTTTACTGTGAAAAGACCCCAAAATATTTTTCTCAACAAAAAAAAAAAACCAAACAAAACAGGTAATAAGAGTCAACGAAATTACACATGCACCTCATGTACCATTTGGTTTTCACTAGGGCCAGATGCTGACTTCGGTCACATGGCAAGATAGTGGTGCGACAATATGCCATGGAACCAGAATAAATGTAATGCCCCCACACAGTGCAGATGGCCCATAGCTGCCAGCCCAGGGAGCATCAATCTTTGCCTGGCTCGCTCTCACGCACGGGCCCTCGCTCACCTGGCAGCCATCTTTGCCCAGCTCGCACACTTGCTCGCCCTGGCAGCCATCTTTGCCCAGCTCGCACACCTTGCAGCCACATTTGCCCCGCTCGCTCACACAGATGCTCGCTCTACTGACAGCAGTCTTTGCGCAGCTCGCTCACAGACGGGACACTTGCTGGGCTGGCAGCCATTTTTGACCGGCTCGCTTATAAAACACAGGCACTCATATGGCAGCCATATTTGCCCAGAAAGCACTCCCACACAGGCACTCGCTCATCTGGCATCCATCTTTGCCTGGCTCACACACACACAGGCGCTCACTCGTCTGGCAGCCATCTTTGCCCGGCTCGCTCACAAACACAAGGGTGCTCGCTCGCCTGGCAGCCTTCTCTGCCTGGCTTGCATGCACAGACACAAGGGTGTTCGCTCGCTTGGCAGCAATCTTTCCCCAACTCGCTCACGCACATCTAGCAGCCATCTTTACGCATCTCGCTCACAAACGCACGCTCGCTAAGCTGGCAGCCATCTTTGCCCGGCTTACTTACACACAGGTGCTCACTTGGCTGGCAGCAATCTTTGCCCGGATTACAAACACTCTTGCTCGTATGGCAGCCATATTTACCCAACTCATACACACACCAGCGCTCACTCATCTGGCAGCCATTTTTTGATCAGCTTGCAATCACACACACACTCATCTGGCAGCCATCTTTGCACGGCTCACACACACACCGATGCTCGCTCATCTGGCAGCCATCTTTGCACGGCTCACACACACACCGATGCTCGCTCATCTGGCAGCCATCTTTGCACGGCTCACACACACACCGATGCTCGCTCATCTGGCAGCCATCTTTGCACGGCTCACACACACACCGATGCTCGCTCATCTGGCAGCCATCTTTGCACGGCTCACACACACACCGATGCTCGCTCATCTGGCAGCCATCTTTGCACGGCTCACACACACACCGATGCTCGCTCATCTGGCAGCCATCTTTGCACGGCTCACACACACACCGATGCTCGCTCATCTGGCAGCCATCTTTGCACGGCTCACACACACACAGATGCTCGCTCATCTGGCAGCCATCTTTGCACGGCTCACACACACACAGATGCTCGCTCATCTGGCAGCCATCTTTGCACGGCTCACACACACACAGATGCTCGCTCATCTGGCAGCCATCTTTGCACGGCTCACACACACACAGATGCTCGCTCATCTGGCAGCCATCTTTGCACGGCTCACACACACACAGATGCTCGCTCATCTGGCAGCCATCTTTGCACGGCTCACACACACACAGATGCTCGCTCATCTGGCAGCCATCTTTGCACGGCTCACACACACACAGATGCTCGCTCATCTGGCAGCCATCTTTGCACGGCTCACACACACACAGATGCTCGCTCATCTGGCAGCCATCTTTGCACGGCTCACACACACACAGATGCTCGCTCATCTGGCAGCCATCTTTGCACGGCTCACACACACACAGATGCTCGCTCATCTGGCAGCCATCTTTGCACGGCTCACACACACACAGATGCTCGCTCATCTGGCAGCCATCTTTGCACGGCTCACACACACACAGATGCTCGCTCATCTGGCAGCCATCTTTGCACGGCTCACACACACACAGATGCTCGCTCATCTGGCAGCCATCTTTGCACGGCTCACACACACACACAGATGCTCGCTCATCTGGCAGCCATCTTTGCACGGCTCACACACACACAGATGCTCGCTCATCTGGCAGCCATCTTTGCACGGCTCACACACACACAGATGCTCGCTCATCTGGCAGCCATCTTTGCACGGCTCACACACACACAGATGCTCGCTCATCTGGCAGCCATCTTTGCACGGCTCACACACACACAGATGCTCGCTCATCTGGCAGCCATCTTTGCACGGCTCACACACACACAGATGCTCGCTCATCTGGCAGCCATCTTTGCACGGCTCACACACACACAGATGCTCGCTCATCTGGCAGCCATCTTTGCACGGCTCACACACACACAGATGCTCGCTCATCTGGCAGCCATCTTTGCACGGCTCACACACACACAGATGCTCGCTCATCTGGCAGCCATCTTTGCACGGCTCACACACACAGATGCTCGCTCATCTGGCAGCCATCTTTGCACGGCTCACACACACACAGATGCTCGCTCATCTGGCAGCCATCTTTGCACGGCTCACACACACAGATGCTCGCTCATCTGGCAGCCATCTTTGCACGGCTCACACACACAGATGCGCGCTCATCTGGCAGCCATCTTTGCACGGCTCACACACACAGATGCGCGCTCATCTGGCAGCCATCTTTGCACGGCTCACACAAGGGCCCTTGCTCAGCTGGCAGCTATCTTTGCTCGGCTCATTTACACACAAGTGCTCACTTGGCTGGCAGCCATCTCTGCCTGGCTCGCTCACACATATAGGCTTTCGCTCGGCTGGCAGCCATCTTTAGGCCCGGCACTTGCTCATCTGCCAGCCATGTTTGCCCGGCACGCACACCCGCCCATAGGCCCTCGCTCGCCTGGCAGCCATCTTTGCCTAGATCACACATAGTTGCTCAGAGACAAATGGATTGACTTGCAACAAAATTAAGTCCAAATAATATTTGCCCTGAATCAAGTCTACAGTCCATCTTCCTCCCCCCCCCAAATAAAAAACCCACATTAGACTCTCGTAATTCAAGACCCTTAAGCGTAATACTTAAAATAGGTTACAGAAAAATAAATAACCCATTGTCGCCAGTCCTGTCGCCATCACAGATCTTTTGGTGCTGACCACCACCTACACGAGACCCAGTCGGTGCCAGCAGACCAGGGAGAAGTCACAGTACCTCACACAATTATATTTTAACCCCTTCCAGGCCATACATAGAATAAAAATAAATATATATATATATATATATAGTGGCAAATTGATTGACCATAAAGAAAAAAAATAAAAATTGTAGGATTCGGTTAAAAACCTGTAAAACAAAATGGCGACTATAATGAAATAATGTGTATGTCCATGACATACTGAGTGGAGACCTCACCCAGCTCCACACGACACACACGGACAGGACAGACATGTATGAAGAAGCGGAGGCTGCGCCATTACCTGAGAATATTGTGCGCCTCCATGCTGCGGTTCTGGTTGCTGGAGCACACCACGGCTACACGGAGCGGTGTGGACGGCATTGTTGTATCACGACGCCGAGATCTCCCCTCACAAAAACCTCCTGACGACGAGGAGCGAAGGAGGAGACCGCAGCCGCTGCTAGTAGATGGCGGCACTTCCGCCTGCGTTCCGACACCACAGGAACTAAAATGGCGGCCGGGCGGGGAAGTGACGTGTGAGGAGAGGCGGGCGACCGGGCAGAGTCATCATGGCGCCGCTGCTTGCGTAACGTCTGCTGACAGGAAGTCATGGTCGGAGTCTCTCACTGTGTGGTACGAGGAAACTAAGGGAAATTTTCCTCATTTTCTTCCAAAAGCCAGCCATAGATTGTTTTTTTTTGTTAGCTGGATGACTTGTAGTTTTAATTGACGATGTCCATTTTACCTCATATGTCCACGTGCACATATTGAGTATTTGGTGAGGTTTTACCTCAGAATTTATAAGGGAAAACCAGGAGTGGAACAATCAGAGGAAAAGTATAATAGAAACACATCACCACTTCTGTATTCTTCACCCACTCCTGGTTTTGTGTACCAAATACTGAAGTAAAAACCTCACTAAATACTGAGATAAAAAAAAACACCAAATACTGAGGTAAAAATAACCCTCACCAAATACTGAGGTAACAAAAAACTCACCAAATACTGAGGTAAAAATAACCCTCACCAAATACTGAGGTAACAAAAAACCCACCAAATACTGAGGTAAAAATAACCCTCACCAAATACTGAGGTAACAAAAAACTCACTAAATACTGAGGTAAAATAAATCCTCGCTAAATACTGAGGTTAAAAAACTAAATACTGGAGGTAAAAGCCTCACCAAATACTGAGGTAAAAAACTCACCAAATACTGAGGTAAAAAAACACCAAATACTGAGGTAAAAAACTCACCAAATACTGAGGTAAAAAACTCACCAAATACTGAGGTAAAAAAAACACCAAATACTGAGGTAAAAAACACCAAATACTGAGGTTAAAAACTCACCAAATACTGAGGTAAAAAAAAACCTTTGTGTGCACGTGGCAAAATAGAAATTGCATCACTAAGCCATGTGCACACTGAGTATTTAGTGAGTTTTTTACCTCAGTATTTGGTGAGTTTTAGTATAATCTGTGGCGCTGTTCACACATCCGATTTGTTTTTTGAATGAGCGGCCAGCACAAAATTGCGGGGACTTGTCCGACATTCATTCGAGGGTCAGATCAAAATCGACAACGAAAATCTACAGGTCCGTTAAGAATTTAGACAACGCTCAGATGACGTGTGTGTTGACTGCTAAATAAGAGAAACTTTATTGTTATCTCTGAAAAAACTGATAAAACCAGTACCAAACTAAGAATAAGGCCTCAAACACACATCCGTGAAACACGTGCGTGTTTGGTCCGTTTCCGTATATACCGGAGACACGGACAAACGTGCACCAATGTTATGCTATGTTTGAGGTCACACGTGCGTTATTCCATACGGTCCGTGATACGTATGTGTATCCGTTTTTCACGGAAGCATGTCCGTTTTCTGCATGGAACACGCACACACGGACCCAGTGGAAGTCTATGGGTCCGTCAGCACACGTACGTGACACGGATGCATCTCCGTATGCTCCGTGTACGTTTTGTGCTTTTTTCTAGCGATGTCGGTCATTCTTTCTTTTTATGTGTATGTCGGTCAATCTCTCTGTCTTGTCTGTCCCTCTCACAGTCTGTCGGTCAGTCTCCCCCCTCTCTCATACTCACCGTTCCTCGATCACCGGCGCAGCGCTGCACAGCTGTTAAAATAGCTCCGGCGGCTTTTACTATTTTGAAAAAGCCTGCCGCTCATTATTCAATCTCGTATTCACTGCTTTCCCCGCCCACCGGCGCCTATGATTGGTTGCAGTTAGACACGCCCCCACGCTGAGTGACAGCTGTCTCACTGCAACCAATCACAGCCGCCGGTGGGCGGGTCTATATCAAGCAGTAAAAAAAAAAAAAAATAATTCTAAAAAAAACGACGTGCGGTCCCCCCCAATTTGGATACCAGCCAGGGTAAAGCCACAA
The DNA here is from genome assembly GCF_048569485.1 of Anomaloglossus baeobatrachus. Lineage (NCBI taxonomy): Eukaryota > Metazoa > Chordata > Amphibia > Anura > Aromobatidae > Anomaloglossus > Anomaloglossus baeobatrachus. The sequence goes on along the minus strand of NC_134363.1, from coordinate 149,087,241 downwards.
GGCTGAAGGCTGGTATTCTCAGGATGGGGAGCTCCACGTTATGGGGAGCCCCCCAGCCTAACAATATCAGCCAGCAGCCGCCCAGAACTGCCGCATCCATTAGATACGACAGTTTCGGGACTCTACCCGACTCATCCCGAATTGCCCTGGTGCGGTGGCAATCGAGGTAATAAGGAGTTAATGGCAGCAACCCATAGCTGCCACTAAGTCCTAGATTAATCATGGCAGACGTCTCCCCGAGATACCTTCCATGATTAACCTGTAAGTTAAAGTAAATAAACACACACAGTCAAAAAATCCTTTATTTGAAATAATAAACAATAACAAACACCCTCTTTCACCACTTTATTTAGCCCCAAAAACCAATCCATGTCCGATGTAATCCACAGAGACCCCACGACGCTCTCAGCTCAGCTACATGAAGCTGACAAGAGCTGCAGTAGAACACCGCCGCTCCTGTCAGCTCCACACAGCAACTGAAGTGAGTCGCGCAATCAGCGATGACGTCACTCAGGTTACTCGCGGCCACCGCTGGTTCCTCCAACTGTGACAGCGAGTTGCCCGAGTGACTGAAGTGAGCTGCGCGATCAGCGATGAAGTCACAGGGGAGTTGCGGTCTCGGGTGGAGGACTCCAGCTAGCCGTGGATATCCTGAGTGACAGCAGCGCTAATCACGCTGCTCACTTTAGTCACTCAGGGGATTAGCAGTCACCGGTGAGTCCTTCACGGGTGACCGCTAATCAGTACGCGACACACCAACAGAGCCGTGGTATGACAATGAAGTCGGGTGAAGTTCACCCGAGTTCATTCTCATCGCGCGACTCTGTCTGCTGTCAGCGAGTATGTATCAACGACATTGTGCATCACACACGGATCATTTCACACGGACAACACACGGACATTACACGAACGTATCTCATGCACACACGGACATTCCACATGCACACACGGCTAGCATACGCCATCACACGGATGTCACACGTATTGGAGAAACGGACATATAATACAGAACACGGACCCGAAAAACAGAACGTAAGACACGCACGTGTTTTTCCCGTGCGTGTGAACGGGGCCATAGACAGAGTGGGAGCTGCATCGAAAACGCACAAATTAATTGACATGCTGCTTTTTTGAATGCACGGATTTGGGTCAAAATTTTAGCATCCAAATCGCTGCGTTCAAAAAAGCAACGTGCGCACATATCATGCACAATCTACATAGATTGTGCTGGGGACACAGGATGCATGCATTTACGCTGCAGTGCAATACGCAGCGTAAATGCATGATATTACGCAACGTGCGCACGAGCCCTATAAGTGTTTAATGCTAGTGATGAGCGGGCACTACCATGCTCGGGTGCTCAGTACTCGTAACTACTGATGATCGAGCACTACCATGCTTGGGTGCTCGGTACTCATAACTAGTGACATAACTGCTCAGTCATCACTAGTTACGAGTACCAAGCACCTGAGCATGGTAGTGCTCACTTATCACTAGTTATGAGTACAGAGCACCCGAGCATGGTAGTGCCCCCTCATCACTAGTTACGAGTACTGAGCACCCGAGCATGGTAGTGCCCACTCATCACTAGTTACGAGTACTGAGCACCTGAGCATGGTAGTGCCGGCTCATCACTAGTTACAAGTACCAAGCACCCGAGCATGGTAGTGCTCGCTCATCACTAGTTACTAGTACCGAGCACCTGAGCATGGTAGTGCTCGCTCATCACTAGTTACGAGTACTGAGCACCCGAGCATGGTAGTGCCCGCTCATCACTAGTTACGAGTACTGAGCACCTGAGCATGGTAGTGCCGGCTCCTCACTAGTTACAAGTACCAAGCACCCGAGCATGGTAGTGCTCGCTCATCACTAGTTACTAGTACCGAGCACCTGAGCATGGTAGTGCTCGCTCATCACTAGTTACGAGTACTGAGCACCCGAGCATGGTAGTGCCCACTCATCACTAGTTACGAGTACTGAGCACCTGAGCATGGTAGTGCCCGCTCATCACTAGTTACAAGTACCAAGCACCCGAGCATGGTAGTGCTCGCTCATCACTAGTTATTAGTACCGAGCACCTGAGCATGGTAGTGCCCGCTCATCACTAGTTACGAGTACTGAGCACCCGAGCATGGTAGTGCCCGCTCATCACTAGTTACGAGTACTGAGCACCCGAGCATGGTAGTGCCCGCTCATCACTAGTTACGAGTACTGAGCACCCGAGCATGGTAGTGCCCGCTCATCACTAGTTACGAGTACTGAGCACCCGAGCATGGTAGTGCCCGCTCATCACTAGTTACCCGTACTGAGCACCCGAGCATGATAGTGCCCACTCATCACTAGTTACGAGTACTGAGCACCCGAGCATGGTAGTGCCCGCTCATCACTAGTTACGAGTACTGAGCACCCGAGCATGGTAGTGCCCGCTCATCACTAGTTATGAGTACTGAGCACCCGAGCATGATAGTGCCCGCTCATCACTAGTTACGAGTACAGAGCACCCGAGCATGGTAGTGCCCACTCATCACTAGTTACGAGTACTGAGCACCCGAGCATGGTAGTGCCCGCTCATCACTAGTTACGAGTACTGAGCACCTGAGTATGGTAGTGCCCGCTCATCACTAGTTATGAGTACTGAGCACCCGAGCATGGTAGTGCCCGCTCATCACTAGTTACGAGTACTGAGCACCCGAGCATGGTAGTGCCCGCTCATCACTAGTTATGAGTACTGAGCACCCGAGCATGATAGTGCCCGCTCATCACTAGTTACGAGTACTGAGCACCCGAGCATGGTAGTGCCCGCTCATCACTAGTTACGAGTACTGAGCACCTGAGTATGGTAGTGCCCGCTCATCACTAGTTATGAGTACTGAGCACCCGAGCATGGTAGTGCCCGCTCATCACTAGTTACGAGTACTGAGCACCCAAGCATGGTAGTGCCCACTCATCACTAGTTACGAGAACTGAGCACCCGAGCATGATAGGAGGAGAAGAAAGACCTGAGGGCACTCTTAATAAGAGGAGAGATCAACCAGTATACATACTTGAGAATATGCTATGTATAAAAAAGTATATACCAATACTGGGATCTTCTAAAAATATATATCCTTTATTACATGTGAATGCACTTGCATGCATCGATCCAGGGAAACAACATAAAAAAAAATCTGCAAATGAAAGGAGCCTGTGAGTAGGGCAAAGATAAGATTAGGAAAGAAGGAGATATCCACATATCGCCACCTGCAGTGTGGGTTTCATTTGCAGATGTTTTGGTCTCCCTATATCCATGCATACAATTGCTAGGAATTGTATCTCATTTTAAAACATCTATCTGTGGTATCTCATTAACATCTATTGATATGTGCCTTTGGGGGATTTGATTAGTTTCTTTATGTGTCTTTAGAATATTGGCATTTGGTTTGCATTTTATTTGCATATATTTGTGCACTTATGGTCTTTAGTTTGTTTAATCTTTTTTTCATTGCCATTTATTTCCCTCCCTTAATTCCAAGAGCCATAACTTTTTATTTTTCTCTCAATATAGCCATATGAAGGCTTGTTTTTTTTTTTTGTGGGATGAGTTGTACTTTTGAATGGCACCATTCATTTTACCATATAGTGTACTGGAAAATGGGGAAAAAATTCCAAGTGCGGTGAAATTGCAAAAATAAAAAGTGCAATTCCATAATGTTATTTATTTATCTTTTTTATTTACCATGTTCACTATATGGTAAAACTGACCTGGCAGTATTATTCCCCAGGCCAGTACGAGTTCATAGATACCAAACATATAGTTTGTTTTATTATTTTAGTGGCAAAAACAAATTCAGAAATGTGTAAAAAAAATAATAATTGCGCTTTTGTCGCCATATTCCGAGACCCGTAACATTCTCATTTTTCAGGTTCCGGGGCTGTGTGAGGGCTTATCTTTTTGCGTCCTGAGCTGACATTTTTAACCCCATTACGACCGCGTTACGTTTTAAAACGGCACTAAAAAAGGGTACTTATTCCTTTCTGCCGTTTTAAAACGGCGGTCGGAAAAAAGGGTCTAGCGCCCCCCAGAGTCAGAAAATTTCCGGGGTCTCAGCTGCCGGGGGTAGCTGAGACCCTGGAGATCATGATTCGGGCCGGTTTTTCCGGTCCCCGCTCACCTGATGACCGGTATACACCGTATACCGATCATCAAGTTATAGTAAATGACCGCGCCGGTAAAAAATCATTTATCTCCCATCTGGCATGATCAAACATGCCAGATGGGAGATAAATCTTTTTCCCGGTTCCCTCCGGTCCCCTCGGTATCCCCAAAGTGCCCCCCCCGACCCCCAACCCCCTCCCGAAAATCCAAGATGGCCGCGCGCATCGGAGAGCACAGCAGCGCGCCGGCCGCATTTACAGTGTTCCTATGGTTTCTGTCGTATGTGCCATAACACATACGACAGAAACCTGCTCCCTAGGCCCTGCCGGGTCCCCCCCTACCCCCCCCTGGTGTCCCCCGGTGTCCCCCGGTGTCATACATACCGGAGCGCTGATCCCCCGCGGCCCCCTCCTCCTTCTCTGCAGACGCCGGTCACATGTGCCGAGCAGATGACAGCTTCCTGTGTTCAGGACGCTGGCTGCTCAGCACTGTGCAGCTGTGACCCGGGGAGGGTGGGTGCAGCTTTTTGCACCCACTCTCCTCAAATGGAGGGTCTGCCCTCCTAGAAAATGGGGGATACGTTCCCTGAACGTGTCCCCCATATTCTAGAAGGTCCAGAGGCGACGTGGGACATCCAAATGGATTTTTTTTTTTCTTTTCAATAAATTGGTCAATCAGGGAATGTTTTGGGGAGTGTTTTTTCAAATAAATTTTTTTTTGTTGTCAATTTTTTTTCTTATTACTGTCAATTAGTTATGTCGGGTATCTGATAGACGCCGTGACATAACTAATTGCTGGGCTTGATGCCAGGTGACATTACACACCTGGTATCAACCCCATTCATTACCCCGTTAGCCAACGCACCAGGGCGCGGGATGAGCTGGGGCGAAGCGCCAGAATTGGCGCATCTAATGGATGCGCCACTTCTGGGGCGGCTGCGGCCTGCTATTTTTAGGCTGGGAAGAGTCCAATAACCATGGCTCTTCCCACCCTGAGAATACCAGACCCCAGCTGTCAGCTTCACCTTGGCTGGTGATCTAATTTGGGGGGACCCCACGTTTGTTTGTTTTTTTTAATTATTTATTTATAAATAATTAAAAAAAAAAAAACAGCTTGGGGAGCCCTCCAAATTGATCACCAGACAAGATGAAGCTGTCAGCTGTGGTTTGCAGGCTACAGCTGTCTGCTTTACCCTAGCTGGCTATCAAAAATAGGGGGGACCCCACGTCATTTATTTTAATTTTTTTTTTTTTTTTTGGGCTAAATACAAGGCTAGGCATCCTTTAGTGTCACATGAAAGGCACTAAAGGGCGCCAGCTTAGAATATGCAGGGGGGTGGGACGTTATATATGTTTGACATCTATCCATTCATCCACTGGTGCATTTTACGCTGTGTGCCCACAATCAGGGTTTGCAGCGTTTTGGGCGCAGAGTGTTTTCCCTGCGTCCATAACGCTGCGTTGTGCAGTAGAAGCACAGTGGCAGGATTTTTAGAAATCCCGTGCCCACTGTGTTTCTTTTCTCCGCAGCATAAACCGACCTGTGGCGCAGCTTCCCGAGCCTCAGCATGTCAATTTATGCTGCGGAGATGAGTGTTCTTTGCAGGTAGAATAAAACTAAAGTCCACAGCAGCCTGAACCCAAATCGTGGGCATGGCCAGCTGCGTTCTCCCGTGGACAACACTCACATTTCTGCAGGAGGCTGACACTGTGTACTAGACGCCGTGTCGCTGGATCATGGCCACATAGCCTAAAGGCTACTTTACACGCTGCGATATCGGTCCCGATATCGCTAGTGTGGGTACCCGCCCCCATCTGTTGTGCGACACGGGCAAATCGCTGCCCGTGCCGCACAACATCGCGCAGACGCATCACACATACTTACCTGCCCGGCGACGTCGCTGTGACCGGCGAACCGCCTCCTTTCTAAGGGGGCGGTCCGTGTGGCATCACAGTGACGTCACTGAGCGGCCGCCCAATAGAAGCGGAGGGGCGGAGATGAGTGGCCGGAACATCCCGCCCACCTTCTTCCTTCCTCATAGCGGCCGGGAGGCAGGTAAGGAGAGGTTCCTCGTTCCTGCGGCGTCACACATAGCGATGTGTGCTGCCGCAGGAGCGACGAACTACATCGTTACTGCTGCAGTAACGATAATCGAGAATGGACCCCCATGTCACCGATGAGCGATTTTGCACGTTTTTGCAACGATGCAAAATCGCTCATCGGTGTCACACGCAGCAACATCGCTAATGCGGCTGGATGTGCGTCACCAATTCCGTGACCCTAACGACTCCGCATTAGCGATGTCGCAGCGTGTAAAGCCCCCTTAACAGTGAGAAATTTGTTGCTACAGCAACATTTTTGTGAAGTACCTGTGGATTCAAAATGCTTACTATACTCCTGAATAAAATCCTTGAGGGGTCCAGTTTCCAAAATGAGGTCACTTGTGGGGGGTTTCTGATGTATAGGTACCCAAGGGGCCCTGCTAATGTGACATGGTGCGCGCAATTTACTTCAACTTTTCCAAAATTCAAATGGTGCTCCTTCCATTCCAAGCCCTCCCATTTATCCAAACAAAGGTTTTTGGCCACATGTGTGGTATCCCTGCGCTCACAAGAAATTAGATAACAACCTGTGGGGTACACGTTTTGTTGTTGCCTCTTGAAAAAGTGAAAAATGTGTCGCTAAATCAACATTTTTGTGAAAAAAATGAAAATTTCAATATGGCAACCTAAGCTTATCAAATTCTGTGAAGTATTCGTGGATTCAAAATGCTCAATATACACCTAGATTAAAGCCTTGAGGGGTCTTATTTCCAGAATGGGGTCACTTGTGGGGGACCTCCACTGCTTAGGCACCTCAGGGGCTCTCCTAATGCAACATGGCGTCCGCTATTGATTCCAGCCAATTTTGCAGTCAAACTGCACTCCTTCTCTTCTGAGCCCTGTAGTGTGCCCAAACAGTTGATTTCCACCACATACAAGATATCAACAAACTCAGGAGAAATTGCGCAATAAATTTCATGGTGATTTATTTCCTGTTACCCTTGTGAAAAAAAAAGCTACCTGGTTGAAGTAACAATTTTGTGGTAAAATTTTATTTTTTTATTTTCATGGCTCAACGTTATAAACTTCTGTAAAGCACCTGGGGGTTCAGGGTACTCACCAAACATCAAGATAAATTCCTTGAGGGGCCTAGTTTCCAATATGGGGTCACTTGTGGTGTTTTTTTGCTGTTTACGTACCTTAGGGGTCCTCCAAATGCGACATGGTGCCTGCAATCTTTTTCAGCCAAATTTCCTTTCCAAAATTCAAATATTGCTCCTTCCGTTCCAAGCCCTCCCATTTCTCCAAACAAAGGTTTCAGACCACAAGTGAGGTATCACCGCGCTCATAAAAAAGTGGGTAACAAACGTTGGGGTCAAATTTTTGGAATTACCTCTTGAAAAAGTGAAAAAATTGATGCTAAGGCTGTGTGCACACGATGCGTTTTTTACCGCGGAAACGCTGCGTTTTGAACCGCAGCGTTTCAGTGGCAAATTGCATGCGTTCAGCTTTCCCAGCAAAGTGTATGGGAAAGCTGAAAAATCAGTGCACATGCTGCGTTTCTTTCCGCAGCGTTTTGGATGCCAAAAATCGGTGCGGAAAGAAAAGCAGCATGTCACTTCTTTTGTGCGTTGTGGCTGCGTTCTCTCCCCCATTGAAATCAATGATGCGGGTCAGAACGCAGCCACAACGCATGGACCTGCTTTTTTGTTGCGGTCCGCGGCCTTTGTCGGCATGCCAGAACGCAGGCATTTACCTGGAAGTGAGGTCAAGAGGTTTCCTGTTGACCTCACTTCCTGGCAAAGCCCCCGGTGTCGCCAAAGTGCCCGCCCCGACCCCCGAGTCCCCGACCCCCCTCCCGAAAATCCAACATGGCCGCGCGCACAGTAGCGCATCGGCCGCCCTGCTCCTATGATTTCTGTCGCATGTGCAATAACACATGCGACAGAAAACTGTTCCCCAGGCCCTGCCCGGTCACCCCCTATTCCCCCCGGTGTCATACATACCTGTCCGGTTGCAGCGCTGATCCCCCGCGGCCCCCTCCTCCTTCAGTGCACGCTGGCCGGTCACATGTGCAGAGCAGCTGACAGCCAGCACAGTGTTCAGTGTGAGCTGTGCTGGCTGCTCGCAGTCTGCAGCTGTGACCCGGGGAGAGTGGGTGCAGATTTTTGCACCCACTCTCCTCAAATGGAGGGTCTGCCCTCCTAGAAAATGGGGGATACGTTTCCTGAACGTGCCCCCATATTCTAGAAGGTCCAGAGGCGACGTGGGACATCCATATGGATTTCTGCGGACCCATTTTTTTTAATTAAATTGGAGAACAAGGGAATGATTTGGGGAGTGTTTTTTCTAATAAAACATTTTTTGTTGTCTTTTTTTGCTTTTGTTTACTGTCAATTAGTTATGTCGGGTGTCTGATAGACGCCGTGACATCACTAATTGCTGGGCTTGATGCCAGGTGACATTACACATCTGGTATCAACCCCATTTATTACCCCGTTAGCCAACGCACCAGGGCGCGGGATGAGTTGGGGCGAAGCGCCAGGATTGGCGCATCTAATGGATGCGCCACTTCTGGGGCGGCTGCGGCCTGCTATTTTTAGGCTGGGAAGAGTCCAATAACCATGGCTCTTCCCACCCTGAGAATACCAGACCCCAGCTGTCAGCTTCACCTTGGCTGGTGATCTAATTTGGGGGGACCCCACGTTATTTTTTTTTTAATTCTTTATTTATAAATAAAAAAAAAAGCCTGGGGAGCCCTCCAAATTGATCACCAGCCAAGATGAAGCTGCCAGCTGTGGTTTGCAGGCTACAGCTGTCTGCTTTACCCTGACTGGCTATCAAAAATAGGGGGGACCCCACGCCATTTTTTTCATTTTTTTTTTTTTTTTTTTTTTATTGGATAAATACTAAGCTAGGCACCCTTTAGTGCCACATGAAAGGTACTAAAGGTGCCAGCTTAGAATATGCTGGCGGGGGTAGGACGTTCTATATATTTGACATCCATTCATCCATTGACGCTTTTTAGGCTGTGTGTCCACAATCAGGGTTTGCAGCGTTATGGGCGCTGAGTGTTTTCCCTGCGTCCATAACGCTGCGTTGTGCAGTAGAAGCACAGTGGAAGGATTTTTGGAGATCCCATGCCCACTGTGCTTCTTTTCTCCGCAGCATAAACTGACCGGTAGCGTGGCTTCCTGAGCCTCAGCATGTCAATTTATGCTGCGGAGACGAGTGTTCTCTGCAGGTAGCATAGAGCTCCACAGCAGCCTGAACCCAAATCGTGGGCATGGGCAGCTGCAGGAAGGCTGGCACTGTGTACTAGACGCCGTGTCGCTGGATCATGGCCACATAGCCTTAGGCCCCTTTCACACGTCAGTGATTCTGGTACGTTTGTGCTTTTTTTTTAAACGTACCAGGATCACTGACATACGCAGACCCATTATAATGAATGGGTCTGCTCACACGTCAGTGATTTTTCACTGCACGTGTCTCCATGCGGCGTACCCGCGTGTGCGTGATTGCCGCACGGAGACATGTCCATTTTTTTCTGGCATCACTGATGTCCCACGGACCACGCAGTGGTGTGGTCCGTGAAACACGTGCCAGAAAAAAACGTGCTTTTAAAATAAAAAACATTTTAACTCACCCGGCTCCAGTGATGTCCTCTGCAGCCCGTCCTCCCTGCTCCTTCTGTGCCGGCTCATTATTGTCGCGCATATTCATGATGCACGACACAGCCAACCCGGAACCAGCTGCTGCGGGGGTCAGCGCCGGCCGGATGCTGCACCGCGTGAGCGATCAGCACCATGGAGAGCGGGAGCGGGTGCAGGTGAGTTAATCTCTAAGTGCAATCACGGGCCACGGAGAACGGAGCCCGGATTGCACTTAGACAACCCACGTGTGCCGTGATTCACGGCACACGGAGGGACATGTGCATGTTTTACACGCCAGTGAAAAACGTCAGTGTTTTTCACTGACATGTGAAGCGGGCCTAAAAGTGAGAATATTGTTGCTACAGCAACATTTTGGGGGAAGTAGCTGTGGATTCAAAATGCTTAATATACTCCTGAATAAAATCCTTGATGGGTGCAGATTCCAAAATGGGGTCACTTGTGGGGGTTTTCTGACGTATAGGTACCTAAGGGGCTTGGTGCGCGAAGTTTATTTCAACTTTTCCAAAATTCAAATGGTGCTCCTTCCATTCCAAGCGCTCCCATTTATCCAAACAGAATGTGGAGAAGGAAATGACATCACAGGTTTTTTTTTCCAAAGGTCTGTGTTCAACCAACTTTATTATCACTGACAAGTCTTAAAAACCGCACCTAAAAAAACGCATGAAAAACGCATGAAAAACGCATGAAAAACGCATGAAAAACGCATGCGTTTTCGATGCGTTGTTTCTCAAAAAGCATTGTTTACAATTCTCCCCTCTGCCAGAGGGTGCGTTTTTTTCCGCGCGGAAAAAAAAGCAACGTGTGCACATACCCTAAAGCAACATTTTTGAGAAAAAAATGAAAATTTTCAATGTGACAACGTAACGTTATCAAAATCTGTGAAGTACTTGTGGATCCAAAATGCTCACTATACCCCTAGATAGAAGCCTTAAGGGGTCTAGTTTCCAAAATGGTGTCACTTGTGAGGGGTTTCTGCTGTTTAGGTACCTTAGCGGACATGTAAATGCAACATGGTGCCCGCAATCTATTTCAGCCAAATTTGCTTTCCAAAATTCAAATATTGCTCCTTCTGTTCCGAGCCCTCCCATTTGTCCAAACAAAGGTTTCTGACCACATGTGGGGTATTGGCGCGCTCATAAGAAAGTGGGGAACAAGTTTTGGGGTTCATTTTGTTGTGTTATTTCTTCTAAAAGTGAATAAATTTGGGGTAGAGCAACATTTTAGGTAAAATTTTATTTTTTGCTTTTTTTCATTCCACTTTGCTTTAGTTCCTGTGAAGCACCTGAAGGGTTAATAAACTTCTTGGATGTGGTTTTGAGTACTTTGAGGGGTGCTGTTTTGAGAATGGTGTCACTTTTAGGTATTTTCTGTCACTTAGGCCTCTCAAAGTCACTTCAAATGTGATGTGGTCCCTAAAAAAATGGTTTTGTGAATTTTGTTGAAAAAATGGGAAATTGCAGATGAACTTTGACCCCTTCTAACTTCCTAACCCCAAAACATTTTGTTTCAGAAATTGCGCTAATGTAAAGTAGACATGTGGGAAATGTTATTTATTAACTGTTTTGTGTGACATAACTCTCTGGGTTAAGGGCATAAAAATTAAAAGTTTGAAAATTGCAAAATTTTCAAAATTTTCATCAAATTTCCGATTTTTTCACAAATAAAAGCAAAAAATATCGTTCTAAATTTATAACTATCATGAAGTACAATATGTCACGAAAAAACAATGTCAGAATCACCGGGATCCGTTGAAGCGTTCCAGAGTTATGACCTCATAAAGTGACACTGGTCAGAATTGCAAAAAATGGCCTGGGCATTAAGGACAAAACTGGCTTCGTCCTTAAGGGGTTAATTAGATCGTTTATCTGGTGATTTGATGTTTTGATCACCTGTTATTGCGTTTTATGACAATGTTGTAGCAACCAAAAAAGCATAATTTTTGCATTTGAATTTTTTTTCATTAGGCAATTTACCGTGAGCTTGCATCAAAGTCAGGGTGACGACCTAGGACATTCCGGTACGTCCTTAGTCGTGAAGGGGTTAATAAAGGACTATATATATACATATATATATATATATATATATATAACATTGGGCCAAGTGCTATCCAGCAAAACATCGGATAGTACTCATCCAACGTACATGCTTGTGTGAGCGAGCTCTTAAATTAATAATTGTGAGTTGTGAGCCACTGTTCTGTAATGTGACTTACTGGAGGAGGAGGCAAATAACCCTGTTATAGCTCTTCCATCCACCTGTTATTCATGTGTCAACATGGCATAGAATTAGGTATTGGATGTATGTAAGGGGTACACGTATATATGACTTTGGGCACAACTTCACTGCAATTCACTATACAAGCACTAGATGTCAGTAACTTTTTGCAGAGTGTAAGTTGGTAGCAAAATCGCTTAATACCAACTCATCATAATGACTTAAAGCTCGTCTTCTATGTAACTATGTGCCTGTGATTCCCTGAATCTGATTCTTTTTAGGCCACATGCACACGTTCAGTAGTTGGTCAGTATTTCTAAACCAAAACCAGGAGTGGGTAAAAAATGCAGACGTCGTGCAGATGTATCTCTTATATTTGTCCGCTGATTGTCCCACTCTTGGTTTTAAGGTTGCAAATATTGAGGTAGACAAAATCACCAAATACTCAATGTGTTCACGTGGCCTTACTAATATTTTATGTGGAATTAGTAACATATTGTCACGATTCCTCTGCGCAGAGCATCTTGCACACTAAGAGATGGTCTGCTGCGCTTTCCTGGACTACTAAGGTGGCAGTGACACGATTCCTCTGTGCAGAGCATCTTGCACACTAGGTACTAGGAGATGCTCTACTGCGCTTTCCTGGACTACTGACCTGGCAGTGACACGATTCCTCTGTGTAGAGCATTTTGCGCATTAGTAGATGCTCTGCTGTATTTTCCTGAGTTACTGAGCTAGCAGGTTGATTGACAGCGCAGGTGTCATGGTTCCACCTCCCCGTCCACATGGCTAGGGGGCAGAGCCTTCTCTCGGGCCTCACTTCCGGAGCTTCGATGCTTTAAATTCTGTCATCTCTGGTGAACCAGCGCCGGATATAAGCTTAGCACTGCTTTCCTGTGATTGCTGGTCCCTGTAAGTGTTTCCTGATCAGTCCTTCCCCTGTGCTCTGTCTGTATTCTGTCTCAACTCCTTCCTTCCCACAATAGCCCCAGTCGTTCCCCCTTCTCCTACCTCCCCACTCGGTTGCTTCCTCTGGTACTGACCTCGACCCTGCTTTTGCTTGTTCCTCCAGTCTTCTTTCTTACCATACTGTGTATGACCTGGCCTGTCTGGCCATCCCCCGCACGCCCCGTGGCCTCTGTATTCTGGCTGACTCTGCAGGGCAGTGCTCCAGCATACACTGTGTGTCCACCTCCATGCTGATTCAGCTCTGTGTAGTGTCTGTTCCTGCAGGGCTCCAGCTCCCCCTGGTGGTAGCCTGACAGCAGGATTCCCTGCTGGTTCTGGGAGGTGCTGATTACTCAAGTGTTCCCTCTTCCCGGTAATTGAACTGCTTCTTCTGTGTATTTTCCTCAGATGACTTCCCCAATCGGGTCTAAATACCACAATGTCATATGGGGAGTTAGGAATCTGTCCACGGCCCTCTGGAAGGTGGCCAGTGCTACTTGCAAACTAAATGGCATCCTGGTGTACTGGAAGCATCTGTCAGGCGTAGAGAAGGCCATATTCTCCATAGCGTTTTAGGACATGGGGATTTGCCAATAACCGTTTGTTAGGTCAAGGGTAGTAAAGTATCTTTCCAGCCCTAGCCCAACGAAACAGGCATCAAACTTAGACACCTTATTCAGCTTCCGATAGTCATTACAAAACTGCCATTTTTAATCTGGTTTCGGTACTAGGATAACGGAACTGGACCAGCCACTTTTAAACCCTTCAATAACCCCTAGAGCCAGCATCCGCTTTACCTCCTTCGAAATCACCTCCCGGTAGGCTTCGAAGATCCGATATGGCTTTAAGTTCTCCCGCACATGAGGTTCCGTAAGAACCTCATGTCCTATGAGCTAAGTACACCACGGTAATTTTGAGAAGAGGTCTCTGTTTCGGTGAAGCAATTCCCGGCACTGCTGTTTTTGAACCAGAGACCGCGTCTCTGCCACTGTGACCTCTTTGACGTCAGCTACCATCTTGCCACCAGATATAGAGTTTCCACTGCTTCCCTGTTTCACCACGGTTTGATCAGGTGGACATGGTACACCTGGTAGGGCTTCATTCTTCCAGGTTGGTGGATCTTATAGTTCACTTTGCCAAATTTTTTGACCCCTTTGTAATGGCCCCTGCCAATTTGCCAGAAACTTAAGGCCCCCTTACTCGCAACGACATTGCTAGCGAGATATCGCTGGGGTCACGGAATTCGTGACATATCCGGCCTCGTTAGCAACGTCGTTGCGTGTGACACCTACGAGCGACCACTAACGATCCAAAAAGCGGCACAAATCGTTGATTGTTGAAACATCGTTCATTTCCAAAAACTCATTGATTTGAGGACGCAGGTTGTTCGTCGTTCCTGGGTCGGCACACATCGCTACATGTGACACCCCGGGAACGACAAACACCAGCGTTCCTGCGTCCTCCGGCAACGAGGTGGGAGTGACTTTCATGCTGCTCTCCGCCCCTCCGCTTCTATTGTTGGCCCGCTGTGTGACGTCGCTGTGATGCCGCACAAACCTCCCCCTTAAAAAAGAGTTTGTTCGGCGGCCACAGCAACGTCGTTAGGAAGGTATGTGTGTGTGACGCGTACTAGCGATATTGTTCGCCACAAGCAGCGATTTGCCCGTGATGCACGCACGACAGGGGCGGGTGCGATCGCTTGCGATGTCGCAGCGTGTAAAGCGGCCTTTACTCTCCACAGTGGGATCAACATTAACACTCGATCCCAAGGCTGAAGTTTCTTGCAATCCTGTCTTGCATCTGTTTGACATGCTCGATGATGCTCCTCTAGGGTGTAACCTCTGCCTCCGAGGTCTCTTCGCTATGTCCATGAGTCGAGGATGTCGACCATACAAGACATGAAGACTAATGAGAAGACGACTATTATCTCTTGAATTCCCTTTTTTTTTTCTTACATTAATTGCACTATTGTGACAAACAATGTTGGGTGGCTGAAGGCAAACCTTTACTTTTTATTTGTGGTTGTTGAAAGTTTTACATATTTTGGAATTGATGGTGGATGCAAGAACTTTATGTAAGGCCAGAAACAAACCCTATGTACCTCAGGCCGAGGGCGGACCGGTGGCAGGAGTCGTGACCCAAAATCGATAGCCTTGTATCTGCCTGCGACGCTGTAACGTTCAGGCCAAAAGATCGACGGCAGGTCCATGAAACACGAATATGTGAAAGCTCAGCCTTTCAACTGTGATTCCAGACAAGGACTAGTATTAAGGCCACTTTACAAGGGAGATCGCTAGCGTGCGTACCCGCCCCCATCAGTTGTGCGTCACGGGCAAATCGCTGCCTGTGGCGCACAACATGGCTCGGACCCGTCACATTACTTACCTGCCTAGCGACGTCGCTGTGACCAGCGAACCGCCTCCTTTCTAAGGGGGTGGTTCATTCGGCGTCACAGCGACGTCACTAAGCGGCCGCCCAATAGAAGCGGAGGGGTCGAGATGAGCGGGACGTAACATCCCGCCCACCTCCTTCCTTCCTCATTGCCGGCGGCCGCAGGTAAGGTAAGGTTCCTCGTTCCTGCGGTGTCACACATAGCGATGTGTGTTGCCGCAGGAACGACAAATAACATCGTACCTGTAGCAGCAACGATATTTGGGAACTGGAGAGCATGTCAACGAGCAATGATAAGGTGAGTATTTTTGCTCGCTAGCGGTCGCTTGTACGTGTCACAGGCAACGACATCGCTAACGAGGCCGGATGTGCGTCACGAATTCCGTGACCCCAACGACATCGCGTTAGCGTTGAGCGAGTAGTTAACTATTCGTACTCGCTATGCTATTAGCAAGTACTGTCCCCTACTCGCATATTCGTTACGAATAGCAGGTACAATGTAAGTCAATGGGAAATACTCGCTAAGTAGCGAGTAACCCGAAAGCTGTACTATTCGTGTGAGTAGGGGACAGTACTTGGTAACAGCATAGCTAGTATGAATAGTTAACTACTTGCTCAACACTAACTAGTATGCCAGCTTTTATCACAGTTATATGATCACATGCGGTGGGTAGTGCTGCAGATATCCCTGTCAATAAAAAAGCAGAATATTACAGTAAACCTATATACAGTTAGGTCCAGAAATATTTGGACAGTGACACAATTTTCGCGAGTTGGGCTCTGCATGCCACCACATTGGATTTGAAATGAAACCTCTACAACAGAATTCAAGTGCAGATTGTAACCTTTAATTTGAAGGTTTGAACAAAAATATCTGATAGAAATTGTAGGAATTGTACACATTTCTTTACAAACACTCCACATTTTAGGAGGTCAAAAGTAATTGGACAAATAAACCAAACCCAAACAAAATATTTTTATTTTCAATATTTTGTTGCGAATCCTTTGGAGGCAATCACTGCCTTAAGTCTGGAACCCATGGACATCACCAAACGCTGGGTTTCCTCCTCCTTAATGCTTTGCCAGGCCTTTACAGCCGCAGCCTTCAGGTCTTGCTTGTTTGTGGGTCTTTCCGTCTTAAGTCTGGATTTGAGCAAGTGAAATGCATGCTCAATTGGGTTAAGATCTGGTGATTGACTTGGCCATTGCAGAATGTTCCACTTTTTTGCACTCATGAACTCCTGGGTAGCTTTGGCTGTATGCTTGGGATCATTGTCCATCTGTACTATGAAGCGCCGTAAGATCAACTTTGCGGCATTTGGCTGAATCTGGGCTGAAAGTATATCCCGGTACACTTCAGAATTCATCCGGCTACTCTTGACTGCTGTTATGTCATCAATAAACACAAGTGACCTAGTGCCATTGAAAGCCATGCATGCCCATGCCATCACGTTGCCTCCACCATGTTTTACAGAGGATGTGGTGTGCCTTGGATCATGTGCCGTTCCCTTTCTTCTCCAAACTTTTTTCTTCCCATCATTCTGGTACAGGTTGATCTTTGTCTCATCTGTCCATAGAATACTTTTCCAGAACTGAGCTGGCTTCATGAGGTGTTTTTCAGCAAATTTAACTCTGGCCTGTCTATTTTTGGAATTGATCAATGGTTTGCATCTAGATGTGAACCCTTTGTATTTACTTTCATGGAGTCTTCTCTTTACTGTTGACTTAGAGACAGATACACCTACTTCACTGAGAGTGTTCTGGACTTCAGTTGATGTTGTGAACGGGTTCTTCTTCACCAAAGAAAGTATGCGGCGATCATCCACCACTGTTGTCATCCATGGACGCCCAGGCCTTTTTGAGTTCTAAAGCTCCCCAGTCAATTCCTTTTTTCTCAGAATGTACCCGACTGTTGATTTTGCTACTCCAAGCATGTCTGCTATCTCTCTGATGGATTTTTTCTTTTTTTTCAGCCTCAGGATGTTCTGCTTCACCTCAATTGAGAGTTCCTTAGACCGCATGTTGTCTGGTCACAGCAACAGCTTCCAAATGCAAAACCACACACCTGTAATCAACCCCAGACCTTTTAACTACTTCATTGATTACAGGTTAACGAGGGAGACGCCTTCAGAGTTAATTGCAGCCCTTAGAGTCCCTTGTCCAATTACTTTTGGTCCCTTGAAAAAGAGGAGGCTATGCATTACAGAGCTATGATTCCTAAACCCTTTCTCCGATTTGGATGTGAAAACTCTCATATTGCAGCTGGGAGTGTGCACTTTCAGCCCATATTATATATATATAATTGTATTTCTGAACATGTTTTTGTAAACAGCTAAAATAACAAAACTTGTGTCACTGTCCAAATATTTCTTTTTTTTTAAATCAGATCTTTTTTTATTAAATCATTAGGGATCAATACAGAGAGTATTTCACTTTTCATATAACTGATAACAATAAACAGATAAACACATGTGATTTATAAATCAGGTTCTTTCTCTGCATATATGTAAATATAATAGAGTTCTCAAATCATAATTATATTATATAGCTTGAGCCTACAAACCTCGTGGCTCTACAAATAAACAAAACTTAAATTTTGCAATAATGCCTCAGACTAACAGGAACACCTCCTCTATCAGCCGTGTCGCTCCACATCATATTGCTATACTCTCCCGCCCCTCTCTCTCCGTGCAGTCATCCATGAAACCGTTCCAGTCCTCTCTCACCTCTTCATTCAAAGTCCACTTCGTCACAGAAAAAACTAGTTTTAATTCCCTTCCTCACACATGCCATCACTGCAGGCACAACAGTAACCGGTCCAGCATTGCATCCCGAACCAGTGCACTAGAGGGTAGGCCCGGCAACTCCATCCATGGCCGCCAAATGCTGTAAAACTTTTTCAATGTTTTTCTTTTTAAATAAACTCCCCTTTCCAATCTTAGGACGTTATTTAATTTGTTTTTGAGCTCTGGTAATGTTGGTGGTAGAGGGTCTAACCAGTGATATGCAAGTAGCTTTCTTGCTTGGTACAAGATACGGGCTATTCCCAGGGCTGTTGGAGAATCCGGATCCACTTCTCCTTCCCACAGACGCAACAGGCACAGGCGGGGCGACGGTTGTATTGTGATATGAAATATTTGATCTATAAGTCCCAGGGTTTGGTTCCAGAAATCACCAATGTGTCCACACTCCCACATAACATGCATCAAATGGGCATCATCCTGTCCACACCTAACACACTGTGTGTTTGGTCTGAGTCCCATCTTAAATAGTAGACTGGGAGTTTTATATACCCTGTGGATGAGATATATTTGAGACAGCTTTTGGCACTCCGATACCGCCAGTTTAGGAACTTGTTCCAATATATCAGACCACTGGCCTTCCGTCAGGGGACCGACGTCTCGTTCCCATTTGCTTTTAACAATCAATGGATGTGTTTCCAGATGGGCAGGTAGTAATTTTTTATATAATTCCGAAATAAGACCCTTAGAGGACTCAGATGTAAGCAGCCTATGTAATGTTTGATTATGTGTCACTGTTACCGGGTTTGTCCTCCCCTGTCTTTCCAGTGCGTGTCTCAGCTGCAAATACTGATAAAAGAAGATATGCGGAAGGTGAAACTCCGTTCTCAGTTGTTCAAAGCTTTTAAGAGTATTATTTTGTAGTACTTGTGACACTAAATGGATCCCTTTATCCTCCCATCCTCTGAACCCTACTAATTTTTTAATTTCTGGCAAGTCGGGGTTCTGCCACAGTGGCCAGAGCTCTGTAGGTCCGCTTATCCCCAAAAGAGACTTACCCCTGTCCCACACCCGGAATATCATAGCCAGTGTGGGATATCGTGCCCCATTTATCTGTCTTTGTCCCACTTCCAACCGGCAACCTGGGTACTTCCATACTGATCCCTCTTTCACTATATCACCACTGGTATCAAACCCTCCTTCTTTGCCCCAACCCCTCAGATGTTGCATCTGGGAGGCTATATAGTATATATATGGGTTTGGTACCGCCAGTCCTCCCTCCTCCTTTCCCCGCTGTAGCACTTCCAGTCGAATCCTAGCTTGCTTTTTCTTCCAAATAAGTTCCCGGAATATTGTATTAATTTTTACCAAAAATTCCCTACATATCCACACTGGAGAATTATGTATAAGGTATAGTAATTGGGGCATCATTACCATTTTAATTAAATTGGATCTGCCGATATTTGATAGTGGCAAACGACACCAGGTATGCACTTTTGCTCTGAATCGCTGTAACAGGGGTTCCAGATTTAGGGCCTGGAAATCCTTCGGGATTGGGCTGACAATTACTTCCAGATATTTAAACTCCCGGACCACAGGAACTGGAATCTGTAAGTCCGAAAAGTCCCCCGGAAGGGGGTCCAACGGCATTAAAGTCGACTTGGACCAGTTGATTCGTAGACCAGACCTCTGTCCAAATTCCCGAATGATATTCATTGCCGGCAAAATCGAGGAACGTACCCTGTCTAAATATAAGAGTAGATCGTCTGCGTATAATGATATCTTTTGTTCCACTGCTCCACACCGAAATCCCTCTACCTCCCTGGATTTCCGTATTGCCACTGCCAACGGCTCCACTGCAGTCGCGAATAGCAAGGGTGAAAGCGGGCACCCCTGTCTAGTACCTCTTCCAAGAGGAAAAGACTCGGAGACCCTGCCATTAACCCTAACCTTCGCCACCGGTGAGTCATATAGCAGTTTTACCCAATTTATGAATCTATGTCCAAAGCCCATTTTCCGAAGTACAGCCCAAATATAGTCCCATTCAAGGCTATCGAACTCCTTAGCGGCGTCTAAAGACAAAATTGCCCTTTCCCCCGGTACCTCAGAACTATGTTGAATTCCCAAATATAATTTCCTGAGATTCATAGATGTGGCTCTGCATGGAATGAATCCTGTCTGATCACTCTGCACCATAGATGAGATGACTCGGGACATCCTATTGGCGAGCACCTTGGCCAGCAATTTAATGTCTGTTTGTAGGAGAGAGATTGGGCGATACGAATCCGGGATCTCTGGATCTTTTCCGGGTTTTAATATTAAGACTATTAAGGCTTCCCTCATAGAGGGCGGGAGGACCCTCTGCCTTTCAGATTCTTCAAATACCTTAAGTAGTTTGGGTAGCAGTAAGGGTGCATACGTTTTATAAAACTCTCCAGGCAGGCCATCCGTTCCCGGAGCTTTTTCATTTTGTGTCTGGCCAAGCGCTTCCTCCAGTTCTTCCAATGAGATGTCCCGGTCCAGCAATTCCCTGTTTACATCACTCAGTGTAGGAAGAGAGAGAGCATCCAAATACTGCTCAATCTCAGTCTCCGTGAGGTCCCAGTCTGATGTGTATAGCCGCATATAATACCTCTTTATTTCTCTTATTATATCCTCGCTTGCTGTTACAAAGTCACCTGATTCCGTCTTTAACCTATTTATATAACAAGATCCTTCCTGTGCTCTAATGACTGTGGCCAGTAGGTGCCCCACGCCCTCCCCCGCCATAAAATAATTTTGTTTAAGGAAATAGCGTTTATTTTCTGCCACCGACATGAGATTTTATTTGAGTGACATCTGTGCCTTCTCTAGAGTGTTTTTAGTTTCTACTGTCGGGTTGAGCACCACCGCAGCCTCCGCATCAGATACCTTCTGAATCAGACTCTGGGTGTAACATTTGGTTTGATTTTTGCGTATGCATATTTCTCTAATATATATGCCCCTTACCACAGCTTTCATAGAGTCCCAAACTATGTGTGGCGGTGCAGAGCACTCATTAAGATGAAAGTATTCCAGAATGTTATCATATAAAGATCCCCCAATAAGCTGGATCCAGAAGGGATTAAGTTTCCAGATAGGCCTGGGCAGAGCGAGGGGGTTTCCCCATGCAAGCGTGACATGTAATGGTGAGTGATCAGATACACTTCTAGGTAGGTAGGCCACCTTTTGTGTATATGAGGCCATAAGTGCGTTTCCAATAGCCAAGTCTATCCGTGACATGGTGTGGTGGGAGCTAAAGTAACAGGAGAATTGTTTGGTTGTGGGGTGTTGGGCACGCCAAAGATCTACAAAACCCAGCTCTGTTAGCATTCTAGCAAATGAAGTCGGGGCGGCGTTCTCCGATATGTTTCCCGAGTGTAATTTATCTAGATAGGGAATTTTAATAATTACTTACATCCCTATCAAAAGCGTCGGCACAGATGGAAGGGAATCTAAAATAGACAATATCCTTTTTACCTGTTCGACTGAATATGGTGGAGGGATATATATCGCAACCAGAATAAATTGTATACCATACAGCGTGCAAAGCAAACATACAAATCTGCCCCCCGGGTCAATCACTGATTTGGTACATGAGAACGGGATGGATTTGTGCACCAACACACTCACACCCCGTGCATGGGTCGAGTATGTGGAATGATATTCATGCGCGATCCATCCCTTCCTCAGCCAATGAACATTATCCCTGACCATGTGGGTCTCGGAGAGACATAAAATAGCCGTTAAAAGTTTCTGTAGGTGAGTAAATATAGCACATCTTTTGTTCGCATCTCCGAGCCCTCTAACATTCCACGCTACAATATTTAAAGATGTCGCCATAAGCGTAGACTAAGATATGATCCGGACGGATACTTCATACCTGGAGGAGAGAGGCGTTCTCCACCGATTCTCAAAAACATTAGGTTGAGCGACACGACTGAGGCACACCACACTTCCCAAACAGATTGCATCATACACCAATAAACAAGAAAAACAAGGAGAGAGATAGGGCTCCGCACACCAGTGCGCAGTGCCCCTGCCCTCAAAATCAAGTGTATCTTACACATTTCTCCCAAATAGAGAGAATCAGGGCTAAAAATACGCCCCAAGTCCATGCAGGGAGGGGGGTCCACAACTCGCTAGTGCAGCGTGTGTCCACAATGAACCGGCCGTCTCCCAACCTGGATCCTAGATGAATTTAACTGTAATGAGCTCACCAGCATAGCGTCCCAAACAAAAACAACGCCTGGCGGCAGAAAGGGAAATCTCAGGTATTCTTCCTCCTCAGGGATCTCTCATTGAAATCCAGCCAAGACAATGCCGCCCCAGCCGTATCAAAAAAATGAGTCTCTCCGTTCGCAGCAATCCGCAGCTTAGGCGGGCTTTGCACGTTGCAACATCGGTAACAATGTGTTACCGATGCTGCAGCGATAGTCCCACCCCCGTCGCACGTTCGATATATAGTGAAAGCTGCCGTAGCGATTATTATCGCTACGGCAGCTTTACACGCACATACCTGCCGTGCGACGTCCCTCTGGCCGGCGACCCGCCTCCTTCCTTAGGGGGCGGGTCGTGCGGCGTCACAGTGACGTCACACGGCAGGCGGCCAATTGAAGTGGAGGGGCGGAGATGAGCAGGATGTAAACATCCCGCCCACCTCCGTCCTTCTCATTGCAGCCGGGAGGCAGGTAAGGTGAAGTTCCTCGCTCCTGCGGCTTCACATACAGCGATGTGTGCGGCCGCAGGAACGAGGAACTACATCGTACCTGTCGCTCCCCCGGCATTATGGAAATGTCGGAGGCTGCAGCGATGATACGATGACGACGATTTTGCGCTCGTTCATCGTATCATCTAGGATTTACACACTACGACATCGCAAGTGACGCCGGATGTGCGTCACTTTCGATTTGACCCCACCGACATCGCACCTGCGATGTCGTAGTGTGCAAAGCCCGCCTTAGCAGGGTACATCATGGAATATGGCACTTGTAGGTTGCGCAATCGTTTTTTGATCTCAATAAATTGTGCTCTTTTACGTTGCACTTCCATGGAGAAATCAGGAAATATTGATATCTTCCTCCCATCAATTGCAAGTTCTTTGATATCTCTGGCTCTGCGCAGGATAGTGTCCCTATCTTTATAGTGCAGTAGTTTAATCAGAATAGGACGTGGGGGTGCTCCCGGCTGTGGGGCACGCGCAGGGACCCTGTGCGCGCTTTCAATGGTGAAAAAAGAGGATAGTATGTCTTTTCCCATGGTGTCTTTAAGCCATTTTTCAAAGAAATTCAGTGGGTCATTGCCCTCCATCCTCTCTGGGACCCCCACCAGTCTCAAATTACTTCTGCGGGAGCGGTTCTCTAAATCATCCACCTTGTTTAGCAGTGTGGAGATATTTTGCGTGGCCTTTCCCAGCTCTCGTGACATTGGTGGTAATTTATCCTCTGTTGTACTCACTCTTTCCTCCAGCTCCCCCATTCTGACAGTCATCCCTTGCAGCTCACGTTTAATACAGGACATATCTGAGGTGACAGTTCCCATCTGGCTGCTTAGAGTGGCCAATGTGGTATTGCAAGAGTTAATTGCTGCCAGAATGTCTCTCAGTATGGCCTCAGTGAAAACAGGTGTTGTTTGCTCCACATCTCCCCCTCCTCCCTCTGCCAGCGCAGGCCTCTGTGTCTGCATATCTTGTGCTGCTGAACATGCAGGGCCCAAGGTACTCACAGTCTCACCGTCGGGTATGTTTTCTCCCTGCTCCAGGGCCCGTTCAGCGCTGCCATCGGGTGCCTCGTTGTAGGTAGGCTCTGTGCCAGGGGCCACTCTGGCAAACCACTCCAACCTGCTTGCTACTCCCACTGCTCCAGCTCGGGATGGTGTGGATGCCGGCGGCGCCATATTGGATTCTTCAGAGGCGCGCTCCTGCGCGTCTCTGTCCCTTTTATTGCTGCTGCGGGTCGGCATATCCTGGCTGTGCTCGCTTCCCCGGGTGTTATAAGTAGTGTTGCAGCCCTCCAGGGTCGGTAGTGCCTGTCAGCAAGGCCGGTGTGCAGGATATTTCAGGATCCAGGCAGGAGCTCACCCACGCTGCTTCCTCTCTACATGAGGTCCAGGCCACGCCCCCTCACTGTCCAAATATTTCTGGCCCTGACTGTAAGTAAACCGGGGACCATTCATTTAAATAATAACAAATTTTATTGAATACATATGATTAAAAACATTAAAAGATTTTTTTTTTCTTGCACTGGACATGAAAATAGAATAGAGTCAGTGCGGAATCAATAAACCTGGGGATAATATACAGTGCCTACAAGTAGTATTCAACCCCCTGCAGATTTAGCAGGTTTGATAAGATGCAAATAAGTTAGAGCCTGCAAACTTCAAACAAGAGCAGGATTTATTAACAGATGCATAAATCTTACAAACCAACAAGTTATGTTGCTCAGTTAAATTTTAATAAATTTTCAACATAAAAGTGTGGGTCAATTATTATTCAACCCCTAGGTTTAATATTTTGTGGAATAACCCTTGTTTGCAATTACAGCTAATAATCGTCTTTTATAAGACCTGATCAGGCCGGCACAGGTCTCTGGAGTTATCTTGGCCCACTCCTCCATGCAGATCTTCTCCAAGTTATCTAAGTTCTTTGGGTGTCTCATGTGGACTTTAATCTTGAGCTCCTTCCACAAGTTTTCAATTGGGTTAAGGTCAGGAGACTGACTAGGCCACTGCAATACCTTGATTTTTTCCCTCTTGAACCAGGCCTTGGTTTTCTTGGCTGTGTGGTTTGGGTCGTTGTCTTGTTGGAAGATGAAATGACGACCCATCTTAAGATCCTTGATGGAGGAGCGGAGGTTCTTGGCCAAAATCTCCAGGTAGGCCGTGCTATCCATCTTTCCATGGATGCGGACCAGATGGCCAGGCCCCTTGGCTGAGAAACAGCCCCACAGCATGATGCTGCCACCACCATGCTTGACTGTAGGGATGGTATTCTTGGGGTTGTATGCAGTGCCATCCAGTCTCCAAACGTCACGTGTGTGGTTGGCAGCAAAGATCTCGATCTTGGTCTCATCAGACCAGAGAACCTTGAACCAGTCTGTCTCAGAGTCCTCCAAATGATCATGAGCAAACTGTAGACGAGCCTTGACATGACGCTTTGAAAGTAAAGGTACCTTACGGGCTCATCTGGAACGGAGACCATTGCGGTGCAGTACATTACTTATGGTATTGACTGAAACCAATGTCCCCACTGCCATGAGATCTTCCCGGAGCTCCTTCCTTGTTGTCCTTGGGTTAGCCTTGACTCTTCGGACAAGCCTGGCCTCGGCACGGGTGGAAACTTTCAAAGGCTGTGCAGGCCGTGGAAGGCTAACAGTAGTTCCATAAGCCTTCCACTTCCGGATGATGCTCCCAACAGTGGCGACAGGTAGGACCAACTCCTTGGAAAGGGTTTTGTACCCCTTGCCAGCCTTGTGACCCTCCACGATCTTGTCTCTGATGGCCTTGGAATGCTCCTTTGTCTTTCCCATGTTGACCAAGTATGAGTGCTGTTCACAAGTTTGGGGAGGGTCTTAATTAGTCAGAAAAGGCTGTAAAAAGAGATAATTAATCCAAACATGTGAAGCTCACTGTTCTATGTGCCTGAAATACTTCTTAATACTTTAGGGGAACCAAACAGAATTCTTGTGGTTTGAGGGGTTGAATAATAAATGACCCTCTGAATAAACTTTTCACAGTTTAAAAAAAAAAATAAAAAAAGAAATAACATTCTTTTTTGCTGCAGTGCATTTCACACTTCCAAGGCTGATCTGCATAGGAAAATATAGTTAAAGCAAGTTTAAAGTAATCACAATGGGAAGCCACAATTAGCATAATAAAATATAGAGATATAAGCTGCTTGAAAATATCAATATACAATAAAGTGCCAGAACAAAAATAATATATAGTTTGTGATTAATATTGTGCTTAGAAAAAATAAGATAATCCCATGCTTTGAGGAAAATAGATATTAGACGGCAATAGTATAAATGCTGTAGTATCAGTTAATAAATAATAAAATATCAGTGCATAAATAAATAGCAGCAAATGAATGATGCCCTCATATTAGAGGAATACTTCTCAATACATTCCCATCTATTGAAAGTAAGTCGGGCTTTGCACGTTGCGACATCGCAAGCCGATGCTGCGATGTCGCACGCGATAGTCCCCGCCCCCGTCGCAGCAGCGATATCTTGTGATTCCTGGCGTAGCGAACATTATCGCTACAGCAGCTTCACATGCACTCACCTGTCCTGCGACGTCACTGTGGCCGGCGTCCCGCCTCCTTCCTAAGGGGGCGGGTTGTACAACGTCACAGCGACGTCACACGGCAGGCGGCCAATCAAAGCGGAGGGGCGGAGATGAGCAGGATGTAAACATCCCGCCCACCTTCTTCCTTCCGTATAGCCGCCGGCGGCAGGTAAGGTGATGTTCCTCGCTCCTGCGGCTTCACACACAGCAATGTGTGCTGCCGCAGGAACGAGGAACAATATCGTACCTGTCGCGGCAGCGTAATTTTGAAAACGTCGGAGCCTACACCGATGATACGATAACGATGCTTTTGCGCTCGTTAATCGTATCATCCAGGATTTACACACTACGATGTCGAAAGTGATGCTGGATGTGCATCACTTTCGATTTGACCCCACCGACATCGCACGTGCGATGTTGCAACGTACAAAGCCGCCCTTAGTATACATAAGACCAGGCATGGTAAAAAATTATTGCCTAAAGTGAAGGAGACACTGAGGCAGCCCCTAACGCGTCATCACTACAAAATCTGCAGAATATTACAGTACTAGCAGAAGAGTATTGTGTATCCTAGCCATTTAAGAAAAGTTATGTGGACACTGGTTCTTTAAGATACTTTAGCTTAGGTATAAAGCCTTCTGAAGAAGGTGAGCCAATGGCAGTCAAGTTTCCTTGTATGATTTATGTGCTGTACAGCTTAATATTGAAGGGAATTAACACAATATATAGCTATGTGATGCAGGCAGTCTGATTTAAAGCAGATCTGCCACCAGATTTCATAATACAAACTGCATACATCACCCCCTTAATGTTAAATTGCATTAACCCCTTAATGATGCAGACAATTTTTTTTTTTTTTCTTTTTCTCCTCTGCTCTTCTTCTAAGAGCCATAACTTTTTATCTTTTAATCAGCATAGCCCTATGAGATCTAGTTCTTTTCCGGCACGAGTTGTAGTTCTGATCAATTTCCACGTGACATTTCAAATAGTTTATATACTGTGTGTGTGTATATATATATATATATATATATATATATATATATATATATATATATATTTTATATATTATATTATATATAATTTCTGGTTGTAAGTGATTGATGAACTGTGGCTCCAGTCTCTGCCATGAGCGGTGGAGTAACTAGAGTCCAATCGGCCCCAGTGCAAAATGGACTTGCCCCCTCCCTTCCCTGCATGTTGGTCATATGTATGGGCCCTTGTAGCATGCTAAATCCTATAATACATATATAATGTATCTCCTCATCCTGGGCCCATCCTGGTATATAAATTCTCCATTCTGTTATATATGTCCCTATACTGGTATATCTGTCCCCAATCCTGGTATATATATATATATATATATATATATATATATATATATATGTCCCGCATCTTGGTATATATATCCTTATACTGGGCCCCTTCCTGGAGTATATGTCCTTATTCTGGGTCCCTTCCTGGTAAATATGTCCCCATCCTATGCCCCATCCTGGCATATATAGTCCACATTCTAGCGCATGAAAAAACAACATTCTATCACCATCCCCAGCTCCCACGTTGCATGGCATTCTCTTCTGTGGCTGGCATATGACATTGCATACCTGCTATGGGTACAGAAGATGTCAATGTCAAGTGCCCGCAGTCACAGACACGCCAATGTCAGCTGCTGGCCTCTGTTTGTCCAGAAGCATGTGTTGTAGTGCAGGGATCCGACAAGTCTCTGTGCCTCAATGCATTTCAGCTGGATGTGCATCCTTGGACATGGACGGCAGAGAAAAATTGATGAAAGGTTTCAACGCAGGATAGTCCAGATGGTGGTAAAGCCACCCTAATCAAGTTCCTAAGAAATTCAAGCTGTCCTGCAGGCTCAGGGTGCATCGGTGTCAGTGCAAACTATCTGTCAATATTTGAATGAAATGAAATGCTATGAAGAAGACCCAGGAGGACCTCATTGCTGACACAGAGACATAAAAAACTAAACTGCAGTTTGCCAAAATGTACATGAGTAAACCAAAATCCTTCTGGAAAAGTGTATTGTGGAGAGATGAAACAAGACAGAGCTTTTTGGTAAAGCACTTCATTCAACTGTTTACTGAAAATGGAATGAGGCCTACAAAAAAAAAACCAAAAAACACAGTACCTACAGTCACATATGATGGAGGTCAGAGATGTTTTGAGGTTGTTTGGCTGCCTCTGCCTCTAGGTGCTTTGACTGTGCGCAAGGCATCATGAGATTTGAAGATTACCAAAGGATTTTGGGTTTCCATGTAGTGCCCAGTGTCATAAAGCTGGGTTTGCATCCTAGGTCATGGGTCTTCCAGCAGGACAAGGACTCCAAACCTACTTCAAGAAGCCCCCAGAAATGGATGGAAACAAAGCGCTGGAGAGTGGAGTGGCTGCAATGAGTCTGAATCTAAACCCCATTGACACCTGTGGAGAGATTGTAAAATTGCTGTTGGGAAAAGAGTAGACGCCTTCACATATGAGAGACCCGGAGCAGGTTATAAAGAAGAGTCCAAAATTCAAGGTGAGAGGAGTAAGAAGCTTGTGGACGGTTATAGGAAGCGATTAGTTGCTCCAAAGAGTGTACAACCAATTATTAAGCTGAGGGGGACAACAGTTTGTCCTGCCCATTTTAGGGGTTTTATGTGAAATTATGTCCAATTTGCCTTTTTTTCTCTATGTGTGTGTATGTGTTGTTTCAATACACACAAAGGAAATAAACATGTATAACAAAATGTGTAATTGCAATAATTTTCTTGGAGAAATACTGTATTTTTTTGGCTTATAAGATGCAGTTTTCCTCCCAAAAATTTGGGAGGAAAATGAGGGGTGTGGCTTATAATGTGAATGTAGCTTACTGGGAGGTGGAGAATGGGCGCTGTGTTGGTTACGGAGTACTGTGCTCCCTGTGGTGGGGGCTGTACTGGCTGCAGTGGGGGCTGTGTGGAGCAGGGTGGTGTGGCGGGTGAGATTCTCTGTCGGCAGTGTGGGGTTCTGCTGGCTGCAGTGGGGGCTGTGTGGAGCAGGGTGGTGTGGCGGGTGAGATTCTCTGTCGGCAGTGTGGGGTTCTTGTGGCTGCAGTGGGGGCTGTGTGGAGCAGGGCGGTGCGGTGGGTGAGATGCTCTATCGGCGGTGTGAGGCTGTGCTGGCTGACATGGGGACAGTGTGGAGCAGGGTGGTGTGGCAAGTGTGATTCTCGGTCGGCGGTGCGGGGTTCAAATAACGGCGCCTGGAGCTGGCGCGTGCGCAGATGGAGTTCTCGGCTCAAGTTCTCATCTACGCACACGCCGCCTCAAGCCCATTGATCTCCCAGCAGTGGACTTAAGGAAAATGGCTCCTGGAGGTGGTGCGTGCACATGTGAGATCTTGGCTTGTCATTGAGCCTAGAGCTCAATCTGCGAACGTGCCAACTCCAGGCACTATTTATTTGAAGCACGCACTGCTGACAGAGCATCTGTGACACCAGCCAGCACAGCCCCCACCGCAGCGCCTGCAGCATCGCCCTACTCCAGCACTGCCACTGCCTCCTGCGACCCTGCTCCACCACCGCTGCCCCCCCTAACAGTAAGCCACCACTAGACTATAAGACAGACCCTTTTTTTTTTTAAACCTTTTTTATCTCTAAATTTGGGGTGCGTCTTATAAAACGAAAAATACGGTACTTAATTTTCTTGAACAATTGACTGTACTGTATGTATTTATCAGAGATTTTCTGCAGAGTTTATATTGATGACTATGCTTATTGGAGATTGCCAGTGATGAGGATGTATCCATATAGATAGTTGTGTACACTGAGTACATGCACTTAATTCTTTGCACGTGGGCTATGTTTTTGAGCGCTCACTAGTATACAAGTACCCTAATAAATTTTAACCATGTATTCTCATGGATAATTTTCTTACTTTACTGACCACTAGAATTTTTTGTTTCCCTTTCATGTCCATGGCAAACATTCCTTAAAGCACCATACGGAGATAATTTTACAACTTGAAGAAAAAAGAACTGCTGCAAAGTTACAGTAGGGGGCAATTTCATAACTCCATAAAGTTTACAGAATGATAGATGATATCCCTATTAATTACACCAGTTAGGAATAATTAGCTTTGTGACCTGGTGCTGAGTGTAATCTATAGATCATAACTACAAAACGATTGTGGTCGTTCAGTGACCTTCAACATCCTAACCCGGTAGATGGGAATCATTTTTCTTAAAAACATAGGGTAATTTTACTTCCATTATGCATGATATTATCTCTTGAGATTTCATTACCCTGCTAAGATTTATCGATTTAATATCCAGTTTATATTTTTCAATTATATTAAAGCATTTATGTAAAAGTAGTGCTACTGGATAATAACATTATTTAAATTACAGTTCTACATCAGAGCCACAAATCTGTGCAAGGAAAAGATCTGTAGCAGCTCTTGCCCCCACTTTTTTTTTAAGGAAGAAAACTGGGGGCAAAGAGGTCTATTTTTTACGTTGTGCAACTTGGAAAATGTAAAGTAATGGATTTTACTGAACCTACAATAGAAATAGTTTTTTTCTAGGAAGTTTTTTTTAGTTGCGTAAAAACATTCTGGGGGACTGTCACGAAGACTTTAGGACAGCGGTGAACTGGGGCTCCTAAGCTGTCCCTCAAGCTAGGGGACCCTATGTTATCCGTAGTCTCAGGGATACTCCTGATGGTGGAGAGGCCTCAATCTCCTTCCTGACTCTCCTGATATGATCGACCCCCCCCCCCCAGAGAGGGACGGGACAGGAGTGTGTTGAAAACCACAGATAAAAAGAGACAAGGGTAAAAAACAAAACGCAGCAAGCACACACAAAGGTAAAGGCAATAAGAGATTTAGGAGAAAAAACGAGCAAGAAGGAAGAACAAAACAACAGGGGTAAATTCTATAACCACACCAAAAAATAGGCACAACTAAGGCACACCTTTCGCTAGAGAGTCTGGGACACCATACCTCACAGACCTACTATAGCTGGCATGGATAGAAGGATTCCACCAGCATAAATAGGAGGGGAGCAGATGTGATAGTTCTCCCCACAGCCTATAGGCTCCCATGTCAAAATATGAATCCCACGCCATAATTATTGGAGGATATGTCTGTTTAAAATACCCCAGCAGACTGATTTACTCCATACAGCTGAAAAGAGTGTACTGACCTAGAGAAGGCTGATGGGCTCCAAAAGTAAGATGGACATTTTTTTTTACTCCATGAGCTAAGTGGGGGCCTATGGATATGTTTCATGATTACACCATGAGCATTACCAGCTCGTACACCAGCACTGCAAGTGGGAATTCAGCCTAATTAACGAGATTCTGTCAGCAAAGAATGACTGTTCAAACAAAGCATAGTCGATCAGTGTATCATGGTGTGGCCAAATACTTTAATGCACCTTCTTGTCTACATTTTTTAACATCTATCTGCTCTCTTCTCTGACGTCATAAAGCCAAACTGTCAATTAAACAAGAGGAGGATGGAGATTAAAAGAAAACAGGTGGAAAGGTGCATTTCAATGTTTGGCAACGTCAAGGGTACAGCAAGCACCTGTGCTTGGTTTGAACAGTCATTCTGTGCTGACAAACTTCCAATCAAACACTCTTTACCAAAACTTTTTTTGGTTGGGGTTGGAGGAGGGGAGAAAATACTTCTCTGTACATATAGATTTGATTGAAGCATTAGTCAAAATTTCTAGTCTCCGCGGCCTGGCACACAGGCAATGACTGACTGAGTTGACTGACTGAAACTGACGGCACTCCCAACATACAAGTCTGAACAGGTGCAAAACTGAACATGACATATAATAACAAAAGAAGATAGTTGCACTCTAAAATGCTTACCGTATATACTGGCGTATAAGACGACTTTTTACCCCCTTAAAATAATGGCTACAGTGGGGGGTCGTCTTATACGCCGGATATACAGCGGTGACTGCAATATGTTAACAAAAACCGCAGATTCGGGGAGGAGGGGACCTGTTCCTGACCTTAGGAGGGGTGGTGCCTCCTCCCCGGACCTACGGAGGCTGTGATTGGCTGACGAACGCCGCTCAACCAATCACAGCCACTGTAATGTTCCAGCCATTTAAAATGACTGAAACATTGAAATCCAGCCCTGGCCAGTGCAGCTGTAGCACTGGCCATTGGCTGGAGCTGGGTGACCTCACTGGATCACCCTCCCCCAGCTCCAATGCTCTGATTGGAGAGATCGGCCTTGTGACCGATTTCTCCAATCACAGTGGACCTGTTGCCGGTGACCGCCCCCATCAGCTTCACTTGTCCCTGCAGCACGCCAGCACACTGAGCACAGTGAGTGACTGTACACAGTGCAATGGCAGGGCGACAAGCTCCGGTCCCATGCTGTTATGAGACCGGAGCATGGGACCCGGAAGTTGCCGCGCTGCCATTGCACTGTACGAAAAGCGTCCCGATCCGCCGCTGCCCTCCGCGATCTGCCACCTGTCTCCCCGATCTCCTGCCCGCACCCTCACCCCCAAACCTCCCGATCCGCTGCCGCCGCCGCCCTCCATCTGCCACAGTGCCACCGCTCCCCCCAATCTGCTGCCCGGCCCCTCACCTCCGTGCAGCAGATCGGAGGGAGCGGTGGCACTATGACAGATGGACAGTGAGTATATCCCAAATTCTATATTTTTAGGGCAGAAGTTGGGGGTCGTCTTATACGCCCAGTCGTCTTATACGCCGGCATATACAGGTAAGTATGCAAACCATGAATGTACAGGAAAAAGCTGTGGCTATAAGGAGCGAATTAGGGTCTTATCAGTGTAAAATATGGTGACTTTTTAATAGGAAAATCGCTCACCTGGAAAGGTTGTGAGACTCACAACCAGTGTAGAGACATATAACAGCTGCAGCCGGTCCCACGTGCCAAAGGCAGAAGCAATACAAAAACCAGGATAATTGTGGTATACTCCGCGCTGCTGTACAAAGAATCATTACAAGTAATAAAAGCAATGGTGATGGTTTATTCTACGCGTTTCGAAGAGATATCCCCTCTTCTTCCTCAGGAAAATCCACCGATAAACATAACAGAGATAGTGATACATTGATATAGGGGAAAAAAAGGAACCCGCCCAACAAGCACATGATAAGGTCAAAGTTCAAGGGATCACATGTGTTACCTATGTGGCATTGCAGATGAACCAACCTGCACATTAAATTGTTGTTGTTTTTGCAATGTGCAGGTTGGTTCTGTTATGTTTATCAGTGGTTTTCTTCAGGAAGAAGAGGGGATATCTCTTCGAAACGCATAGAATAAACCATCACCATTGCTTTTATTATTTGGAGTGATTAATTTTACAGCAGCACGGCGTATACCACAATTATCCTGGATTTTGTGTTATAACCATGAATGTAAGAATATAGACGTGCATTACTGCTTAAAGGGAACCTGTCAGGTCCACTATGCACCCAGAACCATGAGCAGGTCTGGGTGCATATTGCTAATCCCTGCCTAACTGTCCCTGTATAGAGTATTTCTAAAGATCTTTTATCGTATGCTAATGAGCGCAAGGACTAGTCCCGTGGGCGTTAGTTCCCTGGCCAGTTGCCCCTCATTAGCATGTTAGTACGCCCCTGTGGGTGTGCTATCATGCTAATGAAAACGCAGCGTCACAGGATGATCTCTCACCTCTTCGCCGCCTGACGCTGCATTTCAGCTCAGTGCGCATAACCCTGGAGTTTGCGTCATGCGCACTATGAAGCCGAGTGTACGCGCCCTGGTTTCAAACTGAAGTAGTGCACATGACCGAAACTCCAGGGTCATGCGCACTGAGCCGAAATCTAGCGATGGCGATGGAGAAGTGAGTGAGGTCATCCTGTGACACTGCGTATTCATTAGCATGATCGCACACCCACAGGGGCGTACTATCATGCTAATGAGGAGCAACTAACACCCAGGGGACTAGTCCCCGCGCTCATTAGCATACGGTAAAATACTTTTTGTAAAGATCCCTTTATCAATGCTAGTGTGTACAGGGATGGTTAGGCAGGGATTAGCAATATGCACCCAGAACTGCTCGTGGTTCTGGGTGCATATTGGACCTGACAGGTTCCCTTTAAAGAAATGTAGGCAAATTGAGATATTTAGCATACAAAAATGGCCATTTCAGAATGGGTTGAGTGGCAGCCCCTCGACATAGCGAACGTCACGGGCCAAGAAGAAGCTAGCGGTACAATATTTTGTACGTGGCAGTGAGGATGGAGCAGAGTCATACAATTTATAGGGTATTTCTTTGCTTATGGTATGCACATTTCTGCTGTGGTTTGTGAGCAAAGACTCCTTTCTACATCAAAAGATTGAGAACAACGTTACCATGACCTGTATTACATACTGAGCTCATGTAGTGTCCGCCGGGCAGCTCACCTTTTTGCTTTTCTCTTCCCGCTGGATGTTCTCTCCATACATGTGCAGGCAGCATCTCTGACCCTGGACGACTTGGCATTATCATTTATTACGTCTTCACTCTTCACCCATTGATTTCAGTCTGTGCTGTTTAATACTCAATCTTACAGAGGTCAGATCCCCAGACATTGCCAAAAAATGGTATCATCTTGATTTTTTTAATTAACCATGTACAAATTATATAACCATAACACACAAATCTATATATATAATTGCCTTATTCTGTCTGTCTGTCTGTCTGTCTTGCTCCAAAATCGTGTCCTTACCGTGACATGTCCTTACGGTGACAAACAGCGGATTGGCCGCTCGCCTCGCCTCGGCTCCTCCCCCCGCACGGATTGGCTGCTCGCCTCGCCTCGGGTCCGCCCCCCCCGCACGGATTTGCCATGTCCTTACGGTGACAAAAAGCGGATTGGCCGCTGGGCTCGCCATGGCCCCGCCCCCCACACGGAATGGCCTCTCGCCCCGAGGTGAGCGCATCAAGGTCCTGCAGCGGCGGAACACACACACACGCACACACATAAGAACAGACACACACACACACATCAGATCACACTCTCACACACACCTCACACACACATCAGATCGCATCCACATACTCACAACATCCCGTGATATCGCTTGCTTCTCGGCGGCGATACTGTGCAGTGACCTTCCAGGACCTGCCGGAGGATCACATGGCCGGAAGCATGTGGTATCTCCGGATGTTGTGATTGTGTCAGCGCGTATGTGCGATATCGTCAGTGTGTGTGAGTGTATGCGATCGGATGTTTGCGTGTTTACTGTCTGATGTGTGACTGTGGAGCACAATGGGGGGTGCGCAGCATGGGGGATGGAGCACGATGGGGAGTGCGCAGCATGGGGGATGGAGCACGATGGGGAGTGCGCAGCATGGGGGATGGAGCACGATGGGGAGTGCGCAGCATGGAGGATGGAGCACGATGGGGGCTGCGCAGCATGGGGGATGGAGCACGATTGGGAGTGTGCAGCATGGGGGATGGAGCACGATGGGGGGTGCGCAGCATGGGGGATGGAGCACGATGGGGGGTGCGCAGCATGGGGGATGGAGCACGATGGGGAGTGCGCAGCATGGGGGATGGAGCACGATGGGGAGTGCGCAGCATGGGGGATGGAGCACGATGGGGGCTGCGCAGCATGGGGGATGGAGCACGATTGGGAGTGTGCAGCATGGGGGATGGAGCACGATGGGGGTGCGCAGCATGGGGGATGGAGCACGATGGGGAGTGCGCAGCATGGGTGATGGAGCACGTTTGGGAGTGCGCAGCATGGGGGATGGAGCACGATGGGGGGTGCGCAGCATGGGGGATAGAGCACGATGGGGAGTGCGCAGCATGGGGGATGGAGCACGTTTGGGAGTGCGCAGCATGGGGGATGGAGCACAATGGGGAGTGCGCAGCATGGGGGATGGAGCACGATGGGGGGTGCGCAGCATGGGGGATGGAGCACGATGGGGGTGCGCAGTATGGGGGATGGAGCACGTTTGGGAGTACGCAGCTTGGGGGATAGAGCACGATGGGGAGTGCGCAGCATGGGGGATGGAGCACGATGGGGAGTGCGCAGCATGGGGGATGGAGCACGTTTGGGAGTGCGCAGCATGGGGGATGGAGCACGATGGGGAGTGGGGATGGAGCACGATAGGGGGTGCGCAGCATGGGGGATGGAGCACGATGGGGAGTGCGCAGCATGGGGGATGGAGCTTGTTTGGGAATGCGCAGCATGGGGGATGGAGCACAATGGGGAGTGGGGATGGAGCACGATGGGGGGTGCGCAGCATGGGGGATGGAGCACGATGGGGGGTGCGCAGCATGGGGGATGGAGCACGATGGGGGGTGCACACCTCCCCCCAAAACACACACACACACTGCCACACACGCACTGCACAACACACACACACTGAGAACCACAAACACTGCCCTACACAGACACCCACACACACAGACAACGCCGCACACACACAACACCCAACACACAAACACCGCGGCACACACAAATATACGCACATACCGCGCAACACACACACACTGCACAAAACATACCTCCCCCCAAAACACACACACACACAAACTGCGCAACACACACACACAACGATACAGACACACAGCGCTCCACAAATAACGACACACAACGCAACACACATACAACACCGCTCTCACCCCCCGCCACACCCAGACAACACCCAGAACATGTACAGCCCCTACACAAACACTTGGTAACTACACACAACAACATCTATATATATAACTAAAATCATACATTAACTACACTATACGTAAATTCTAGAATACCCGATGCGTAGAATCGGGCCACCTTCTAGTACCTATATAAATGCCAGGAAAATACCATTTATCCTGCTTCTTTGTGGTCTGGTTTGATTTCCGTTGACAGATTGCTAAGACAGTAAAATTTCTATCATTATGTTAGGGATGCGCTCAGCATCACAGCTGCTTGTATGTCTCTTGAATACATTATGAAAGAGCAGTAATCTGGAGCATAACACTGTACAAACCATGTTATACGCCCTGTTAGAAGGCTTATGCACTAAGCAGATTTACAGGGAAATGCATGCCGTCTCCAAATGTAAATATCAGCATCTCTGGATTGTACATTTACCACCTCTTTTAAACTTAAGAGACTCCATTTACTTACTGTCAGTAATCCATTCTGCCATTAACAGAAACTTTTCTCTTTAATGCTTCTTTTTAGCACTACTTACTTGGCTTATGAGACCCGATTATCCCCAGGGTACCACATAGAGCCCTGAACCTTAAAGGTAATGTTTTAATATTAGAGTAGGACCTACCCAATTGGATGTACACCTTGTTGCGGTGGGATGGCTTTTTACATTTTTTTATCAAATAGTGATAACCAAGTGCCCTCTGTTATTTATATATAGTACATGTCACGCCAGGTATGGGGAAATTTCGACTGAATGGTTAAAAGGGAGTGGAAGGAAGAGGAAAACCCTGTGTCTAGGGAAGGAGGAGATGGTGACCCCTGATAAAGCCATTTGCTGGCCCCTGGCTCCCTTGACCACCCTTAATAGGTTCCGCACCTGTGCGCCAAGCAGGATACCTGCCCGGGCTGACCATGAACTGGGCCCTAGGTAATGAATGTGCCGGATGAGCGCTAGTAAACCCCACTAAGGGGTACTTTGCACACTACGATATCGCAGGTGCGATGTCGGTGGGGTCAAATCGAAAGTGACGTACATCCGGCGTCGCTGTCGATATCGTAGTGTGTAAATCCTTTATTAACGAGCACAAAAGCGTCATATTCGTATCATCGGTGTAGGATCCGACATTTCCATAATGCAGCTGCAGCGACGGTACGATGTTGTTCCTCGTTCCCCAGCGGCAGCACACATCGCTGTGTGTGAAGCCGCAGGAGCGAGGAACACAGCTTACCTGCGTCACCGAGGCTCACGCCAGCTATGCGGAAGGACGGAGGTGGGCGGGATGTTTACGTCCCGCTCATCTCCGCCCCTCCGCTTCTATTGGCCGCCTGCCGTGCGACGTCGCTGTGACGCCACACGACCCGCCCCCTTAGGAAGGAGGCGGGTTGCCGGCCAGAGCGACGTCGCAGGGCAGGTGAGTGCATGTGAAGCTGCCGTAGCGATAATGTTCGCTACAGCAGCGATCACAAGATATCGCTGCTGCGACGGGGGCGGGGACTATTGGGCTCGGCATCGCAAGTATCGGCTTTCGATGTCGCCGTGTGCAAAGTACTCCTAAGTCCTAAAGATCACACAGGAAAAACAAGCAGGGGAAAGCAACCAAACAACTTATCTACAAGATGACTTAGGGAGAGGAACAACAACAATACAACATTTCTCCAGATGATTACAAGCTGACTGCTTGCAATCAGGACTGTAGAGAAACTTAACTCTATCATCACTAACATACCAAGGGGAAATGCAGGTGTATAAAAACACAGAAGGTAAGGGATAATGATTAGCAGCTGAAAGGAAAAGATCTCTGCAGGGTCCTAAAGGGAAAAGAGTAAACCCTAACAGAGAAGACACACAAAACTCCATTCACACCACAGAGAAAATGATGGACTTTAGAGGAACAGTTTCTGCAGGCAAACGCAGCGACCTTCTGCAGCGGGACACTACAGGACTGTCTGTCAACCGTGACACCGTAACACTACCACTATTTACTTACTTTAGGGTATATGCTCATTTTATGTTAATCTCTTACGTTTTGTCTGTGAAATGGCCATAGTGTGAACATGCTCTTACTTTTGTACAAATACCGACTTAAGCTCCGGCTCATTTTTTTGGCTTGACCATTAAAATAATTGTCCAGAATCAAGACAAAAATGGGCCAATGAGTGTGAAGTATACAAAAAAAAACAGAAGCACTACCCATCTTTTAACTCTCCCCACCTTCTAGTTCCTTCGTTCCCCATGATCTTTGATTACCTGCAGCAATGATATGTGTGATGACCTCAGTCCGTGACATCGCTGAGACCAATAATTGGTCATTATTTATGCAAAAAGAAAATCCAGGTAAAGAAAGCGTTACACAGGCCATAATTTAAATAAAATAAATATATATTAAGATCCATCAATCGTAGATGGACACACTAGGTATCATTGTGCATCATAAAAACAAAGTAGCAGCAATAATTAAAAAAAAGTAATATATTTAAAAAAATGTAGGCAATTGACAATATAGTTGTGATGATAGCCACTACTTACGGGGAGTGTGGGCAGGAGCAAAGTCAGGAAAGCCAGGGTCTGATAGCAGGAGGACATGTATGAGGCACAAGGAGAAAACAGAGGCGTAGTCAGGGCAATATCTGAGGGTCAGAAATCCAGGAGAGTATGTAATTAGGTCAGGGGGAAAGCAGAGAAGTAGTCAGGTAACAGTCAGAGGAAAAACAGGCAGGACGGCACAATAGGAACAGGGAGCGGTTAGAGTGGAGTCAAATAACGGTCCGGCATCAGGGAACAAAGATCACAACAAAGACCCACACACAAACAGCACAACTGCAAAACCAGAAAATACAACTGGTGACGTCCTGGGCGAGCATGCTCAGTAAAGAAGCCTGAGCAATTACCAGGAAGGTGGGACACCTGAGTAATCAGCACCAACATGGAATCCTGAGCTGTCAAACACACAACTAGCTAGTAACATAGGAAAGTGCAGCAGAGCATATCCAAAGGCAAGATGCTCTGCACAAATTGAGTCCATACACATAAGAGGAAAGGTCACCGAGCATACCCACCTGATATGTATGGGGGCCTGACTCTTTCGTCTTCGAACGGTTTATATCAGGGGAAGGAAAGACCACACGTTATCACACATTATGTCAACACTCCCGACCTAGCAGATTGCGTATGAGGGAATCGAGAGCGTTGTAAGGGAACCAAATGTGGAGCATCAGTTAATTAAAAAGAAAATCATACGTTTCCATGTCATATACGGTAATAATATTCACTTTATTTTTATTTTCTTAACAACCTTATGTCTAAAAGGCAATTTCCCTCTAAGTTATTGCGAGTATTACACTAGATATGTATAGGTAACCATAGTATGGCCACTAGGGGCGCTGTTCCCTTGTGGATATCTTTTAATGAAGGTGAAGCAGGTCCTGTGGCTGCCCTTACCTGTATATAGGAGACATATATTTAACAAAAAATATATCGACTGTATCTTCTTTTTCTTTAAGGCTAGATGTGGTCCTGATTAGTTGTGTACAGAGCCATGTGCAGTGACCCAGTGAGCAGTACATATATATGGTATAGACAAAATCTGACTCTCGTGAAATAGATGATGACCCCATTTACATATATGTGATGTGTTAAAGCAAGTAATACAACAGACGACCAACATTTATCATTAACATTTCCGAAAAAGGAGTCTCTTAGTATACCGTAGACGCAAATATAATCTATAACAATATGTATATATACCCTGTGTTATCTATCATGGTACACAGTGAGCACCTAGCCAGCATTACACATCCACATACTGTATAAAGCTATCT
Source organism: Anomaloglossus baeobatrachus (assembly GCF_048569485.1). Lineage (NCBI taxonomy): Eukaryota > Metazoa > Chordata > Amphibia > Anura > Aromobatidae > Anomaloglossus > Anomaloglossus baeobatrachus. Next base: position 149,046,345 of record NC_134363.1, on the reverse strand, counting down.
GTTATTATGCTGACATTGTGAAAAATAGATCTTATTCTAGTACTTAAATCTTACTACTATGTATGGAAGAAACCTATGTTATAGCAAAGACGTCCCTGCGATTAAGGTCACGTGATTATAATATAGAAAAAAATAATATATATCCTCTGCTCATCTCATTGTAACCCATTAAACAATGACTTGGTGTACTATATCTATACGGGTGGCCATATTTAGTTCATGGGACGATTCCACCATATTGAAAGACATTATGTGCTGGCTAACATCAGATGTCACGGGTTCATATAATGGGGAGCAAAAATATTTGTGCAACCACGACAAAGAAGGACCAATGGCCACCAGTTGTGTCCTATTGTGACAGTAACTTGTAAGAGAGTAGCGAATCTACTTATTACTGATATAATCTGCTCTCTTACCAACGTACGGTGTATAGCCAGTCCTTGCATTGCCTGAACATGTACAATGTGACCCCAGACTCGTAAAGCAGAGATCAGCAACCTGAAAGTGGCTCATTCTAGAGCTACAAGTCGAAATTCAGCCGGACCTCGTAGTTGTAGAAGAGCTGTCCAGCCTGTGATTAAGATAGATACCTATTTGGCACATAATATAGTCTTTTATGTATATAATTTCCTATAATTTCACAGTGATGATGTCCCCATGTCATAGTCATTTTCGGTGTAGTTGGAACTGGTGCCGGTCGATCACATATGAATCTTTCTTGTGTTCTGCACACAGGAACTAAAATCTCATGGTCCCCTTTTAGTAGAAGGGTGCATGAAGGCGGGTTGCATTAGATTCTCGGTAATGTAGGCCACTAAGAGGCAGATGATGACCAGCATCACACATATAGACCCCCCTACAGCAGTCATGGCAATGACAATATCCTGCATCCCCACCGGCTCCACACTAAAGTCCACGCATTCTTCCATAGACGTCCAGTTAATGAAGAGGGTCTGCAGGCAGATCCTATACCTGACATTGTCATGTACATTAGTTAAGAGGTAGTCCCTACAGTTCACACCTAGCTGGACGGTATCACACTGAAAACGAGTAAAGGTGCCATTCCAAGAGCAGTTTACCAAGAACCCTTTCAGGTCAGGAAGGTATGGATCTGGTGGCTGCCATTGTAGGAGGACACTGCTGTTTCTTAACACATTGGCCACCAAAGACCTCCCTGACTTGTACAAAATGCATTCTCTTTGGTCACAGCGGAAGTCCCTATCCGTGGTCCTGAAGCAGATGCTTTTCTTATAGTTCTCCTGTCCCTCGCTGAACACTTTGTAGGGGCAAGTAGATTCATTTGGCAATAAGTTGCTTTGCCTGCTTCGTCTAGCTATATTCATCGAGGTAGCTCCTCTTTTATGGCGTGGAAACAGTGTAGATATTGGAGATGAAGACCCCAACCCAGAAGAAGAAGAAGGTGATGCTCTACTCCTCAGCTCTGGACGTCCATGTATTTGTGGCCAACCGGCCAAAGCAGCCATGGGTCTCCATTCAAAAAGGCAAAGAAGCAGCAAAGACTGGATGGTCCCGAAGTGTAAATTGATCATGTTGACTAATGAAAAACCCAAGCATATAACTGATCAGGTAGCCCCAGTCATACAAACCTGGGTCTCAATCTTCCTTTAAATGAAGGTCACTTTTCATAGACGATGCATGAGTGAATTTCAGTCTGGTATCCCTCTGTAGATGAAGCAGTCTCTCCATCTCCTACAAGCTGTGGCATCTTCCTGCAGCCATGAATGGGGGGCAAAATCCAGCAGCTTTCTCTCCGGGTGCCAGGCACTGCATGTCGCTCTGACGAGTCTCTTCGAATGTGCTGTAGCCGCCACGTTTTGGACATATTAACTTGAAATAGGTCTGCATATCCTCTGGATGTTGGTTGCAAACAGCGTTTTTCTGTGCAGCCTCCTCCTGATCTCCAATAGAAATGCAGTAGCTCTTAACCCATGCCTATCCTGCCTGCAGCCCTCGCCACTCTCTACTATAGATCCACTGTACCGTAAAGCTGTCTCTGGGCTCAGCGATCATCTAAAAACCAGCTATTTATTTCTAATTAACCTAAATGCAATCCAGACCAGGGTGCGAGCGGAAGAAGAGCTGCAAGACAATCAATAGCTCCTTGCTCTTGAATACTCTAATGATGAAGTGCAATCTGATTAAAAAAAAAGATCTTCCGTCAAGGAGAACTGAGTCAAGAAGAACATGAAGAAAGGCAAAGTTACTTTAGGGAGAATATTATTGCTTTATTAATGTATACTGTCAATCAATTCAAGAGGATTTTCCTTCAATTTTATTAATATAAGTGAGAATTAATCCTATTAACAAAGAAATAGCTCATCCTGAGAATTTGATTCATTTTTAAAATATATCTACAGTGTGATGCTACTCTTAACTTACGGACAGTATGTACATACAAGCCGGGGTCAGAACACAGGAGGACACAACAGGACTCAGGGAATAATCAGAAACGCAGTCAAGTCACAGGCCGAGGGTCAGAATTCCAGGAGACTATGACGCACCCACGGGGTCTTAGAGGACACTCGTCACTGGGCCGTTGTCCATTTGGGATGTGACAACGGCCTGGCCGGGTTCAGTGACCCCGGCGGTGTCAAGAAAAGGTGGAATGGGGTCAAGAATTTGTATTAGTGATGCCATCTGTGATGTGCGGCCAGGTATAAACCGCCGCTGAAGGGGGGCTTCTTTGGGTTGAATGATAACACAGCTCAAATGGTATAGCTCTCCACAGGAAGAGCTCAGGCCCCAAGGAGGATGTTGGGAGTAGTAGTCGCCTATGGCGCAGGGGCACGACGATGGGAGCGCCGGCAGTGATGGGATGACACAGAGGTTGCAGTTCAAGTTCTTTACTCACTGAGATTACATCGCCTTTGGAGTGCCGGGCTTCGCTGTTATGGGCCTCAGCAGATCCCGAATAGTTCGGAGGTCAAGGCCGGTGTTTCCCTTCTGGTGGGTTTCCCTCCACCCCAGCTCCTCGGCAGTGGAACGGGTCACGGGTGCCTGCTGCACTCCCCGCGAAGCCTCGAATCCCCCTTCTTCCTAAAAACCTGGGTTGAGCCTCCAGCTCCGGACCACGGGCCCCTTTTTGTTCTTTCACTTCTTCCTGACGTCTCTCCTAAGTCCGACCTTGCGCGGACCCCGCCTGATGCTAACTGATTTCTGTGTGAGATGGCTCCTGACTTCCCCTGAAGGTGCCTCGCCCCCCGGATTGCTGAACTAGTGGGCAAGAGGTTCCATACCTCGTGATGGCCACCTCTGGCACCTACCCTAGCCCAGTCTCAGTGAAAGAGCTCCCGTGTTATGTGTTGAGTGTGTGATGATGGTTTACCGGCGATGACCTCCTCCGTATCTTAGATGAATACTGTACCCCAGGTGAGGTGCAGTACCCTGTGGCGCCTGAAGCCGCAGGGGCGCCACAAGTACGTATTAGATTCAGGGAGCAAACAGGGAAGTGGTCATGTAACAGTCCGAGGTCAGAAGCCAGGAGAGAATGACAAGAACAGGGAGTGGGCAGAGAGAGGTCAATAAACAGTCTAAGATCAAAAAGCCTATATCAGAATACAAGCACAAACAGAAGCCAAGAGCACAACTGTAGAACCAGATAGTACGACTGACGAAGTTTTGGGAGAGCATGCTCAGTAAGGAATCAGAGCAATGCCAGGAATGTGAAACGCCTGAGTGAGCACCTCTCAGAATCAGCATGGAAACCTGTGCTGTCAAACAACCTGTTAGCTAGAACTCAGAGAAACACAGCAGAGCATCTCCAAATGCAAAATGTTGGCTCCGTAGTTCAGGAGAGCATGGCAGAGCATCACCTGTGTGCAAGATGCTCCGCACAGCGGAACCGTGACATACAGTATGTATGTGTGTATATATATATATATATATATATATATATATATACACACTGTGGGTTTTTTTTTTATTATTTTAAGTTAATACACTGGATTAAAATAATGCACGTAAATATGGTGTATTATCTACTTGGTGCAGTTTTTAAATGGTCACTGACAACAGGTTTTTGCTATGTAAGCTGAAGACTGCATGTTGCAAGGTTAAAACATAGAATTCAGGCATGCCTGTCTTGTCAAGGTCCGATCTGTTGTTTATTTCATATGTTTGTTTAAGCAGCAGGACCCTTATCATTGCTCGCACTACAATGTCATGTACAAGCCAGTCTGACACACTCCCTCCTCTGATTGACACCTCACTGTTAATGTACAATATAGAGAGCCGGGTGTGGGTTGGGGCAGCTTTCTCAGCTCTGCTACATGGCTAAATCTAAAAATTCTGATTGTGTCAGAACAGCTGCACCCAATAATCTAGGGTGGGCTTTGCACGTTGCGACATCGCAAGCCGATGCTGCGATGTCGCACGCGATAGTCCCCGCCCCTGTCGCAGCAGCGATATCCTTGTGATAGCTGCCGTAGCGAACATTATCGCTACGGCAGCTTCACATGGACTCACCTGTCCTGCGACCGTCGCTCTGGCCGGCGACCCGCCTCCTTATTAAGGGGGCGGGTCGTGCGGCGTCACTGCGACGTCACACGGCAGGCGGCCAATAGGAGCGGAGGGGCGGAGATGAGCGGGATGTAAACATCCCGCCCACCTCCTTCCTTCCGCATATCCTACGGAAGCCGCGGTGACGCCGGTAGGAGATGTTCCTCGCTCCTGCGGCTTCACACACAGCGATGTATGCTGCCGCAGTAGCGAGGAACAACATCGGACTGTCGCGTCAGCGTAATTATGGATTACGCCGACGCTGCACCGATGAAACGATTACGACGCTTTTGCGCTCGTTAATCGTATCATTTAGGCTTTACACACTGCGATGTCGCATGCGATGCCGGAAGTGCGTCACTTTCAATTTGACCCCACCGACATCGCACCTGCGATGTCGTAGTGTGCAAAGCCCGCCTTAAGTGATACATCGTTGGATTCAGGACCTTGTTGCCTACATGATGCTGCTCTCAGATGAGGTAGCAAAAACCTGCTGACAGATTCCCTTTAGGCCAGAAAACTGACATAGAGGGAATTATTTGTTTAGCTCCCAATACATTTGATTAAAATAAATGAGCCGCAAAGATTTTCATTCCACCCCTAGGTGTGGATTTCACAGATCTTTGTTTTTGCATTAGGTGTCGGAGATGATGCGCTCAGGGATATGTCACTGATCTCATTCAGTATTTGCTTGCAAAGCTGTTTAAATGCTGGCAGGACTCAGAGTGAACCTATAAATCTTACCTCCGCCACCCACACAGAGAGACTGACAGGATTGACAGCTTTTCTAGTATAAGTTTGTACACAGGGGGAGCTGTCAATCAGTTTGTGTCGTAGGGGTCGTAGGATTCAATAGGAAGAAAAGAGAAGGACTAAGCTCCAGAAATTCAAAACTGCACATAATGGTACCAACTGCATTTTCCCACTTCTAGGAGGAAGAACCGCTCTGAAGCATAAAAAGGCTGCTGTGAAATATTGTGCAGAGAATCTGTCATTATTACTACGGTAACTGCTTTTGCTCCAGCGCTGGACTGTATCCAAACAGCCTAAAACTTGCGCCTGATCTAGGGCCCCGTGCGTGCTCCGGTCCCAGCGGTATCTCTGGTACCTGTCCTGGCGACCTCTCTCCTGTGCCCCCGGGGTCACCGTTACACGGACCCAGCTCAGGCATGTCCGCACACCTCTCCTGTGTGCTACCCCCGACTCACTCCTCACTACTGACTCGCTGACCCCCTCCCACAAGGCTGACTATACCCAGGGACTTGTTCCCATGGTGACCATCCCCTTACATAGTTAACCCTCTATGCCCAGTGTGGAGTGGAGAACTAGGATTTTGGTTTTGACGGAATCGGCACTGATACTCCAGGTCCCAGGAGGTAGGTCCTGCATCCCCTAGAGGATGCAGTTTCCTGTAGTGCCATGAGGGTCTCAGGGGCACTACACCAGCACTGCGCTGTGCTCAATGACAAACTCTGCTATTTTCTTTTTTATATCACTGTGCCAGTTTTTGTCAGAACCCCCAGTGCAATTCTGCTCTTTTTCAACATTGTTCAGTCAACTCTACTACATCACTGTCCACTTCTACACCGCTTGCCGTGACTTCTCTACTTCTTTGAATCCTAGTGTTCCACTTATGTCCCTTCTGTTGCAATACTGGATCATTCTGCTGCATCAGCACCAACTGTCTGTGCTGCAATAGAATTGCTTATCCAAACAAAAGGCTTTGAGGATCCAAGTTACTAGGTGAGATATAACTGTCTCAAGTGTGCCATGGCCTGATGTGATCTTGTGGGGATCTGGGATCAGAAGGTTACAGCATATTGTTGATTGCAGAACTGTTTTAGTGCCCACTCGTCATATTATCCTGAGTTGTAGTGCATTCAATTTTATCTGGTACTGAAGGGGTTAAGGTGCAGAGATCCACTGTAATCTCCGCTGCAGCCACTCTCTTCTGCTATAAATATCTGCTCCTCACTCCATCCTATGTCGGCTATATCTCAAAATATAGCTGTCCATGTTGAATGACCTGGTCTCTGCAAAGCTGTGCAGTTGCTACAATTGCAGCTGCAAAGCTCTTGCTGAAGAAACCTTGTCGAACTGTGATGCCGAGAACCCAGGAGTAATGAGATCCTACACCACTAGGAGTCACTAGATACCCTAGTGGAGCGGATTTGCGGGGAAGTCGAACAAGCCAGGGGTCAGGAGCTAGGAGATAACATCAGTAACAGAGGGAGAGAGAGAAGCCGAAGTCAGTGTGCGAATATGAGAGTCAGGAAACCACAAAGTCATGTAAAACACCAGACAGAGAACGGAGCCGGGGTCAGAATACAAGCCGAGGTTGGTAGCCAAGAGGACAAGTCAGGTACATGGGAAAGAGCGGAGCCGAGAGTCAGGAACTAGCCGAAGGTCAGGGAGGCAGGAAGTCAAGATGGAATAGGGGAGGAGGTGGAACGGGGTACAAGGAACTAGGAAGTGGGACAAGATCAGGACAGTCACTTACAGGAACCAGAGACATGCACTACAAAACAGGAACTATCACTGGTGGTGTTCTGGGTGGACTGGCTCCTGGATAAAGCAAGCCATACCCCGGAACAACACTTCAAAGAACAGACCCCTCCCACACCACACAACACTTAGACCGGAAAAAACGAATTCACTGGAGGAAAATATGAAGCCCAGAACAGGCTCTGCAGGAGAGCAGCGCACAACTCATCAGAATCATGACAAGAACTCATTGTTCCATCTTTTACTCTCTTGTTTGTCTTACCTCCCTCGTGTTGTCTTATTTGCAGTGGCGAATTTAGCATCTTGCAGGCCATGACTAGTCAGGGTGAGTTCAGGGCCAATGAGGGCATAGGCACGTGATTAGTGGCGGTAGAAAGGATCTGTACAGGGACATTAGGGAGCATAGGGATCAGCCTCAGGTGACTGGTAGGAGATGACCCAGCTCACCTATCCACAGGGCCATCTGTTGTGTCATTTCCCCAATGTACCCTGTTTGTTGTGGCGCTGGCTGCGAGTCCTATCTACACATTCCGGAACCCCGGTAATCAATAACACTAGGCTTATTATGAGGATTTACCTTGCAAGTACCACCAAGGGGAGGTAGGTACTAGAAATAAGCAACTAGATTTGTGATGACCTGATCCAGCTTCCAGTTCTGTCCTCTATTGCAGCAAGTCTTCACTTCTGTCAGCTTTGGTCCTGCATCTTCGGCACCTCTTGCGCTCAGTTGCATCCATGGAGCTGGCCAGAGAAGTGAAGAGTGGCTAGCACAAGGGACTGCATTGGATCACAGACCAGGGCAACATTGATCAAATCGCTCAGCCCTAGTTGGTACTAGAGTTAGTGTGAAATAATTAGCGAATAACTAAGTTGCACAAAGCTAGATAATCAACAGAAGACCCGCCGATGGCGTTGGATAAGAGTTGGATCTCACGGGTCCTTTCCAGCGCCCACAGATTACTGACATGTACGATGAACCAAGTCCTGTGAATTTACTGTTACTAACTCTAGTAGTTACCCTATAAGTGAAGACCCTTTAATGAGCCTTGTAACATGAACACAAATAAATAGCAAGCCAGAAACGCATCTACAGACAGCCTGTTTCGGGGTGTTTGCCCCTCATCAGTCTAGACTAGTATCTGGCTGCCTGAATGTGATGCATTTGAGGCAACTTTGGGGAAGTACTGATTCCCCTTTAAGAGATCAACGGAGTATACAGTTTTAACACCTAAAAAAGAGTAATATGCAAATAGATAAAACAATTTGATGGTCCTCTGAACCACATCTACAAGAGATTCTCAATAAATTAGAATATCATCAAAAAGGTAATTTATTTCAGTAATGCAATACAAAAAGGGAAACCCATATATTATATAGAGTCATTACACACAGAGATATATATTCCTATATATTACAGTGCTGGCCAAAAGTATTGGCACCCCTGCAATTCTGTCAGCGAATACTCAGTTTCTTCTTGAAAATGATTGCAATCACAAATTCTTTGGTATTATTATCTTCATTTAATTTGTCTTCAATGAAAAAAAATTGTCATAAAGCCAAATTGGATATAATTCCACACCAAACATAAAAAAGGGGGTGGACAAAAGTATTGGCACTGTTTGAAAAATCATGTGATGCTTCTGTAATTTGTGTAATAACAGCCCCTGTAACTTACCTGTGGCACCTAACAGGTGTTGGCAATAACTAAATCACACTTGCAGCCAGTTGACATGGATGAAAATTGACTCAACCTCGGTCCTGTGTCCTTGTGTGTACCACATTGAGCATGGAGAAAAGAAAGAAGACCAAAGAACTGTCTGAAGACTTGAGAATCCAAATTGTGAGGAAGCATGAGGAATCTCAAGGCTACAAGTCCATCTCCAAAGACCTGAAAGTTCCTGTGTCTACGGTGCGCAGTGTCATAAAGAAGTTTAAAGCCCATGGCACTGTGGCTAACCTCCCTAGATGTGGAAGGAAAAGAAAAATTGACGAGAGATTTCAACGCACGATTGTGCGGATGGTGGATAAAGAACCTCGAATAACATCCAAACAGGTTCAAGCTGCCCTGCAGTCCGAGGGTACAACAGTGTCAACCCGTACTATCCGTCGGCATCTGAATAAAAAGGGACTGTATGATAGAATACACAGGAAGACCCCACTTCTTACCCCGAGACATAAAAAAGCCAGGCTGGAGTTTGCCAAAACTTACCTGAGAAAGCCTAAAACGTTTTGGAAGAATGTTCTCTGGTCAGATGAGACAAAAGTAGAGCTTTTTGGGAAAAGCCATCAACATAGTGTTTACAGGAAAAAAAAAGAGGCATTCAAACAAAAAAAGACCACGGTCCCTACAGTCAAACATGGCGGAGGCTCCCTGATGTTTTGGGTTTGCTTTGCTGCCTCTGGCACTGGACTGCTTGACCGTGTGCATGGCATTATGAAGTCTGAAGACTACCAACAAATTTTGCAGCATAATGTAGGGCCCAGTGTGAGAAAGCTGGGTCTCCCTCAGAGGTCATGGGTCTTCCAGTAGGACAATGACCCAAAACACACTTCAAAAAGCACTAGAAAATGGTTTGAGAGAAAGCACTGGAGACTACTAAAGTGGCCAGCAATGAGTCCAGACCTGAATCCCATAGAACACCTGTGGAGAGATCTCAAAATGGCAGTTTGGAGAATGCCCCCTTCACATCTCAGGGACCTGGAGCAGTTTGCCAAAGAAGAATGGTCTACAATTCCAGCAGAGCATTGTAAGAAACTCATTGATGGTTACCGGAAGCGGTTGTTCGCAGTTATTTTGGCTAAAGGTTGTGCAATAACCTTAATAATGTGTATTAGGCTAAGGGTGCCAATACTTTTGTCTGGCCCATTTTTGGAGTTTTGAGTGAAATGATCAATTATTTGATTTTCGTTTCATTCTCTTTTGTGTTTTTTCATTGCAAGCAAAATAAATGAAGATAATAATACCAAAGAATTTGTGATTGCAATCATTTTCAAGAAGAAACTGAGTATTCTCTGACAGAATTGCAGGGGTGACAATACTTTTGGCCAGCACTGTATATAGAATCATTACACACAGAGGGATCTACTTCAATTGTTTATTTCTGTTAATGTTGATGATTATGGTTTACGGCCAATGAATACCCAAAAGTCATTATCTCAGAAAATTAGAATAATTAACACAAAACAACTGCAAAGGCTTCCTAAGCATTTAAAATGGTCCCTTAGTCTGATTCAGTAATCTACATAATGGGGAAGACTGCTCATTTGACAGATGTCCATAAGGCAGTCATTTACACACTCCACAAGGAGAGTAAGCCACATAAAGGTCATTGCTAAAGAAGCTGGCTGATCACAGAGTGCTGTATCCCAGCACATTAATGGAAAGTTGAGTGGAAGGAAAAAGTGTGGTAGAAAAAGGTGCACAAACAACCGGGATAATCACAGCCTTGATAGGACTGTTAAGAAAAGGCCATTCAAAAATTTGGGGTAGATCCACACAGAGTGGACTGCTGCTGGAGTCGGTGCTTCAAGAGCCACCACACACAGACGTATCCAGGACATGGGCTACAAGTATCGCATTCCTTGTGTCATCCCACTCATGACCAATAGACAACGCCAGAAGCGTCTTACCTGGGCCAAGGAGAAAAAGACCTGGACTGTTCTCAGTGTCCAAGGTGTTGTTTTCAGATGAAAGTAAATTTTGCATTTAATTTGGAAATCGCGGTCCCAGAGTCTGGAGGAAGAGTGGAGAGGCCACAATCCAAGCTGCTGAGGTCTAGTGTGAAGTCTCCACAATCAGTGATGGTTTGGGGGGCCACGTCATCTGCTGGTGTAGCTCCACTGTGTTTTATCAAGACCAAAGTCAGTGCAGCCGTCTACCAGGAAATTTTTGAGCACTTCATGCTTCCCTCTGCCCACAAGCTTTGTGGAGATGGAAATTTCATTTTCCAGCAGAACTTGGCCCCTGTCCACACTGCCAAAAGTACCAATACCTGGTTTACTAACCACAGAATCACTGTGCTTGATTGGCCAACAATCTCACCTGACCTAAACCCCATAGAGAATCTATAAGAGACACCAGAGCCAACAATGCAGACGAGCTGAAGGCTGCTATCAAAGCAACCTGGGCTTCCATAACATCTCAGCAGTGCCACAGACTGATCGCCCCATGCCACATTGCCGCATTGATGCAGTAATTCATGCAAAAGGATCCCTGACCAAGTATTGAGGCATTTACTGTACAGACTTTTCAGCAGGTGCCAACATTTCTGAGTGTAAAATCATTTTTTCAGTTGGTCTTATATAATATTCTACTTTCCTGAGATAATGACTTTTGGGTTTTCATTGGCTTTAAACCAAAATCATCAACATTAACAGAAATAAACATTTGAAATGGATCACTGTGTGTAATGACTCTATATAATATATAGGAATAGATCCCTCTGTGTGTAATGACTATATAATATATAGGAATAGATCCCTCTGTGTGTAATGACTCTATATAAGGCCCCTTTCACACGTCAGTGATTCTGGGACGTTTGTGCTTTTTTTAAAACGTACCAGAAACACTGACATACGCAGACCCATTATAATGAATGGGTCTGCTCACACGTCAGTGATTTGTCACTGCACGTATCTCCGTGCGGCGTACCCGCGTGTGCGTGATTGCTGCACGGAGACATGTCCATTTTTTTCTGGCACCACTGATGTCCCTCGAACCACGCAGTGGTGTGATCCGTGAAACACGTGCCAGAAAAAAACGTGCTTTTAAAATAAAAAACATTTTAACTCACCCGGCGTCCAGCGATGTCCTCTGCAGCCCGTTCTCCCTGCTGCTTCTAAGCCGGCTGATTACGGTCGCGCATATTCATTATGCGCGACACAGCCGACCCGGAAGCAGCTCCTGCAGGGGTCACCGCCGGCCGGATGCTGAGTCGCGGGAGCGATCAGCACCATGGACAGCGGGAGCGGGCGCAGGTGAGTGAATCTCTAAGTGCAATCACGGGCCACGGAGAACGGAGCCCGGATTGCACTTAGACAACCCACGTGTGCCGTGATTTTCGGCACACGCAGGGACATGTGCGTGTTTTACACGCCAGTGAAAAACGTCTGTGTTTTTCACTGACGTGTGAAACGGGCCTAATATATAGAAATAGATCCCTCTGTGTGTAATGACTCTATATAATATATAGTAAACACGTGAAATAGATCACTGTGTGTAATGCGTTTCCCTTTTTGTATTGAATTACTGAAATAAATTAACTTTTTGATGATATTTTAATTTATTGAGAAGCACTTGTATATAATTATACCTACACACACCAGGAATGAAAAATAATAAATCACTAAATATATAAATTTAATAGATAACAGCAGAGGGCTGGGGCAAAACAATTAAAAAAAAAAAAAAAAGAAACAACCCAAAACGACAGATTAAAATAATACGAGGTGGAGGGAGCATAAAAACAAGGGTAGTAATAAGAACTACCGTATATATTCATATATGTGTAGTTAAAATACGAAGCAGTATAAATAAATACTAATTGGCTACAATAAAAAATGATAAAGGCACAGGGCACAAATTGGCTAAAAAGGAATTAACCAAATTTATTTATGGATACATTGCTGTAAAGTGCACATATTAGTAGCATAGAAATCGAATATGATAATGAAATAAATAGTGCTAAAGTGCATTAATTAATACAATTACTGAAAAAGGCCAACCAAATACATTTATAGATACACAGGTATAAAGTCAGTATGGAATTTATTCCTGATTATGTCACTCTGCTGATTAAAAGGTCAGACATTAACTTATGCAGTAACCACCTCTCCTCAGCCTCTATCTGGCTTCTTGCTATATAGAGCAAATTTGCACAATTTTCTCCCATGGAGCCTTTCTGTTAGACTCCATAGTCAGCCAATTTCTTTAAAGAGGACCGACCACCAAGATTTTCATATATAAAGTAAATCCAGTGCTATACTGGTGCTATCATGCTGATTCTATACATACCTTTAGTTGTGAGATCGGATGTATATGTTAGTTAAGTTAAGTTTGTGATATGCACTGTTATTTGATTAATAGATGTAATGGACTATCTAATAGGTGCTTCGGATTTTGCTAGTTATTCTTGCCGCGTCTGCTGCTTGTCCTTCCTCCCCCTGTCTCTGTTAACCCTCCGTCACATACAATATCGGCTCTAACGAGTTCACATACAATGTGACTGTCAAGCGCAGGCTAGAAAAATTCCCTATAATATCTAATGTTTGCAATTTCAGTGCTCTAAAAGTGATCAGTGACCTTCATAGGGATGTAATAAAAGAGACTACACATAATCATGTGCAAAAAAAACATTTACTTAACATAAAACTAATAACTCTGAAATACAAACATTTCAAAACTCCCGCCAAATAGTCCCCAGTTCGACTCTGTCAAAAAACTCTACAAAGAAAATTTATGGAAACAAACTTAATTTTAAGGTACCTTAAGTACTATTAAACACATATTCAATCAGAATTAGATCCTGAAGTTTCCCCAGAAAATTACACTTGCAGAGCATGTGATGAATAAAAACGTAAAATACCAACCTTATTGAGTGTGACGTGTTCACATACAATGAGCCTGAGAGATTAGCGCAGTTATATCTGTCCTCCTGAAGCTCTGCAATCCAACTGTGGTATGAGGTTTCACAGAGCTGCTAGAGACCGGAGACTACCTGGAGGGAGGGGATTTCCTCACAATCTGGTGAGGAAGGAGAAATGAAAGTAAAAGAGATGTGCCTGTCAGGCCTTTTGTATGTGACGGAGGGTTAATACAGGATAAGGAGGGAGGGAGGAAGGACAGGGGGAGGAAGGACAGGCAGCAAACAGAGGCAGGAATAACTAGCAAAACCCGACCCACCTATTAGCTATTCCATTGCACCTATCAATTAAATAATAGAGCATTTCACAATCTTTACTTGCCTGTATTTCAGAAACTATACATCCGATCTCACAACTAAAGGTATGTATAGAATCAGCATGATAGTGCCAGTATAGTACTGGCTTTAGTTTATATATGAAAATTTTGGTGATTGGTCCTCCTTAACAAAAACCAGTACTTCCCCCATGTTATATGATAGTGACAAAACAACATTAAAAGCCAGAAAACTAGTAGAAAAATACGTTCACAATTCATTTAGATCTGTAATCTCCGGATCGTTAAAGCAGCTTAGAGCGACCACTCGATATTGATCTATTGATTAGTAAGAGGAAGGGTCAATACAAACAATAAAAATGAAGCTAATTCTATTGTCTGTCTGCCTTGGAGCAATGGAGCACATCGATCACTGGTCATTACACCTTTATGCTGCTGCCATAGGACAGACATTGCTTGGTCATTAATATTAATATGATTTGTGACACCGATGGACAGCCCTTGGTTGTGTCATATAGCCTAGAGTTCAAGTAAGCAAAAATCCCCAAACCATGGCTTGTCAATATACTGGTAACAGAAGTGACATATTTGACAACTCATATACATTTTTTTGAAAGTCAGTATACATAGGGTACCGATAATGATTTTCAGTCCTACAGTAACCAATAGCGACTGGGTTCACTGGAGTTCAAACAACCATGATCTACCCCTAAAAGATGGCCATTTTCATTTTAAGCAAAAAGGGAAAAATACCTTACTCAGTATTCCCCTCTTCCCTATCTGCTTCAGCCAAGAGCTCGATATGTTAAGTCCAGTTATTTGCACCAGTAGACCAGGTTGATGCCTATTGATTACAATTGGAGACTTTGGCACATGCTCTAAAAACAGATAATGGATGAGACTCCAGAGCACAGCATCTCATGGAAAGACCTTCTGAATTGCATGTAAAAATTTAAGATTTTTAGGAGGCTACAATGTCTATTAAATTACATTATGTTATAGTTTTTACTCTAAGCTTTGATTCAGTAGGAACATTATTTTAACCAAAATCTTGAGTGTTCCATAAGTATGAACTGTACTATCCTTTTATGTCTAAAGTTATACAAAAAGCTCATATTCTGAACCAATATTTCTCACCTGTCCTGGTTTCAGGTCCTATCTCTTCTCTTATGTATCAGGTTGCTGAGGCTGATGACATTTCCTTGGCGGTTCAGGCAGTGTGACCCGCCTGAGTATGCAGGTAGCTGGAATTCTACCACTATTTAGTGCTACAAATCTACTATTCTGATCATCCATGCTCCAGCTCTACTACATCACCTACAGCTGCTACAACTATGCTTTTCTAGTCAGCTTTGTTTCAACACTTCTATATCAACTACCGTTGATACTTCTCTGCCATACTGTTCTTTGTTTCTCCAGCTCCACTACATCAGTCATTGCTGTTTCAACTTTACTACACCAATTTGGTCTCTCCTCTACGGCCCGTTATATATTTGTGACAACTTCACAAAGACTCTGGTATCCTGCTGCACCAGTGCCACCTCTTCATATTACTTAGGAAACTGTTCATCATGTACAGAGGCTTTGATGATCCACTGTCACGGATATGTTATGGCCTGTCATGGAGGTATCACGGCTGGCTGACAGTCCAGTGGCATCAAATGCTAGAAGATCACAGACATTGGCGTCACGTGTTGTTATCTGACAGTTCCCTGTTTGTGCAGTCAATGGGCTCTATGAACCTGGGGAATTGTAAGTTTCTAATATCTGTTGCTAACTTCTAACTTCCTTTATTGACCTCACCCTGAGGTGGTCTGGGTGCGGTTTATAGTTGCTCCCTGCTGTGGTCTGCAGTGGTCATCTCCTGTTGTTCCATAGACTACAGTGGTGGCTGCCTATACGTCAGATAAGTGTTTGTCTTTTGCTATCTACCAGGGTTCAGGTGATAGCATCGTGCTTGCCCTGTATTGTTTCCTCGTGTCTTCTTTTAGTGTTAGTGGTGTTGACTTAGTGCGCATACCCGCCATCCTTATTTAGGGCCCATTTGCCAGGGGAAGACAGCGTCCCAGGTATCCGGCTCGGCATGGTGCGAAACCTGTATATGGTCAGTGAGGGTGAGCTGCAGGTCATAGTCAGGGGTCACCATTTCCCCCTTTCCCTAGCTAAGGCCTTCCTTTCCCCTTCCTTTGTAAAATGAGCAACTTTTTGAATGGCAGCAGCTGCCAATCAGCTGATAGCTGGGGTAGGTTTTGATAGTGATTCCCGCCCCCCTGCCTGTCCAGTCTCGTCCTGTTAGTAAAATGATTCTATAATAGAAATATCATAACTAAGTGACTAGAAGGACCTGTGTTGATATCATACCCATGTGACCAGAAGGGGTGGTGCCTTAGCCAACAGAAAAATAATGTTGCTTCCTGGTATCACCTATGTTGGCTGAGGCCCCGCCCCTTCTGGTCACATTGGATGACATCAGCACAGGTCCTTCTAGTCACTTAGTTATGCTAATTCTATTATAGAATCATTTTTACGAACATGAGGAGACTGGACAGGCAGGCGGGCGGGAATCACTATCAAATCCACCCCAGCTATCAGCTGATCGGAAGCTGTTGCCATTCAAAAAGCTGCTCATTTTACAAACTTTGCTTGTGTTTCAAAACCTATACATCCTAATTGACAACTAAAGGTATGTATAGAATCATTTAAATACAATTAGAATCACCAGATCCATTTTAAAGATGTATTCACCTGATACCCTATGATCCCCAATTAAATGATTAGATCCATTAATGACCAAAGGCCTATAGTAATCAAAATAAAGTCCAAGTGGACAAAGATTATCACTAACCATTCTTTATTGCAAAAAATATATAAGTTAGATCGCACATATTTTTTCAAACATACGAAAACATGGTGGAACAAGGCAGCACTGGAGCAATATTTGAGCAAAGAGATCACCCCTAGGGGATTATGTATACAGGTATTCCCTTTCTTTAGTATAGATGACGAAAATTTTAAGACCAGATGGGAGGAAGCCTGTAAACAGTGTTCTAGAACTATGATTGAGCTATTGATTGGGGCTGAGGAGTTGGAAAAGGAAATAGAGAACCTCAATTTAGAAATCAAGCAAAAATTGACTAAAGAGGCCTTGATTTTGTTTGAGAAAGAACTGGCAACTGAAGTGGAGCAATGGGTAACGGATATTAAACAAAAAAAAATGAAAAAATACCAACAAGATTTAACTGATTATCAGAACAACATGGTGTTTAAATGGCATCAAGATCGCAGCCGAAAACAATAGATAAATTTCAAAATCTGTAACTCATTCGATATCTGGATCCATATCGTCCAATGAAGGGGATGGTATGTCAAGAACCTGGAATGGAGGAAATAATGGACACGCAGTACCATGAGGAGGGATTGAGATGCGTAATGGCACAAAAAAGAGACAAAATCAAGAGGCTCGCAAAAAGGATACTTTCCAATCGAAAGATATATTGAAGGTAATTGATTTGACTGGTAAAATATTAACGGGGGATCAACTAGAGGTACTTCAACTAGATGTGTCTTTTTAGATCAGTGTTTCTTAACTCCAGTCCTCAAGACCCAACAACAGATCATGTTTTCAGGTTTTCCTCAATATTAGACAGAGAATAATTCCATCACCTGTGCAACATTTAGGAAACCCTGAAAACCTGAATAAGGAAAACCTGAAAACATGATTTGCTGGTGGGTCTTGAGGACTGGAGTTGAGAAACACTGTTTTAGGCTTCTTTCACACGTCCGTGCCTCCGGTACGTGTATGGTCAGTTTCCTCACGTACCGGAGACACGGGCACACGTAGACCCATTAAAATCAATGGGTCTGCGCTCACGTGCGTATTCTGCCATGGACCGTGTGTACATGTGGAGCATACGTGTGCCCGTGTGCTCCACACGTAGACATGTCCGTTTTCTATCCGGCATCACGGGTGTCACACGGAACACAAATGGGTCACACGTAACACAAACGGACCACACGGATGTGTTCCGTGTGACACGCACCGGAGAAAACACGTGTCTGCGATAAAAAAACAACTTTACTCCCCTTCTCCAGCCCTGCAGTCTCTGCCGCTGCTGTCACTTGCTTCCGACCGCCGCTCATTATGCTCATTGCATATGCACTCCACTGCGGCCAGAAGCAGCAGCAGCGGGGAGTCGACAGGACTAGAGACCGTAGATCAGCACCACAGACAGCGACGCCAGGGACAGGTGAGTAGAAAGTTCCCGTTCTCCGTGTGTTATCACGGATAACACACGGAGAACACACGTGTGCCATAAACACGGCTCACCGAGGGCAATACGCACCTTTGACACGTCCGTGAAAAACGTGCATGATTTCCACGGACGTGTGAAAGAGGCCTTAGATAGTGCATGTAAACACTTCTAGTTTCAACTGTATATATGACGGGGTAAGGGCAAAGTATGATTTTTGCAAAGTTCTTTGATAAAAGTTTTGCCAATTACATTCTAGTTGTATTCAGTTTTCCAATTGCTTTGTTAGTTTGTCTACGTAGTATTGGCATTTTGCAGACTGGCTGACCTACGACTTTGTCTCAAGATTGTGCTATGAAAGTTGATACTGCCAGAAGGAACCGTCCGCTTCCTCAAAGCCAGCCAGGTTCGTGATAAAACTGTTCTTGCCGTTATTATATTATTTATACTCTGTCATTTAATCATCCGGGATATAGCTGGAGATTTGGACGTCTTGGCACAACCTGGCAGGGAGCAGCTACCAATGTATGCATGCTCTCGTAATAAAATATTAAGTGATAAAGAAGGGTACGTGAAGGTGGAAGCCGCGTCATCACTAACCGCACTGCTACACATTGCAGCGTCCTTGGCTATACACTAGAGCCAAGTTAATTCAGGAATATAGGTCATTATGTAACTGATACATAATGTTATATCATCCAAAGGAAAGAAAGACATTTTCAGAAGACAATAGGTTTGGTTGGATAAGCGGAAACTCAACAGAGCCGCAAAGCAAGAATCCTCTTAAGTAAGAAATCCTCTTATATGGATCCTTGCCATATAATTGGAGAAAATAAGCTCCTTTTGCAGAAATACTTTGATGTCTGCCTGTGCTCATTTGCAGTCCATGTAGATTTTTCTAAAAAGGTGTTCATAGATTACATTAGCAAAAATGTCTCATTCAGTTTGTCAGAGCTGTAGCGCCAGATAGCGGTCTTTCTGCGCAAAAACGTGGCTGCAAGATGAACACTGCAAGGACGAAGGCCATTGTTCAAAGCGACACCGTCGTCTGCATTGAAGTAAATGGCTCCGTAGGGGCTTTGTCAAAATCCTGTGTTTAAAAGATTTCAACAGAAATCCTTCCGATACAGTGCTCTCTGCCAAAAACTGTATGTGTGTGAACCTAGCCTTAGCTGGTACGGTATTATGTGGATTTTCCACACTCAAATCCATGTCAATAATTGGTACTGTGAGCATTTCTCCTAATGTGAACCTGTAATACACAAGTGTGATCGAGCCTTGAAATATACAGATCACAAAAGTGAGTACATCCATTATATTTTTCTAAATATTTTATGTCTTTTCATGGGACAACACTGCAGATCTGACCCTGTGATTCAATGTACAGTGTCAATGTGCAGCTTGTATAACAGGGTAAATAACTCAGCACACAGCCCTTAATGTCTAAACCCCTGGCAACAAAAGTGAGTACATCCCTAAATATAAATGGCCAAATTGTACTCAAAATGTGAATATTTTGTTTGTCCACCATTATTTTCAAGCACTAACTTAACTCTCTTGGCCATTGAGGTCACTAGAGGTTCACAGGAGCAACTGGATCCTTTTCCATCCTCCATGATGACATCACGGGACTGGTGGATGTTAGAGACCTTGTGCTCCTCCACCTTCCGTTTGAGGAGGCCCCACAGATGCTCAATAGGGTTTAGATCTTGGCCAGTCCAGCACCTTTACCCTCAGTTTGTTTAGCAAGGCAGTAGTCGTCTTGGAGGTGTTTGGGGTAGTTATGAAGTTGGAATATGAAGGGAGGGGATCATGCTCTGCTTTAGTATGTCACAGGACATGTTTGCATTCAGGGTTCCCTCAATGATCTGTAGCTCTCCACAACTGGCAGCTCTCATCCAGCCCCAAACCATGACACTCCAACCACCATGCCTGACTGTAGGCAGGACACACTTGTCTTTGTACTCCCCATAATTTTGCCGCCACACACAGTTGACACTATCTAAGCCAAATAAGTTTATCTTGGTCTCATCAGACCACAGAACATGGTTTCAGTAATCCATGTCCTTAGTCTGCTTGTCTTCAGCAAACTGCCAGCTTTTTTGTGCATAATCTTTAGAAGAGGTTTCCTTCTGGGATGAAAGCCATGCAGAACAACGTGATGCAGTGTGCAACGTATGGTCTGAGCACTGACAGGCGGACCTGTAACCTCTGCAGCAATGCTGGCAGCACTCATACGTCTATTTTGAAAGACAGCCTCTGGATAGGACACTGAGCACGTGCACTCAACTTCTTTGGTCGACCATGGCGAGGCCTGTACTGAGTAGAACCTGTCTTGTTAAACCACTGTATGGTCTTGGTCACCATGCTACAGCTCAGTGTCAGGGTGCTGGCAATTTTATTACAGCCTCGGCCCTCTTTATGTAGAGCAACAATTCTTTTTTTCAGATACTCAGAGAATTCTTTCCCATGAGGAGCCATGTTGACCTTCCAGTGACCAGTATGAGAGAGTGTGTGAGGGATAACACCAAATGTAACACACCTGCCCCCATTCACACCTGAGACCTTCTAACACTAATGAGTCACATGACACCTGGGGGGGGAATGGCTAATTGGGCACATTTTTTGCAGTTTGCACTTAGGGGTGTACTCACTTTTGTTACCAGCGGTTTAGACATTAATAGCTGTGTGTTGAGTTATTTAGAGGACACCAAATTTACAAGCTGCACACTGACTACTTTACATTGTATCAAAGAGTCAGATCTTCAGTTTTGAAAACAGGAGTCTGAGGAGCAAACAAGCGCACGCAATAAATAGGCTCTTACTTGGAAAACACAAAGTGTGCAAATTGGTCGCTCACCTTTTAGGGGTACTTTACACGTTGCGACATCGCTAGCATTGGCTAGCGATGTCGAGCGCGATAGTACCCGCCCCCGTCGCACATGCGATATGTGTTGATTGCTGCCGTAGCGAACATTATCCCTACGGCAGCTTCACACGCACATACCTTGTCGGCGACGTCGCGGTGACTGCCGAACAATCCCTCCTTCAAGGGGGATGTGCATTTGGCGTCACCGCGACGTCACTATGCAGCCAGCCAATAGAAGCGGAGGGGTGGAGATGAGCGCGACGTAATATCCCGCCCACCTCCTTCCTTCCGCATTATCGGTGGACGCAGGTAAGGAGATGTTTGTCGTTCCCGCGGCTTCACACACAGCGATGTGTGGTGCTGCAGGAATGATAAACAACATCGTACCGGCAGATGGAGCGACATTATGAAAATGAACGACGTGACACAGATCAGCGATTTTTGACTGTTTTGCGCTCGTTCATCGTCGCTCCTAGGATTTACACATTGCGATGTCGCTATCTGTGCCGGATGTGCATCACAACAACCGTGACCCCGACGATATTTCGGTAGCGATGTTGCAACGTGTAAAGTACCCCTTAGGCTATGTGCCCACGCTACAGGATTTACCGCGGATTTACCGCGGATTTTGCCGCGGATTTACCGCGGATTTGCCGAAAATCTGCAGCAGCAGCACTTCCAAGCCATTTCAATGGCATTTTGGAAATGCTGTGCCCATGCTGCGGATTTTTCCGCAGCGGATTTGCCGCGGATTTTGATGCGGAAAAATCTGCAGCATGTCAATTGTTTGGTGCAGATTTGGTGCGGATTTTTGGCTTTGAATGGGAAAAAAAAAAAAAAAAAATCCGCATCAAAATCCGCGGTAAATCCGCGGCAAATCCGCGGGTGCGGATTTGCCGCGAAAGTCGCGGATTTTCAGGCAAAAAAATCCGCAGGGACATTCTAGCGTGGGCACATAGCCTAAAGGTTGTTTTATATACAACCCTGTGAAAAGCCTGGGATTATGTCAGATGCTGAAGAGTTCATGGACCGTAAGGTCAGATGCACATGGAAGACAGGAGAAAAAACGTGGTTTCATCTGCACTGTCAAGCAATCGCATGAAGACACCAAATGAAATGGGCGTGGGTTGCATGCGGTTTATTTGACACGTTTCGAGTAATCCAACTTTTTCAGGATACTACCAGGTAGTGGTTTCCTGAAGACGTTGGCTTACACATCTAAATAAACCGCCTGCAACCCGCATGAATTTGATGTAGTGTCTTTATGTGATTCCTCGGCAGCACAGATGAAACCACGTTTTATCTTCTTCCATATCTTCAGTGTTGCCCCTTGAAAAGATGCAAAATGTGACGGTAGTACACACTTTTGTGATATATTGTAAGATGGTCAGCACTGTGGCTCAGGGTTAGCACTGTAGATTGCAGCAGTGGGGTTCTCGGATCATATCATACCAAGAGCAACATCTGCAAGCAGTTTGTATGTTCTCCCCGTGTTTGTGTGGGTTTCCTCCACGTTCTCTGGTTTCCTCCCACATTCCTAAGGCATAGTGATAAGGAATTGATAGTGAGCCTGTCATGTGTATAGGGACAGGTTCAGGGCTAGTTCTCACCTTACCATCTGAACCATGCACTTTAAATGGGTTTTTTCATTTTGTCACTGGTGGGGTTAATGCACTTTCTTTTGCAGCAGCAGACTGCTTCAGCTGGTGGCAGTGAAGCAATTGCCGGCCAGGATATCAGCCCTCTGCTTTCTGAACTTGTTGCTGGTTATTCCTTCAGTTGGAGCTAGCCAGGGAGCAGAGTGGACGTGTCTTACTGCTGCTGCTGATCTGTGATTATTGTAAGTGGCTTCTTCTACCTCCTTTTTTCGTTATACAAGGGTATAACAAAGGAGGTAGAAGAAGCCACTTACAATAATCACAGAATAGCAGCAGCAGTAGTACTGTTGAGGAGAGCCATAAGATGAAATACTTAATTAACCTCTTGACAAGGGATTGTGGGAAATATGTCGATTTGCCTTACATAATTCAGGTTTCAGATCATACACATGACACAGATTTAAGGATGGCTGCCATTTCCTGTTCTCCACACCTTGCCTGGAATGCAAGGAATGTCCAGATGTAAGAAGACCACCATATAAGGAAAAGACGCCTGGCCAAGCTAGAGGACCAACCCACAGATCAGACGACACCATGAATTCATCCACTGACGTCAGACCCGCCCATCAGCATCAACACGGATCTCCCCATTGGCTAGGCCATGAACTGTACCACTAAATGGGCATATTTGAACTTGTGTACGCCCCTAGACTATATCAGAGGACGCATGCTCTGTACTTCCCTGTTTTTGGTGCCATCTTTACTGTGATCAAGAAGAGATTTCACATCCGACTGTGTCTGGTGTGATTTATTTACGCATGCACTTGGTCCACACCAATTAGGCCAGGCAGTAGGCAACTAGTGATCTCTGGTTAAGAGTTCACACTAACAGTACAAGTCCACTCTGCTCCCTGGCTAACTCCAACTGAATGAATAACTAGCAACAAGTCCAGGAAGCGTAAGGCTTATATCCTGGCCTTACTCCGTGGTCATCCCCTGGGGCAGGTTATTGATGTGTATAGGTTTTTGTTTGTCCCCGTCTGTTTCTGTGTGGGTGGATTGTTGGGCTCCGCCTGGGTCACTCTCCTGGGTGGTGGGGACTTAGTTGTTAGGGCCTGGACAGGAGACAGGGCTACGCGGAAGGCTCGACCCTGACTACCTCTAAGTCTAGTCTACGGTCGGGATAAGGCACAGCGCATGGTCCCCAGACTTAAGGGTGCTTTACACGCTGCGACATCGCTAGCGATCTCATTAGCGATGTGACAAGCCAGATCGCAGATGCGATCTGCCGAGATCGCACATGTGACCGGCGCTATAAAACCGACCTATGTGCGATCTCGGCAGATCGCATCTGCGATCTGGCGTGTCACATTGCTAACGAGATCGCTAGCGATGTCGCAGCGTTTAAAGTACCCCTTAGGGTCAGCCTGGTAGTCCCAGTTGCATCTTAACTATCCCATTACAGACCCCCAATGGGGACAGAGATGATGATGTCTGTAAAGCGCTGTGGAATTAATGGTGCTAAATAATGAAGTAAAATAAATATGACAAAGGACAAGAACACAGAGATTTTTTTTATTTACTGATGATTTTTATATTTTTCATTTTGGTGGAAAGCTATAATTTTCTTCATAAACATCCAAAGTGCATCCATATCAAGGAACGTGTGTGGTCCTGCGTCTGTAAGGAATATCTGCGACTAGTCACTGGTGCGTCTACCGTACTCTAGGGTCAGTAATGATGCAAAGACCAGGTTGCTATAGTTTCTTTTTTTCAAGTACCGAGTCTGGATTACTCACCAC
This sequence comes from Anomaloglossus baeobatrachus, assembly GCF_048569485.1. Taxonomy (NCBI): domain Eukaryota; kingdom Metazoa; phylum Chordata; class Amphibia; order Anura; family Aromobatidae; genus Anomaloglossus; species Anomaloglossus baeobatrachus. Next base: position 149,021,887 of record NC_134363.1, on the reverse strand, counting down.
TTCCTAGAAAAACGTACCCCCGCTTTTGTCTGACTCGCACCGGAGGGTTGTGAATCAGCCTGTGCCGTGCTCCACGCACACCTCAGGCGAGCGTCTTCAGCGTAGGCTTATTTCATTCAGCTGCCTCCAGTCTATGTGCCATAGCACTTCTTCACTTCTTGTTGAAACGTGATAACACTGGCACCATCCTTCCCTCTAGGAATCATTATTATGTCTCCTCCACAAAGCGCTCATCTATATGCTTTGCACACAATGCTGGCTGATCAGGAACGCACTGAGCCTTTCTGAATATATTAGCTCGTGAGAAATGTATGCCGTGTATTCTTATGCACAAGCTTATGCATGTATCGAGCTGTACAATCAATATTTACTCAAAAAGAATACAAAAATGTAAAAAAAAAATCATTATTTAGAAACAACATGTAATTATGTAATCCATAGCTGTTTTGTGGCCACCGCTTTCCTTTCCTTAGTAATTTAGGACTAGAATTCCTACAGGAAAAATGGCTGAATATAGCAAGCCAACCTATTGAGTAACTCAAGCATGTCATAGAATTGCATATTTTGATAACTGATTTGCAAAGAAAAAAAAAAATCTTTTGAGCGCCAGATGTTTTAGGCCTTATGCCCACAGTGGTTTTTTTTTTTATCATTTTTTCCAATCCTTTTTCCTTGCTGTTTTAAATCAATAAAAGCAAGGAAAAATCATCCCAGCAAAGTCTATGAGAATCCAGACTTGCTGTGCTTACGTTACTTCTTTTTTTCCTTGCTTTTTTTGTTGCTGAAAAAAGAAGCAGAAGGTGACTCGTTTCTGCTTTTTTTCCTGCTTTTTTTCCCCAATTGACTTCAATGGAGTCAGTGAAAAAGACAGGAAAACATGCATGTGTAATGCCCACTTTGCTTTTTTGTGTGTGCGTCATGTGCTTTTTTTGACGTCACTGAGATTCCCTGCAGCCTCATCTCGTGATCTTTAGCATGGGACCTACTGGAGGGAAGTCCGGTGACGTCACAAGGTGAATCCAGTTCATGACTGTGAATCACCGGGGTTTTCTGTAGATGCGCCGGCATAAACTTGGTTCACTTTTACTTGCCTCCAGGGCTCCTACGTCACCGGAGATTCCACCAACAAGGTCCTGCGATAAAGAGCGCGAGGCCTAAGTGCAGGAAACCCCGGTGATCCACCGCCATGAACTCAATTTACCTTGTGACGTCACCGGGGTTCCCTGCACCTAGGCCTCATGGTCTTTACTGTGGGACCTGCTGGAGGGAACTCCGGTGACGTACAGTACAGACCAAAAGTTTGGACACACCTCATTCAAAGAGTTTTCTTTATTTTCATGACTCTGAAAATTGTAGATTCACATTGAAAGCATCAAAACTATGAATTAATACATGTGGAATGAAATACTTAACAAAACAGTGTGAAACAACTAAAAATATGTCTTATATTCTAGGTTCTTCAAAGTAGCCACCTTTTGCTTTGATTACTGCTTTGCACACTCTTGGCATTCTCTTCATGAGCTTCAAGAGGTAGTCACCGGAAATGGTTTTCACTTCACAGGTGTGCCCTGTCAGGTTTAATAAGTGGGATTTCTTGCCTTGTAAATGGGGCTGGGACCATCAGTTGTGTTGTGCAGAAGTCTGGTGGATACACAGCTGATAGTCCTACTGAATAGACTGTTAGAATTTGTATTATGGCAAGAAAAAAGCAGCTAAATAAAGAAAAACGAGTGGCCATCATTACTTTAAGAAATGAAGGTCAGTCAGTCCACAAAATTGGGAAAGCTTTGAAACTGTCCCCAAGTGCAGTGGCAAAAACTATCAAATCCTAGAAAAAAACTGGCTCACATGAGGACCACCCCAGGAAAGGAAGACCAAGAGTCACCTCTGCTGCGGAGGATAAGTTTATCCGAGTCACCAGCCTCAGAAATTGCAAATTAACAGCAGCTCAGATTAGAGACCAGGTCAATGCCACACAGAGTTCTAGCAGCAGACACATCTCTAGAACAACTGTTAAGAGGAGACTTTCTGCAGGAGGCCTTCATGGTAAAATAGCTGCTAGGAAACCACTGCTAAGGACTGGCAACAAGCAGAAGAGACTTGTTTGGGCTAAAGAACACAAGGAATGACATTAGACCAGTGGAAATATGTGCTTTGGTTTGATGAGTCCAAATTTGAGATCTTTGGATCCAACCACTGTGTCTTTATGCGACGCAGAAAAGGTGAACGGATGGACTCTACATGGCTGGTTCCCACTGTGAAGCATGGAGGAGGAGGTGTGATGGTGCTTTACTGGTAACTGTTGGGGATTTATTCAAAATCTAAGGCATACTGAACCAGCATGGCTACCACAACATCTTGCAGCGGCATGCTATTCCATCCGGTTTGCGTTTACTTGGACCATCATTTATTTTTCAACAGGACAATGACCCCAAACACACCTCCAGGTTGTGTAAGGGCTATTTGACTAAGAAGGAGAGTGATGGGGTGCTACGCCAGATGACCTGGCCTCCACAGTCACCAGACCTGAACCCAATCGAGATGGTTTGGGGTGAGCTGGACCGCAGAGTGAAGGCAAAAGGGCCAACAAGTGCTAAGCATCTCTGGGAACTCCTTCAAGACTGTTGGAAAACCATTTCCGGGGACTACCTCTTGAAGCTCATCAAGAGAATGCCAAGAGTGTGCAAAACAGTAATCAAAGCAAAAGGTGGCTACTTTGAAGAACCTAAAATATGAGACATATTTTTAGTTGTTTCACACTGTTTTGTTAAGTATTTCATTCCACATGTGTTAATTCATAGTTTTGATGCTTTCAATGTGAATCTACAATTTTCAGAGTCGTGAAAATAAAGAAAACTCTTTGAATGAGGTGTGTCCAAACTTTTGGTAGGTACTGTAAGTGCCCTGGTCTGTGAGGTGATCCATACCCCAGTAACCCGGGGTCGTCATAGTGATGACCCAAGGCTACCATGACAGCGATCAGGTCTCTGTCATTACATTACATGCATCTAATCGCCAGGGAGAGTTGAGCAATTCCTCTCCCTGCCTCCTGAATGCTGAGATCGCAGCATTCAGGCGGTTAAACTGCCAGGAGAAGCACGAGCATCGCTCCGGGCACTGAGAGCCAGGTCCAGCGCCTGAACCCCCTTGATTGCCACGACAAAAAAAGCATGAAATAAAACGTGAAAAAACGCTTGAAAAATACACATTTTTTCAGTAGCTTTTTTCTTGCCAAAACATGCTTTATTTGTGCACATAAAAACGCTACGAGGGCACATAGCCTTATAGTGACAGCCAGCTGTATACAAATGTATTTCTATTTATTGGAAAAAATATATATATTGATGCATGCTGCACCAACATTGCCTATGTCAGCATATATATCTACCTATTACACCGTATGGACACGTTCATTGTGTACGCTGCCTGTGTGTACGTCCCTGACGTATGAATTAATCATAGAGAAAAGCACAGTGTTCTGAAGCTGCGCTAGGAAAGTAATTGCTTACAAACAGCATGACTAAGAAATCTGTCCATAGGGGATCTGGAAAAACCTCACTAAAACCAGCCAAAATCTATAGGTCCCCAATCACAACTTGGAAAATGCATTTTATTTTGTTAAAATATATACCAAGAAGGAATTTGTAAATGAGGTAAAATAATGAGGTAAAACTAAATTATGCATCACAAAATGTCATAATATGGTAGTTTCTGCTAAATAGTTCTCTGTAAAAAAGACTAGAAAAATAACTAATTCTATAATATATATATATATATCTATATATATATATATATATATATAGATATATCTATCTATCTATATATATATATCTATATATATATATATATCTATATCTATATATATATATATATATATATATACAGTTAGGTCCAGAAATATTTGGACAGTGACACAAGTTTTGTTATTTTAGCTGTTTACAAAAACATGTTCAGAAATACAATTATATATATAATATGGGCTGAAAGTGCACACTCCCAGCTGCAATATGAGAGTTTTCACATCCAAATCGGAGAAAGGGTTTAGGAATCATAGCTCTGTAATGCATAGCCTCCTCTTTTTCAAGGGACCAAAAGTAATTGGACAAGGGACTCTAAGGGCTGCAATTAACTCTGAAGGCGTCTCCCTCGTTAACCTGTAATCAATGAAGTAGTTAAAAGGTCTGGGGTTGATTACAGGTGTGTGGTTTTGCATTTGGAAGCTGTTGCTGTGACCAGACAACATGCGGTCTAAGGAACTCTCAATTGAGGTGAAGCAGAACATCCTGAGGCTGAAAAATAAGAAAAAATCCATCAGAGAGATAGCAGACATGCTTGGAGTAGCAAAATCAACAGTCGGGTACATTCTGAGAAAAAAGGAATTGACTGGTGAGCTTGGGAACGCAAAAAGGCCTGGGCGTCCACGGATGACAACAGTGGTGGATGATCGCCGCATACTTTCTTTGATGAAGAAGAACCCGTTCACAACATCAACTGAAGTCCAGAACACTCTCAGTGAAGTAGGTGTATCTGTCTCTAAGTCAACAGTAAAGAGAAGACTCCATGAAAGTAAATACAAAGGGTTCACATCTAGATGCAAACCATTCATCAATTCCAAAAATAGACAGGCCAGAGTTAAATTTGCTGAAAAACACCTCATGAAGCCAGCTCAGTTCTGGAAAAGTATTCTATGGATAGATGAGACAAAGATCAACCTGTACCAGAATGATGGGAAGAAAAAAGTTTGGAGAAGAAAGGGAACGGCACAAGATCCAAGGCACACCACATCCTCTGTAAAACATGGTGGAGGCAACATGATGGCATGGGCATGCATGGCTTTCAATGGCACTGGGTCACTTGTGTTTATTGATGACATAACAGCAGACAAGAGTAGCCGGATGAATTCTGAAGTGTACCGGGATATACTTTCAGCCCAGATTCAGCCAAATGCCGCAAAGTTGATCGGACAGCGCTTCATAGTACAGATGGACAATGACCCCAAGCATACAGCCAAAGCTACCCAGGAGTTCATGAGTGCAAAAAAGTGGAACATTCTGCAATGGCCAAGTCAATCACCAGATCTTAACCCAATTGAGCATGCATTTCACTTGCTCAAATCCAGACTTAAGACGGAAAGACCCACAAACAAGCAAGACCTGAAGGCTGTGGCTGTAAAGGCCTGGCAAAGCATTAAGAAGGAGGAAACCCAGCGTTTGGTGATGTCCATGGGTTCCAGACTTAAGGCAGTGATTGCCTCCAAAGGATTCGCAACAAAATATTGAAAATAAAAATATTTTGTTTGGGTTTGGTTTATTTGTCCAATTACTTTTGACATCCTAAAATGTGGAGTGTTTGTAAAGAAATGTGTACAATTCCTACAATTTCTATCAGATATTTTTGTTCAAACCTTCAAATTAAACGTTACAATCTGCACTTGAATTCTGTTGTAGAGGTTTCATTTCAAATCCAATGTGGTGGCATGCAGAGCCCAACTCGCGAAAATTGTGTCACTGTCCAAATATTTCTGGACCTAACTGTATATATATATATATATATATATATATATATATATATATATATATATTGTGAGACTGTGACCGGGGTTATCTATGACGGCCGGTATGTCTCGCCCCGGTTGTGCTCACTCCATGATAATCCACTATAGGGTTAATGCTGTTTTCCCTACAGGCTGAAGGGAGGGATAAATAGATTCAGGAACAAGGGCAGGTGTGCCGGGTGTGAGGGGGTGATCACATCTCCCTGAGTTCTCTGCCGGAAAGGCACCTATGTACTATTGTGAACTTTTTCTTTGGAATAAACTGTGTGCTGTGAACCTTGGTGCCTGGATCCCGTGTCTTCTGCAGCGCAGCCGACGACGCTACCTCACATATGGTGGAGAATCGGCGGGCATGACAGCCGGTGAGGTGTAGCATCCATCCCTGGTGACCCAGCTGCGCATGTCCTGGATTCGAGCGGCTATACTACAGCCCAAACCCGGCGACGCCATGGAGGACATACTAAAGCATTTGGCTCAGGCTAATGCACAGCAGCAACAGACCAATGCACACCTGCTCCAATCCTTGCAAATGCAGAAAAAAAAATTCCAAGAACAGATGGATCAGGCCAATGCACGTCAGCAGCAATCCTTGCAAGTGCACCAAGAACAGATGGAGCAGGCCAATGCACGTCAGCAGCAAGCCTTGCAATTGCAGGAAAAAAGGCACCAAGAACAGATGGTTCTCCTGGCCAAGTCGATCCGTGCCAGACCGGCAGCAACAACCCCGGGACCGGATGACGACGGCAGCGTCCGGAAAGCGGTGAGACAAGCGTTGCAAAAGATGACCCCGGGTGATGATGTGGAAGCGTTCCTGGCGGTGTTTGAGCGGCTGGCCGAGCGGGAAAAGCTGCCGACCCCGCAGTGGGCTGAGGTATTGTCGCCCTATCTGACGGGGGAACCCCAAAAAGCGTACCTGGACCTCTGTACCGAGGACGCCATTGACTATGTGACCCTGAAAGCCGAAATACTGGCTCGGTTGGGGGTGAATACCTATGTACGGGCTCAGCGGGTAAATCAGTGGTTCTTTGAGGAAGCCAAACCCGTACGCTCCCAGGCCTATGACTTGTTGCATCTTGTAAAAAAGTGGTTGCAGCCTGACACTCTGAGCCCGGCGCAAATGGTGGAAAGGGTAGTAGTGGATCGTTTTGTGCGCACTTTACCCGTCACCGTTCAACGGTGGGTCGGACAGGGTGACCCGAGTACCCTGGACCAATTAGTGTCCCTGGTAGAGCGGCATGTGGCTACGCAGGACTTGATACGGGACACTGAGACTTTGCGTACCGCCCGTCGGTCCGGTCCCTCCAAGCCTAGGGCCAAGGACCCACCGCTGACACCGGTGCGGGAGTCCGCTACCGTCCCGTCTGAAACCACACCCTCCGTCCCTGAGGTCCGGAAAACTACGTACGCTAAACGACAACTCGTCAAGGGGGTGTCCTTCCCTATTAGATGTTGGCGGTGCCAGCGGGTGGGACATATGGAAGCCCAGTGTCCACTCACCCCGGAGCCCATGGATTGTGGGGTTACCCGGCGGGGTTCAATGTATGCTCAGGTGGTGTGTACCGCTGACCTGGTCTACCCAGAGACTGAGCCCCACTTGTGCCAAGTTCAGGTGAATGGATGTCCGGTTACAGGCTTGTTGGATTCCGGAAGCTTAGTGACCCTTGTGCGATCAACCCTAAGGGCTAAAGTAAAGGCCACAGGACGTACCGTGGGGGTGGTTTGCATACATGGGGACCGCCGAGACTATCCCACGGGGATAGTCACCATCACAGCACCTTGCGGTCAGGTGCAACATGAGGTGGGACTTATTAATACTCTTCCCTATGATGTGATCCTAGGAAGGGATCTGCCCTATTTTTGGACTTTATGGAAGGGACCTCATAAGTCCCCTCAGATATTGGTCAGTCCGGGACCTGAGCCCTACAATCCTGAATCCGGGACGCCTGCCGTAGGGGTCCCCATGATAGGGACAGGATGTGAACCTGATAGGTCGCCCCTAGAGGTATTGGCAGGAGAGGCTGAGACGGTCGAGCCCATCCCGGAGTTGGAGGCGTCCCCGGATACGTTTGGGACAGCCCAACTCCAGGACCCTACGTTAATACATGCCCGGAGTCGGGTGACAGTAGTTGACGGGGTGGCACAGCTGCCTGGTGCCCAGGTAAGATACCCCCATTTCGCTCTTAAACAGGATTTACTCTACCGGGTAGATGAAATACGGGGCGTAGGGGTGGAGCAGTTGGTGGTGCCCCAGCTGTATCGCCGGCGGGTCCTCGACTTGGCTCATAAACACCTGATGAGTGGTCACCTAGGGGTCAAGAAAACGCAGGAGCGAATATTGCAAAGGTTCTATTGGCCCGGGGTCTTTGGGGAGGTAAAACGGTTCTGCGAAACCTGCCCGGAGTGTCAGCTTACCGCACCCCTGACCCACTTTCGCAGTCCGTTGGTACCGTTACCCATTATAGAAGTCCCTTTTGAACGGATAGGGATGGATCTGGTGGGGCCCCTCGTAAAGTCTGCTCGAGGGCACCAGCATATCCTAGTGATCGTTGACTATGCCACCCGGTATCCAGAGGCGATACCTCTCAGACATACTGCAGCCAAGCTTATAGCTCGGGAGTTGTTTGCTGTGTTCTGCCGGGTGGGGTTGCCCAAGGAGATCCTTACGGATCAGGGGACCCCATTCATGTCTAAAGTGACCAAAGAGCTATGCCGGCTACTCCAGATCAAGCAGTTGCGTACGTCTGTGTATCATCCTCAAACGGACGGTTTAGTCGAGCGTTTCAATAAAACCCTGAAAACCATGCTAAGAAGGGTGATCTCAAAAGACGGGAAAGACTGGGATATGATGCTTCCCTATTTGATGTTTGCCATACGAGAGGTGCCACAGGCATCCACGGGGTTTTCGCCTTTTGAATTGTTATACGGGCGACATCCCCGGGGATTGTTGGACCTGGCAAAAGAAACATGGGAACAAGAGCCCACCCCCCATAAAAGTGTGATTGAACACATTTTGGGTATGCAGAACCGCATAAGCGCGGTCATGCCAATTGTGAAGGAGCATTTACCGGAGGCTCGACGACAAGCCATATCGGAGGAAGTAAAGACAATGTTACGCCTGGGGGTCATCGAAAAATCCCGGAGTGAATGGGCTAGTCCGATTGTCCTAATACCAAAACCCGATGGCTCCTTAAGGTTCTGCAATGACTTTAGGAGATTGAACGAAATATCCAAGTTCGATCTCTACCCCATGCCCCGGGTGGATGAGCTGATTGATAGGCTGGGACAGGCGCGATATTTTACCACGCTCGACCTGACCAAGGGATACTGGCAGGTGCCACTAACGGAGTCCGCCAAGGAGAAAACCGCTTTTGTTACGCCGGAGGGTCTCTTCCACTATGTTGTCTTGCCTTTTGGGTTACATGGCGCTCCGGCCACGTTCCAGAGGTTGATGGACTTAGTGCTGGAACCCCACCAGGCGTATGCATCAGCGTACCTGGATGACATCATTATTTACAGCTCCGATTGGCAGACCCACTTGGAACAGGTACAAGCGGTGGTGGACGCGCTTCGAACAGCCGGATTGACAGCCAATCCCAAGAAATGTGCATTGGGACTCAAGGAAGCCCGCTACTTGGGCTACGTGATAGGCCAAGGAGTGATTAAGCCCCAAATTAACAAGGTTGAGGCGATCCAGAAGTGGCCTAGACCCCTGACCACGAAGCAGGTTAGGGCCTTCCTGGGTATCGTGGGGTACTACAGGAGGTTTGTAAAGGATTTTGCGGGACTATCAGCCCCCTTGACGGACCTTCTCAAAGGCAAGAAGTCCGTCATGGTGCGCTGGACTCCGCAGGCCGAGGACTCCTTCCGGGCCCTGAAGGGGGTCCTGTGCGGACAGCCCGTTCTCGTACACCCTGATTTCCGGAAGGAGTTCATAGTACAGACTGACGCCTCAGAGGTCGGCCTGGGGGCAGTGCTGTCTCAGGTGGTTCAGGGGGAGGAACACCCCGTCACCTTCTTAAGTAGGAAGCTCACCCCTCCCGAGCGGAATTATAGCGTAGTGGAGAAGGAGTGCCTGGCGATTAAGTGGGCCTTGGAGTCCCTACGCTATTACCTGCTGGGACGGCAGTTTCGCTTGGTGACGGATCACTCTCCACTGGTCTGGATGAGGTCCGCCAAGGAACGGAATGCCCGGGTTACCCGGTGGTTCCTTTCTCTGCAGAACTTCCGGTTTACGGTTGAACACCGGGCCGGTAGGTTGCAGGGCAACGCCGATGCCTTGTCCCGCGGCCCGTGTTTGATGGCTGGAGTTCAACCCCGCACGCTTGAACTGAGGGGGGGGGTATGTGAGACTGTGACCGGGGTTATCTATGACGGCCGGTATGTCTCGCCCCGGTTGTGCTCACTCCATGATAATCCACTATAGGGTTAATGCTGTTTTCCCTACAGGCTGAAGGGAGGGATAAATAGATTCAGGAACAAGGGCAGGTGTGCCGGGTGTGAGGGGGTGATCACATCTCCCTGAGTTCTCTGCCGGAAAGGCACCTATGTACTATTGTGAACTTTTTCTTTGGAATAAACCGTGTGCTGTGAACCTTGGTGCCTGGATCCCGTGTCTTCTGCAGCGCAGCCGACGACGCTACCTCACAATATATATATATATATATATATATTGTGACGTATCAACCGGCTGTATAACAAAGGGCCGGTATGTTTTGCAGAAGCGTGGGTGCTCTGCAATGTGAAGTTGGCTGGGACCTGTGGTTCCACAGGATTGCATGACATGCAGAGCCATGGAAGGGTGTGTGAGGCTGATTACACACTCCTTACCACCTGTGGGTGTGGCTCCAGGGGTTAAAGCAATCCTGTCTCTGAACCTAGGTGGAGTGTGTCTAGGGCAGTCTAGATAGAGACTAGCTCCAGACGTCCAGTGTGTGGACTGGAAACAAGTGAGAGCAGAGCCGGGAGCTCTGGGTGTATCAGCCTGTGTGGAGGCTGAACACAAGGCTCTGAAATTGAGTCTGAGGTGAGTGCAGCCAAGCCAGGCCAGGGCTGTAGGGCCGAATCTCTCCAGGAGGAGAGACAGACAGGGTTCTGCAGAGGGTCCTGGGTGCTGGAAGGAACCTTGGCTAGAGTTGTACGCTGGCAGGAGCCAGAGAGTGGGGAAGTTGCTAAAACTTCCATTATGGACTTATTGTTTATGTTTGAGGGCAGTTTATGCTGAGTGTTTTTAAATAAACTGCCGGAATTTTTTTGAGAGATTGTGTACTTGTGTTGCTGAAGCTACCTCACACCGCTGCAAGCGAGTGGAACCCCCACGTTGCAGGGCGCAACGTTACATATGGTGGAGAATGCGGGCATGCGGTCTGGTTGCTAGGGGCAACGCAGCCTGGTTGCTGAGAGTAACGGTCTAGGACGTATTCCTCTGGATACAAGTGGTTTGCGGTGGATCGACGGGTCCACGAAAATTTTGTCTGCGCACTCAAGCAGCTGGCGGTGGATCGGCGGGTCCACGAACAGTGACAGCGCTCTCAAGCACCTGGTGGTGAATCAGTGGGTCTGCAGGGTTCTGTGTTGCAGTGGCGAGAGACCAGTGACTGGAGGTTCCAGGCCAGCCGGAATTGCGAGGCCCTGCTTGGTGAGCAGTGATACACCACAGGCTGGAGATCCTGGTTGTACGGGCGGTACAACCCGGAAAGGTTAGTGGTTCTCTAACCCCCCCTGTCTTTGACCACCGGGTATTACCCATTGGAGCGCCCCTCCTGTTCCTCTTCTCGTTGCAGCATGGAGGGGCTCCTGAACCAGCGGCTGCAGAGCTAGCAGCACCAACAGCATGTGCCAGGAGGTCCAGTGACAGCAGTGGGGGCTGAATGCCAAAAAGAGGGAATGGTCCCTGCGGACGTTGTGGAGGAGCTGTACCAGTTCCTGGTCCGGGGACAGCAGGAGCTGTCAGTGTGTAGTGATGTCGCAGCCATGGACCAGTTTGAGCGTTCCCTTCGGGGCCCAGTATGGACACTAGGTGCTCAGGGAGATAAGGGCGAACGGTGTGAACTGGGGGCTAAGGACATTGCATGGAAGTCCCAAAAAGGGGTGGTTGCCCAAAAGGGGGCGGAGTCCCAAAAAGGGGTGGTGGCCCAAAAGGGGGTGGAGCATTCACAAGCCGAATAGGTGGACTATAGCTAGGGGCAATTGGATTCGCCTTACCTATGTCCTACCTGTGTCAAGGGAGGAATTTGCGTTGAAGACTGCTAATGGAGTCCTCATTTGGGATATCCAGAGACGGAGCTGAATTGCCGTATATCAGTGCCAATATATATATATCAATGTATATAAGACAAAGAACACAGACATGCTCTCTTTTCAGCCAGCATCACCAACTGACTCATGTATTCTATTGTTCCAGCATTAAACACATCATTTCAGCCTGAAAGATATTTACAAAAACTTTTCCATTTGCTCACACATACTGATAAAGAATAATTAGGGGGGAGTGCATATGGGCAGCATTGGGAGAATGCATGAGATCATACATCATCCCAAATAATACACTTTGAAGGCAGTAAGCGACGATGAGTTTCTGTAGAAATAATACATGGGAGTATGGGATCACCCGCCTCATCCCACAAATACTACATTCCTTCTCCTGTGAATTTTACTGATAAGGCTACCAATTAACTTGATGAATATCTCCTTTGTTCATTTATACTTTGGCTAACTTTTTCAATATACAGCTTAGACTTATATTATGGGTCCATGCTATGGCTACATAGACAGACAGATAATTTTGCAACTAAATCTACATTTTGATTATTTACATACACAGATATTCTTATTACGTTTAAATAAACATACTACAGCTCAAGTGACCTCCACACCTGCAGTACAGGCTATCCATCCGATGTGAGGCCACAGAAATGCTCCGTGGACTTGAATGGGCTACGTGTGTCTGGTCTGTTAGACCCGGGGAGCCGGATGACCTTAGTGAGACCCATGCCCAATCTCCACTTTATAGATGGTAGGACAATAGAAGGAAGCTGTGTGCATGGGACCACTAAAGAATATCCTCTGGCCAGAGTGATGATTCAGACGCCCGACCGTTTGGGGCGCCCAGACGTGGGTGTGGTTCGGGATTTGATCTATCCCGTTATCATAGGACAGGACTTTGAGTTATTTAAGGACTTATGGAAGACAGAGGCCAGGACCGATTACACCGGAATGAGTCGGCCCCCGCCTAAGACAGCCTGTTTACCGTATGAGGTTAAAAGGGGTCCTTGTTGTGCAGTTGTGTGGTAAGGAAGAGATAGCACCTCCTACAATTGACTGTCCTAAGTTAGGGGTGACCAAAGAAAATGATGGACGGACCCAAGTTAGTGACGTGACGTCTCCAAAGGGAAGTGACAGTCTGACCACTAAAACCCAAGTAGATTCTGGGGAGGAGACTGACACCTGGTTAAGCGGGGACATGTTAGTCCAGGATGCCAGGGGAAGTGATGATGACTCCAGTAAAGAGACTGATTCTAGAAAGGGGACAAACGAGTACAGTGAGGTACAGATGGGCGAGAAGAGTAAAACATCCTCTCGACGCCGAAGACGTAATATGCGCCGAGAGGGGGCACAGTGTATGCCGTCTGAGGGTGCAGAGAAAGTGACATGCCTGGGTAATGAAGACATGGTGCCAATAACAACTGCTACGGTAGAGTCAGACGGTGATATCCTACAAGAGAAAGAGGACTCAGAGACTGAACTAACACATTGTGACGACAGAAATCAGCGGGATGCAATTGCAGAGAAGGAGCCAGCCAAGGATGTAATGGTGGTGGTCCCTATGATTTCCCAGTATGAGGCTGATAGTCTGTCAAGCGAGAGTGGTATAGGAAATGGAATCCTAGAGAGTGAAGGGGGAGGAATAATCCACAACAGTCATGGTGAGCAGACTGGTGAACTACCGGATGCTGGGGTGGATGGCAGCGAATTCAGCCCCAAATCTCTAAAAGGAACAGAGTGCCATGTTGAAGGGTGTGACACCCAGGCTGAGGGTGACACTGCAGAGACCCCAGAGGAAGTTGAAGGTAATGCAGTGAAGACCCAAGAAACAGCTGGCGCTGAAGTGAAGAGAGCCTCTGAGGAGGTGAAGTCTGGATCAGAGGTCTCATCCAGGACTGAGAGCCTGCCTGACCTGCTTGGTAACACCAAGATGGAGGCTATAGAGAAGGTCGTGGGTAAGAAGAGTAAGAAACCCAAAGGTTCTGAAGCTGAGGCGGGTACACTGGCAAGCGGTGACGTGCTGCCAGAGAAATCGATACATCGGGACAACAGTGGTCCGTGCGATGAAGCCATGGAGAAGGAGCCGACCCCAGAGTTGAAAGCTGAATTCTCTCCCGCTTCTGAGCAAGCTGACGAGCCACCTATCTGTGAGGCGGCTGAAGGTGAAGCAGCTGAGACCCAAGAGAGGGGTGACTATGACAAAGTTGCACCCCATGGAAAGGCCGGAGGAGTAGAGGTGAAAGAGGCCTCGGAAATAGTGTGTCTGTCACAAACCACCGGGGGGTCACTCAGAAATCCCCCGCGCTGGCTACCAGTACGTCACAATCGGGGGGTAGCAAGGGGGCGTCCCCCTCCTTTATACCTCCCGACCGACAGACAGAGCACGTGACGCGCTCTCTAGCGCCCCTCTTATAGTCAGGCCAATTATGGAATTGCCCGACCATAAGCAAGGAGGCCGCTATACTACTTATGCCGATTATTGAAGGGCCCCCGGCGAGAGAAGGGTATATATTCCCCCGACCTCCGCGGGCGGAATATATAATATCTTCCCGGATCTCACTGGCCTCCCCACAATAATCCTTGGCACAACTCGCTGCCACCAACCGATTTACGGTAACTATTAGCCGAACACACAGACGTGGGATTCAAGATCGAGATAACAGAACAGCTCAAGATTAATTATATAATTTAATCGCCTAAAGCACACTAGAACTACAATATATACAATAGGGAATCTACAGAATATACAGTTATGTCAGAGTACAGTTACAATCAAAGCATGGGTTACAAACAGGTATACAATTACATCAGTTACCTTGTGCGTCTGGCCACAGGGGGGCGCTGTAGACCAGGTTTCCAGGAACTCTCTCACAGGTCTGTCCCAACCAGGCCCCCGAGCAGAAGAACGCTGGAAAATGGCCGAAGTAGGGTTATCAACCTGGGCAGATCCAGGTCCCCTCCTACCTTAGTGACCTCACAGGGAAGCACTGCCACTCCCCCTGCATGGATCAGAATTATCCAGCAAAGGGGATTTTGGCTATAACTTTGCCTGGGAGCGTCGTAGGCAGACGCCAATGCTCTCATTGTGACAGTTATGAATTTAGCTACAGAACGAGGGGACTCATGACCTGTCTGCCAGTTCCCCATTGGCTGATATCACGCCTGGGGCATTTCCCAATGTCCTGTTCCCATAAAAAGGGGGTGCCGGCATCGTCCACATGCGGAGACACCATTTTTATGGTTGCCATATTTATCGGAAATATGGCTTGCGAGATATGAACCATTTTTTACTGGAGTCGTTCTGTCTGGCTATTTCCATAGCCTTGCTAACTAGCTAGCAGCCCCCACTACAGGGTGACGGCAGGGAGTCATCCTGTGTCCATTGTCCCTAAGCCACCTCATTTCCATATCACAGGACATGGCCATGGATTTGTTGCTAAACCAGTTGTGTGAAGGGAAGGGGGTAGTGACACCAGGAGAGGGCTTCCTGACATGACTTGAATGTCATGATTTATCGTCATATCTCCGGATTTACCTCACACCTCCCCCCTTTTGAGGGCGCTAGGGGGCAGCACACTCCGGTGTTCCCCCGTGCGCCCGTCCGCGACCTCTCCTTGTCGGGACAGCCCGTCTGCGTTACCGTGGTCACGGCCCCTTTTGTGGCGAATGGTGAAGTCGTATTGCTGGAGCGCAAGGCTCCATCGCAACAATCGCCCATTCGTCCCAGAGACGGTGTGCAACCAGCTGAGGGGATTGTGGTCCGTCTCCACGATGAAGTGGCGCCCGTATAGATAGGGTTGCAGACGCTGCAGGGCCCACACTATGGCCAGGCACTCCTTCTCCATTGTAGAATAGGCCACTTCCCTTGGTAACAGCTTCCTGCTCAGGTACAAGACTGGGTGCTCTTGGCTCGCAGAGTCCACCTGGCTGAGCACCGCACCGAGGCCGAAGTCACTGGCGTCGGTCTGTACTACAAACGGCCGCGTGAAGTCGGCTGCCTGTAGCACGGGCGGGCTGGACAGGGCGTCCTTTAGGGCCCGGAAGGCTGTCTCGCAGTCCATTGTCCAATCGACTGCAGAGGGCAGCTTCTTCTTGGTGAGGTCCGTCAAGGGCTTTGCCAGGCTACTATAGCATGGAACAAACCTCCTATAGTACCCAGCGGTCCCCAAGAAGGACATCACCTGCTTCTTGGTCCTGGGGGTGGGCCAGGATGCGATGGCCTCCACTTTCTCAGGCTCGGGCTTCAGTGTTCTCCCACCTACCCGGTGACCGAGGTACTGGACCTCGCTCATGGCCAGCTGACACTTTCCCGGCTTGATGGTCAAACCTGCCCGGTGGATCCGCCTGAGCACCTGTGCTAGATGCTCTAGGTGGTCCTCCCAGGTGGGACTGAAGACGGCAATGTCATCCAGGTACGCGGCCGCGTACCCTTCAAGTCCCTTGAGCAGGGTGTTGACCATCCGCTGGAAAGTGGCAGGGGCATTCCTCATCCCGAATGGCATCACCGTGGACTCGTACAGTCCAAATGGGGTAATAAAGGCAGAGCGTTCCCTGGCCTTGCGAGTCAGGGGGATCTGCCAATATCCCCGGCTCAGGTCCATGATGGTCAGGTACTGAGCCCCGGCCAACTGATCGAGCAGGTCATCGATGCGTGGCATTGGGTACGCATCGGCGACCGTGACAGCATTGAGCCCCCTGTAGTCCACGCAGAACCGAGTGGTTCGGTCCTTCTTAGGGACGAGGACTACAGGCGAGGCCCAAGCGCTGTTGGATGCCTGGATCACCCCCAGCTCCAGCATCTCGTCAATCTCCTGGCGCATGTGTTGCTGCACCTCCAGGGAGACCCGATATGCTGAACGCCGGATCGGGGGATGATCCCCAGTGTCCACGTGATGGACAGCCAAGTCAGTCCTTCCGGGCTGGTTGGTAAACAACCCCCGGAAGGGGTGTAGGGTGGCCCACAGCTGGGACCGTTGGTCCTCCAAGAGCTGGTGGCCAACCTCCACATCCTCAATGGATCCGCCTGCCCTAACCTGGGCTAGCATATCCAAGAGGGTTTCCGCTTCTCCCTCCTCGGGCAGGTTGCACACGGGGAGCGCACATGCCTCCCGCTCATGATGTGCCTTCATCATGTTCACATGGAAGGGCTTCCGCCTTCCACGGGCAGGGTCCAGGGTGACCAGGTACGTCACAGGGTTGAGCTGCTGGTACACGAGGTATGGGCCTTCCCAGGCTGCCTGAAGCTTGTCCTGTGGTACGGGGACCAGTACCCACACCTCTTGACCCACTTGGTAGGTCCTCTCACAAGCGTTCTGGTCGTACCAACGCTTCTGATCGGCCTGGGCTTGAGCCATATTGTCGTGTACCAGTTGCGTCAAGGCCTGCATTTTGTCCCGGAAGCGCATGACATACTCGATAACCGACACTCCAGGGGTGGCCAAATCCCCTTCCCAAGCCTCTTTCACCAGAGCCAGGGGGCCCCGCACACGTCGCCCGTACAGGAGCTCAAACGGTGAGAATCCTGTTGAGGCCTGTGGAACCTCCCGGTAAGCAAATAACAGGTGTGGGAGATACCGCTCCCAGTCACGCCCATGGGAGTCGACCAACATCTTAAGCATCTGCTTTAAGGTGCCATTGAACCGCTCGCACAGGCCATTAGTCTGTGGATGGTACGGGCTGGCCACCAGATGTCGCACCTGAACTTGCTTACAGAGGGTCTCCATCAGCTGGGACATGAATTGGGTCCCCCGGTCAGTGAGCATTTCCTGGGGAAAACCCACTCGGGAGAAAATCTCCAGCAATGCGGTGGCCACCTTGTCAGCCCGAATGGACGACAAGGCCACTGCTTCTGGGTACCGGGTGGCATAGTCCACTACCGTCAGTATGAAGCGTTTCCCGGAGCTGCTGGGGATGGCCAGCGGGCCGACCAGATCCACAGCCACCCTCCTGAAAGGCTCATCGATGATTGGCAGAGATACTAGTGGGGCTTTGGGGTGTGGCCCCGCCTTCCCCACTCTCTGACAGGTTTCACACGAACGGCAGTAGGCAGCCACATCGGCCCCCATTTTTGGCCAGTAGAAATGCTGGTTTAACCTGGCCTTGGTCTTAGCGATCCCTAGGTGTCCGGCCATCGGAATCTCATGTGCGATCCGCAACAACTCCGTCCGGAACGGATAGGGTACCACCAACTGTCGGTCCCTGGGCCACGCCTCCGGTGAACCCTGCTGGACCGTGGCCCGGTACAGCCGTCCTTGGTCCCAGACCACTCGCTCCGGGTCCGAGTCCGAGGGAGGCTGTGCCGCCTGCTCCTTTAGAGCTTTCAGGCTGTTGTCAGCTTCTAACGCTGCCTGAAACCCCTGACCAGATGTGGCCAGAATCGACGAGACTGTCACATCTTCGGTCAGTACCCCGGGACCTGTGTCCTGGCCTCCACCTGACTCGGCTGCCACTTGGTCAGAAGGGGAAGAGCTATCGGACCTCCGGGAGGCCCCTTGGCTTCCAGCACTCCCACTGCGGGTGACAGCGGCCACAGCCGCTGCGACCGTGGGTCGTGCCTGCTCCTCCTCCGTTCCTGACCAAGTCGCCGGTTCAGGCAGACCTACCTGGCTTCCTGACACCCCGGTTGTGGGGGAACCCTGCACCGAGATCTTACCTGGGAGCACTTCCGCTCCTGGACCGGCCCCAATCTCACCTGCCTGTTCCCCTCCTGCAGCAACAGAACCCCGGTGTGAAATCTCTGGGGACCCCACATTTGCTGTGGTAGCCCCCACCCCACACACTGGTCCTCCCCCTGCAGCACCCTGCTCTCTGCTTATCCCTGCAGAGGGCAACAGATCCCAGCTCACAGGCTGGTTACTTGTAGAGGCATTGTCACACCTGTCTCTGACCCCCTCCCCTCCTGTCACAGCTGCAGCTGCGTGTGTGTCTATGGTGTCTGTGCAAGCAGAAATATCGGAGTTCACTCCCTCCTCCCTTACATCATTCATAGATAACACATTAACATTGTCCGGAGGCATGTCAGTACTGGCTGAAGGTTCAGCCTTTGGGGCGGGGCCAAACTGGGAGGTTATCTGCCCCAAATCTGTCCCAAGTAGCACGTTTGCAGGGATCCGATCAGTTACCCCCACCTCCCTCACCCCTCGCCCTGCGCCCCAGTCCACATAAATGTCAGCAACAGGCAGCGCCGGGTCAATGCCTCCAATCCCGGAGACAGCGAGGGTTTTTCCAGGGATCAAGTCTTGGGGGGACACCATCTCAGGCCGCACCAGAGTCACCTCCGAGGCGCTGTCTCGCAGTCCTATGGTCACAGACTGGCCGACGGTGACAGGTTGGAAGCTGTCCAGGGACCTACCACCACCCCCACCCACACAATACACCTTGGGCGGCCCTTGGGACGGGGACGGAGCCGGGGCCTTGGGACGCTGAGGGCACATGGCCTTGAAGTGTCCAGGTAGGTTGCACTGGTGGCACCGTCTTGGTTCTGCCACGGGCCTGGAGAGGGGAGTTGAGGGGGACACCCCCTGCAGTCTAGGGGCAGGTGGGGCAGTCGCAGAGTTCATCTTACCCCCTCTCCAGGTGCTGCTGGTGGCTGCTCTCCTGGCTTCAGGAGCCCGATTGTTGGTGTAGTCATCTGCCAGGGCAGCTGTAGCCGTGGATCCCTTTGGCTTCTGGTCTCGGATGAACTGGCGGAGATCCTCAGGGCAGTTCCACAAGAGTTGCTCCGTGATGAACAAGTCCAGGATCTCCGGTCCGGTGGAAAGCTGCAGGCCTTGGGTCCAGTGGTCGGCAGCTCGGGCAAGTGCCCGCCGGTGGTCAGCCCAGGAGTCCTTTGGTCCCTTCTGCAGCGTCCGGAACTTCTTGCGGTAGGACTCCGGGGTGAGGTTGTACTGTTGGATCAGGGCCCGCTTGATGGTGTCGTAGCCCTGATCTGCCTCAGCAGGCAAGTCCCCAAGGATATCCAGGGCCTTACCCCTTAAACGGGGGGTCAGGTATTTGGCCCACTGGTCCTTGTTCAGATGGTGCTGCAAGCAAGTCCGCTCAAAAGCAGTCAAGAAAGAGTCCAAGTCTCCATCCTTCTCCAGCACTGGGAAGTCCTCAACACGGACCTTTGGAAGTTTGGTGTCTTGAAGGTCACGTGTGGCTGATGAGGGCCGGAGCTGAGCTAGCTGCAGCTGGTAGTCACGCTCTGCCTGGCGCTCTTCACGCGCTGCCTGCCGCTCTGCCCTGCGCTCTGCCATGAGTATCTCGTAGGTATCCCGGTCTCCAGCCTGGAGAAGGGCCATAGCCATTTGAAGAAGGCTATCCGAGCCTCCCAGGCTCGGTGGAATGGCACGTGGTGATCTGCGGCCCGCTGCGGGGCCTGGTGCTTCACTGTCCACTGCAGAGCGGAGGGCTGGCATCTGGCTCGTTGAGGAACCTTGGGCGAGCTCCTCCTCATCTTGTCCAGCAGTGCAAGGTTGTGCGATGTCCTCTGCAGAGCTGTTCTCTGGCGTCGGGCTCCTGGAGGACTCGTGGACAACCTCCTCATCGTCTCTGGCCTGAGCATCGGCCATTCCTTTGGCTTTGCTCCTGGTGCTATCAGCCATTGTTGCAGACTTTGGTCACTGACACAGAACTGACACCTGATGCCTCCACACACCTTACAGTATCTGCACTCTGACACTCTAGTGTTGAGCTAGTCTGAAGACCCCAGCAGCCACAGCTGCTGCAGGCAGTCTTTAGTGTCTGGGAGTATGGGTCTCACACTCACACACACTATTATCTCGATCCCACCGCTTGCCACCAATATGTCACAAACCACCGGGGGGTCACTCAGAAATCCCCCGCGCTGGCTACCAGTACGTCACAATCGGGGGGTAGCAAGGGGGCGTCCCCCTCCTTTATACCTCCCGACCGACAGACAGAGCACGTGACGCGCTCTCTAGCGCCCCTCTTATAGTCAGGCCAATTATGGAATTGCCCGACCATAAGCAAGGAGGCCGCTATACTACTTATGCCGATTATTGAAGGGCCCCCGGCGAGAGAAGGGTATATATTCCCCCGACCTCCGCGGGCGGAATATATAATATCTTCCCGGATCTCACTGGCCTCCCCACAATAATCCTTGGCACAACTCGCTGCCACCAACCGATTTACGGTAACTATTAGCCGAACACACAGACGTGGGATTCAAGATCGAGATAACAGAACAGCTCAAGATTAATTATATAATTTAATCGCCTAAAGCACACTAGAACTACAATATATACAATAGGGAATCTACAGAATATACAGTTATGTCAGAGTACAGTTACAATCAAAGCATGGGTTACAAACAGGTATACAATTACATCAGTTACCTTGTGCGTCTGGCCACAGGGGGGCGCTGTAGACCAGGTTTCCAGGAACTCTCTCACAGGTCTGTCCCAACCAGGCCCCCGAGCAGAAGAACGCTGGAAAATGGCCGAAGTAGGGTTATCAACCTGGGCAGATCCAGGTCCCCTCCTACCTTAGTGACCTCACAGGGAAGCACTGCCACTCCCCCTGCATGGATCAGAATTATCCAGCAAAGGGGATTTTGGCTATAACTTTGCCTGGGAGCGTCGTAGGCAGACGCCAATGCTCTCATTGTGACAGTTATGAATTTAGCTACAGAACGAGGGGACTCATGACCTGTCTGCCAGTTCCCCATTGGCTGATATCACGCCTGGGGCATTTCCCAATGTCCTGTTCCCATAAAAAGGGGGTGCCGGCATCGTCCACATGCGGAGACACCATTTTTATGGTTGCCATATTTATCGGAAATATGGCTTGCGAGATATGAACCATTTTTTACTGGAGTCGTTCTGTCTGGCTATTTCCATAGCCTTGCTAACTAGCTAGCAGCCCCCACTACAGGGTGACGGCAGGGAGTCATCCTGTGTCCATTGTCCCTAAGCCACCTCATTTCCATATCACAGGACATGGCCATGGATTTGTTGCTAAACCAGTTGTGTGAAGGGAAGGGGGTAGTGACACCAGGAGAGGGCTTCCTGACATGACTTGAATGTCATGATTTATCGTCATATCTCCGGATTTACCTCACAGTGTCGTAGACCAGAGAGGTCCGCAGGTGAAGACTCATTCAAGAGGATGAGCAACGGCTATCTGAAACACGAAACACTTCTTAGCCAGGCTACTGAGAGTCGAGTAAGGGAGTTGGAGAAAGAAGTGGCTGAGCTCTGAAGTCACTTGGCAGAGTACCAGTCCAGGTCCCAGGTAGCCTTGGAACAGATGGAGCATCGAGTGTCGATCCTGACCAAACTTGTTGAAGCAGGGGAGGCCCAAAGACAGCTGACTCTGGAAGCGAAACTGGACAAGCATGTGGAAGCGGCAGGGATGAATAAGACTTCTGTAGTCAAGTGCATGGTGGATATACCTGAGGACTTAAGAGAAGCGTGTGCCATCGAGTGCATGCATGACGACTTTAAGAGAGCTGTGGAAGCGTGTGAGGTCTACTGTATCCCAGAGGCTGGACAGTTAGTGATATTGTCCACCAGTGAAATTACTGGGCAGCGGGTGGCTATTCTAAAGGACATGCACTTCAGATGTGTTCGTATGAAGTGGCAGGTCCAACTGCAAAATGAGGAAGCCACTAGACAGCTAGAGTATAAAAGGAAAGCGCAGAGGCTGACGGAAGATATCGTCCAAGTACCCTGGGCTCTGGTGGGGAGAGTCATTGGAAAAACTGGACGAGTCATGCAAGACATAGTGAATAAATCGGGATTAGTGAGATTAAGAATCCCTGCTGCTAACGAGAGCAAGATACCCAGGGAAGCTGGTATGGTTCCGTTCGTCTGTGTCAGGATGGTAGAGAGTCTTGGAAACATTCAAAGCCTTCTTGGATATCAGGTACACCATGTACGTGACATGGAGCGGTTGAGGCTAGAAAACCTGAAAATTGAGGAGCAGCTTCACCAACTGTGTGGGGGACAGCAGCCGTCTTCTCCCCGTTGTTCAGGGGAAAGAAGTGGAAGATGGCGTGTCGGTCCAGTAGTTAAGACACGCGATAAAAGGAATCGCCGACAGAGAAGTAACCTACGATGTACTGTAGATAGTGGCCGCTATGAGCTTAGAGTTCCCGATAGTAGTCCTGGGGGTACACGAGTAAGCCTAGGTTCAGACAAGACTGTAGGTTTGACTGAGGACGTGTCTCTCTACTACGGTAACCCTGGGAGGGGGTCAGGGAGAGAACGGTCCGGAAAGGGGACGTCCTTTAACCGTAGGTTGACACGACAGGGTTTGGTGACAGTGTCGGGCGATGTCTCAGGGACTTATGCTCTTGGGCACCTTGGACGGCCCTCTCGACTGGTGGGGCATGGCGGCGGGGATACCCTGTCTTGCGGCCCCAGGTCGTTGGCAAATGTTCTCCCCTACGGGTTTGAACAGAGGGGGAGGGTATGTGACGTATCAACCGGCTGTATAACAAAGGGCCGGTATGTTTTGCAGAAGCATGGGTGCTCTGCAATGTGAAGTTGGCTGGGACCTGTGGTTCCACAGGATTGCATTACATGCAGAGCCATAGAAGGGTGTGTGATGCTGATTACACACTCCTTACCACCTGTGGGTGTGGCTCCAGGGGTTAAAGCAATCCTGTCTCTGAACCTAGGTGGAGTGTGTCTAGGGTAGTCTAGATAGAGACTAGCTCCAGACGTCCAGTGTGTGGACTGGAAACAAGTGAGAGCAGGGAGCTCTGAGTGTGTGTCTAGTGCAGTCTAGATAGAGACTAGCTCCAGACGTCCAGTGTGTGGACTGGAAACAAGTGAGAGCAGAGCCGGGAGCTCTGGTTGTATCAGCCTGTGTGGAGGCTGAACACAAGGCTCTGAAATTGAGTCTGAGGTGAGTGCAGCCAAGCCAGGCCAGGGCTGTAGGGCCGAATCGCTCCAGGAGGAGAGACAGACAGGGGTCTGCAGAGGGCCCTGGGTGCTGGAAGGAACCTTGGCTAGAGCTGTACGCTGGCAGGAGCCAGAGAGTGGGGAAGTTGCTAAAACTTCCATTATGGACTTATTGTTTATGTTTGAGGGCAGTTTATGCTGAGTGTTTTTAAATAAACTGCCGGAATTTCTATGAGAGACTGTGTACGTGTGTTGCTGAAGCTACCTCACACCGCTGCAAGCGAGTGGAACCCCCACGTTGCAGGGCGCAACGTTACAATATATATATACACATGGCGGGTGAAATAAGTATAGAACGCGTCACCAGTTTTCTAAGTAAATATATTTCTAAAAGTGCTAATGACATGAATTTCTCACCAGATGTCGCTAACAACCCATCCAATCCACAGGCAAAAAAATCATCAAACCATAGATGTCCATAAATTTAGTGATGTGTTATAAAGAGAACTGACACAAGAAAAAAGTGTTTAAACACATGACAAAAACAGGCAAAAAAACCATGGAAAGTCATGACAGCAGCTGAAATCTATCAGTGATTAGAAAGCAATCTTGCCACTTAGTAAAAAATTATATTAGTTGCTTCAACTGATGGCCGATAAAAAGATGTCTCATTCCAAGGGGTCACACAATAAACATCTAATGATGGGTTTAAGCAGTGAGCTGTCTCAAGACCTTTGCAACTTTATTGCTGCAAAACATACTGATGGCATTGGATACAGAAGAATTTCTAAACTACTGCAGGTTCCAGTGAGCATTGTTGGTGCCATAATTTGGAGATGGAAAGAACATAATTTCACCATAAACCGATCCCAACCAAGCGCAGCCTACAAGTTTTCACACAGAAGAGTGAAAAGAATTATCAGAAGAGTTGTCTGAGAGCCAGGAACCACCTGTGGAGAGCTACAGACAGACCTGGAACCATCAGGTACAATTATTTAATAGAAAACAATAAGTAATGCACTCCCCCTCAATGGCCTGTATGCACGCTCACCACGCAAGACTCCATTACTGAGCAAAAAACATGTCTAAGTGTGTTTAAAGTTTACTCAACAACATTTAGACATGTCTGTGAAATAGTAGGAGAATATAGTCTGGTCAGATGAGACCATAATAGAATTGTTTAGATGCCATAATAAACACCATGTTTGGAGGACAAAAGGCAAATAACCCCAAAAACACCAACAACAGGGAAGTGTGGAGGTGGGAACATCATGCTTTGGTTTTTTTTTCAGCATATGGCACTGGTAAACTTCATATATCTGAAAGAAGGATGCATGGACAATTGTACTGAGACATTCTTGATAAAATTTTGCTGCCATCTACTAGGATAATGAAGATGAAACAAGGGTGGACATTTCAGCAAAACAATGATCTGAAACACACAGCCAAGGAAACTCTCAATTGGTTTCATAGAAAGAAAATAAAGTTGCTAGAATGGCCGAGCCGATCACCGGAGCTGAATCCAATAGAAAATGTCTGGAAGGAACTAAAGCTCAGAGTTCATAAAAGGAGCCCACGGGACCTTCAGGATGTGAAAAGTATTTGTGTGGAAGAATGGGTCAAAAGCACACCTGAGCAATGCAGGCGACTAGTTTCTCCATACAGGAGGTGTTTGAGGCTTCATCACCCACAAAGGCTTTTGTATGAAGTACTAAGTTTCAGTAAGCGTGTTCAATACTTCTTTCATGTTTCATTTCTCATTATTAGATATAATTTATGGACATCTATGGTTTGATTTCTATGCCTGTGTGGAATGGATATGTTGTTACTGACATCTGGTGAGAACGTCATATCAATAGCACCTTTGAAAATTGATGACAATTTCAATACTTATTTCACCTGATATATATACAGTTAGGTCCAGAAATATTTGGACAGTGACACAATTTTCGCGAGTTGGGCTCTGCATGCCACCACATTGGATTTGAAATGAAACCTCTACAACAGAATTCAAGTGCAGATTGTAATGTTTAATTTGAAGGTTTAAACAAAAATATCTGATAGAAATTGTAGGAGTTGTACACATTTCTTTACAAACACTCCACATTTTAGGAGGTCAAAAGTAATTGGACAAATAAACCAAACCCAAACAAAATATTTTTAATTTCAATATTTTGTTGCGAATCCTTTGGAGGCAATCACTGCCTTAAGTCTGGAACACATGGACATCACCAAACGCTGGGTTTCCTCCTTCTTAATGCTTTGCCAGGCCTTTACAGCCGCAGCCTTCAGGTCTTGCTTGTTTGTGGGTCTTTCCGTCTTAAGTCTGGATTTGAGCAAGTGAAATGCATGCTCAATTGGGTTAAGATCTGGTGATTGACTTGGCCATTGCAGAATGTTCCACTTTTGTGCACTCATGAACTCCTGGGTAGCTTTGGCTGTATGTTTGGGGTCATTGTCCATCTGTACTATGAAGCGCCGTCCAATCAACTTTGCGGCATTTGGCTGAATCTGGTCTGAAAGTATATCCCGGTACACTTCAGAATTCATCCGGCTACTCTTGTCTGCTGTTATGTCATCAATAAACACAAGTGACCCAGTGCCATTGAAAGCCATGCATGCCCATGCCATCACGTTGCCTCCACCATGTTTTACAGAGGATGTGGTGTGCCTTGGATCATGTGCCGTTCCCTTTCTTCTCCAAACTTTTTTCTTCCCATCATTCTGGTACAGGTTGATCTTTGTCTCATCTGTCCATAGAATACTTTTCCAGAACTGAGCTGGCTTCATGAGGTGTTTTTCAGCAAATTTAACTCTGGCCTGTCTATTTTTGGAATTGATGAATGGTTTGCATCTAGATGTGAACCCTTTGTATTTACTTTCATGGAGTCTTCTCTTTACTGTTGACTTAGAGACAGATACACCTACTTCACTGAGAGTGTTCTGGACTTCAGTTGATGTTGTGAACGGGTTCTTCTTCACCAAAGAAAGTATGCGGCGATCATCCACCACTGTTGTCATCCGTGGACGCCCAGGCCTTTTTGAGTTCCCAAGCTCACCAGTCAATTCCTTTTTTCTCAGAATGTACCCGACTGTTGATTTTGCTACTCCAAGCATGTCTGCTATCTCTCTGATGGATTTTTTCTTTTTTTCAGCCTCAGGATGTTCTGCTTCACCTCAATTGAGAGTTCCTTAGACCGCATGTTGTCTGGTCACAGCAACAGCTTCCAAATGCAAAACCACACACCTGTAATCAACCCCAGACCTTTTAACTACTTCATTGATTACAGGTTAACGAGGGAGACGTCTTCAGAGTTAATTGCAGCCCTTAGAGTCCCTTGTCCAATTACTTTTGGTCCCTTGAAAAAGAGGAGGCTATGCATTACAGAGCTATGATTCCTAAACCCTTTCTCCGATTTGGATGTGAAAACTCTCATATTGCAGCTGGGAGTGTGCACTTTCAGCCCATATTATATATATAATTGTATTTCTAAACATGTTTTTGTAAACAGCTAAAATAACAAAACTTGTGTCACTGTCCAAATATTTCTGGACCTAACTGTACATATATATTCATTACAATATGGGTTTGTGTCCCAAAATGAGTCTGAGTGACACACATTGCAATGTTTTGTCTCATGGGAGTATACATCCACAAACCCAAAAGAGAAAATGTCATTTTACAAAAGATCATTCTGTGACATAGATCACTAACTGATGGCACAAAATAATTATGCCTTAAGGCGTCTCCTTAGTTTCAGGTTGACTCTGCAGAATGAGCTGTCATGTGTGTGTACTTGATTATTGACACCATTTCTGGTCTTTATATGACATGTATCCTACAATTTTACATCAGTTTTTCCATCTGCATGTTCTGACTCTAACTTCCCATAGAAGTGCATAGAGATATAAGGGATTCATCCTCTCCTGCCTCTGTTTAGAGGATAATATAAGACTACATTATTGAGCAGTGTAGCTGTGAATCCAGCTGTGGGTGAGATGAAACCCTAAAAGAAACAGGATTGTGTGAGTCTCTTCCACTCTATGCTTGCCCCCAACCCACCATTCTTGAGTAGGCAGTCTATATTGTATGAACAAGATTAATTTTAGCTAATTACACTTACCATACTCAGCACTCATAAATAATGATGAGCAAACACTACCATGCTCGAGTGCTCAGTACTCGTAACTAGATGAGAAACTGTGGAAAGAAAAGCGCAATAGGGTCTTACCCCAAAAAGGGAGGAAGATATGTAATAAAAACACACTCACCTATAATGGTTGTGCCAGTCACAACCACTATACAGGCATATATAAGATCCAGGTCCAGGCAGCAGTCCCAAAGTTGGCTGATAACAGAGAGTGATAGAAGAAGGGTCTTAATTCCGCGCCAAGGACACAATGGATCCAGGAAGAGATTAATGCTTCTTTAATAACATGCACAAGTCTACGCGTTTCTGGAGACACAGCTCCCTTCATCAGGACATTGGCAAGAGAACATCAAATCACATGTTCTCTTGCCAATGTCCTGATGAAGGGAGCTGTGTCTCCAGAAACGCGTAGACTTGTGCATGTTATTAAAGAAGCATTAATCTCTTCCTGGATCCATTGTGTCCTTGGCGCGGAATTAAGACCCTTCTTCTATCACTCTCTGTTATCAGTACTCGTAACTAGTGATGAGCGGGCACTACCATGCTCGAGTGCTCAGTACTCGTAACTAGTGATGAGCGAACATTACCATGCTCGGGTGCTCGGTACTCGTAACTAGTGATGAGCGAGCACTACCATGCTCAGGTGCTCAGTACTGGTAACTAGTGATGAGCGGGCACTACCATGCTCGGGTGCTCGGTACTGATAACTAGTGATGAGCGGGCACTACCATGCTCGGGTGCTCGGTACTCGTCACTAGTGATGAGTGGGCACTGCCATGCTCGAGTGCTCAGTACTCGTACCTAGTGATGAGCGAACACTATAATGCTCGCGTGCTTGTACTTGTAACTAGTGATGAGCCAGCACTACCATGCTCAGGGTGCTCGGTACTCGTCACTAGTGATGAGTGAGCACTACCATGCTCGGGTGCTCAGTACTCAGAAGTAGTGATGAGTGGGCACTACCATGCTCGGGTGCTCGGTACTCGTAACTAGTGATGAGCAGGCACTACCATGCTCGAGTGCTCGGTACTCGTAACTAGTGATGAGCGGGCACTACCATGCTCGGGTGCTCGGTACTGATAACTAGTGATGAGCGGGCACTACCATGCTCGGGTGCTCGGTACTCGTCACTAGTGATGAGCGGGCACTGCCATGCTCGAGTGCTCAGTACTCGTACCTAGTGATGAGTGAGCACTATAATGCTCGCGTGCTTGTACTTGTAACTAGTGATGAGCCAGCACTACCATGCTCAGGGTGCTCGGTACTCGTCACTAGTGATGAGTGAGCACTACCATGCTCGGGTGCTCAGTACTCAGAAGTAGTGATGAGTGGGCACTACCATGCTCGGGTGCTCGGTACTCGTAACTAGTGATGAGCAGGCACTACCATGCTCGAGTGCTCGGTACTCGTAACTAGTGATGAGCGGGCACTACCATGCTTGGGTGCTCGGTACTCATAACTAGTCATGAGCGGGCACTACCATGCTCGGGTGCTCTGTACTCGTAACTAGTGATGAGCGGGCACTATCATGCTCGAGTGCTCGATACTCATAACTAGTGATGAGCGGGCACTACCATGCTCGGGTGCTCAATACTTGTAACTAGTGATGAGCGGGCACTACCATGCTCGGGTGCTCGGTACTCATAACTAGTGATGAGCGGGTACTACCATGCTCGAGTGCTAGGTACTTGTCACTAGTGATGAGCGGGCACTACCATGCTTGGGTGCTCAGTACGCGTAACTAGTGATGAGCGGGCACTACCATGCTCGGGTGCTCAGTACGCGTAACTAGTGAAGAGTGGGCACCACCATGCTCGGGTGCTCAGTACTCGTAACTAGTGATGAGCGGGCACCACCATGCTCGGGTGCTCAGTACGCGTAACTAGTGAAGAGCAGGCACCACCATGCTCGGGTGCTCAGTACTCGTAACTAGTGATGAGCGGGCACCACCATGCTCGGGTGCTCAGTACTCGTAACTAGTGATGAGCGGGCACTACCATGCTTGGGTGCTCAGTACTGGTAACTAGTGATGAGTGGGCACCACCATGCTCGGGTGCTCAGTACGCATAAATAGTGATGAGCGGGCACTACCATGCTCGGGTGCTTAGAATGAGCAATCAGACGCTCATGGCCGTGACTTGTGTACTTAAAGGGGTTATCCGGCTTCTTTGACTTTTTTTTTTTATTTCCCTATTGGGCTACATTGGGGCAGGTAAGTAGATAGTGACCACTTACCTGCCCTGCTGTCAGCCCCTCTCCCCCGGCTCAGAGTGGTCATGTGACCGCTCCTGCCGCGATTTTGCTGCTTCCGGTCATTTCATGTCAACATGGGCAGGGCCATGTTGACATGCAAATGTGGAACAGCATGTCGCCTCCCTGCTGGGCTGTACAGTACGAGGAGTCCCCGCCCCCTTCCCTCCCACACATTCCCCCGCACCTCTTTTACTCTCCAGTAACCTCCCCCTGCACTGCTGTGGGGTCCGTGACCTGGGGGAGGGGCCTGGCGGCGGCTGCCGTGGTGTCAGTGCCAGCACCGGGCCCCTGCTCAGGATCACACATTCAAATGTACCGGCATCACAGATCACAGATGCCGGTACATTTGAAAGTGCTGATGAGAAGCAGCGCAGCGCAGCTTCTCATCACTGTCCCTCCCGCTGTCTGTGCTCTCTTCAGCACAGCGGTGACGTCACTACTGTGCTGATATGGCCAGAGCACAGACAGCGTGCGAACGTGCAGGAGCGGCGGGGACTGAGGACGGGTGAGTATGTACTCCCTACATGTGTTCCCTATGGGGGGTGTGTGTGCAGAGCCATATGTGTGCGTGTGCAGAGCCATATGTGTGTGTGTGTGCGGTGCAGAGCCATATGTGTGCAGAGCCATATGTGTGTGTGTGCGGTACAGAGCCATATGTGTGCGGTGCAGAGCCATATGTGTGCGTGTGCGGTGTAGAGTCATATGTGTGCGTGTGCGGTACAGAGCCATATCTGTGCGGTGCAGAGCATACGTGTGCGGTGCAGAGCCATATGTGTGCGTGTGCGGTACAGAGCTATATGTGTGCGGTACAGAGCCATATGTGTGCGTGTGCGGTACAGAGCCATATGTGTGCGTGTGCGGTACAGAGCTATATGTGTGCGGTACAGAGCCATATGTGTGCGTGTGCGGTACAGAGCCATATGTGTGTGGTGCAGAGCCATATGTGTGCGTGTGCGGTACAGAGCCATATGTGTGCGTGTGCGGTACAGAGCTATATGTGTGCGGTACAGAGCCATATGTGTGCGTGTGCGGTACAGAGCCATATGTGTGCGGTGCAGAGCCATATGTGTGCGTGTGCGGTACAGAGCCATATGTGTGCGTGTGCGGTACAGAGCTATATGTGTGCGGTACAGAGCCATATGTGTGCGGTGCAGAGCCATATGTGTGCGTGTGCGGTACAGAGCTATATGTGTGCGGTACAGAGCCATATTTATGCGGTGCAGAGCCATATGTGTGCGTGTGCGGTGCAGAGTCATATGTGTGCGTGTGCGGTACAGAGCCATATGTGTGCGGTGCAGAGCATACGTGTGCGGTGCAGAGCCATATGTGTGCGTGTGCGGTACAGAGCCATATGTGTGCGTGTGCGGTACAGAGCTATATGTGTGCGGTACAGAGCCATATGTGTGCGTGTGCGGTACAGAGCCATATGTGTGCGTGTGCGGTACAGAGCTATATGTGTGCGGTACAGAGCCATATGTGTGCGTGTGCGGTACAGAGCCATATGTGTGCGGTGCAGAGCCATATGTGTGCGTGTGCGGTACAGAGCCATATGTGTGCGTGTGCGGTACAGAGCCATATGTGTGCGTGTGCGGTACAGAGCTATATGTGCGGTACAGAGCCATATGTGTGCGGTGCAGAGCTATATGTGCGGTACAGAGCCATATGTGTGCGGTGCAGAGCATACGTGTGCGGTGCAGAGCCATATGTGTGCTTGTGCGGTGCAGAGCCCGATGTGGGGCTGTTATTTGCAATGCTGTAGTGATACCAGGTCAGGTGCTAGGGAAGAATACTGACAGGGACTGTGTGTGCAGGGGGCGGGCAGAGGGTGAGGCTGGACACTGGGGTGGGGCTGGACACTGGGGTGGGCGGTGACAGCTCTGACTGAGGTTCAGCAC
Source organism: Anomaloglossus baeobatrachus (assembly GCF_048569485.1). Lineage (NCBI taxonomy): Eukaryota > Metazoa > Chordata > Amphibia > Anura > Aromobatidae > Anomaloglossus > Anomaloglossus baeobatrachus. The sequence goes on along the minus strand of NC_134363.1, from coordinate 148,989,921 downwards.
AGGAAGTGGTCATGTTTGCTGGATCTGAATGTAAACAAGAGCTGCAGAGAATAAAGGGTGAATTCAAGAGGAACAAAAGTTAGAAAACAGAAAATAACAATGTAGGTGTGATTTATATGACAATACAGCACAGATAAACTCAAAATTTTTTGTTAAGCTAATGTTGGACAACTCCTTTAAGTATAATGGAAGTCAATGGAGGACTCGAGCGTTTTTCAGGAAGATTACCTGGAAAAATGCTCCAGTTCCCAATTGACGTCCATTATACTTGCATCACAATCTATGGACCAGCTGTCGAACTCCTGAACCAAAGTCAACAGCTTCATATCTTTATATGAGGCAGTGGAGTTTGGATCAGGAGACCCGTGGCCGGTCCTGACTTCACGGTCTGAACCTGGACCATAAATTTCGGGTGTGAGAAACCAGCCTAAACCCTAAAGTGCTGAATAAGTGGTCCACAATAAAGATTATTGCTTATTAAGGCTTCATTCACACTTGTGGATTCTGTATGAGTCTCAATTTGTAATCCAAAACCCGGATTGTAAAGATCTGACCCTCTTCTTGGTTTTGGATCCTCAAGTGACTTCAGTTTATGAAATGCTGTTGTAAAATGCTGACTAAAGCACGCAAGTCTGAATGAGCCCTAAAGCAAATTGGAGGCAAGATCAATTATGTGATTGAAATGCAAATTGTGAAGACGCCTTTATGGTTCTGTTTTAGGTTAATTAATCTTTTGCGATATCCTCGTACAATTGCTATTGTTTTGTCCACGGAGATACATCCTATATTTAGAACCGCACACCTTAAAACTGGTACAAGGTCATCGAAAACCAGCAACCGTCTAAGACCATCAAAAAGCATTAGACGTCAGTCCTGTCTGCCTTCACGAAAAGATATTTTAAAGGGTTTTATTGCCTCCAGCAGAGGTTGATGATCTTCATGTACGTTACCAAATGTCACCGTACATAAAAAGGCAAGTCCTCGGGGGAACATGCATCTGTTCAGTGACAGCAGCGATTGTTTGCAATATGAGCTGTTTTATAGTCTTACAAAGTGACCCTCCCCGCTTATAAGAGGAGACAGGCAATCATTTCATTATATCGCCCTCTTAAATAGCACTGTCGAGAATCTGAGTTAATGGTGCTGGAAATGAAACATGACGCACTCTTTCAGCACCAAGCACAAGGGGCACAGAAAACATTTTTTTCTCCATGCGCCCGTCATCACATCCTCATTACCGTAATGCAACGCTAAGCTATTGTTAAAGGTATAAAAGCTTGCAAACTGCCATAGCAGCCAATGTAGGTGAGTAAATGATATTTCCTATACCCTTTAGTTTCTGGACTAGGAAGGGATGAGGTTCATTGTAAAAAAAAGTGGAATAGTGTTTCCATAAGACACAACATCTAAACATTCCATGTAAAGCATGAATTGTTGGTATGGGTGTACAGATATTAAAAGAGGTGAAAAATTTGCCTTTTAAAAATTGATGTCTCATTTTTCGGATGCGATCACTTATACCGCTTTTTGGTACCCCTTGCTTTTAATGCCATCACAGAGACCATTTTACAGGAAGAACACCTGGGCTTCTGTGACTGCAGGATAGCGATGGACCCCTATACGGTCCCTCATGCTAGGGCACCCTAGGCTTTGCCTAATCTCCAGATTACCCGATGATGTAGATGTTGGAGTCCCGTGCCTTACTATTCTCCTAACCAGAACTAAACTGCCCCCCCAGGGAAGGAAGGAGCAGGATGGCAACATAGATAAAGGCAGACAGGGGAAAACCAAACCTCAGACACACTGCAAACTCACAGAAACGAGCAGTAAGAAACTAAGGAGTAAAGCAAAGCAGCAACAAAAAGACAACAAGGGTTAACACCACAACTGCTCACAGCAACAAAGTACTACAACCCCAGTAAGTCTGAATCATAACACCTCACCAGACCAGTATAGAGAAGCTATAGCTGGCATCAAAGGAAGAGTCCAGCCAGCATATATAAGAGCGGAGCGAATGGGACTGGCTCCCCCACAGCATGTGATCAAAAGACATTGAAGGCCGTTTTACATGCTATGACATCGCTGAAGTGATGTCGTTGGGGTCACGGAATTTGTGACGCACATCCGGTCGCTTTAGCGATGTGTTTGCGTGTGACACCTATGAGCGATTTTAAATCGTCGCAAAAACGGTCAAAATCGCTCATCAGTGACATGGGGGTCCATTCTCGAATATCGTTGCTGCTGCAGTAGCGATGTAGTTCCTCATTGCTGCGGCAGCACACATCGCTCCGTGTGACACCGCAGGAACGAGGAACCTCACCTTACCTGCCTCCACCGGCAATGAGGAAGGAAGGAGGTGGGCGGGATGTTACGTCCCGCTCATCTCCTCCCCTCCGCTTCTATTGGGCGGCAGCTAAGTGACGTCGCTGTGATGCCGCACGGACCGCCCCCATAGAAAGGAGGCGGATCGCCGGTCACAGCGACGTCGGCCGTAGGTACAAAAAAATAATGGCGGCATAATGGATGAGATCCAGCACCAGCATGGTTATAACTTCAATTTACTGTAGTTGCTAAAATTGTTCCATAGTGATGTTAAAATTTTATCCTGAAAAATCCATGAATAAAGTCCAAGGTCAACAACCTTACGCATTTCGTACCTATGAATAATTACTGATAAGTCTGAAACGTGTAACCTTGTTGGCCTTGGACTTTATTCATGGAATTTTGAGGATAAAATGTCATCATCACTATGGAATTATTTTAGCGACTACAGTAAATTGAAGTTGTAACCACGCTGATGCTGGATCCCATCCATTATGTTGCCTACTGTCATGCTAGGTACAGGGAAGTACCAAGCAAACGGCGAAAGGGAAGGGAAGAGAAAATCTTTGTCTAGGGAAGGGGGAAGATGGTGACCCCTGACCAAACCTACTGCTGGGCCCTGGGGTCCCTCACCATCCTAGATAGGTTCCGCACCTATGTGCCAAGCTGGATTACTGACCCTAGGTATCCCCAGTGCTGGGCCCTAAATAGAGAACGGATGGTATGAGCTCTTCGTCAACGCCACTAAACACTATAGAAGACACAAGGAGGACACATGGGGAAAAGCATGAACTACTTATCCACAGATGACTCAGCAACGTTTTCAGCAACAATACCAAAGAGGACTAAAAGCCACCTGCTTGCAACCAGGGTTTGAATTAACTGAATATTATCACCAGCACCAGTCCAGAGAAGGAACGGAGTATTTAAGCACCAAGATAATGCTGATGATCAGCAGCTGGGTGGAGGTTGCGCTCCTGCTGGGTCCAAAAGGGAGACATGAATCCAACAGAAAAGCTAACTATACCAATGAACACTGACAGCAGGAACAATGGAAAGTCAGGAACCATTCTGCGCAGCCAAATGCTGGGACCTTCTATGGCCAAAAACCACATGATTGTCTCTCACCCGTGACACCCACTTTGTCTTCGTAGATACCAGTCAGGAAAATCAGTGCATGGTGGTGGTACTTCCAGACTTTCTTGAATTTGGTGATGAGCTGATGCATTATTTTTCTATTTGCTCACAAAATATTATCTGCCAATGCTGTACCTCCAATTTTGTGCACCCACATTACCAAATTTCATAGGTTTCTTGCTTAGAAGCGAATTTTGGAGGAGGCTCTAGATTGTCAGGTTACAGCAGCAAATATGCTTTAATCTTTGGGATTATAACTAGAGCTGAGCAAAAAGATTTGCAGGTTCCTAGTCCTTACCTGTCGGACCAGAATTTTACGGACCTCCTCCTACCTGCCAATATCTTCTGATTAGTAAGCCCAGCGTTATGCACATGACTTTGTGCCAGGCCTACTAATCGGAAGGGACACCGGCAGGTAGGAGAAGGTTCACAGGGCTCTGGTGATCCGGTGGCTAAGGACTGCCTTGGATGGGCTATGTAAAAATATGTTATCCGAACCCTTGGCAAATCCATACACTTCAACAATCCCCCGTTTGCACTAAAAGAGGACCCACTATACCTGCCATATGTAAACGGAAGGGTTTGTCTGGGCAATGATTTAATGGAGGAGACATATCACCCTAGGCAAACTCTCTGCATTCAGCCTCCGACAATATAATCTAATATATAAAGCTGAGTGTATGTATGTGTGTATGTCCGCTAAAGGAATCCGCACCGTCGCATTTACAATCACAAAAGTTTGCACAGACGCCCCATGTGACTCAGGGAACGTCATAGACTATGTTTTGACGGGAAAATGTAACCCCGCGCTTTACAGTTACTCTCCAAAAAACATGTATCCATTAAACTAAATGGCGGTGGGAGCTATAGGTTATTCATATATGGTTTGAAAATTAGAAATAATTCTTCATTGGAACAATTCTTTTATTGAAACAAACAGTTGTGTACGTATGTAATATTTCGGTCAAATGACCTTCATCAGATTACACTGTGACAGAAAAAAGAGAGAAAAAAAACTGTATATGTAAATATAACTATTAGCATAAATCAACATGCAGGCATTAATCTCATAACATGTTATATGTCAAAATAATTCAAAGACAGGCTCTGATAATGGCTCAGAGTGTTGGGCCATATATATATGTGTATATACATACATATATATATATAAGTATATCCATATATAGAGAAAAGACCAGAAAATGTCAAAAAAATCTCGGCATCAGCGTCACTCTGCTAGCAGTGGTATGCCTAATGCCTTATAAATACAGCCTAATTCAAAAGCATATATATCATTAGCGATTATGGCTACGCTAGCGCAGTTATGCCAACCAGGGCTTTTTACAGATTGCCATTCAGGATCGTCACTTCCGTCTCTCATAACGGAAGTGACCTCCGGTTATCTAAACTACAATCTTACTCTTTTATTAAAATCATAAATTTCTATCTATGTTCGATCATATTTACATCTTACACAAAACATTTTATACCTAATCGTTGGTTTTGTGCGCTTCCACGCATGTTCCTGCTTGCCAACCAGGCTGTTCACATTTTGCCATCCAGCATTGTCACTTCCTGTGATTGTACCGGAAGTGACGTGACGCTGTCAGTACCCACACGCCCCCTACCCTATTAGGCGGTCTATTTAAATCCCAGACGCCAGACAGATAGGATATAGCCACCACGGACCCGGACGGGCAGTTTTCTATATAAAAACCTAGCGATTCCTATCATCTCCATAACGTTGGTAAGTGCACTTATTTCCTTCCTTCCCCTTGGCTTTTTTCTGGGTTTATGCTATTCATGACGGGAACCTCTGATTAAGTCTTTATGGTATCCCCATCTTACTTGCACAGTACTCAGTTTCTATGACAGCTACTTATGTTTCATTTTCCCTTATTTTTTATAGGATTTGTACTTGACATATTGTAAGGCGTGAATCAGACTTGTCTGTGATGCAGCTTTTTTCTTAATTTTTTTTTCTTGATAATTTTTTTGACATTTTCTGGTCTTTTCTCTATATATGGATATACTTATATAAAAATGTATATACACATATATATATATGGCCCAACACTCTGAGCCATTATCAGAGCCTGTCTTTGAATTATTTTGACATATAACATGTTATGAGATTAATGCCTGCATGTTGATTTATGCTAATAGTTATATTTACATATACAGTTTTTTTTCTCTCTTTTTTCTGTCACAGTGTAATCTGATGAAGGTCATTTGACCGAAATATTACATACGTACACAACTGTTTGTTTCAATAAAAGAATTGTTCCAATAAAGAATTATTTCTAATTTTCAAACCATATATGAGTGCTGGATTTTTGGATTTTTTGACAGAGGGGTTGGACCCTATCCAGGCACCATTAATTTTGTTGGAGTGCCGCACTTCTACACTATTTAGCTATAGGTTATTAATAGCAACTATTAGTGGTTGCTATAGGAAAAAAAAACCTGTTAGCATAAGATCGTTATGTGTGAGGTAATAAGATGTCGGTGGGGAGACGGATAGAGAGAGACAGAAAAAGACAGAGACAGACACAGACGGGGAAAGAGACAGAGAGATAGAGACAGACAGAGACAGCCGGGCAAAGAGACAGACCGGGAAAGAGACAGACCGGGCAAAGAGACAGCCCTAGAAAGAGGCAGCCGGGGAAAGAGACAGCTGGGGAAAGAGACAGCTGGGGAAAGAGACAGCCGGGGAAAGAGACAGCCGGGGAAAGAGACAGCCGGGGAAAGAGACAGCCGGGGAAAGAGACAGCCGGGGAAAGAGAGAGACAGACACACACACACATAAAGACAGACACAGAAATAGAGACAGACATACACAGAGATGGAGACAGACTGATACAAATACAGAGAGAGAGAAACAGACAGACAGAGACATAGACACAGACAGACAAGGAAAGAGACAGACAGAGAGACAGAAGACAGCGACACACATAGACACACATACAGAGACTGGGAGAGAGACAGTTACTATCCCAGGCAACGCCCGGGTACTACAGCTAGTTTATATATAAAAAGAAAGAATAAATTGTTGCCCCATTATTGATCAGTGGGAAAACCTTGGTCATGTTTCCCTAAATGTAGGACTTCCTCTGCAATCCACACACACAGACTGAGAAGTGAGGACACCTAAACGGCTTTAGTTGGTAATAGTATAATGATCATATAAAAAGCTTTGTTTGATTATTTGACACCACCACGTTCTTCATCTTTTTGCACCACCACAATAAGTCTAGAGTCCGGATCGGAGCCGTACATCACAGTCATTTTGGTTCCAGACCTTTAGAAAACCTGTGAGTGATGAAGATCCGCGGTAGGACCTGCACATAAGTAATAAAAAATATGTATGTTCTTCATTTGCAGTCTCAAAACAGAGAAAGGCATAATCATGGAAATGTCGGCCACCAGTGCTTCCACTATATACAGTCAAGGCCAGTTCTCTGATGGAGGACCAAAGCCATCACAGCATTAACCGTGGTCATACGGGCGGCTGATTGTGGCCCTTGTGCCATTCCTTATATAAGTTCTGGGTCAAGGCGCTTATTGTAGTCAGTAATATCCTTCTCTTCTGTTTTTGGCATCTAGAGTATCTGCTCCTTCATCTTGTGCTAGTTCCAGATCATCGGTGTTGTCTGGTTCACCGCCATGTTCTTCCTACCAAATAAAAAAAGTCCGTAGATTAGATAAAGATGGCAATTAAAAGAAAACACCACCTCTAAAGCCCTCCACCTTAAGACAAGAGTAAAAGAGGTCCCCATCCTTGAATCCAGTTGGAAGAAATGATCCCCTATCCAACAGATGACATCTAGATGGGTATCCGACCACTGTGTATCCCACCAATCTCCATAAAAAGGGGCACTTTTATCCCAGATATTTGCAGTGTAATTGACTGCCCCCCACACAATTCACTCCCAATGGGACTGCCGAGGAAAAACCCCCCCAAAAAACTAAGAGTACACCGCTCCGGTAGTCCCATGCAAAATTAATTCAGCGCCAGTTGTGCATGCACTCTGACAATCCTTATAACAGGGATAAAAGACCTCCTTTCTGGCCATCCGTGGAGGTCCCAGTGATCAGATGGTGACTGCTTAGAGGAATAGATCACACGGAGAGATGGAAAAACCATTTCAGAAGATTAACAATAGTGTAGCGGAGGATCAGGACAGAGGACAAAAGATAATTATTGTGTGATTTGCTTTATTATATTTATTCCAACAATAGTAATTACTTTTCATTTTGAGCATTACCTTAAAAAGCAAGGCCTAGAAGAGAAGATAATCCACCAGTTCTTGTCATTGTGGTGTCTGGGAAAGAATGGCAAAAACCAGCATGGCCAGTGTTATGGCTCTCACCCAATAATTCCAGAATCCTGAATCCTAGATATGTCTGGCTATGCAATCCCACATCGCCCACCTCCTTAACACTAGAAGTCCCAGAAGTCTACCTTTGGAATCCATAGAGGTCGAAATTCCTGGGACTTCCAGTGTTAAAGGTGTTGTTTGGGACTTTAACATTAATGGCCTATCCGTAGGACAGGTCACCAATGTCTGGTTGGTAGGATCAGCTGTTTCCGGTGCCGGGTGGATCTGCAAAGTACAGTGAACAGACTAGTGGCTGCAGCCGGATATTGCATATCCGACCCTATCGTTTCGAATAGGGGGCGGGTGTGCAGTTCCCAGCTGTGGTCACTATACAGTTAACAAAGTTGTGTTGTACACCTCCGAAACTGACCAGTTCCGGATGCCACACGTAACATCGGTGAGGGTGCCAGATTTAGCACCCCCAGCGACCAGGCAGTGATGACCTATCCTGAGGATAGCCCATCAATGTTAAGCAGGGGTTGTCCGGGGCAAGGCAAATATGGGAGACAAGCCATATGGGAAAAATAATGGTAATCAGTCACAGATTGTAGAGAAAGAATGATTGTGTAAACTTAGAAGATCACAACTTAAGGTGATCTGCCACCAGATTTCACAATGCAGACCCCTTCCATTACTGAATAGATCACTTTGGCCCGATGTGGTTAAAAAAGTTACGTTGAAAATCCATGTTAAAATGGCTCTATAATCCTGTCAAAAAATCCAATCCATAAAATGGTCATTTTAATATCAGGTGAGAACATTTTCAAAGTAAATACACCAGGTCCTTAGTAGTGCTGAGCGAGCATTACCATGTTCGGGTGTTTGGTACTCATTAAGAGCAGTTGGCTGCTTGGATGGGCGCGACTCGAGTACCGAGTATAATGGAAGATAAGGAGGAACTCAAGCATTTTTCCGGGAATTCTTCCAGAAAAATACTCGAGTTCCCCTGTCACGCCAGAGGGTACAGAGGCTTAGCGTGTGGCGCAATACAGGAGAAACAACGGGGATGGTATAAAAGGAAGGTCCTGGCGATAAGGAGAGGGGACACCTCTTGCAACTCACCTGAGTCTGTACCTCAAGCTCCCTAATGACCCTATATGGGTCCCTGTCAGAAAAGAAAAATAATCCAGCTTCCAGAATAATGTAAAATCTTGTACAAACTTTATCTTAGAGGACATAAAAAATTTTTTTTGTCATTACAAATGTGCCTCAGCCTTTTCTTGCACTGAACTCACTGTGGCTAGTGAGAAGGCTAGCGAGAGCACCAGTCTCATCACTACAATAATACAACACAAGGTAAGGGAGAGAGACAGAGGGGAAAAAGCTCCAAGTTTCTTCAATACCGCAAAACACCACAGCTGCAATAGTCACAACACCTCAGCTTCTTCCAGAGACTGGCTCCTTCTAAAGTGGTCAGTATAAAAATGAGATACCATAACTGGCATCATATGATAAGACATCTTTTATAGCGAAGGGGAGTGGTCACAACGAGCTGCACCTGAGATTAAGGCTACAAAGGACAGCCAGATAGAAAAGAGTCCTTAACCCTTACAGCACCAAAATAAAGTAGTGAATCATACACAAGCTGCAGACCTGCTCATTATTAGGAATCCCAGATTCACCAGATGTCTCCCCAAACAGGGACCAAACCATGGCACCCCCATTGAGTTCCATTACACTTGGTGCACGAGTTGTGCCCATCTGAGCATCCAACTGCACCTGAGCATCATAGTGCTTGCTAATCACTAGTCCTCGGGTTTAAAAGATTTATTTGAATATCCTATGCAATTTGCTCCAAGTGTCCAAAGTTTTGGTGTTTTCAGTCAGCACTTGAGGGAGTTAAGGAGTGCTGTATACTGTGTTACTATTCTGTTGCAGCTAGCTCCCTCTAGTGGTGGCTGCAGACAGACAAAAGTCTAGTCTATGCACAGGATTTTTAGCTTTGTATTATTAAAAATGGAGCCTCAACCACTACAAAGATAGTTATTTATGAAAGATAATCAGTACCTAAAAATGAAAGGATGATAAAAAGCAGAGATTCACTTTAAGCAACTGGTGTAGATGATAAAATCCTGCCAATTGTCAGCTACGGCTCTAGCTTTAAAAATGGCTAAAAAAAAGATTGTTGTGTCACAATCTGAGAATAATAAATGACTTCATGACAGAAAATTGCTTGGGTTGCTTACGCACATAATAACATATTTAGGATTGGCCATTTGCTGCATTGTTGAGTTACAATTACTTAACAGAACGGCGGCACAGCCAGGAGCGGGCCACGCTGACAATTTGACATGCCTCAATAAATAAATGGCTCTATTGTTCCCTCTGTAGCAGAGAGAGCCACAAAGTGGAATTTTAATCACATTCCCCATCCACCCATAAATGTAATACCCACAATCCGTGCGGTCAGATTCTGCCAAAAAGTATATTTAGACGTACAGCGAGAAAATAAATGCCCGCGATGATGGGAACCGGTAAAAGCTGCGTTTTATAGGCTTATAAAATTGAGCAACACTGAGGCTTCATCTTTAAAAAGAGTCAAAATGTAACCTCACCGCATCCAATATCAGAGAAGTAAACGAGTTCTGACAGATCTGCGCCCCTCGCAGGATGGGAGCGAAGGTTCAACAGTTTTATTGCCGCGCTGGCTTCAATTTATCAGAACGCGTAATTAGAGGAAAATGAGTTTAGAGGAAAATGTCCTTGAGGATAACGCAATATAATAAGAATGGAATAAAAAAACACGACGGAATATCAAAAGGCCCATCAATAAAAAGGTTTACTAACATCACCAGTCCTATAAATTTGCCGCCCTATTTAGGCCGTTAGGCTAATAGGAGAATGTACCTGTCCCTGTGATCTGCTGCTATTACCTGGGGAAGAAGATGTGGGTGGCAGCTCTGCTTTAAAAATAAATGTGGATTCATACAGATTTGCAACTGGTGGATCCGCGTGGGCGGTTTCCGGTATTCCCACCATAGGGGGCACTATCGATGTCCTGGCTCCTGAGGAGCGCAGTTACCAAAATCTAATTATATTGCAGTATTATTTAGACATGTGGGTGACAGATCTGTTTTAAAAATAAATGTGGATTCATACAGATCTGTAACTGGTGGATCCGCGTGGGCGGTTCCAGGTATTCCCACCATAAGGGGCACTATCGATGTCCTGGCTCCTGAGGAGCGCGGCAATCGAAATCTAATTATATAGCAGTATTATTTAGACATGTGGGTGACAGATCTTTTTTAAAAATAAATGTGGATTCATACAGATCTGCAACTGGTGGATCCACGTGGGTAGTTCAAGGTATTCTCATCAGAAGGGGCACTACCAATGCCCTGACCCCTGAGAAGTACAACTATAGAAATGTAGTTATATAGCAGTATTATTTAGACCCTGTCCGGTATTATAATTACATTATTTTATGGAGTGGTTATTTGGTCACTATAGTGCTGTTTGGTGGCCTCTTATTGATGCATTACTCCCCAGGTACCACAACGGAGAGTGGTCTCTCCTATTTCTGGTGTCAGGATATTACAGCGCAGGGCTTGCTACACACTTGCTCAGGTTAATACTGCTGACTGTGCAGATTCTCCTTTTTACAGCACTGCTAGGGGTAAGGAGATCCTCTGTCTCCTGAACTTTAAGGCCATGTCACACTAAGCAACATCGCTAGCAACATCGCTGCTGAGGCACGTATTTTGTGAGGTAGCAGCGATGTTGCTAGCGATGTTGCTGTGTGTGACATCCAGCAACAACCTGGCCCCTGCTGTGAGGTCGTTAGTTGTTTCTGAATGTCCTGGGCCATTTTTTAGTTGTTGCTCTCCCGCTGTGAAGCACAGATCACTGTGTGTGACAGCGACAGAGCAACAACTAAATGTGTAGGGAGCAGGGAGCCGGCTTCTGCAGACGCTGGTAACCAATGTAAATATCGGGTAACCAAGAAGCCCTTACCTTGGTTACCCGATATTTACCTTCGTTACCAGCGTGCGCCGCTCTCAGCTGCCAGTGCCGGCTCCCTGCACACATAGCCAGACTACACAACGGGTAATTAACCCGATGTGTACTGTGGCTATGAGTGCAGGGAACAGGAGCCGGCACTGGCAGTGTGAGAGCGGCGCACGCTGGTAACGAAGGTAAATATCGGGTAACCAAGGTAAGGGCTTCTTGGTTACCCGATGTTTACTGTGGTTACCAGCGTCCGCAGAAGCCGACACCTGCTGCCTGCACACATAGCAGAGTACACATCGGGTAATTAACCCGATGTGTACTGTGGCTAGGTGTGCAGGGAGCCAGTGCTAAGCGGTGTGCACTGGTAACCAAGGTAAATATCTGGTTGGTTACCCGATATTTACCTTAGTTACCAAGCGCAGCATCGCTTCCACGCAGCACTGCTGGCTGGGGGCTGGTCACTGGTGAGATCTGCCTGTGTGACAGCTCACCAGCAACCCGTATAGCGACGCTCCAGCGATCCCTGCCAGGTCAGGTTGCTGGTGGGATCGCTGGAGCGTCGCTTAGTGTGACATCTCACCAGCGACCTCCTAGCAACTTACCAGCGATCCCTATCAGGTTGTATCGTTGTTGAGATCGTAAGTTGTTTAGTGTGACTGGGCCTTTAAATGAAAGCAATAGACAGCTGTTATCTATTGCTAATTAGCTCTGCTATAAAAACTTCTCTCCCAGCCCAGGTAATCGCTGGTGATAGTTTCTGCTTAGCTTGCCTCTAGAGGGAACTTGTGAGCTGTGGACCTCGAAGACATTAAAAAGAACATTTGCTGTAGCAAAAAATAGAATTTTGATTGTACTTCAAACTAGGCATCCGTAGCAGCCATGGCATCAGAAATGGTGTGAAATTTGGTACCCTTGAGGTGTTTCTTCAGGTTTGGAAACAGATGACAGTTGGTGGGAGCTAGATCTGGTGAATAAGGTGGGTGGTCAACTAACTGGAAGCTCAGTGCCATGGTCACTTGTGCAGTGTGAGCGGAGGCGTTGTCTTGCAGGAACAAGATTCCTTTGGACAGCTTGCCGCACCTTTTGGCCTTCAGAGCTTCCCTCAGGTAGTGCAAAAGATCAATGTAATTCCTTGCATTGATGGTGGAACCCTTTTGAAGGTAGTCCACTAGCAGCACGCTCTCATTATCTCAGAACTCAGACGCCATCACCTTAGTGGCTGATTTTTGCACCCTGTACTTCATTGGACGAGGAGAACTACTGTGCCTCCACTCTTTTGACTGCTCCTTATTTTCAGGGTCATACAAATAAATCCAGGTCTCATCCATAGTGACCAGTCGATCCAGGAAGTTCTTCTCAGTTCGGAAACGCTGACAAATGGACCGGGAAGTTGTCACTCGCAGCTTCTCTGATCTGTTGTCAGACATTTGGGGACCCACTTTGCAGATTGCTTCTTCATGTCCAAATGTTCATGGGTAATGACACAAACACGTTCACGGGAACTCCCCATGATGTCTGCTATTGCTTTAGCTGAAATTCCTCTATTCTCCAGTATGAGGTTGTGCACAGCATCGACGATCTCCAGAACAACAACCAGTCTCGGTCGTCCAGGACGTTCCTCATCATTGGTGCTGAAGTGGCCTGTTTTAAATTTGGCAACACAGTTCTTAACTGTGAAATATGAAGGGCATTGATCCCCCAATGTCTTCGACATATCACCATGAATATCCTTCGCAGACTTTCCTTGCAGAAACATGAATTTTATCCCTCCTCTGCTCTCAGTTGCTGTGAATATCACATTAGACTCCGCTATTTTGTTTTCCTGCGGTCGTAGAACACTGTTGCCATAAGCAACAAACACAAAATTTTGAAAACATATATTAGGCACATAAGGCTTTCATGTGATGTAACATTCGTTACTAGTGATGATCGAATACTTCGATTATCTGGCTTTGCGAATAATTTCCGAATATCTAGCCACTATTCGCGAATACTCGATGCGTAATCTAAGTCTATGGGAAACCCGAATAACAACTATTCAGGCTTTCCATAGACTTACATTGTACATCGAATAGTCGACTAGTGGCGAGGTATTCGGAAAATATTCGTGAAGCCAGTTAATCGAAGTATTTGATCATCCCTATTCCTTACCATAGAAACAAAAATAGATCACAAAGCCAAAGACTTATCAGCAGCCCCTCGTATTATTGTTTTACTGAATTTAGAAATGTTTTGTTGTGCCTCTCCATTCCCAAGATATGGCTTTCTCTTTTCTGCATGAAATTAAGAAATCTAGTCTTTTTTTTAACCAACTGGGTGTGGTCTTCAAGAAGATGTCCAATGAGAAGGGTTCATGACCACACCTACTTGGCTAAAAATAAACTACCACATTTAAGAGGGGGCCATATCTCAGAAATGGAGAGGCGCAGGAACAAAAGAAAAGAAACAAAAGAAAGACAACAGAAGAACAGCGAGCGGTATTTACACCGGGTATTAAATACATATTTATAGAAAGTGACAGATTCTCTTTCATTAAATTTAATTTTGGATTAAGCTTTCTAGAAAAGAAACTCATAAGTATGGGGGAAGTATATGACTCCCTGCGGAGGTTTATCGGGTCCAAACCAATTCCAAGTTGCTAACCATTGCATCACTTTGCTGCCTTCTGTATAACGGATTGTGCAGGCGTAATTACATTTTCCTTTAAAGGCTTATCCTCATGTTCTTAAAAGGGTAATATTGCAAAATGCCTGTAAAATAAGGAATTTTGCAGTTTACTTGTTATTAAAATTTCTTTCCGCTCTCAAAAACAGAGTGATTTTTAATTTAACTGATTAGTGCCTTTTCAAGGCTGCGGAGTTCGGGTCAGGACACACGTGGTCACGCCGATCATTACGGTCCGTGCTCGGATTGTGAAAAATGGATTTGTGAATTTAGCCTAAATACTGTGCTCTAATAACTGTTCCTCTCCCCATATACAGCGTAAGGCCCCGTCACACGCATCAAAATATCGTGCGATCGCATGAGCGATCGTACCCGCGCCCGTCATTTGTGCGTCACGGGCAATTCGTCGCGCACAAAGTCGTTAACCCCCGTCACACGTACTTACCTCCCGGACGACCTCGCTGTGGGCGGCGAACATCCTCTTCCTGAAGGGGGAGGGACGTGCGGCGTCACAGCGACGTCACACAGCGGCCGCCCAATAGAAGTGGAGGGGCGGAGATGAGCGGGACGTAACATCCCGCCCACCTCCTTCTTTCCGCATTGCCGGTGGGACGCAGGTAAGCTGTGTTGGTCGTTCCCGGGGTGTCACACGGAGCGATGTGTGCTGCCTTGGGAACGACGAACAACCGGCGCGCAGAAGGAGGAACGACATTATGAAAATGAGCGACGTGTCAACGAGCAACGATGAGGTGAGTATTTTTGCTCATTCACAGTCGCTCGTTGGTGTCACACGCTACGACATCTCTAACGATGCCGGATGTGCGTCACTAACTACGTGACTCCGACGACATATCGCTCGATATATCGTACCGTGTAACGCCGCCTTTAGCCAAACAGGCAATTCCTTACTACAGAATAATGTGCTGCTTGATTCCTCTGGGGGGGCATGCATCTCCTTTGAGAATAGTAGATGGGGCATGTTGAAATCCAGCTGCCTGATCCTGCCTAATCTTGACATCCAGTATTGAGGATACAAATCTCTCCACACCTAATATGCACATTTATGTCACGTCGGTTCATCCAACAACCCATGATGCTGCTGTTTGGATTTGTAAGCTATACTAATATTTTCCATTTTTTCACATTTACTGATGCGGCTTGACACTTTATTTCCAAATTCCCATCCGGAGATTGGCGTGATTATTTTTGCAAACAGAGATATAAATAAAAATTAATGTAAGAAAAATAAAATGCTGAGCACAAGATAACCAGACCTAAGTGAGCACTTGATTTATGTCTTGCTCACGAAGGAGTGTAAAGGACAGCCATAACCATTAGGGTATGTGCGCACGTTGCTTTTTACCTGCTTTTTTGCTGCTTTTTCTTCTGCGCTGTTTAATGCCAAAATGGATGTGTTCTTCTATTCAAGCAAAGTCTATGGGAATTTGGGTTTCTTGTTCACACTATGTTGTTCAAAATGCTGCCTTTTTGTGGCAGAACTTTGGTCAAAAACTCAGCTTTGCAAAACCCAAATGGCAAAAACAATTGACATGTTGCTTCTTTGAAAAGCTGAGTTTTTGACCAAAGTTCTGCCACAAAAAGGCAGCATTTTGAACAACATAGTGTGAACAAGAAACCCAAATTCCCATAGACTTTGCTTGAATAGAAGAACACATCCATTTTGGCATTAAACAGCGCAGAAGAAAAAGCAGCAAAAAAGCAGGTAAAAAGCAGGTAAAAAGCAACGTGCGCACATACCCTTAGATTACTGTCGGCCATGCACTCTTTGACCCCCTCCGCATCGCCATACGCGTGCATTCTCATCTAGATTGAGCATGCATTATCAAGAAGATTTTGTATTTTCTTTTTTTATTTATTTATATAGCGCTATTAATTCCACAGCACTTTACAGACATAATCATCACTGTCCCCATTGGGGCTCACAATCTAGAGTCCCTATCACTATGTCTTTAGAGTGTGGGAGGAAACCGAGGGAAACTCACCAAACACAGGGAGAACATACAAACTCTTTGCAGATGGTGTCCTTGGTAGGATTGAAACCTAGGACCCCAGCGCTGCAAGACTGCAGTGCTAACCACTGAGCCAACACAAGACTGCAGTGCTAACCACTGAGCCATCACAAGACTGCAGTGCTAACCACTGAGCCACAAGACTGTAATGCTAACCACTGAGCCACCACAAGACTGTAGTGCTAACCACTAAGCCACTGCAAGACTGCAGTGCTAACCACTGAGCCATCGCAAGACTGAAGTGCTAGCCACTGAGCCACCACAAGACTACAGTGCTAACCACTGAGCCACCACAAGACTGCAGTGCTAACCACTGAGCCACCACAAGACTGCCGTGCTAGCCACTGAGCCACCACAAAACTGCAGTGCTAACCACTGAGCCACCACAAGACTGAAGTGCTAACCACTGAGCCACCACAAGACTGCAGTGCTAACCACTGAGCCACCACAAGAATACAGTGCTAACCACTGAGCCACCACAAGATTGCAGTGCTAACCACTGAGCCACCACAAGACTGCAGTGCTAGCCACTGAGCCACCACAAGACTGAAGTGCTAACCACTGAGCCACCACAAGACTGCAGTGCTAACCGCTGAGCCACCACAAGACGTGCATATGTGGAAGTCCCAATGGAAAACAATCCACCAGAGTCCCGGCACTCACATCAATAAATTGGACGCATTTCAGCCCATCCCAATCTTTATAAAGCTTAAACTGGGCTGAAATGCGTCCGAGGCAATAAAGACGAACATTGCAAAAGTTATATGTGCTAGGACTCTTTTGGATTTTGCATTCTCAAGAAGAGAGGAATAAAAAAACCACACTGCCAAACACCACCCCCAAACACAAAAGGATCTGGCAGTTGGAAACCCAACTGCCCAATCCTTGTCTCCACAGATATCTGCCATAAGGAGGCCCCAATATGGACTAGACGCTCGGCTTTTTTTTGCGTCAAACACCTAATGGGTATGTCCATCTCAAGAGCTGCCTTATCTGTATGCAAGTAATTGAGACTTAGGAATGTACAGAGCAGTCCCATTGCAGCGGAGTAATTGGAAGCGCAGCCCAATATTCAGGAGCCCGGAATAAATGCCCCTAAACAATTCCATTAAAGAAAAAAATGACACACACAAACAACTTTTGAGACCATATGGTTAAAATTTAGAAGCTGATGCCGCTTCTCCGGAGCAACTGTTGTATTAAATCCTTCCAGAATTGCGGGCGGCCCAGCTGTTTCCTCTGCCGGGCGCAGTATCGGCTCGGATGCATGAAGGTAACTTGGCTCACTAAACGTTTCCTGGCAAAATCCTTAATCAAATCCCTCATATTAGCTGTAAGTGGTTCTGGAAAGGAACCAGATGGGTTTTTTTTTTTCTTTTCTCCGGGAAGATTATCCTGAATTCAATGAGGGTATTAGGAGAACAAAGCTTTCGTTGTCCGTGTCTGCACTAATGAGAGCGGCGCACACATTATTTATAGGAAGAACTGTCCTGATACGCTGCTCTTTACACGGAACGCGAGGCTTCCACCGATACCTCAATGCCATTTTGGAACCAGTGGGTACATGTTATTTTAATATAATGACACTTGTTATCCACTAGGGGCGCCCTTCTATTATCTATATAGTTACGTAAACCTCTCACGTCTCACCAATCTGAAACAAAATACCTCTCTTACCTATTTGTATTGTGTAGATAAATTAACAAGGTGCAGATCTTTCACTGAAAATGTGCAAATTTTGGTGCAGATTTCACCCAAAAGGATGAATCCACAATGAAAGTCCACAGCAATGCTGCTAATTTAAAGGGATGTCAGAAATTTGAGCAAAATACACATCTCCATTTTTATACTCTCATCATATAAGGTTGCCACTCCATAATGACATTTATGAAATCAGACAGAACCGGAGCATTTATAGGCAAATTACAAAAAGTTTATTAAGTTCTATAGCATTAAAAACATACAACAAACATTTTTTTAAAAATTCGTGGTGCGCATGCTCGTCGCGGGTATAGGTCGTCCCTCCGCCTTGCCCGGCGCTTGTATGACGGAGAAAAAATGACGTATGGCGTCTATGACAACCTGGAGTTCCGGGTGTCTCTCCTTCTCATACTGCCGGACGGGGCGGAAGTGGGCGTCTTGCCTGTGAGGCGCATGCGCCGCTAGTGCGATCCCTTTCTGACGGACATGTGGGATGACCAATGGGAACGGTTTTTAAACATATATAAGTTCCGGTTTCGGATCTGAGATCTTTAACCCGCCCTGAGGAAGCTGTGATATACAATGCGAAACGTGCGTCGGTTGGGTCCCTCTGAATAGTGAGACGCAGGTGCGAGGCTCAAGTACGATGGGTGAGTGTATGGCCTAAGGTCCTGGGATATTTTTCTCCTACTTTGAGCTTATATTTGGGCGTGTCTGGCCGCAAAATACCCTATACCTGTGATATATATATGAGCTCGCCTTGCAACCTCACCTTTCATGGGTGTTCTTTCCCCTATCAGCACTAATTTTTAAAAAAATGTTTGTTGTATGTTTTTAATGCTATAGAACTTAATAAACTTTTTGTAATTTGCCTATAAATGCTCCGGTTCTGTCTGATTTCATAATTTAAAGGGAGTCGGTGACCAGGTTTTTTCTACCTAATCTGAGAGCGACATAATGTAGGGGGAGAGACCCTGATTCCAGCGATGTGTCACTAAAGGCCACTTTACACACAGAGATAAATCTGCGGCAGATCTATGGTTGCAGTGAAATTGTGGACAATCAGTGCCAGGTTTGTGGCTGTGTATAAATGGAACAATATGTCCATGATTTTACTGCAACCACAGATCTGCCAAAGATTTATCTCTGTGTGTGACGGGGGCTTTACTGTCCCACTAAGGACACCATCTGCAAGGAGTTTGTATGGGTTTCCTCCGGGTACTCCAGTTTCCTCCCACACTCCAAAACATACTCACAGGGAATCTAGATTGTGAGCCCCAATGGGGACAGTGTTGTAAATGTATGTAAAGCGCTGTGGAATTAACAGCGTATATAAATGAATATTATTATATTATTACTGGGCTGCTTGCTGAAAATTTGAGAAAATCACTGTATTATCAACAGGAGATTATCACTGCAGGACTAGTAATAATAATATTTATTCACTTATATGGTGCTATTAATTCCACAGCGCTTTACAAACATCAGCAACACTGTCCCCATTGGGGCTCACTATGTAAGATAGTCCTACATATTCATAATAATATTTATTCACTTATATGGCACTATTAATTCCACAGCGCTTTACATACATCAGGAACACTGTCCCCATTGGGGCTCACAATCTAAGGTAGTCCTACATGTTCATAATAATATTTATTCACTTATATGGCACTATTAATTCCACAGCACTTTACATACATCAGCAACACTGTCCCCAATGGGGCTCACAATCTATGGTAGTCCTACATATTCATGAGGTCTGTGTAACTCCACCCCCACCACTGATTGGCAGCTTTCTGCTTATGCACACAGAAAGCGGCCAATCAGTGATGTGGGCGGGGTTATTCAGAGCTCAGCATTCAGAGAACTGGTCGATCTACAGCAGCAGGCATAAATATCATCACCAGCAGATAGCCCTGTGTAAACTGAGTGTGCTGCTGACAATATGATGTATGGGAGACAGAACGATCAGACTGTTAATTGTTCTGTTTCCATGGGGTAATGATGAATACTATTAGGTACCGATCAGTCAGCGACTACAGAATGACTTGGACGTAGTCGATCAGCGCTTGTGAATGGGCCAAAATCATCTCCTTTAAATGAACCATAAGACGATCTACAGTCCTTAAACCATTTCTGGAAAATAGTTACAAGAACAGACCAGGAGAGGTGCTCTTCAAAGACAAACTTGTCCTTTTAGGGGACAGTACACACAGATATTGTCATAATTTTCCATCCATCCATAGTATTACACAGGATCTGATGCAGACTGAATGGATAATGTTTAGACAGTAGCTCTACCTGCTCTTCTGGAAACCAAGTTAAAACGTGCACTGATATCTCTCTAAATGCCTGTATTTTCTACCTTTGCGTACTGATATGCAATTGACATAGGATTTAGAAGAAAGGCGCAAAATACAGGACACTCAATCATAATTTTCCATCCACGGTATTACACAGGATCTGATGCAGACTGAATGGATAATTTTTAGAAAGTAGCTCTACCTGTTCTTCTAGAAACCAAATTACAAAGTATGCTGATATTTCTCAAGGTCTGTATTTCTACTTTTGCATACTGATATGCAGTTGACATATAGGATATACAAAAAAAGAGGTGAAATATAGTACACTTAATCATAATTATCCATCCACGGTATTCCACAGGATCTGATGCAGACTAAATGGATAATTTTTAGACACTAGCTGTACCTGCTTTTCTAGAAACCAAATTATTTCAATAGATTTTTATTGATTTTCAAATTATTAAAATACAGAAAGAAAAACACTGAAGAGATTTGATTAGTCACTTGCGCGATGAGAATCAGTATATCACTTTGGTAGGAATTTGATTCAGTACACTGATAACATTCTGACAAGGTGTATCACCTGAGTTGTCATTAATAGCAAATCCCCAAATCAGGGAGAGATATAAATAATAAGAAATATTTTGTGTATTCAGGCAAGTATACAGGTAAATTACCAATTTTGGTCTCCCAACATGGAGAACTCTTAATCCTAAAAGAAAAAGGAAAAACATTTGAAGTAGGGAAAGAAGAGGAGTAAACTATAAAGTAAGAGGAAATGAGGAGAAGAAGAAGAAACACGGAGCATTGCACTTTATGTCAGGATTTGCCTATATAGAGAAGAGGATAAGAACGCCTCCCATTGAAACCAAGTCTTGGAAACTATATCTCTTTCTTGTTGGGAGCACGCGATCAGCGACTCCATACGGTAAATTGCAGCCACCTCCGCAAACCACTCCTCCATGGACGGGGGATCCAGCGATCTCCAGTGTCTGGGGATCACTGTTTTCGCAGCCTGTAATAGGTGTTTGAGCAATGATTTTTTATACTTGGATTTGGACATGGGGAACATGTATAGTAGGATTGCTTCTGGGGATGGCGGAACTAAGACACCCGTTACTTCCAGAATAGTCTTGAGAACTCCTTTCCAAAAGGCGCTCAGGGTCGGGCACGACCACCATATGTGTGTCATTGTTCCCACCTCTGCTCCGCAACGCCAGCATATATCCGGGACCCCTGGAAACCATTTATTTAATGTGATTGGAACCCTATACCACCTTGATATGATCTTATAACTTGTCTCTTGTGATTTAGATGCTATAACTGATTTATGTGAGAGGGAAAAACATTTATCCCATTGGGTTTTCGTGAAGGTTTTCTGTAATTCTGATTCCCAAGCTTTACAAAATGGGGGCAGAGAGAGAAGGTCTTTTTCAAAGAGCAATTTGTAGATGACCGAGGTCGTGTGTGGAATAATAGATTTTGTAAGGCAGAGAGATTCAAATGTTGACAAGGGGCGTATTAGTGTTCCTTTCTCCGGGATTGACGCAAAAAAGTGTTGGAGCTGATTGTATTCAAATTCGTGGCGTGGATTGGGAGGAATGTCACCTAGGATCGTGTTGATTGGTAACAGTACCCCGTTAGGAGCAACGTGGCATAGTCGTAGATCTAGAAACCAAATTATAACATGCATTGATATTCTTCTAAAGGTCTGTATCGTCTACTTTTGCATACTGATATGCAGTGGATATCCATTACACAGGATCTGATGCAGACTGAAAGGATAATTTTTAGACAGTAGATGTACCTGCTCTTCTAGAAACCAAACTAATGTCTGTATCTTCTACTTTTGCATACTGATAGGCAGTTGACATATAGGATATACAAAAAAGGGGTGAAATACAGTACACTCAATCATAATTTTCTATCCACGGTATTACACAGGATCTGATGCAGACTGAAAGGATAATTTTTAGACAGTAGAGGTACCTGCTCTTCTAGAAACCAAACTAATGTCTGTATCTTCTACTTTTGCATACTGATAGGCAGTTGACATATAGGATATACAAAAAAGGGGTGAAATACAGTACACTCAATCATAATTTTCTATCCACGGTATTACACAGGATCTGATGCAGACTGAAAGGATAATTTTTAGACAGTAGAGGTACCTGCACTTCTAGAAACCAAACTAATGTCTGTATGTTCTACTTTTGCATACTGATATGCAGTTGACATATAGGATATACAAAAAAAGAGGTGAAATATAGTACACTTAATCATAATTATCCATCCACGGTATTCCACAGGATCTGATGCAGACTGAATGGATAATTTTTAGACACTAGCTGTACCTGCTTTTCTAGAAAACAAATTATAACATGCATTGATATTCTTCTAAAGGTCTGTATCGTCTACTTTTGCATACTGATATGCAGTGGATATCCATTACACAGGATCTGATGCAGACTGAATGGATAATGTTTAGACTAGATCTACCTGCTCTTCTAGAAACCAAATGAAAACATGCACTGATATTTCTCTAAATGCCTGTATTTTCTACTTTTGCATACGGATATGCAATTGACATAGGATATAGAAGAAAGGAGCAAAATACAGTACACTCAATCATAATTTTCTATCTACGGTATTACACAGGATCTGATGCAGACTGAAAGGATAATTTTTAGACAGTAGAGGTACCTGCTCTTCTAGAAACCAAACTAATGTCTGTATCTTCTACTTTTGCATACTGATAGGCAGTTGACATATAGGATATACAAAAAAGGGGTGAAATACAGTACACTCAATCATAATTTTCTATCCACGGTATTACACAGGATCTGATGCAGACTGAAAGGATAATTTTTAGACAGTAGAGGTACCTGCACTTCTAGAAACCAAACTAATGTCTGTATGTTCTACTTTTGCATACTGATATGCAGTTGACATATAGGATATACAAAAAAAGAGGTGAAATATAGTACACTTAATCATAATTATCCATCCACGGTATTCCACAGGATCTGATGCAGACTGAATGGATAATTTTTAGACACTAGCTGTACCTGCTTTTCTAGAAAACAAATTATAACATGCATTGATATTCTTCTAAAGGTCTGTATCGTCTACTTTTGCATACTGATATGCAGTGGATATCCATTACACAGGATCTGATGCAGACTGAATGGATAATGTTTAGACTAGATCTACCTGCTCTTCTAGAAACCAAATGAAAACATGCACTGATATTTCTCTAAATGCCTGTATTTTCTACTTTTGCATACTGATATGCAATTGACATAGGATATAGAAGAAAGGAGCAAAATACAGTACACTCAATCATAATTTTCCATCCACGGTATTACACAGGATCTGATGCAGACTGAAAGGATAATTTTTAGACAGTAGATGTACCTGCTCTTCTAGAAACCAAACTAATGTCTGTATCTTCTACTTTTGCATACTGATAGGCAGTTGACATATAGGATATACAAAAAAGGGGTGAAATACAGTACACTCAATCATAATTTTCTATCCACGGTATTACACAGGATCTGATGCAGACTGAAAGGATAATTTTTAGACAGTAGAGGTACCTGCACTTCTAGAAACCAAACTAATGTCTGTATGTTCTACTTTTGCATACTGATATGCAGTTGACATTTAGGATATACAAAAAAGGGGTGAAATACAGTACACTCAATCATAATTTTCCATCCACGGTATTACTCTGGATCTGATGCAGACTGAAAGGATAATTTTTAGACAGTAGGTCTACCTGCTCTTCTAGAAACCAAACTAATGTCTGTATCTTCTACTTTTTTATACTGATATGGAGTTGACATCCAATAGGACATAAAAAAGAGGAGTGAAATACAGTACACTCAGATAATGTCATAATTTTTCATCCATGGTGTTACAAGGATCTGATACGGACTGAATGGATAATTTTTAGACAGTAGCTCTACCTGCTCTTCTAGAAACCAAATTAAAACGTGCACTGATATCTCTCTAAATGCCTGTATTTTCTACTTTTGCATACTGATATGCAATTGACATAGGATATAGAAGAAAGGAGCAAAATACAGTACACTCAATCATAATTTTCTATCTACGGTATTACACAGGATCTGATGCAGACTGAAAGGATAATTTTTAGACAGTAGAGGTACCTGCTCTTCTAGAAACCAAACTAATGTCTGTATCTTCTACTTTTGCATACTGATAGGCAGTTGACATATAGGATATACAAAAAAGGGGTGAAATACAGTACACTCAATCATAATTTTCTATCCACGGTATTACACAGGATCTGATGCAGACTGAAAGGATAATTTTTAGACAGTAGAGGTACCTGCACTTCTAGAAACCAAACTAATGTCTGTATGTTCTACTTTTGCATACTGATATGCAGTTGACATATAGGATATACAAAAAAAGAGGTGAAATATAGTACACTTAATCATAATTATCCATCCACGGTATTCCACAGGATCTGATGCAGACTGAATGGATAATTTTTAGACACTAGCTGTACCTGCTTTTCTAGAAAACAAATTATAACATGCATTGATATTCTTCTAAAGGTCTGTATCGTCTACTTTTGCATACTGATATGCAGTGGATATCCATTACACAGGATCTGATGCAGACTGAATGGATAATGTTTAGACTAGATCTACCTGCTCTTCTAGAAACCAAATGAAAACATGCACTGATATTTCTCTAAATGCCTGTATTTTCTACTTTTGCATACTGATATGCAATTGACATAGGATATAGAAGAAAGGAGCAAAATACAGTACACTCAATCATAATTTTCCATCCACGGTATTACACAGGATCTGATGCAGACTGAAAGGATAATTTTTAGACAGTAGATGTACCTGCTCTTCTAGAAACCAAACTAATGTCTGTATCTTCTACTTTTGCATACTGATAGGCAGTTGACATATAGGATATACAAAAAAGGGGTGAAATACAGTACACTCAATCATAATTTTCTATCCACGGTATTACACAGGATCTGATGCAGACTGAAAGGATAATTTTTAGACAGTAGAGGTACCTGCACTTCTAGAAACCAAACTAATGTCTGTATGTTCTACTTTTGCATACTGATATGCAGTTGACATTTAGGATATACAAAAAAGGGGTGAAATACAGTACACTCAATCATAATTTTCCATCCACGGTATTACTCTGGATCTGATGCAGACTGAAAGGATAATTTTTAGACAGTAGGTCTACCTGCTCTTCTAGAAACCAAACTAATGTCTGTATCTTCTACTTTTTTATACTGATATGGAGTTGACATCCAATAGGACATAAAAAAGAGGAGTGAAATACAGTACACTCAGATAATGTCATAATTTTTCATCCATGGTGTTACAAGGATCTGATACGGACTGAATGGATAATTTTTAGACAGTAGCTCTACCTGCTCTTCTAGAAACCAAATTAAAACGTGCACTGATATCTCTCTAAATGCCTGTATTTTCTACTTTTGCATACTGATATGCAGTTGACATCCATTACACAGGATCCGATGCAGACTGAATGGATAATTTTTAGACAGTAGCTCTACCTGCTCTTCTAGAAACCAAATTCTTAGTTTTGCTGCGTGTTTGTATCAGAGCCATAACGTTCCCTGTTAGAACCAATCTATCTCTGCCGTAGACCACTCTGTGTACAGATTTTGCTTCCTTGCTCTGTAGCAGCGCGATTCCCTCGGCAGTGAAATCAGCACAGATGTGTTCTGTCATTTCCGAGAGGATAGAGAAACTGCTACGTGTTGTGCATGAGACGCGTGGAGCCAGGGAGCCGTGATGCATGATAATGTGCGCACAGAATTCAACCACGGTGACCCCCCCCCAAAGGATCAGAGACTTCAAATAATGCAGCAAAAAAATCAGGTTAGCCGAGGTAAGGCGATCGCGATTGAAATTAAAACGACAGGGGAAATGATAAAAGCCAAAAGGAGATCCTTAAATTAGAAAAATGGCAAATGTAATCTATTAGGGTAAAACTGAGCCAGCAAAAAGGGTTCTCAAGCACTGGGCTCTTCATTGTATACGAGACTGGGTCCTGCAAACCCCGTTTACAAGCGATTAGCACAATTGAAGGTCTATCTTCATCACCAACCTTTTTTTAAATGATGCCAATGTATCTAAAATTAAATTTAAACAATGGAGAAAAACGTGCATTAAAAGGGTTTTCCCAAGAATAATTTTTTATTAATTACCCACCACGGGTCCTATGTCCCACGCGTGACCACTGCTCCGTTTACATCAACAGTGTGTGTAGAGCCCCTGAAGCCATCAGAGAGCTACAAGGTACTGCATCCCCACCAGGATGCAGGGCCTACCCCCAGGGACCCAGAAGACCAGTGTCGGTAACACCAAAACATTCCAGTTATCCCTGTTTTAGTCCCCAAAAATTCCCCAAAGACTGGAGACAGGCTAGGGTGGGACCCAATGGATGGCCACCTAGAGGGTGGAGCCGATCCAGTCCACTAGACAACCAGGTGGGAGGGGCAGACAGTAGAGAGTCAGTAGTTGGTTGGTGACAGTGAAAAAGAGTGGAAGCACTGACAGGAGTGTGACGGTGACCTGAGGGCCCAGGCGGTTGGTTGCTGGTGGAGTACTCCCGGAACCATAGCACCAACGGGGTACAGAATCCTAGGTCAGGCAAACCCTCCAGGCAGACCTTTATTATTATTATTATTATTATTATTATTGTTTATTTATAGAGCACCATTGATTCCATGGTGCTGTACATGAGGGGGTTACATACAGAATACATATACACGTTACAATGGACAGACTAGCACAGAGGGAAGAGGGCCCTGCCCTTGCGGGCTTACATCCTAAAGGATTTTGGGGAGGAGACAGTAGGTGGGGTGTAGGTTGGGCGGCAGCTCCGCACGGTGGTGGGGCGGCAGCTCCGCACGGTGGTGGGGCGGCAGCTCCGCACGGTGGTGGGGCGGCAGCTCCGCACGGTGGTGGGGCGGCAGCTCCGCACGGTGGTGGGGCGGCAGCTCCGCACGGTGGTGGGGCAGTGAGGTCATTGTAGATTATAGGCATTTCTGAACAGATGAGTTTTCAGGGTCCGTTTGAAGTTTGCAAGTGTAGTAGATAGTCTGACGTGTTGAGGCAGTGAGTTCCAGGAGACTGGGGATGCTCGGGAGAAGTCTTGGAGTCGGTTGCATGAGGAGCGAATGAGAGAGGAGGAGAGAAGGAGATCTTGGGAGGACCGGAGGTTACGTTTTGGAGTGTAGCGAGAGATTAGTTCAGAGATATATGGAGGAGACAGATTATGGATAGCTTTGTAGGTCAGGGTTAGTAGTTTGAATTGGATACGATAGAAGAGACCTGATAAAATCTGCACTGTGAGGGGACCATAAAGGGCCTCACTGACCTTGAAGTTCGGGACACAGTAGCAACGGGAGAACCGGGGAACAGGACCTGAGACTCCAACCCCACAGGGTTCACGCTACCGTCATACGGACTGAAGTGGAAGACCACCGGGAGGGGACCCCCAGACGCTCCAAGCCACGGGGACCCACCAACCAGAGACTGGAGCAGGGGAAAAAAGCCACCAGGTCACTACATCGGCACTGGGACTAAGGGGACCCGAGGTTAAAACCAGCCTTCCTCGGGTAACCAGTTCACCAGAGACTGTGAGTAGAGACACCAGTTATACTGCAACCCCTTGTGTGGCCTACCTTCTTTCCACACCCATCAACATCACCATCCTCTGGGGCCCAGCTCTGCTTGTGGAGGGCCCAACATCCAGGCTGCCACCAATACCAGCCCCAGTAATGAGAACTGTGCAGCGGCGGCTCCATCTACATATCCGCAACACGCAAGTGGCGTCACGTTATAAACTTTATTCTAACCTCCCTTGTAAATATAACCCTTTTAAAAAGCTTTCCCAGGGTCACGGAAGCGGGCAACGGCCACAGCACATCCGTGACACAGCATCCCCGTTCATATACGGCCCGGGACCGAGGACCCCATAACCCTGCGTGACACATGTGCGTGCATGGCCACCGCAAATGGAGCAATGGTCACACGTGGGCATTGATGCTCTATTTACACAAAGATATGGGAAGCCAGCAATCAGGACCCACAGATCATATACCCTGGGTGTAGGTGACAATATATAGATTATATTGATGTCCCCTATGTTAAAAATAAAACTTAATGGGCTCAGGGTTTTGGAAGAAATAAAAAAATAAAAAAATGCACACCTCCTATAATGGTGCCGCTCCGTCAAACTAGGTATTGTGTCCTCTGCTGGTCTCTTGGAATCAAAATCAAGTGGGGAAAGGGGGCATCAAATAATTACTGCAGACAATCAGCAGTCACTGATTGGCTGCAGCAGAACCGGAAGAAGCATCAGTGGCCGCTTATTAACAGTGGCAATCACATGAAGCCTCCCGCCTGATGTTGATGACATGAGACCGGCGGGGGACACAGTTCAGGAGGGGAGTATAGTATTTTTATTTTTTACTTCTTACAACACTCTGAGTCAATTAAACAGGTTAACCCGGACATTGTAGTTTTTTTTGTTATGGGGCTAAGACCTTACAAGCAGGAAGTTGCTAAGTTCCCGCTTGTTCTGCCGCGTGACGATCTCTGCCGGCTCAGGCTACGATCCTTCGGCTTCATTTGACCTCACGTCAACGGAACACCACTTTTTTCCATGCTGCTCTGTCGACGGTGCATCATTGCCAATGTCACGCTGATTGACGGCCGGCTCCATGCAGTTAGACAGCTGTCAATCAGAAGTGACATCCCACCATCAAAATAGAGAGAGAAGCTGCTCTGTCAAAGTGACGTCACCGGGAAAATCACCGGCAGGAGTGGTCTATTACCACTTGGAGATGGCACAAATCGTTGCAGTTTAATTGTCACGGTAGGTATGGGGAAGTATCAAGCAAGCGGCAAAAGATAAAGGGAAGGGGCCTCCTGCGTGTAGGGAAGGGGGAGATGGTGACCCCTGACCAAACCTACTGCTGGTCCCTGAGGTCCCTCACCAACCTAGATAAGTTTCGCACCTATGCGCCGAGCCGAATACCTGACCCTACGTATCTCTAGTGCTGGTCCCTGGGGTCCCTCACCACCCTAGATAGGTTCTGAACCTATGTGCCAAGCAGGATACCTGACCCTAGTGTTGGGCCCTAAATAGGGAACAGATGGGATGAGCTCTTCTTCAACCCCACTAAACGCTAAAGAAAAACGCAAGGGGGACACACGGAGGAAAATGCATGAACTACTTATCCACAGATGACACAGGAGTACAAGCCACCTGCTTGCAACTAGAGCTTGAATAAATAATCTCACCAGTACCAGACAAGGGAAGATGGGAGTATTAAAGCACCTAGAGAATACTGATAATCAGCAGCTGGATGGAAGACGAGCTCCTGCTGGGTCCAAAATGGGGAGAGATGAATCCAGCAGGAAAGCCACCTATACCAATGAATACTGACAGCAGGGGCAATAGAAAGTCAGAGAGCATTCTGCGCAATCAAACACTGTGACCTTCTATTGCCAGAAACCACATGACTGTCATCTGTGACATAGAACAGGGAGCTAAATAAGTTCTTAGCCCTATAGGGAAAAAGAAACAAAATCCAGGATAATTCCTTTAAGGTTATCTTATAAAGTAGATGACCACCCATTTACGTTATTTAATGAAATCTCCATCATTCAGTGTTTCTCTCCAGACCCAGTGTCTCCACTATGCCAGACTGCAAGCAATCCCGGATTCTGTCTGATCCTGCACTCACACATTTTTTTTATCTTTCCATGGTCTCCACTATGCCAGACTACAAGCAATCCCGATTGTGCCCGATCCTGCACTCACACATTTTTGTATTTTTCCGTGGTCTCCACTATACCAGACTACAAGCAATCCTGATTGTGCCCGATCCTGTACTCACACATTTTTTTATCTTTCCATGGTCTCCACTATGCCAGACTACAAGCAATCCCGATTGTGCCCGATCCTGCACTCACACATTTTTGTATCTTTCCGTGGTCTCCACTATGCCAGACTACAAGCAATCCCGATTGTGCCCGATCCTGCACTCACACATTTTTTTATCTTTCCATGGTCTCCACTATGCCAGACTACAAGCAATCCCGATTGTGCCCGATCCTGCACTCACACATTTTTTTATCTTTCTGTTATGTATATACCGTATGTGAGGCAAATCCCGGGATATGAAGATGAATTATGACTTCCAGTCATAATCGCTCATCACTCCCTGGCAGTGCCCCCTCCCTTCTTGTTCTCAATGTCCAGCATCTGTGAAGGTGTTACACCTCCATGGCCATCTCCTGTGATATGGAGATGAGATGATGTGGGAACAATGGACACAGGATGACTCCCTGCCGTGACCCTGTGGTAGGAGCTGCTAGCTAATTAGCAAGGCTATGGAACTAGCCAGACAGAACGACTCCAGTAAAAAATGGTTCATATCTCGCAAGCCATATTTCCGATAAATATGGCAACCATAAAAATGGTGTCTCCGCATGCGGACGATGCCGGCACACCCTTTTTATGGGAGCAGGACATTGGGAAATGCCCCAGGCGTGATATCAGCCAATGGGGAACTGGCAGACAGGTCATGAGTCCCCTCGTTCTGTAGCTAAATTCATAACTGTCACAATGAGAGCATTGGCGTCCGCCTACGACGCTCCCAGGCAAAGTTATGGCCCATATTCCATGTTGTGGATTGTCCATAACTCAAGCCAGGGGTGGAGCAGTGCTCCCTCTGAGGTCACTAAGGTAGGAGGGGACCTGGATTTGCCCAGGTTGATAACCCTACTTCGGCCATTTTCCAGTGTTCTTTCGCTGGGGGTCACGTGTAGGAAACATCTGTGGGAGTTCCTGGAAACCTGGTCTACAGCGCCCCCCTGTGGCCAGACGCACAAGGTAACTGATTGAATTGCATACCTGTTTGTAAAACATGCTTTATCTGTAACTGTACTCTGACATATGTATATTCTGTAGATTCCCTATTGTATATATTGTAGTTTCTAGTGTGCTTTAGGCTGATTAAATTATATAATTAATCTTGGGCTGTTCTGTTATCTCGATCTTGAATCCCACGTCTGTGTGTTCGGCTAATAGTTACCGTAAATCGGTTGGTGGCAGCGAATTGTGCCAAGGATTATTGTGGGGAGGCCAGTGAGATTCGGGGAGATTTTATATATTCCGCCCGCGGAGGTTGGGGGAATATATACCTTACTCTCACCGGGGACCCTTCAATAATCGGCATAAGTAGTATAGCGGCCTCCTTGCTTATTGTCGGGCAATTCCATAATTGGCCTGACTATAAGAGGGGCGCTAGAGAGCGCGTCACGTGCTCTGTCTGTCGGTCGGGAGGTATAAAGGAGGGGTGACCCCCACTTGTTACCCCCCGATTGTGACGTACTGGTAGCCAGCGCGGGGGATTTCTGAGTGACCCCCCCGGTGGTTTGTGACATATTGGTGGCAAGCGGTGGGATCGAGATAATAGTGTGTGTGAGTGTGAGACCCATACTCCCAGACACTAAAGACTGCCTGCAGCAGCTGTGGCTGCTGGGGTCTTCAGACTAGCTCAACACTAGAGTGTCAGAGTGCAGATACTGTAAGGTGTGTGGAGGCATCAGGTGTCAGTTCTGTGTCAGTGACCAAAAGTCTGCAAGAATGGCTGATGGCACCAGGAGCAGAGCTATGCAACTGGCCAATGCTAAGGCAGGAGCCGAAGAGAGGGAGGACGGTGCTGTGGACAGCAATGAGGAGGTTGCCCACGAGTCCTCCAGGAGCTCGACGCCAGAAAACCGTTCTGCCGAGGACATTGCACAACCTGGCAATTATGGACAAGATGAGGAGCAGCTCACCCAAGGTTCCTCAACGAGCCAGATGCCAGCCCTCCGCTCTGAAAGGGACAGTGAATCGCCTAGCTCTGCAGCGTGCCGCAGATCACCACGTGCCATTCCACCGAGCCTGGGAGGCTCGGATAGCCTTCTTCAAATGGCTATGGCCCTTCTCCAGGCTGGAGACCAGAAGGGCTACAAGGAACTCCTGGCAGAGCGCAGGGCAGAGCGGCAGGCAGCGCGTGACGCTGAGGCTGCGGAGCGGCACGCAGAGCGTGAGGCTGCGGAGCGAGAGCGGCAGGCAGCGCGTGAAGAGCGAGAGCGAGAGCAACAGGCAGACCGTGACTACCAGCTGCAGCTAGCTCAGCTCCGGCCCTCATCAGCCACACGTGACCTTCGAGACACCCAACTTCCAAAGGTCCGTGTTGAGGACTTCCCAGTGCTGGAGAAGGATGGAGACTTGGACTCTTTCTTGACTGCTTTTGAACGGACTTGCCTGCAGCACCATCTGGACAAGGACCAGTGGGCCAAATACCTGACCCCCCGTTTAAGGGGTAAGGCCCTGGATATCCTTGGGGACTTGCCTGCTGAGGCAGATCAGGGCTACGACACCATCAAGCGGGCCCTGATCCAACAGTACAACCTCACTCCGGAGTCCTACCGCAAGAAGTTCCGGACCCTGCAGAAGGGACCAAAGGACTCCTGGGCTGACCACCGGCGGGCACTTGCCCGAGCTGCCGACCACTGGACCCAAGGCCTGCAGCTTTCCACCGGACCAGAGATCCTGGACTTGGTCATCACGGAGCAACTCTTGTGGAACTGCCCTGAGGATCTCCGCCAGTTCATCCGAGACCAGAAGCCAAAGGGGTCCACGGCTACAGCTGCCCTGGCCGATGACTACACCAACAATCGGGCTCCTGAGGCCAGGAGAGCAGCCACCAGCAGCACCTGGAGAGGGGGTAAGATGAATTCTGCGACTGCCCCACCTGCCCCTAGACTGCAGGGGGTGTCCCCCTCAACTCCCCTCTCCAGGCCCGTGGCAGAGCCAAGACGGTGCCACCAGTGCAACCTACCTGGACACTTCAAGGCCATGTGCCCTCAGCGTCCCAAGGTCCCGGCTCCGTCCCCGTCCCAAGGGCCGCCCAAGGTGTATTGTGTGGGTGGGGGTGGTGGTAGGTCCCTGGACAGCTTCCAACCTGTCACCGTCGGCCGGTCTGTGACCATAGGACTGCGAGACAG
This sequence comes from Anomaloglossus baeobatrachus, assembly GCF_048569485.1. Lineage (NCBI taxonomy): Eukaryota > Metazoa > Chordata > Amphibia > Anura > Aromobatidae > Anomaloglossus > Anomaloglossus baeobatrachus. Next base: position 148,956,313 of record NC_134363.1, on the reverse strand, counting down.
CGCCTCGGAGGTGACTCTGGTGCGGCCTGAGATGGTGTCCCCCCAAGACTTGATCCCTGGAAAAACCCTCGCTGTCTCCGGGATTGGAGGCATTGACCCGGCGCTGCCTGTTGCTGACATTTATGTGGACTGGGGCGCAGGGCGAGGGGTGAGGGAGGTGGGGGTAACTGATCGGATCCCCGCAAACGTGCTACTTGGGACAGATTTGGGGCAGATAACCTCCCAGTTTGGGCCCCAACCAAGGGCTGAACCTTCAGCCAGTACTGACATGCCTCCGGACAATGTTAATGTGTTATCTATGAATGATGTAAGGGAAGAGGGAGTGAACTCTGATATTTCTGCTTGCATAGACACCATAGACACACACACAGCTGCAGCTGTGACAGGGGAGGGGGTCAGAGAAAGGTGTGACAATGCCTCTACAAGTAATCAGCCTGTGAGCTGGGATCTGTTGCCCTCTGCAGGGATAAGCAGAGAGCAGGGTGCTGCAGGGGGAGGACCAGTGTGTGGGGTGGGGGCTACCACAGCAAATGTGGGGTCCCCAGAGATTTCACAGCGGGGTTCTGTTGCTGCAGGAGGGGAACAGGCAGGTGAGATTGGGGCCGGTCCAGGAGCGGAAGTGCTCCCAGGTAAGATCTCGGTGCATGGTTCCCCCACAACCGGGGTGTCAGGAAGCCAGGTAGGTCTGCCTGAACCGGCGACTTGGTCAGGAACGGAGGAGGAGCAGGCACGACCCACGGTCGCAGTGGCTGTGGCCGCTGTCACCCGCAGTGGGAGTGCTGGAAGCCAAGGGGCCTCCCGGAGGTCCGATAGCTCTTCCCCTTCTGACCAAGTGGCAGCCGAGTCAGGTGGAGGCCAGGACACAGGTCCCGGGGTACTGACCGAAGATGTGACAGTCTCGTCGATTCTGGCCACATCTAGTCAGGGGTTTCAGGCAGCGTTAGAAGCTGACGACAGCCTGAAAGCTCTTAAGGAGCAGGCGGCACAGCCTCCCTCGGACTCGGACCCGGAGCGAGTGGTCTGGGACCAAGGACGGCTGTACCGGGCCACGGTCCAGCAGGGTTCACCGGAGGCGTGGCCCAGGGACCGACAGTTGGTGGTACCCTATCCGTTCCGGACGGAGTTGTTGCGGATCGCACATGAGATTCCGATGGCCGGACACCTAGGGATCGCTAAGACCAAGGCCAGGTTAAACCAGCATTTCTACTGGCCAAAAATGGGGGCCGATGTGGCTGCCTACTGCCGTTCGTGTGAAACCTGTCAGAGAGTGGGGAAGGCGGGGCCACGCCCCAAAGCCCCACTGGTATCTCTGCCCATCATCGATGAGCCTTTCAGGAGGGTGGCTGTGGATCTGGTCGGCCCGCTGGCCATCCCCAGCAGCTCCGGGAAACGCTTCATACTGACGGTAGTGGACTATGCCACCCGGTACCCAGAAGCAGTGGCCTTGTCGTCCATTCGGGCTGACAAGGTGGCCACCGCATTGCTGGAGATTTTCTCCCGAGTGGGTTTTCCCCAGGAAATGCTCACTGACCGGGGGACCCAATTCATGTCCCAGCTGATGGAGGCCCTCTGTAAGCAAGTCCAGGTGCGACATCTGGTGGCCAGCCCGTACCATCCACAGACTAATGGCCTGTGCGAGCGGTTCAATGGCACCTTAAAGCAGATGCTTAAGATGTTGGTCGACTCCCATGGGCGTGACTGGGAGCGGTATCTCCCACACCTGTTATTTGCTTACCGGGAGGTTCCACAGGCCTCAACAGGATTCTCACCGTTTGAGCTCCTGTACGGGCGACGTGTGCGGGGCCCCCTGGCTCTGGTGAAAGAGGCTTGGGAAGGGGATTTGGCCACCCCTGGAGTGTCGGTTATCGAGTATGTCATGCGCTTCCGGGACAAAATGCAGGCCTTGACGCAACTGGTACACGACAATATGGCTCAAGCCCAGGCCGATCAGAAGCGTTGGTACGACCAGAACGCTTGTGAGAGGACCTACCAAGTGGGTCAAAAGGTGTGGGTACTGGTCCCCGTACCACAGGACAAGCTTCAGGCAGCCTGGGAAGGCCCATACCTCGTGTACCAGCAGCTCAACCCTGTGACGTACCTGGTCACCCTGGACCCTGCCCGTGGAAGGCGGAAGCCCTTCCATGTGAACATGATGAAGGCACATCACGAGCGGGAGGCATGTGCACTCCCTGTATGCAACCTGCCCGAGGAGGGAGAAGCGGAAACCCTCTTGGATATGCTAGCCCAGGTTAGGGCAGGCGGATCCATTGAGGATGTGGAGGTTGGCCACCAGCTCTTGGAGGACCAACGGTCCCAGCTGTGGGCCACCCTCCTCCCCTTCCGGGGGTTGTTTACCAACCAGCCCGGAAGGACTGACTTGGCTGTCCATCACGTGGACACTGGGGATCATCCCCCGATCCGGCGTTCAGCATATCGGGTCTCCCTGGAGGTGCAGCAACACATGCGCCAGGAGATTGACGAGATGCTGAAGCTGGGGGTGATCCAGGCATCCAACAGCGCTTGGGCCTCGCCTGTAGTCCTCGTCCCTAAGAAGGACCGAACCACTCGGTTCTGCGTGGACTACAGGGGGCTCAATGCTGTCACGGTCGCCGATGCGTACCCAATGCCACGCATCGATGACCTGCTCGATCAGTTGGCCGGGGCTCAGTACCTGACCATCATGGATCTGAGCCGGGGATATTGGCAGATCCCCCTGACTCGCAAGGCCAGGGAACGCTCTGCCTTTATTACCCCATTTGGACTGTACGAGTCCACGGTGATGCCATTCGGGATGAGGAATGCCCCTGCCACTTTCCAGCGGATGGTCAACACCCTGCTCAAGGGACTTGAAGGGTACGCGGCCGCGTACCTGGATGACATTGCCGTCTTCAGTCCCACCTGGGAGGACCACCTAGAGCATCTAGCACAGGTGCTCAGGCGGATCCACCAGGCAGGTTTGACCATCAAGCCGGGAAAGTGTCAGCTGGCCATGAGCGAGGTCCAGTACCTCGGTCACCGGGTAGGTGGGAGAACACTGAAGCCCGAGCCTGAGAAAGTGGAGGCCATCGCATCCTGGCCCACCCCCAGGACCAAGAAGCAGGTGATGTCCTTCTTGGGGACCGCTGGGTACTATAGGAGGTTTGTTCCACGCTATAGTAGCCTGGCAAAGCCCTTGACGGACCTCACCAAGAAGAAGCTGCCCTCTGCAGTCGATTGGACAATGGACTGCGAGACAGCCTTCCGGGCCCTAAAGGACGCCCTGTCCAGCCCGCCCGTGCTACAGGCAGCCGACTTCACGCGGCCGTTTGTAGTACAGACCGACGCCAGTGACTTCGGCCTCGGTGCGGTGCTCAGCCAGGTGGACTCTGCGAGCCAAGAGCACCCAGTCTTGTACCTGAGCAGGAAGCTGTTACCAAGGGAAGTGGCCTATTCCACGATGGAGAAGGAGTGCCTGGCCATAGTGTGGGCCCTGCAGCGTCTGCAACCCTATCTATACGGGCGCCACTTCATCGTGGAGACGGACCACAATCCCCTCAGCTGGTTGCACACCGTCTCTGGGACGAATGGGCGATTGTTGCGATGGAGCCTTGCACTCCAGCAATACAACTTCACCATTCGCCACAAAAGGGGCCGTGACCACGGTAACGCAGACGGGCTGTCCCGACAAGGAGAGGTCGCGGACGGGCGCACGGGGGAACACCGGAGTGTGCTGCCCCCTAGCGCCCTCAAAAGGGGGGAGGTGTGAGGCAAATCCCGGGATATGAAGATGAATTATGACTTCCAGTCATAATCGCTCATCACTCCCTGGCAGTGCCCCCTCCCTTCTTGTTCTCAATGTCCAGCATCTGTGAAGGTGTTACACCTCCATGGCCATCTCCTGTGATATGGAGATGAGATGATGTGGGAACAATGGACACAGGATGACTCCCTGCCGTGACCCTGTGGTAGGAGCTGCTAGCTAATTAGCAAGGCTATGGAACTAGCCAGACAGAACGACTCCAGTAAAAAATGGTTCATATCTCGCAAGCCATATTTCCGATAAATATGGCAACCATAAAAATGGTGTCTCCGCATGCGGACGATGCCGGCACACCCTTTTTATGGGAGCAGGACATTGGGAAATGCCCCAGGCGTGATATCAGCCAATGGGGAACTGGCAGACAGGTCATGAGTCCCCTCGTTCTGTAGCTAAATTCATAACTGTCACAATGAGAGCATTGGCGTCCGCCTACGACGCTCCCAGGCAAAGTTATGGCCCATATTCCATGTTGTGGATTGTCCATAACTCAAGCCAGGGGTGGAGCAGTGCTCCCTCTGAGGTCACTAAGGTAGGAGGGGACCTGGATTTGCCCAGGTTGATAACCCTACTTCGGCCATTTTCCAGTGTTCTTTCGCTGGGGGTCACGTGTAGGAAACATCTGTGGGAGTTCCTGGAAACCTGGTCTACAGCGCCCCCCTGTGGCCAGACGCACAAGGTAACTGATTGAATTGCATACCTGTTTGTAAAACATGCTTTATCTGTAACTGTACTCTGACATATGTATATTCTGTAGATTCCCTATTGTATATATTGTAGTTTCTAGTGTGCTTTAGGCTGATTAAATTATATAATTAATCTTGGGCTGTTCTGTTATCTCGATCTTGAATCCCACGTCTGTGTGTTCGGCTAATAGTTACCGTAAATCGGTTGGTGGCAGCGAATTGTGCCAAGGATTATTGTGGGGAGGCCAGTGAGATTCGGGGAGATTTTATATATTCCGCCCGCGGAGGTCGGGGGAATATATACCTTACTCTCACCGGGGACCCTTCAATAATCGGCATAAGTAGTATAGCGGCCTCCTTGCTTATTGTCGGGCAATTCCATAATTGGCCTGACTATAAGAGGGGCGCTAGAGAGCGCGTCACGTGCTCTGTCTGTCGGTCGGGAGGTATAAAGGAGGGGTGACCCCCACTTGTTACCCCCCGATTGTGACGTACTGGTAGCCAGCGCGGGGGATTTCTGAGTGACCCCCCCGGTGGTTTGTGACACCGTATATTTGGTAGGTTAGTACAAAAAAAAAATGAGCAACAGAAAAATACAGAAAATAATTCAAATGTGGATTGCTAAAGAAGGGAATTTTGTTACTTACCGTAAATTCCTTTTCTTCTAGCTCCAATTGGGAGACCCAGACGATTGGGTGTATAGCTACTGCCTCCGGAGGCCACACAAAGTATTACACTAAAAAGTGTAAGGCCCCGCCCCTTCTGCATATACACCCCCCGTGGGATCACGGGCTCCTCAGTTTTAGTGCAAAAGCAAGAAGGAGGAAAGCCAATAACTGGTTAAACAAATTCAATCCGAAGGAACATCGGAGAACTGAAACCATTCAACATGAACAACATGTGTACCCGAAAAAACCAAAAATCCCGAAGGAAACAGGGCGGGTGCTGGGTCTCCCAATTGGAGCTAGAAGAAAAGGAATTTACGGTAAGTAACAAAATTCCCTTCTTCTTCGGCGCTCCATTGGGAGACCCAGACGATTGGGACGTCCAAAAGCAGTCCCTGGGTGGGTAAATTAATACCTCAAGTTAGGGCCGTAAAACAGCCCTTCCCTACATGGAGGCAACCGCCGCCTGCAGGACTCTTCTACCTAGGCTGGCATCCGCCTAAGCGTAGGTATGCACCTGATAATGCTTGGGAAAGTGTGCAGACTCGACCAGGTAGCTGCCTGGCACACCTGCTGAGCCGTAGCCTGGTGCCGTAATGCCCAGGACGCACCCACGGCTCTGGTAGAATGGGCCTTCAGCCCTGATGGAACCGGAAGCCCAGCCGAACGGTAGGCTTCAAGAATTGGTTCCTTGATCCATCGAGCCAGGGTGGATTTGGAAGCCTGCGACCCTTTACGCTGACCAGAGTCAAGTACAAAGAGTGCATCCGAGCGGCGCAGGGGCGCCGTGCGGGAAATGTAGATTCTGAGTGCTCTCACCAGATCCAACAAATGCAAATCCATTTCATATCGATGAACTGGATGAGGACAAAAGGAAGGTAAGGAGATATCCTGATTGAGAAGAAAGGGGGATACCACCTTAGGGAGAAACTCCGGAATCAGGCGCAGCACTACCTTGTCTTGGTGAAACACCAGGAAGGGAGCTTTGGCTGACCGCGCTGCTAGTTCGGACACTCTCCGAAGAGATGTGACCGCTACCAGAAAGGCCACTTTCTGTGAAAGTCGAGAAAGTGAAACATCCCTCAGAGGCTCGAAGGACGGCTTCTGGAGAGCAATTAGTACCCTGTTCAGATCCCATGGGTCTAACGGCCTCTTGTACGGAGGGACAATGTGACAAACCCCCTGCAGGAACGTGCGTACCTGAGGAAGTCGTGCTAGGCGCTTCTGAAAGAATACAGACAGCGCTGGGACTTGTCCTTTAAGGGAGCCGAGCGACAAACCTTTTTCCAAACCAGAGCAGGAAGGAAAGAAAAGTAGGCAATGCAAATGGCCAGGGAGACACTCCCTGAGCAGAGCACTAAGATAAGAATATCTTCCACATCCTGTGGTAGATCTTGGCAGACGTCGGCTTCCTAGCCCGTCTCATGGTGGCAATGACGTCTTGAGATAATCCTGAAGACGCTAGGATCCAGGACTCAATGGCCACACAGTCAGGTTCAGGGCCGTAAAATGCAGACAGAAAAAACGGCCCTTGGGACAGTAAGTCTGGCCGGTCTGGTAGTGCCCACGGTTGGCCGACCGTGAGATGCCACAGATCCGGGTACCACGACCTCCTCGGCCAGTCTGGGGCGACGAGGATGGCGCGGCGGCAATCGGAGCTGATCTTGCGTAGCACTCTGGGCAACAGTGCCAGAGGGGGAAACACATAGGGTAGCTGGAACTGCGATCCATCCTGAACTAAGGCGCCTGCCGCCAGAGCTCTTTGATCGTGAGACTGCGCCATGAAAATCGGGACCTTGTTGTTGTGCCGAGACGCCATTAGGTCGACGTCCGGCATCCCCCAGCGGCTACAGATTTCCTGAAACACGTCCGGGTGCAGAGACCATTCCCCTGCGTCCATACCCTGGCGACTGAAGAAGTCTGCTTCCCAGTTTTCTACGCCCGGGATGTGAACTGCGGATATGGTGGATGCTCTGTCTTCCACCCACATCAGAATCCGCCGGACTGCCTGGGAGTCTTGCCGACTGCGTGTTCCGCCTTGGTGGTTGATGTATGCCACCGCTGTGGAGTTGTCCGACTGAATTCGGATCTGTTTGCCTTCCAGCCACTGCTGGAAGGGTTGCAGGGCAAGATACACTGCCCAGATTTCCAGAACATTGATCTGAAGGGTGGACTCTTGCTGAGTCCACGTACCCTGAGCCCTGTGGTGGAGAAAGACTGCTCCCCACCCTGACAGACTCGCGTCTGTCGTGACCACCGCCCAGGATGGGGGTAGGAAGGACTTTCCTTTTGACAATGAGGTGGGAAGAAGCCACCACTGAAGAGAGTCCTTGACCGTCTGAGAAAGGGAGACGTTCCTGTCTAGGGACGTCGACTTCCCATCCCATTGGCGGAGAATGTCCCATTGCAGTGGACGCAGATGAAACTGCGCGAAAGGGACTGCCTCCATTGCTGCTACCATCTTCGCTAAGAAGTGCATGAGGCGTCTTAAGGGGTGTGACTGGCCTTGAAGGAGAGACTGCACCCCCGTCTGTAGTGAACGCTGTTTGTCCAGCGGAAGCTTCACTATCGCTGAGAGAGTATGAAACTCCATGCCAAGATATCTCAGCGATTGGGTCGGGGTCAGAATTAACTTTGAAAAGTTGATGATGCACCCGAAACTCTGGAGAGTCTCCAGCGCAACGTTCAGGCTGTGTTGGCATGCCTCTTGAGAGGGTGCCTTGACAAGTAGATCGTCCAAGTAAGGGATCACAGAGTGACCCTGAGAGTGCAGGACTGCTACCACTGCTGCCATGACCTTGGTGAAAACCCGTGGGGCTGTCGCCAGACCGAAGGGCAGGGCTACGAACTGAAGATGCTCGTCTTCTATAACGAATCGTAGCAAACACTGGTGCTCTGGAGCAATCGGCACGTGGAGATAAGCATCCTGATGTCTATTGATGCTAGGAAATCTCCTTGAGACATTGAGGCAATGACGGAGCGGAGGGATTCCATCCGGAACCGCCTGGTTTTCATGTGTTGAGCAGTTATAGGTCCAGAACGGAACGGAAAGAGCCATCCTTTTTTGGCACCACAACCAGATTGGAGTAAAAACCGTGACCTTGTTCCTGCAGAGGAACAGGGATTACCACTCCTTCTGCCTGCAGAAGAGCATCGGCTCGGTCGGGAGATGGGGAAGTTCTGAAGAATCGAGCCGGAGGACGAGAACAGAACTCTATCCTGTACACGTGAGACAAAATGTCTCTCACCCACCGGTTTTTGACCTGTGGCAGCTAAATGTCGCCAAAGCGGGAGAGTCTGCCACCGACCGCGGATGCGGAGAGAGAGAGGGCTGAAAGTCATGAGGAAACCGCCTTGGTAGCGGTTCCTCCGGCTGCCTTCTTTGGGCGTGATTGAGCCCGCCAGGAATCTGAGCCCCTCTGAGCCTTTTGAGTCCTTATGGACGAGGAAAACTGGGACCTGCCCGAGCCTGGAAAGGATCGAAACCTCGACTGTCCTTTCCTCTGTTGGGTTTTGTTTGATCTGGGCTGGTGTAAGGAAGAATCCTTACCCTTGGACTGTTTAATGATTTCATCCAATCGCTCACCAAACAGTCTGACACTAGATAATGGCAAACTGGTTAAACACTTTTTGGAAGTAGAATCTGCCTTCCATTCCCTTAACCACAAGGCTCTGCGTAAAAACCACGGAGTTGGCGGACGCCACTGACGTACGGCTCGTAGAGTCCAGGACAGCATTAATAGCGTAAGTCGCAATGCAAACATATGCGATGTTAAGGACGCCATCTGCGGCACAGATATACGTGTGACAGTGTCCACCTGCGCAAGACCAGCTGAAATAGCTTGGAGCGCCCATACGGCTGCGAATGCCGGAGCAAACGACACGCCGATAGCTTCATAGACAGATTTCAACCAGAGGTCCATCTGTCTGACAATGGCATCTTTAAGTGAAGTCCCATCTTCCACTGCAACTATGGATCTAGCCGCAAGCCTGGAGATTGGGGGATCCACCTTTGGACACTGGGTCCAGCGCTTGACCACGTCAGGGGGAAAGGGATAACGTGTGTCCTTAAGACGTGTGGAGAAACGCTTGTCTGGATAAGCGTGGTGTTTCTGGACTGCTTCTCTGAAGTCAGAGTGGCCCAAAAAAGTACTGAATTTACGCTTGGGATACCTGAAATGGAATTTCTCCTGCTGCGAAGCTGACTCCTCCACTGGAGGGGCTGAGGGAGAAATATCCACCAGTCTATTGATGGACGCTATGAGATCGTTCACCATGGCGTCACTATTAGGAGCATCCAGATTGAAAGCGGTCTCAGGATCAGAATCCTGATCAGCTACCTCTGCCTCATCATACAGAGAATCCTCTCGCTGAGACCCTGACTAGTGTGTGAAGTCGAGGGTCTCTCCCAGCGAGCTCGCTTAGGCTGACTGGGACTGTCGTCCGTGCAGAGCCTTCAGCCTGGGATGTATGGGACCCCCTTGGAGCACGTATTAGTTCCAACTGAGGGAGACCGGGGGGCATTGTTCAACAGTGCCCATTGTCTGAGTCACCGGCCTGGACTGCAAGTTTCTAGAATCTTGGTCATAGTCCCAGACATTTTATCCGCAAAAAACTGCAAACTCTGTCCTCTGGACAGTTTCACAGGTGGCTCTCTCTGGGCCACCACTAGCAGAGACTCTACCCAATGGGGGTTAGTGGAACCTGCCGGTAAAACAGCCTCACATGCGGTACAGACAGCATAGAAAGCCTGTGCCTTGGCACCCTTGCTTTTCTGCGGACGACATGCTGTTGTCTCCTCAGAGCAATCCAGGGGTATCTAGCCAAGAAGCGACCGTACAGTGCAAATATAGGTACAAGCATAAAGTACACAAAACACTGTGGCACTAGTGGGGTCAGCACCAAGGTGCTGCTTACCGCCCGCTTAAGCGGGTGTGTGGTCGCCAGAATCCCTTGACCGGGTCTCCCAGAGCCTGTGTCCGTTCTCCAGCTTAGACTGCATGCAGGAATGGCTGCCGGCGTCCTGTGAAGAGGGGCGGGCCGTGGGCATGCCCCAGACAACGAGCGGGAAACTGGCGTCCCACTGTGCCCAGTGAGGGGGCTGGAGTATGTAAATAAGACTCCAGCCCTCGGTGCTGACCATTGTACAGCGTCCCGCCCCTTCCCTGACTGGCAGGCCCGGGGGCGGGAAGGAAACGAAACTAGGCCGCAAAAGCCGGGGACTCGATTTATAAGCGCTGCCGTCGTAAAAGCACGGTCAGCGCGGAAGTCCCCAGCGCACCACAAGTCTCATCCGCGCCGCAGCTTCTAGCAGCGGCCGGCGCGGCAGTTTCCCACACATTAACTCACTCAGCTAAGCTGCAGTGAGTATAGCCCCAGCGCGCAGCGCTGTTGTCCCCGGCGCACTAACACACCCAGCATGCTGGTGTGTGTGTGCGTGGTCTGTACGGGGACACAGAGTACCTTAACGTTGCAGGGCCTTGTCCCTGACGATACTCAGCTCCATTCCAGCAGGATCTCCGGGTCTGTGGATGGAGCCCGGCCTCAGAGCCTGGAGGCCGGTAAGATCCCACTTCACCCAGAGCCCTCAGGGGGATGGGGAAGGAAAGCAGCATGTGGGCTCCAGCCTTCGTACCCGCAATGGGTACCTCCACCTTAACAAACACCGCCGACAAAAGTGGGGTGAGAAGGGAGCATGCTGGGGGCCCTAGTATGGGCCCTCTTTTCTTCCATCCGACATAGTCAGCAGCTGCTGCTGACTAAACAGTGGAGCTATGCGTGGATGTCTGACCTCCTTCGCACAAAGCATAAAACTGGGGAGCCCGTGATCCCACGGGGGGTGTATATGCAGAAGGGGAGGGGCCTTACACTTTTTAGTGTAATACTTTGTGTGGCCTCCGGAGGCAGTAGCTATACACCCAATCGTCTGGGTCTCCCAATGGAGCGCCGAAGAAAGCCACATTTGCACAGGACTTCTTTTTTTTAAGAAGAACATATCAACCCCTCTGGTGCCAAGGGTGGCCATGTTTTTCCCATCCTGTACAGACCTTTAATTAGAGCAATTAGAATTATTTTCCACAAATTTATAAAAATCAGTTTCATTAATAGGAAATGATTATTTTGTTCGTTCTTCATCTGGTCAATCAAAACCGATTTATGTGATATGATTATTGCCATTGTAGCCATTTTTGGTTTGCATTTCATTGATCGTTTAGTAGAGAGAAAACGTGGGACTGACCTGGGTCACTGAACACTTCACGTGTTTGAGACTCTGAGCTGTCATGTTAGAAGATAAAGGGAACCACATCATTATCTGGAGGCATCACCATATAGGATAGTGTATAACAGGCAATTATTCCTATACTTACCGCTCACCTTTATTACAGGATATACATAATTTATAGACCCATACTCCATCCGCTATAGTGAAGAAATCGGAGATATTTCCCGCCCACGAACGCCACGTTACGGTGTAACAAAAATTTCCCTTGCAGCCACACCTGCGAGTGTATTGGGCTTTTTTGAGGGTCCGCAGATGAAACCCAACTACATCCGAACAGGGGTTGTCCGGTGACAACAAACTAATAACCTGTTTGTTGGATTAGGAATTGTTCAACGTCCGACACCCGGTATCACCAACAATTAGCTGTTATTGGATGAAACTGTGCTTTGCCGCTCCTTTGAATGTGTAGCAGCTGCTGCCGAGGACTGCGGAACAGCCCCAATCAAAAGAATAGGAGCCGTTGTGCAGCTACACAGCCAAAGTTGCTGCTCTTTGCCACGTGTTTACATCCGGCAGCTGTTGGCGGAAATACCGGCTCATCGGTTTGGACCCCCACTGATCCGACATGGACAAGCTGTGACCAAACAGAGTTATATCTTCTATATGGTCACCAATTAGAATTTACGGAAATCCTAGGACACATATAACATTATCTTTGGGGGATTTCTTAATGTCCTCTTCTCTTAAATATCGGATCAAGTGCTTGCTTATCTTCATAGATATGGAGAAGAGCAGTAATGGCAATGTGTGACCACTGTTCTGTTCCAATAGGTGACCACCATTCTCCTCGCTGATGGGGGTCCCGGTCATACATTTCTCACCTGTCCGGCTGATGTTAATTTTACGGCTGTGCAGGTTATTTGGAGCATAAGTTTATATAATTTAAGCCAAAAAACAAAGTGTGTTCTTAGGCGTGTGTGTAACGCGGCCGGTGTAGCAGGCAGTGAGTGGGGTTAGTGGACCCACTGGACTACAGGGGGACCCGGGCTTACCAGTTAGTGGGAGGTGCTTAACTAAGCGCCCACCACAAGGCGGACGCCAGGCACCACTGCCAGGGCAGTGACTTGGACTGTAGCAGCTGACCCCCAAGACATGTGACAGACTCAGGTACAAGAGGGATGATTAAGACAGGCTGGACAGGCGGGTATGGACAGGAATGGTGGGCACGGTAGAGACAGACAGGTATGGGAAGGCAGTAACAGACAGGTATGCGAAGGCAGTGACAGACAGGTATGGGAAGGCAGTGACAGACAGGTATGGGAAGGCAGTGACAGACAGGTATGGGAAGGCAGTGACAGACAGGTATGGGAAGGCAGGTACAGGTGACTGACACAGGGATAACGGAACAAGAACATGGGAATCTGACAACTAGCTTGCAGACTGAAGTCTGACTAACTAAAGTCGTTGCGCAGGCACCTCCCCTAATGGGAGGGTGCCTTAAATACATAGTGCTTGTTAGCCATAGGCTGAGAGGCATTTCATGAAAATAGTGTGCCGGCCTTTTAAAAAGGAGGACCAATCTGCGCGCACATCCTAAGCATACTCCCGGGAGACCTGGGCTGTGTGCACATGCCCTGGCAGGGGAAGGAGGCAGCAGCACACATTGAAGACCGGAGGGCTGCAGGGGAGGATATGACCCGGTTGTCGCAGTGAGTAAGTCGGAGTCCCTGCAGTGTGACTGTGTAAGTTACTAGTTGCAAAAATAAATCTATATAGCCATTTTGAAAAGGGACTATTTTACTACAGAAACTAGTGGTTCAGCTATATAGGTCCTAATATGTCTCCTTTCCTAGAGAGACTATTTGAATAATTCCCAGAGGGGCATTGCAGCTATAAGTCCCCTCACCACTGACAGCCAGACTGGTTTGTCAGGTCTCCGTAAGGAGAATAGTCTTCCCCCGTGATCCCCACATAGCTTCTCATATGCCAGATCAGTTACCCACACTTTGCACTGACGAGGGGCATTCACCCCGAAACACCGTGTCTGCAAATTGGGATTCTGATCTGGCATAAATCCTAGGTCATATGAAAAGGCTTGTTAAAAGGCCACTTTTGACTTTTAGGATTGCTACTTCCAATAGGTGGCGCTAGAGTTTGTCTCCTTTCCTGGAGAGACAATTAGTATGACAATAAAAATGATACCTGTCTCATAGTAATCCAATGTGTCAGTGCTGAGAGATCAAGCTTTGAAGACACATGCAAATAAGCCTGGAAGTGCATGGGGGCGTGTCTATGTGCTCGGTGCATTGACACACCCCTCAGTGCACTTACAGGTTAATTTACATGTATTTACATAAAAGAAGGAATATGACATCCCATAACAAGTGACACCGTTATAGAATTTGTGGGCACAAACTGAATGTCATGTAAAAAGGAAGAGAATAAAGGCGATCCTGGTGGAAATGAGAATCACCGCACCACAAAGGAATCTAAACTAGTTGCAACCAATCAGAATGCAGCTTTTGTTTCCTAAAGGGTAAAAAAAAATGATAACTTGAACCTGATTGGGTAGATAAGAACGAATTGTAGGTCTTTTTACGAAAAATCTCCAGTCAACTGCAAAATACCAGGAGATTCACTTCCAACCCCGAGCCCATTAGACATAGAATGTTTTCTTACAAGGTCATGCTCCTGGTCGTCCTGGTACGGCTCTTCCGGTTCTTCTCTAGATCTCACTTTAGCGTCAGCTGCCTGTAAGAACTAAATAAAAAATATAGGATTAAAAATCCAGTGGATTATTAAAAAAACTATAACAGATCATGGTATATATGGAGGGAATACAGAAATAGTATCAGAAAGGACATACATAAAAACACGCCGGACTAGTCCTAGTCATGGCAATGCCTCATCTAAACCTGTTGAGTGTACATGGGAAATTACACTATTTCTGGCCATTATAAGACTTGTATGTTGCGTTTTTCAACAGTTTGTCCCTCTTCAGGCTCTAATTTTCAGTTGTCTCTGAGCTAGTAGGTGGACACTAACTGCTGTGACCCAGATATAGTGATTCTTGCGCTCTCTGTAGCGCAGACAGAAGTACTTAGTAGTGCTGAGCAGTGTGTCTGTGAATCCAGCACTGAGGTGAGATACATTTGCTGAAAGCTGCAGCACGATCTTCCTGAGTGACAGAAGCTCTTCAAACGTTAGTGAGATAGTTTAAAAATATGACAAATCTGACAAATCTGTGCCCCAATGACCAGCACTCGAGCCCACCCAACGTCTGATGTGCTGACGTTAAAGAAACCAGTCATATTGAATACGATATGTGACCAGGAGGCGGTATGTTATAGAGCAGGAGGAGCTGATCACATTTATGTGCATTTTTGAGGAAGATGCATCAGTAAAACTTGCATTTTTATTTAGTGAAATCCCTGGGAGTCAAGTGGACAGTCAAATTCAGAGATAACTGTCAATCACTGAGTAGGACTGCCCGCCGGACTCGCATTGAGCAGGATTGCCCGCCGGACTCGCATTGAGAAGGATTGCCTGCTGGACTCGCATTGAGCAGGACTGCCCGCCAGACTCGCATTGAGCAGGACCGCCCGCCGGACTCGCATTGAGCAGGACCACCCACTGGACTCGCATTGAGCAGGACTGCCCGCCGGACTCGCATTGAGCAGGACTGCCCGCCGGACTCGCATTGAGCAGGACCGCCCGCCGGACTCGCATTGAGCAGGACCGCCCGCCGGACTCGCATTGAGCAGGACCGCCCGCTGGACTCGCATTGAGCAGGACCGCCCGCCGGACTCGCATTGAGCAGGACCGCCCGCCGGACTCGCATTGAGCAGGACTGCCCGCCGGACTCGCATTGAGCAGGACCGCCCGCCGGACTCGCATTGAGCAGGACCGCCCGCCGGACTCGCATTGAGCAGGACCGCCCGCCACACTCGCATTGAGCAGGACCGCCCGCCGGACTTGCATTGAGGAGAACCGCCCGCCGGACTCGCATTGAGGAGAACCGCCCGCTGGACTCTTATTCAGCAGGACCGCCCGCCGGACTCCTATACATATAAACACTATAGATTTAAATAAGTAAAATACAAGTTATACTGAATCTTGTTCAAGAATCCTATATATTATTCTGCTCGTCTTCTCCTTTTCTATACCATGCTGTCCACAGATCGGGCTGTGTGTACAACATGATAGGTTCTTGTTAAGAAAAGTTTGATTGCGCTCCTTAGTATCCTGCACTACCCTCACGTTGCAGTAAAAACTGATAATTTTTGCTCAATTTTTCACAATTGCAGTGAATACACTCAGGATTTACTGCAATATTGAAAAATAATAGCAGCAAAATACAACTCAGGTTTGCAATGCGCGAACGTAGCCCGAGCTGTAATAGCCGAGAAGAAAGTCCTTCCTCAGGACAGGGTGACACAAACCTCCATAAAGGATTCATTTCATTCTGGAAACTTTTCTACTGCAAGTTTAAGGACGGAGCGCAGCAGACGTCACATAACGCTCCTCTTATTTCGAGGAGACAGGAAATTGGGAGAAAAATTAGACATTAATAGATTCATGCGACTCTGCAGGTGCAGGCTCATATCTGAGCTCTGGAACATCTACGCACAAAAACACGTCAATGCCAGAACAAACACACAGCTAATCCCTGTAGCTCCAGATTTTCTCTTATCTTTTTCCTCTAGGAACCAACGATTTAAATGGCGATATCAGAAAGGAGCAATGTGACGCAGTGG
Source organism: Anomaloglossus baeobatrachus (assembly GCF_048569485.1). NCBI lineage: Eukaryota > Metazoa > Chordata > Amphibia > Anura > Aromobatidae > Anomaloglossus > Anomaloglossus baeobatrachus. Next base: position 148,940,186 of record NC_134363.1, on the reverse strand, counting down.
CCTATTACATGTCTGCCCGCTGACAGATGTGACTTGAATAGTCGCTGTATTTGACATAGTAACTGCTATTGCTCTATGTGTACAGTCAGTATACAATAGTATACAAGGACAGCATGGCACGACACGTAAACCGACAGATCTCATAGAAACTACGTGAGTCGGCTGACAACTTACAGCATCTCTCAGACAATTCTTGAAGGAAACATGGATCAGACAAATAGGATTTTATCTTGGAAAAATAAAAAAGCCTTTTTACCCCCAGAAAAGGAGCTTTTCTGTTCAGTAGGATCTGTCTGCTATCGTGGCTTAGTCCTATTCACCAGAGATGGTTATAAGTTTAGTGTAGCTGTGATGCCGGACACTACGAGCAGTATGAATACAAGGGTAGTCAGACAAGCCGGGAACATTAGCCAAGAGGTAACGTATAACATTCAGAGAGCAGATAGAGATGTGGTCAGGAGGAGGTCCGAGGTCAGAAGCTGGGATATAACGCATAAGGTACAGGGAGAAGACAAAGAGGTGGTCAGGAAGAGATCCGTGGTCAGAAACCGGGAGGTAACGTATAGGGTTCAGGGAGCAGACAGAGACGTAGTCAGGAAGATGTCCGAGGTCAGAAGGCAAGAGGTAATGTATAAGGTTCAAGAAGTAAACAGAGACGTGGTCAGGTAGAGGTCCGAAGACAGGAGGTAACGTATGAGGTTCAGGGAGCAGACAGAGACGTGGTCAGGAAGCGGTTCGAAGCCAGGAGATAATGTATAAGGTTCAAGAAGTAGACAGAGACGTGGTCAGGAAGAGGTCCGAAGTCAGGAGGTAACATATAAGTTTCAGGGAGAAGACAGAGACGTGGTCAGGAAGAGGTCCGAGGTCAGAAGTCAAGATCAGAACACTTACACCAGACAGGAGCCAAGACCACACAGAAACACAGAGAAATCACCAGGAATGAGGCGCATCTGTGAAGGCACCTTCCAAAACCAGTGTGGACCCTAGTGCTGAAAGTAACCTGTCAGCAAGTGCATAAGACATATAGCAAAGCATTTTCAAATGCAAAATTCTCTGCACAGTGTAACTGTGACTGTTGCAGGAGATTTCACACAATCAAAAAATTGAGGTAAATATATTGCAGAAATCCCTGAGCTCCTCCGACAACGATACTCATCTCTGTTTTGTGCTGCGTCGCTCCATTGCAGAGATATTCACATTTGTTTCTTCTGGAGCACACTATGTGAAATCTCTGCTCTGCAGTCCAACGGGGCATCTCTTCTCTAGGAACGTGTGATATCACCCCTCCCACCCAAGCACATCTTGACAGTGTCTGAGATTGACAGACTACTTGAACAGTTGCCGAGCTGTGATTGGAAATGTCTGGGAGTGAGAGGTGAAAGCAAACACCTCCAGAGAAAACTCTGAAGATACGCCCAACTGGACTGCAAGCAGAGATTTCACATAGTGCGCTCCAGAAGAAGCAAATGTGAATATCTCTGCACTGCAGTAATTCAGTGCAAAGCAGAAAAGAGCATTAAAATCAGGGGAGCTCAGGGATTTTTACAAGGTATTTAACTCAATTTTTTGAGCGTGTCAGGTCATCTTTAGTTTCTTGGACAATTTGGTGTCTCATGAGAAAATCCAAACATGGTCAACAGGAGCCGAAGTGTTTCAGCACCATTGTTTTATTTAATAATTTGGGTCTCAGAAATAGTATATTTATCCTAACAATATGTCAAAAATATCAGTGGTGTGAAAACCAAAAAACTCTGTAATGTTTAGGCAGGTCTCACACAGCTGAGTATCACGGTTCAAGTAGGTACCTCGATGTAGTCCAGTGAACGGTTCTACTCAATATGAATTTAGTGGGCAGTTCTACTCAATATGAGACTAATGGGTGGACCTACTCAATGTGAGTCCAGTAGGCGGTCCTACTCAATATGAGTCCAGTGGGCGGTCCTACTCAATATGAGTCTAGTGGGCAGTCCTACTCATTATGCGTCTAATGGTTGGTCCTACTGAATATGAGTCCAGTGGGCGGTCCTACTCAATATGAGTCCAGTGGGCGGTCCTACTCAATGTGAGTCCGATGGGCGGTCCTACTCAATATTAGTCCAGAGGACGATCCTACTCAATATGAGTCCAGTGGGCAGTCCTATTCAATATGCGTCCAGTAGGTGGTCCTTCTCAATAAACAGTCCAGTGGGTTTTCCTTCTCAATAAGAGTCCAGTGCGTGGTCCTACTCAATATGAGTCCAGTGGGTGGTCCTACTCAATATGAGTCTAGTGGGCAGTGCTACTCAATGAGTCCAGTGGGTGGTCCTACTCAAAATGAGTCCAGTGGGCGGTCACACTCAATGATTGACAGTTTTCTCTCTGAATTTGACCGCCCATGGTACTCCAGGGACATAGTGCAGAACCTCTGACCCAAATTCAACAACCTCATAGATGCAGGGACTGGATGTAGGACTTTTGACCCAAATTCAACAAATTTATACATGCTTAGGAGACTGTCTAATTTGGGTTGGGAGACCTCTGGTCAATCTGGGCATTGTGCTCCAATTACAGACCGTGAAATAAGGCCATTTGAATCCAGCCTTAGATTCACTCAAGAATAAAGCTGCCATGTCTGAAGCAGTAGATATGGCTTCCAAATTTGGTTTCCAAAGTGTCACATTGAAAGGTTTGGTCTCATATCAAATGCAGGTTTCCAGAAACATTTCACCTTGAACGGTAGCTATAGAAATATAGCATTACATGGTCAACCTTTTTGAATAAATCCAGTCATTTTAGGTATAAGGGAAACTCAAAAATGGCAAATCAGAAGGCAACACATAGAGGGTACGAAGAAGGGGACCCCACACTTGTGACCTCAATGTGCCATAAAAAGCCATTTGGGCAGAGGTTGTCCTTCTTCAGGACGCTTATATTTTAAAGGGAACCTGTCAGCAGAAATTTAGCTTTAAACCTAAAAGTTTCCCCTTCTGCAGCTCGTGGGCTGCATTCTAGCAAGGTTCCTATAGTGTTTGTGCCCCCTTTTAGACCAAAATAAATACTTTATAAAGATGTACGTTTTGGTATGTAATTCTTGTAAATTATTCATGGGGGCGGGCTGTCTGGTGTCCGTTACTGTCCCTCCTGCCGATTTACGCCGTCCCCCAATGCTCCATTTCATACATCAGGCCCACTGCGCCCTAGGTCCCGCGCATGCGCTGTGCGACTGTGCACTGTGTGCACAGTGACCGCTGGTGACATGTGTCGCAGGCACGAGGTTATGGGCGGCTTTGTGATTGCATCAGCAAGTGCCCGCCCATAATCTCGTGGCCGCGCTTTCCCCTCTGCCTCCAGCGTTCTGCGCAAGCGCTGGCCAGATGACCCGACGTCACCTCCTTCCCATCTTACCCTGCAGCAGGAAATAGATGTGAGGAGCGGAGCAGGAGACTACCGGTTACGGGAGGTGACGTCGGGTCATCTGGCCAGCGCTTGCGCAGAACGCTGGAGGCAGAGGGGAAAGTGCGGTCACGAGATTATGGGCGGGCACTTGCTGATGCAATGACAGCGCCGCCCATAACCTCGTGCCTGCGCTAACGTCACCAGCGGTCACACTGTACGCAGTCGCACGGCGCATGCGCGGGACCTAGGGCGCAGTGGGCGGCGTCCTGATGTATGAAATGGAGCGTTGGGGGATGGCGTAAATCGGCAGGAGGGACAGTAACGGACACCAGACAGCCCGCCCCCATGGATAATTTACAAGAATTGCATACCAAAAGGTACAACTTTATAAAGTATTTAATTTGGTTTAAAAGGGGGCACAAACACTATAGGAACCTTGCTAGAATGCAGCCCAGGAGCTGCAGAGGGGGAAACTTTTAGGTTTAGGGCAAAATTTCTGCTGACAGGTTCCCTTTAAATTTCTTAGATGTTTATTGTAGTAAATCCTTCTGTCCCCTATGAAATAATTCTGTGATCTATTTTCTTACATCTCCATGTTGTGCATTTCTTGATATTCCTTGTACAAATGTGCACAAACTCTTATATGTTCTATGTACTAATGGGTTAAAGTCATCAAAATATTCTTGCATAGTGATAATGACAGCTGAAAATTGATGGACAGTGTTGGCCTGATTTCTCGGCACAGGTGTTTCAGCCATTTGGGGTGATGAGATAGAGATAATTCACCTTCTTAGGATAAAGAAGAACATTTCCTATTAATACATAGTTATATATACACACATGCGGCACTATGCTTGTCGGTGCATACATTATCGTGCTGCTCCAGCTGTGAACATAATTGCTTATGGAAGTAATGTATATTTGAGGGAATCGCCGCTGCTGTACAGTTAACCTTAGGATCACTGTATTTTTTCGTACACATTTTTTCTTTCCAAAATCATACACAAGTGAAAAGTGCAAACATTTCCAAAAAGATGTCATAGTGTCTTCGGTTCCGTAAACTGAAGAGGACGCTCCATGCATGGACAGCTGTCATAGGGACCGGATGACAGGATCGGGACACCTAAGCTAACTCTCAGACTAGGGGCCCTGCGCTGTCCCTGAGCTCAGAGGTATATTTGATGGTAGCAAGGTCTGAGTCGCCAGTGTGACCCTAACCCCTGTCCAAGCCCTGATGTAACTCCCCTCCCCACCCAAGGGGTGAGTCGGGACTGTAAACACAAACCCCACAACTACATACAGAGAAGGGAAAAAATCAAAACGCATACATACGGCAATCACACATGAAGGAGCACAGGGAAAAAAACATAGTAAACAGACAACTGGGAAACTTCCACAACACCGTACAATCAGCACAGCAAGTAGCCGAGGGGGCTCCTTTCACCTCCAGGCCAAGCTTCCAACTGAATGAGAATAACCAGCGCCCTCTGGTGGGTGCTGAGGGTATATATAGGGACTGGGAGTGGTCCCAACCCGGAAACACCTACAGAGCGTGCTGGAAAGCAAAGGAAAAGGAGTACATTTAATGTGCAGGGTCGCAAAGCAAAGAGACTCTGGCCCAGCCCGACACTAGTCTCTACAACAGAGAGACGACCGTGACAACAGCTTTACATAGGACGCCATGGTCAGGAGCTTACCACCATTTTCGGCTCTGGTTTCATATATACTGCATTTTTCCCCACTTCCCCTTTCTCTTCAAATTCCGGTCTGTCAATCTCAGCTTCTTCAAATTCATCCTCACCTTGATTGTTGGGATCTTTGGCTGGATCAGCTGCATCCTCGGAAACCTGGTGGAGGATAGGCAACAACCACTTAACACAAGCATATGTTCCCTTAATGCGGCAGAACACCATGCACATGCTACCTGAACCCGAGCCACCCTAATATTGGGCTGCTTTTGATCAAGACGGTCAAAGAAGAAAATTATAGACATGGCTATAAAAATAAAGAGACCCCATGTAATATCCAAACGTTAGAAGAAGGCAAAAGTGGCACACTCCATCCGTAAAACATGAAATTTAGAAGGACCAAAAGAAGGGAATTTTGTTTACTTACCGTAAATTCCTTTTCTTCTAGCTCTAATTGGGAGACCCAGACAATTGGGTGTATAGCTACTGCCTCCGGAGGCCACACAAAGTATTACACTTAAAAGTGTAAGGCCCCTCCCCTACTGCCTATACACCCCCCGTGGGATCACGGGCTCCTCAGTTTTAGTGCAAAAGCAAGAAGGAGGAAAGCCAATAAACTGGTTTAAACAAATTCAATCCGAAGGAATATCGGAGAACTGAAACCATTCAACATGAACAACATGTGTATACAAAAAAACAGGGGCGGGTGCTGGGTCTCCCAATTAGAGCTAGAAGAAAAGGAATTTACGGTAAGTAAACAAAATTCCCTTCTTCTTTGTCGCTCTATTGGGAGACCCAGACAATTGGGATGTCCAAAAGCAATCCCTGGGTGGGTAAAATAATACCTCGTGATAGGGCCATAAAAACGGCCCTTCTTTACAGGTGGGCAATTGCCGCCTGAAGGACTTGTCTACCTAGGCTGGCGTCCGCCGAAGCATAGGTATGCACCTGATAATGCTTGGAAAAAGTGTGCAGACTCGACCAAGTAGCCGCCTGGCACACTTGCTGAGCCGTAGCCTGGTGCCGTAATGCCCAGGACGCACCCACGGCTCTGGTAGAATGGGCCTTCAGCCCTGAGGGAACCGGAAGCCCCGCAGAACGGTAGGCTTCAAGAATTGGTTCCTTGATCCACCGAGCCAGGGTGGATTTGGAAGCTTGCGATCCTTTACGCTGGCCAGCGACAAGGACAAAGAGTGCATCCGAACGGCGCAGAGGAGCCGTGCGGGAAATGTAGATTCTGAGTGCTCTCACCAGATCCAACAAATGCAAATCCTTTTCACATTGATGAACTGGACGAGGACACAAAGAAGGTAAGGAGATATCCTGATTGAGATGAAAGGGGGATACCACCTTAGGAAGAAACTCCGGAATCGGGCGCAGAACCACCTTGTCCTGGTGAAACACCAGGAAGGGGGATTTGCATGACAGTGCTGCTAGCTCGGACACTCTCCGAAGAGATGTGACCGCTACTAGAAAGGCCACTTTCTGTGAAAGGCGAGAAAGGGAAACATCCCTCAAAGGCTCGAAAGGCGGCTTCTGGAGAGCAATTAGAACCCTGTTCAGATCCCAGGGCTCTAACGGCCGCTTGTAAGGAGGGACGATATGACAAACCCCTTGCAGGAACGTGCGTACCTGAGGGAGTCGTGCTAGGCGCTTCTGAAAAAATACAGATAGCGCAGAGACTTGTCCCTTAAGGGAGCCGAGCGAGAGACCTTTTTCCAACCCGGATTGCAGGAAGGAAAGAAAAGTAGGCAAAGCAAATGGCCAGGGAGAAACTCCCTGAGCAGAGCACCAAGCTAAGAATATCTTCCACGTCCTGTGGTAGATCTTAGCAGAGGTTAGTTTCCTAGCCTGTCTCATGGTGGCAATGACCTCTTGAGATAATCCTGTAGACGCTAGGATCCAGGACTCAATGGCCACACAGTCAGGCTCAGGGCCACAGAATTCTGATGGAAAAACGGCCCTTGAGACAGCAAGTCTGGTCGGTCTGGTATTGCCCACGGTTGTCCTACCGTGAGATGCCACAGATCCGGGTACCACGACCTCCTTGGCCAGTCTGGGGCGACGAGGATGGCGCGGCGGCAGTCGGACCTGATCTTGCGTAGCACTCTGGGCAACAGCGCCAGAGGTGGGAACACATAAGGCAGCCGGAACTGCGACCAATCTTGGACTAAGGTGTCCGCCGCTAGAGCTCTGAGATCGTGAGACCGTGCCATGAAGGCCGGGACCTTGTTGTTGTGCCGGGACGCCATTAGGTCGACGTCCGGCCTCCCCCAGCGGCGACAGATCTCCTGAAACACGTCCGGGTGAAGAGACCATTCCCCTGCGTCCATACCCTGGCGACTGAGGAAGTCTGCTTCCCAGTTTTCTACGCCCGGGATGTGAACTGCGGATATGGTGGATGCTGTGTCTTCCACCCACGTCAGAATTCGCCGGACTTCCTGGAAGGCTTGCCGACTGCGTGTCCCTCCTTGGTGGTTGATGTATGCCACCGCTGTGGAGTTGTCCGACTGAATTCGGATCTGCTTGCCTTCTAGCCACTGCTGGAAGGCTCGTAGGGCAAGATACACTGCTCTGATTTCCAGAACATTGATCTGAAGGGTGGACTCTTGCTGAGTCCACGTACCTTGAGCCCGGTGGTGGAGAAAAACTGCTCCCCACCCTGATAGACTCGCGTCCGTTGTGACCACCGCCCAGGATGGGGGTAGGAAGGATTTTCCTATGGACAGTGAGGAGGGAAGAAGCCACCACTGAAGAGAGTCCTTGGCTGCCTGAGAAATGGAGACGTTCCTGTCTAGGGACGTCGACTTCCCGTCCCATTGGCGGAGAATGTCCCATTGTAGTGGACGCAGATGAAACTGCGCAAAAGGGACTGCCTCCATTGCTGCTACCATCTTCCCTAAGAAGTGCATGAGGCGTCTCAAGGGGTGCGACTGGCCCTGAAGGAGAGATTGCACCCCTGTCTGTAGTGAACGCTGTTTGTCCAGCGGAAGCATCACTATCGCTGATAGAGTATGAAACTCCATGCCAAGGTATGTTATCGATTGGGTTGGAGTCAGATTTGACTTTGAAAAGTTGATGATCCACCCGAAACTCTGGAGAGTCTCCAGCGCAACGTTCAGACTGTGTTGGCATGCCTCTTGAGAGGGTGCCTTGACAAGTAGATCGTCCAAGTAAGGGATCACAGAGTGACCCTGAGAGTGCAGGACTGCTACTACTGCTGCCATGACCTTGGTGAAGACCCTTGGGGCTGTCGCCAGACCGAAAGGCAGGGCTACGAACTGAAGGTGTTCGTCTCCTATAACGAAGCGTAGAAAACGCTGGTGCTCTGGAGCAATCGGCACGTGGAGATAAGCATCCTTGATGTCTATTGATGCTAGGAAATCTCCTTGAGACATTGAGGCGATGACGGAGCGGAGGGATTCCATCCGGAACCGCCTGGTTTTCACGTGCTTGTTGAGCAGTTTTAGGTCCAGAACAGGACGGAAAGACCCGTCCTTTTTTGGCACCACAAACAAATTGGAGTAAAAACCGTGACCTTGCTCCTGAAGAGGAACAGGGATCACCACTCCTTCTGCCTTTAAAGAGCACACCGCCTGCAGAAGAGCCTCGGCTCGGCCGGGAGGCGGAGAAGTTCTGAAGAATCGAGTTGGAGGACGAGAGCTGAACTCTATCCTGTACCCGTGAGACAGAATGTCTCTCACCCAACGGTCTTTGACATGTGGCAGCCAAATGTCGCCAAAGCGGGAGAGCCTGCCACCGACCGAGGATGCGGAGAGAGGAGGCCGAGAGTCATGAGGAAGCCGCCTTGGTAGCGGTTCCTCCAGCTGCTTTCTTTGGGCGTGACTGAGCCCGCCAAGAATCTGAGCTCCTCTGATCCTTTTGAGTCCTTTTGGACGAGGAGAATTGGGACCTGCCCGAGCCTCGAAAGGACCGAAACCTGGACTGTCCCCTCCTCTGTTGGGGTTTATTTGGTCTGGGCTGAGGTAAGGAAGAATCCTTACCCTTGGACTGTTTAATGATTTCATCCAATCTCTCACCAAACAGTCTGTCACCAGAAAATGGTAAACTGGTTAAGCACTTCTTGGAAGCAGAATCTGCCTTCCATTCCCTTAACCACAATGCTCTGCGTAAAACCACGGAGTTGGCGGACGCCACTGCCGTACGGCTTGTAGAGTCCAGGACAGCATTAATAGCGTAAGACGCAAATGCAGACATTTGAGAGGTTAAGGACGCTACTTGCGGAACAGATGTACGTGTGACAGTGTCAATCTGCGCCAGACCAGCTGAAATAGCTTGGAGTGCCCATACAGCTGCGAATGCTGGAGCAAACGACGCGCCGATAGCTTCATAGATGGATTTCAACCAGAGTTCCATCTGTCTGTCAGTGGCATCTTTAAGTGAAGCCCCATCTTCCACTGCAACTATGGATCTAGCCGCAAGCCTGGAGATTGGGGGATCCACCTTTGGACACTGGGTCCAGCTCTTGACCACGTCCGGGGGAAAGGGATAACGTGTATCCTTAAGACGTTTGGAGAAACGCTTATCTGGATAAGCGTGGTGTTTCTGGACTGACTCTTGTGAAGCTGACTCCTCCACTGGAGGAGCTGGGGAAGAAATATCCAACATTTTATTAATGGACGCTATGAGATCATTCACTATTGCGTCCCCATCAGGTGTATCCAGATTGAGAGCGGTCTCAGGATCAGAATCCTGATCAGCTACCTCTGCCTCATCATACAGAGAGTCCTCCTGCTGGGACCCTGACCAGTGTGATGAAGTCGAGGGTCGCTCATAGCGAGCTCGCTTAGGCTGTCTGGGACTGTCGTCCGTGTCAGAGCCATCACACCGGCATGCATGGGACCCCCCCGGAGCACGGATTTGTTCCAAATGGGGGAGGCCAGTGAGCATTGAATCAACAGTGCCCATGGTCTGAGCCACCGGTCTGGACTGCAAAGTCTCAAGGATTTTAGACATAGTCACCGACAGTTTATCAGCAAAAACTGCAAACTCCGTCCCTGTCACCTGGACAGTGTTCACAGGCGGTTCTCCTTGGGCCACTTCTAGCAGAGACCCTGGCTGAGCAAGTGCTACAGGGGCCGAGCATTGCACACAATGGGGGTCAGTGGCACCTGCCGGTAGAACAGCCCCACATGCGGTACAAGTAGCATAGAAAGCCTGTGTCTTGGCCCCCTTGCTTTTTGCGGACGACATGCTGTTGTCTAGCAATCTAGGAGGGTATATAGCCAAGAATAGCGACCGTACAGTGCACTGTATAGCATACAAGCATAAAGTACAAATGAACACTTCGGCACTAATGGGGTCAGCACCCGAGGTGCCTCTTACCGCCCGCTGCCAGCGGGTGTGTGGTCGCCAGAATCCCGTGTCTGGGTCTCCCAGAGCTTGTCTCCCCTCTCCAGTCAGACTGCAAACAGGAATGGCTGCCGGCGTCCTATGAAGAGGGGCGGGCCGTGGGCGTGCCCCAGACAAAGTGCGGGAAACTGGCGTCCCACTGTGCCCAGTGAGGGGGGTGGAGTATGCTAAGCAGACTCCAGCCCTCAGCGCTGACGTTCTGACCAGCGTCCCGCCCTTCCCCTGACTGGCAGGCCTGGGGGCGGGAACGAAACGGAACTAGGCCGCAAAAGCCGGGGACTCGATTTATAAGCGCGGCCGTCATATATGCACGGCCAGCGCGGAAGTCCCCGGCGCACCACAAGTCCCAGCCGCGCCGCAGTGTAAAAAACCGCCAGCAGCGGCTGGCGCGGCAGTCCCTAATACATAAACTCACGCAGCAAAGCTGCGGTGAGTAAAGCACAAGCGTGTCGCGCTGCTGTCCCCGGCGCACTAACACACCCAGCAATGCTGCAGTGTGTGTGCGCGATTTGTACGGGGACACAGAGTACCTTAATGTAGCAGGGTCCTGTCCCTGACGATACTCATCTCCACGTCCAGCAGATTCCCAGGGGCTGTGGACGGAGCACGGTCTCCTGTGCTTGGAGACCGATAGGATCCCACTTCACCCAGAGCCCTAAGGGGATGGGGAAGGAAAACAGCATGTGGGCTCCAGCCTCCGTACCCGCAATGGGTACCTCAACCTTAACAAACACCGCCAACAAACGTGGGGTGAGAAGGGAGCATGCTGGGGGCCCTAGTATGGGCCCTCTTTTCTTCCATCCGACAAAGTCAGCAGCTGCTGCTGACTAAACAGTGGAGCTATGCGTGGATGTCTGACCTCCTTCGCACAAAGCATGAAAACTGAGGAGCCCGTGATCCCACGGGGGGTGTATAGGCAGTAGGGGAGGGGCCTTACACTTTTAAGTGTAATACTTTGTGTGGCCTCCGGCCGGAGGCAGTAGCTATACACCCAATTGTCTGGGTCTCCCAATAGAGCGACAAAGAAAATTGAAATATGCGGGAGGAAGCAGAGCGCTGAAGGACAACAGCCGTTTCGCTTTATATGCGCTTCAGTTGGTGCCATCAAAGACTTCAAGTAGAGGCTGTGACCTTACTCTGATGGTATCCTATTTGTGGCGCTAATATGCTGTATGATGACAGGACATGGAAGTCAGAACAGCTTAAAGACACAAAATAAGGGAGCACTTATGCAAAAGTGGCCACCGGGAGTTCTATGTACAAACCTATTGTAATGCTTGCGGCCAGTGTAGAGGCAGTGAGCAAGATTAGTAGACCCACTGGACCACAGGAGAGACCTGGGCTTATTCTTTAGTAGGTTGGGCTTAACTAAGCGCCCACTGAAAGGCAGACGCCAGGTACCACTCGCAGGGCAGTGACTGGGACTGTGTCATCTGACTGCCAAGACAGATGAAGGACTCAGGTGTTGACACAGATGCAGGCAGATACAGGTGGGATATGACTGAGGCAGACAGGCAGGTGGGTATGGACAGGTATGGTGGGCACGGCAGGGACAGATAGGTATGGGAAGGCAGACTCAGGTACAAGTGAAGGACACATGAATAATGGGACCTGACAACTAGCTAAACAGACAGGACACTGATTAACTGAAGGTGTTGTGCAGGCACCTCCCCTAATGGGAGGGTACCTTACATACATAGTGCCTCTCAGCCATAGGCTAAAAGGCATTTCCAGAAAATGGCACGCCAGCCGGTGTGCGCGTGCGTCTTAGGTGCACTCCCATAAACCCTGTACGGCATGTACAGGGCCAAAAAGGGGAAGGGGGCAGTGAATGGCCGGGGAAGTGCGGGGGAGGACGCAACCCTGGCAGGGCGGTAAGTAAATCGGCATAGATGTGGGAAGGAGAGGGAGAGGGAGTGATCCAGCACAATTCCTCCTTGGTTTAAAACATTTAGGATCTTTATTGAAACTTCTTTAAAAACATGGTGAAGACCGAAAATAAACTTGCATAGTAAAGGCGCAATTCATGAGGGCTTTACGCGTTTCGGACTGAAAATAAAACCAACTAGTCCTTAGTCATATGACTAAGGACTAGTTGGTTTTATTTTCAGTCCGAAACGCGTAAAGCTTCATTATGTCTTAGGGTGTTCGATTCTGAAGAACCCCATTAAAATCCAACCTATTGAATCCTTTTTTACCCCAATGGGTGATGGTAGGGAGACACAGAACATTGTGAGACTCAATGACAGCTGAGATATACAAGACATAGGCTGAATGTTAGTGGGTGGGAGGCTTCGTGCACGCGGTCAGCAAACGCCAAGCAAAAAAGAAGATGTGAGAGTGTATTAGTCTAAATCTCTAGGACAATCTAAGATAGTGATCTACAGGGATTAAAGCGTGGTGCGGCGGCGGCGTGCTACAAGTCACATATCGGCTGCATGTCAATGAGCTGGGAATTAGCAGTGCACAATTGCTGTGAAGCCGAGCGCTGAATGGTAATGTCTTTCCTTACCAGCGTATCCGGCCGTACGTGCAGCTTCTGAGACTGCAGGGTCTCCGCTCTGTCAATCACTCCGGCATCTGTGTGAAGGTGATTCAATTATTAATCTTGTTTTTTTTCATAGTGTATCATGAATATACACAGTGCGAGACAGCGACACGTAGCCCCACATCACTGCAACAGGGGCACAACTAGACATTCGCATACTGACTATTCTCTGCAGCTAGAAAAGCAAATCCAGATGGTTCTGCAGCAATACAGGTAAGGGGTGTATTTCTGCAAAACTAGGTCATCTGATACAACTAAAACAAGATATGTGATACAGATAATTAAAAATGGAGGTCAGGTGGGGCCCATCTGTCAATCCCCTAAAAGGAACCTGTTATGTGAAAAAAAAAGTACTGACCTGCAGATATGGGGTTAATCTGCAGGTTAATAGTGTTCTGAACCTGCCCTTTGCCTACACTGAAAACCCAGCTACAGGGAGGAAATAAAATTTATTCCTCCCAGCAGCCCCCAATCATAGGGAGGCGCCAATGTGGGTTCAGTGTATAGTGAACGGTGGCTGTAACCATGCCTCTGGCACTAAATGACAATGAAACTTCAGTTGTTGCCACACAATTTCCTTTACAGGTGGCGCAACCGTTTATCAACAAGTCTAAAAGAGCAGCAAGAAAGTTGTAACACACGGCTTTATTTATGCGCGTGTAGCTCCTTTAAAGACAAGTCCAGCAATACCTTTACATGACCAGTCCAATCCTCCATTACTGAGAAATCAGCATATGAATTGGTTCGTAAAGGGGCTGAAGAGCTATTTGTAGGTCTGAAGCCTCCGTCACTCCAGCTCTATTCTCTACCCAGCGCCTCCTCCTCCTGATTGATTGACAGCTCCTTTGCCTGGAGTCACACAGTATAGCGGCAGGGATAGAGTTGGAGTGACAGTTGCTTCAGATCTATCTTTGTATTGATAGGCAAATGAGGCTGAAGAGCTATGTTAGATCTGAAGCCTCCGTCACTCCAGCTCTATTCCCCATCCAGGGCCGCCTCCTGCTGCTTGATTGACAGCTCATTTGCCAAGTCACACAGCATAGAGGAGGAGGTGCTGGGTGGGAAATAGAGCTGGAGTGACGGAAGCTTCAGATCTATCTTTGTATTGATAGGCAAATGAGGCTGAAGAGCTATGGTAGATCTGATGCCTTTGTCAGTCCAGCTCTATTTTCCACCCAGCGCTGTCTCTCCTGATTGATAGATAGCTCCTTTGCCTGGAGTCACACAGCGTAGAGGAGGTGGTGCTGGGAGGGGAATAGAGCTGGAATGACGGAGGCTTCTGATCTAGCTTTGTATTGCTACGCAAATGAGGCTGAAGAGCTATGGAAGATCTGAAGCCTCTGTCACTCCAGCTCTATTTTCAACACAGTGCCGCCTCCTCCTGATTGATCGACAGCTCCCTTTGCCTGGCGTCACACAGCATAGAGGAGGTGGAGAATAAAGCTGGAATGACGGAGGCTTTAGGTCTATCTTGGCTCTTCACTTTTATTAATAGAAACGCTGATTTATCAGTGACGGAGGAACGGACTGGTCATGTAAAGGTATTACTGGACTTTTATTGAAAGAGGTTTACTTGCGCATATAGTTTGGGACATGAAATCCTGCTGACAGATTCCCTTTAAAATTAAAGGTCTTGTCCCTTTAATGATCCAGTGAAGATGAGACATCTGTACGGAGCCCTAAGCTGTGTCGTCAGCTTTGGGATATGGGTTTGCTTTTAATTAAATTGCAAAGTAGAGACAATAATCAGGAGTACAGAGGGGGCGAATGACTGGTTGGGTATCTGGTAAGTACTGATGGCATAGCAATAAATATACGCACAAACATGGCTAATTAAAAATAATACATAAACATATAAAGCGACTTGTAGGTTCCAAAGTAGAAACTTTGTTAGTAGGCAAATTGGGGTAGAGCGTACGCTTCATGTGTAATTCATGGCTGCAGGCTGACATTTTGAAGGTGTTGGCAGGTTAGTAATAAATCTTTATATAAGAGCTTTGTGGAGGAGGGTAGAGCCCAGCACCCCGTCGAACCTGGCCTAGATTCAGTGCAAGGATCGAAAACGGAAAAGTCCCACAAAGAGAAGTTTTAATGAGAGATCATTAGTAGAGCTGCACCGCCCCGGCGTGCCATGTCTCATTAGAAGCTTCTCAACTGGATGGACCCCCGGCAACTGCACAGCGCAGGCAAAGGAGGCTCCGAATTGGATGTGATGGTGGCAATGAAGAGGTTAAAACTGTTGCAATCAGATTTGGCTCCAATGATGGCAGGTTGGAGGTAGGTGTCAGCTGTGTAACACAACCGGCGCCAACTGTATATGGAGGACATACACACTTACACACACACTCTGCACAGGGTTGTGCCACTCTACAAATGTGAGGAGCGACACTGACCCAAGATTACTAGCAATCCAATTCTACTGGAAAGACGAGATCTAAACAGTAAAGGATTGTGACTAACCAGACCAGGGACCCCCACCCTATAGTAAAGGATTGTGACTAACCAGACCAGGGACCCCCACCCTATAGTAAAGGATTGTGACTAATCAGACAAGGGACCCCTACCCTATAGTAAAGGATCGTGATCAAGCAGAGCAGAGACCCTCACCTTACAGTAAAAGATTGTGACCAGCCAGAGCAGGGAACCCCACCCTATAGTAAAGTATCATGACCAACCAGATGGGGACCCCCACCCTATAGTAAAGGATTGTGACTAACCAGACCAGGTACCCCCACCCTATAGTAAAGGATTGTGACTAACCAGACCAGGTACCCCCACCCTATAGTAAAGGATTGTGATCAAGCAGAGCAGAGACCCTCACCTTACAGTAAAAGATTGTGACCAGCCAGAGCAGGGAACCCCACCCTATAGTAAAGTATCATGACCAACCAGATGGGGACCCCCACCCTATAGTAAAGGATTGTGACTAACCAGACCAGGTACCCCCACCCTATAGTAAAGGATTGTGACTAACCAGACCAGGTACCCCCACCCTATAGTAAAGGATTGTGATCAAGCAGAGCAGAGACCCTCACCTTACAGTAAAAGATTGTGACCAGCCAGAGCAGGGAACCCCACCCTATAGTAAAGTATCATGACCAACCAGATGGGGACCCCACCCTATAGTAAAGGATTGTGACCAAACAGAGCTGGGACCCCCACCTTGTAGTAAATATTTAAATAAAATATACAAGTCTATATTAGCAGGAGATACACGCAGAGCTCACATCCAGCCTATATTACCGGGAGAGACACACAGAGCTCACATCCAGCCTATATTACCGGGAGAGACACACAGAGCTCACATCCAGCCTATATTACCGGGAGAGACACACAGAGCTCACATCCAGCCTATATTACTGGAGAGACGCACAGAGCTCACATCCAGCCTATATTACTGGAGAGACGCACAGAGCTCACATCCAGACTATATTACTGGGAGAGACACACAGAGCTCACATCCAGCCTATATTACCGGGAGAGACACACAGAGCTCACATCCAGCCTATATTACTGGAGAGACGCACAGAGCTCACATCCAGCCTATATTACTGGAGAGACGCACAGAACTCACATCCAGCCTATATTACTGGGAGAAACACACAGAGCTCACATCCAGCCTATATTACTGGGAGACACATAGACCTCACATCCAGCCTATATTACTGGAGAGACGCACAGAGCTCACATCCAGCCTATATTACTGGGAGACACACAGAGCTCACATCCAGCCTATATTACTGGGAGAAACACACAGAGCTCACATCCAGCCTATATTACTGGGAGAGACACACAGACCTCACATCCAGCCTATATTACTGGGAGAGACACACAGGGCTCACATCCAGCCTATAATACTGGGAGAGACACACAGAGCTCACATCCAGACAATATTACTGGGAGAGACACACAGAACTCACATCCAGCCTATATTACTGGGAGAGACACAGAGCTCACATCCAGCCTATATTACTGGAGAGACGCACAGAGCTCACATCCAGCCTATATTACTGGGAGAGACACACAGACCTCACATCCAGCCTATATTACTGGAGAGACACACAGACCTCACATCCAGTCTATATTACTGGGAGAGAGACACACAGAGCTCACATCCAGAATATATTACTGGGAGAGACACACAGAGCTCACATCCAGCCTATATTACTGGGAGACACACAGAGCTCACATCCAGCCTATATTACCGGGAGAAACACACAGAGCTCACATCCAGCCTATAATACTGGGAGAGACACACAGAGCTCACATCCAGCCTATATTACTGGGAGAGACACACAGAACTCACATCCAGCCTATATTACTGGGAGAGACACAGAGCTCACATCCAGCCTATATTACTGGAGAGACGCACAGAGCTCACATCCAGCCTATATTACTGGGAGAGACACACAGACCTCACATCCAGCCTATATTACTGGGAGACACACAGAGCTCACATCCAGCCTATATTACCGGGAGAAACACACAGAGCTCACATCCAGCCTATATTACTGGGAGAGACACACAGAGCTCACATCCAGCCTATATTACTGGGAGAGAGACACACAGAGCTCACATCCAGAATATATTACTGGGAGAGACACACAGAGCTCACATCCAGCCTATATTACTGGGAGACACACAGAGCTCACACCCAGCCTATATTACTGGGAGAGACACACAGAGCTCACATCCAGCCTATATTACTGGGAGACACACAGAGCTCACACCCAGCCTATATTACTGGGAGAGACACGCAGAGCTCACATCCAGCCTATATTACCGGGAGAGACACGCAGAGCTCACATCCAGCCTATATTACTGGGACAGACACACACAGCTCACATCCAGCCTATATTACTGGGACAGACACACACAGCTCACATCCAGCCTATATTACTGGGACAGACACTCAGACATCACATCCAGCCTAAATTACGGAGTCTGAGAGCTCACATCCAGCCTATATTACCGGCAGAGACGCACAGACCTCACATCCAGCCTATATTACAGTGAGAGACACACAGAGCTCACATCCAGCCTACATTACTGAGAAAGACACACAAACCAATAAGTCTAAAGTGTCTAGTGCTCCTCAAAAGTATGTATCAATATAGATTAAATGTGCAAACAAATGTAAAGAACTGAATGGGTACAATATAGACAAAATAACAATAATCAGAATGATCATTCAGGAGAAAAACAGAGAAAACAGAAGAAAGCCTCCAAGCGTATCACCACATTGTGCCTTCTTCAGGAAAAAAGCTGGTCTTTTTTATACATTCTCTTTCTTAAAAATTAAATAATTTGTGTCATATTTTAAAATATATCATAATGATCAAATCCAGACTTGTGGTTCCTCATTGATGATGATCGGTCCTATTGCAAATTCTTCGTCCCCAGTGTTTTTCCATTCCCCTTACTCGTGTGCATCACTCACCCATCTGCGGCTCCTCATCTGTTTGCATTTTGTGGTCGCTCTCTAGTGGTGACGCAGGGTCCTTCTTCCCAGTTGGAACATTGACACGATGGGTGACAGTTTTCGTGAGAGTATTACTGATCCGGTTTTTGTTCTCTACTTCTGTCATCCGGGCGTTCACTTTGTTAACTATATCTTGCCAGCTGAAAAAAACCCAAAAGAAAACACAAACCATCAGAAATCATTATTAAAGGGAATCTGTCAGCAGGTTTTCGCTATGTAATCTGAGAGCCGCATGCTGTAGGGGTTGAGACCCTGATTCCAGCGATGTGTCACTTATCAGGCTGTTTTAATAAAATCCGTGTTTTCTCAGCAGGAGATTATCACTAAAGGACTAGTTGTCTCATGCCATGTAGTCCGCCATAATTATAAACTCTGTATGACCCCACCCACATCACTGATGGGCAGCTTTCTGCCTATGCACAGAAAACAGAACGCTGCCAATTCTCCTCTTCCCTGCACATCCAGGTGTTTTTGCCTCTATGCCACATATTATAGGATGAGGTCATATGGGGTGAATCAATAATCTATTATACTGCCATTATTTGCTTTAAAAGGCGAATTTAATGGCGATACCACAGCGTATTTAGGGAGGGAGGAAATCTAACGCCCCGAGCACTTCTAAATTGTAAGGAGGTAATAATGGCTTTCATTGTCACCCCGCTGAGTCAACAAAAACAAAGAAAACTCCATTAAGGTTTTTGGCACAAATTTTCAATCACACACAAAAGTGAAGTGCCAGGACTCACTTTAGCAAATCTTCATGGGGAGAAGACGTCGCCTCCGGGTTTGCTCGGGAAGCGTGATTAAGGGTATGACCGCACTTTGCAGTTCAATTCCGCAGCGTGTAAGACACTGTGTGCGCGTCTCAGAACGCAGCTGAAAAAGCTGCGTTCTGAGACGCATTCGGCAGAACGCAAAATGCGGACATTCCTGGTGAGAATTCATGCGTTCTGGATGCTTTCTCTGCCATAGACAGAGTGGGAAAAGCATCCAGAACGCACATTTTTCACAGTACGCACCCACTCGGCTCTGCAGCATCCCCATAGACTTGCAGCAGAGCCGAGTGAGACCGCACTGTCACTGTCATTGTTGGCTGCGGACAGTGCCGCGCGATCAGAATGAACTTGGATGAACTTCACCCGACTTCATTGTGATCACGCGGCTCTGTGCGTGTGCCGCGGCTTGATTTGCGGTCACACGTGAAGGACTCACCTGTGATCGCAAATCCCCTGAGTGACTGCAGTGAGCCGCGCGATCAGGTTACTCGCGGCCACAGCTGCAGTCCTCCACCGGAGCGGTGGCTGCGGGTAACCTCAGTGACAGCACAGCTGATCGCGTGACTCACTTCAGTTGCTGCATGGAGCTCACAGGAGCAGCGGTGTTCTATGGCGGTGTTTTTGAGGGGTTAATAAAGTGGTGAAAGAGAGTGTTTTTTGTCTTTCATTACAAATAAATGATTTTTTGGGTGTATGTGTTTATTTACTTTAACTTACAGGTTCATCATGGAAGGTATCTCGGGGAGACGCCTGCCATGATTAACTTAGGACTTAGTGGCAGCTATGGGCTGCTGCCATTAACTCCTTATTACCCCGTTTGCCACCGCAACAGGGCAATTCGGGATGAACCGGTAAAGTCCCGGGAATTCCAGGCGTCTGCTGGCTGATATTGTTAGGCTGGGGGGCTCCCCATAACGCGGGGCTCCCCATCCTGAGAATACAAGCCTTCAGCCGTGTGGCTTTACCCTGGCTGGTATCCAAATGGGGGGGAACCGCACGTCGTTTTTTTTCATTTATTTAATTTTTTTACTGCTCGATATAGACACGCCCACCGGCGGCTGTGATTGGTTGCAGTGAGACAGCTGTCACTCAGCGTGGGGGCGTGTCTGACTGCAACCAATCTTAGGCACCGGTGGGCGGGGAAAGCAGGTAATACGTGATGGATTAATGAGCGGCCGGCATTTTCAAAAGAGAAGAAGCCGCCACAGTGTGAACGCCGTGCAGCGCCGCGCCGGTAATCGGGGATCGGTGAGTATGAGAGAGGGGGTGGGAGGGAGAGACCGACAGACAGAGAGAGAGATAGAGACATAGAGAGAGACCGACTGACAGAGAGAGAAAGACAAAAGAAGTGCCTTTGTTATGTTAAAAAAAACATGTGGATCGCAATAATAATGCAATGCAGCACACTGCTTCACATTTTGGCAGCGATTTTCTACAACTCATTGATTTCAATGGGTGTAGAACGCAGCCAAAATGGCAAAAACAATTGACATGCTGCTTCTTTGAACGCATGGTTTTTGCCACAAAATATGCAAATTAAACGCTGCGTTTGGAACGCAAAGTCCGGACTAGAAATCCCCATTTTCCATAGACTTTGCTGGAAAATCAAAACGCATGCATTTTGGCATTAAAATGGTGCTTCTCAAAACGGACCCAAAAAGCACCTGAAAAGCAGGTGGAAACGCAAAGTGCGGTCATACCCTAAAAGATACAAGACCTTAATGTTTCTAAAGGCTGCTTTACACGGTACGACCGATTGTGCAATTTCACAATCGATCGTGCCCGCCCCCGTCCTTTTTGCGTCACGGGCAAATCGCTGCCCGTGGCGCACAAAGTCGGTAACCCCCGTCACACGTACTTACCTCTCGTGCGACCTCGCTGTGGGCGGCGAACGTCCACTTCCTGGAGTGGGAGGGATGTTCGGCGTCACAGCGACGTCACACGGCCGCCGGCCAATGGAAGCGGAGGGGCGGAGATGAGCGGGACGTAAACATCCCGCCCACCTCCTTCCTTCACATAGCCGGCGGCGGCCGCGTGACGCAGGTGAGCTGCTGTTCATCGTTCCCGGGGTGTCACACGAATCGGCGTGTGCTACCCCGGAAACGATGAACAACTAAATTAAACGATATTATGGAACCTAGCGACCAGTACACAACTCACGATTTGTGAGCGATACTGCGTCGCTAGGAGCTGTCACACAGGCCGGCATCGCCAGCAATGCCGGATGTGCGTCACAAAAACCGTGACCCCGACGATCTATCGCACGATAGATTGTCTGGTGTAAAGCAGCCTTAAGAGGAAGAGTTCTCTTATGGACCCCAGAGTGGATGTTCAGCTGACGGCCATCTCCCCCGATTCCCTCATACATGGCAGTGCTCGGTGCACTCCAGTGTCTCCATGAGAGAGTCGCCATCAGACTCCTCCAGTAGGGACGTCTCACCGGGGAGAACAAAAGGATGAACTGTCGGAAAACCAACCCAACATCATCTGTTGCGGGAGAGTCGAGAGACCCACACTCATTAGACCATTGACCGATCCCACTGAGGTTGATGAGGTTCTGATACTTTTAGGCTCCAGTGCTGCTCCTGATGTCTATTACTGTCTGAATTGCTGACATAAAGTGGACAGCGCTGCAGCCAATCAGTGAGCTCAATGCCTTTAAGCAGCTCATGCCATCAGGTCAGGCACAACCGCTGAACTGACTGATTGGCTGCAGCATTGTGAATGTAGCACTGCAGCCAAGCAGTGAGCTCAATAGCTTTAAGCTGCTCATGCTGAACTCACTGATTGGCTGCAATGCTGTTGATGCAGCACTGCAGCCAATGAGTGAGCTCAATAGCTTTAACCTGCTTATTCTGTCTGCTCATGCTGAACTCACTGATTGGCTGCAGTGCTGTCGATGTAGCACTTCAGCCAATCGGTGAGCTCAATGGCTATATGCTGTTTATGCCGTCAGCTCAGTCAGAACCTCTGAACTCACTTATTGGCTGCGTTTTTTATGAAGCACTGCAGCCGATCAGTGAGCTCAACAGCTTTAAGCTGTTCATGCCATCAGTCCAGGCACAACCGCTGAACTCACTGATGGCCTGTAGCGTTTTTGATGAAGCGCTGTGGCCAATCAGTGAGTTCAGTGGCTTTAAGCAGCTCCTGTCGTCAGCTCAGGCAGAACTCAGACTGGCTGCAGCGTTGTCGATATAGTGCTGCAGGAAATCAGTGAACTCAATGGCTTTAAGATGCTCATGTTAGCTGAGGCACAACCGCTGAACTCACTGATTGATTGTCAAAGTAGCACTGCAGCCAATCAATGAGCTCAATAGCTTTAAGCTGCATATGCTGTCAGCTAAGGTAGAACTACCTTAACTGATTGGCTGCAGCGCTGTCAATTTGACGTCAAGAGTGCAAACAATAACAGAATCAGGATCGACGGCAGAGACTAAAGGCAGCGTCACACGCTACGATATATCGTGCAATCTGTCGTTGGGGTCACGGATTCCGTGACGCACATCCGGCATCGTTAGAGATATCGTAGCGTGTGACACCTCCGAAAGACTGTTAACGAGCAAAAATACTCACCTTATCGTTGCTCGTTGACACGTCGTTCATTTTCATAATGTCGTTCCTCCTTCTGCGCGCTGGTTGTTCGTCGTTCCTGTGGCAGCGATGTGTGACACCCCGGGAATGACGAACAACAACTTACCTGCGTCCCGCCGGCAATGAGGAAGGAAGGAGGTGGGCGGGATGTTACGTCCCACTCATCTCCGCCCCTCCGCTTCTATTGGCTGGCCGCTGTGTGACGTCGCTGTGACGCCGAACGTCCCTACCCCTTCAGGAAGTGGATGTTCGCCGCCCACCGCGAGGTCGTGCGGGAGGTAAGTACGTGTGACGGGGGTTAACGACTTTGTGCGCCACGGGCAATGAATTGCCTGTGATGCACAAACGACGGGGATGGGTGCGATCGCTCATGCGATCGCCCGATCTATCGTGCCGTGTGACGCCGCCTTAAGCCTTGGACCTGGGGAGGGTGAGAAACGTATGGTTTTTTTTTTGTTTTGTTTTAAACAAACTGCAGCAGAGGATTCTAATACAGGAAGGGAATACATTCTGATATACAGTTTTACTTATGATATTCATTTTTGGTGAAAAATATTGGGTGGCGTGTTACACTGAACCCTATCATTCCCGATTCTACATTTATTGCATCATTGTATACATTCGCGCATTTTACTAGAGAAAATACTGCATTATTCCTGTGCTCCGGGTGGCTGCACAAATTGCTTTTTTTGCTTTGCGACCGGGAACACTGAAGGAAACTACAAAATCTTGTACCAAGTGCACAAGGTCCCTCTGCCTGTGCATCCGGTCCCCGCAGGTGGTGTCTACCCCGTGGTTCCCGGCGGCGGATCACAAGTCACTCCGTGTATGGACGCCTTTAAGACTCAGCTGTAAAAATCTAAACTCATTTCAGCCCATGATGGAGCAGAAGGGATTAACCAGCGTGAAGATCTGAGTCACCGCAATAAGGATAAAGAATTAGAGGCAGAATGAAAAGCCTCGGCACTCCACCACGCACCTGCGAATCGACACTTGTTTATTGGCATCCTCGGCACTCACGGTGGGGGGCTTTTTATCTACGACTCCCGGGGGGCCATGACCAACTTCATTTTTTGGCTTTTGGTCAGGCGGCATCACTTGTTGGTTCTCAATCTGAAATATACAAGAACAGTGCTATGTATATTATAAATTCCATACATATTAGTTTATCATAAAGCATTGTAACTAATGGGAAAAACTAAAATAGATTGTTCATCTTTAAAAGCGATTGGCTGCAGCGGTCACATAAACAATTAATAAACAAGTCTGAGAGGTAAATATATATATTTGATTAATCTATACATGACCCTGGGGCTATTAGGCTATGTGCACACGCTGCATCTTTGTGGTGACAACAAAGATGCACGTTTTTGGCCTAAAAAATATGCACCCGCGTCACAAAAGCTACATCTGAAGCTCACAGTGAGCGCCATAAAGCATGATTGCCTGCTGTGAGCTCCATGCAGCGACTGAAGTAAGCCGCGCGATCAGCGGTGACGTCACTCGGGTGATTTGCGGTCACGGGGGGAGGACTCCAGCTGTGGCTGCGGGTAACCTGAGTGACATCACTGCTGACCACACAGCTCACTTCAGTTGCTGCATGGAGCTCACAGCAGGCAGTCATGTTTTATGGCGCTCACTGTGAGCTTCAGATGCTGCAGTGGTGGAAGCGTCTTGGGACTTCGTGTGAATTATGTTGGACCTGCAGGGGTCTTTTGGGGGTTAATAAAGGGGAATAAGAGGGTGCTTTGTTGTCCTTTATTTCAAATAAAGGATTTTTTCGGTGTTTGTGTTTATTTACTTTCAGATTAGTGATGGGGGGTGTCTCATAGACGCCTGCCATTACTACTCCAGGACTTAGTGGCTGCTGTGGGCTGCCATTAACTCCCTCATTACCCCAACTGCCACCGCACCAGGGCAATTGGGAAAAGCTGGGTAAAGTACCGGGACTGTTGCATCTAATGGATGCGGCAATTCTGGCTGATATTTTTAGGCTGGGGGGCGCCGAATAACCATGGATATGCCCAGCCTGAGAATACTAACCACCAGCTGTCAGGCTTTATCTGTGGTGGTATCAAAATATTTGGGGATCCTATGCCAATATTTTTATTTATTTATTTTACTGTACAATATAGACCCGTCCACCAGCGTCTGTGATTAATTGCAGTAAGACACGCTGTCAGTCAGCGTGGGGGCTCGTCTGACTGCAACCAATCAAAGATGCCGGTGGGTGGGGTAAATATGAATATGTATGAGCCTAATGAGCGGCCCGGGAAGAAGAATGAGAGGCCGCGGGAGCAATGTGACGGCCACCCTGGTGACTCAGTAAGTATGAAGCGCTTGCTCCTACCCCTTTGCGTCGGATTCTGGTCCCCATTGACTTTATATGGGGAGCAGCAACTGGCCATATACCAGGGATCAATCCCCCGCCGAATCAGCGGGGGATTGATATGCCAGTCCTCTGAAACGCAGGGACAAAACGCAAAAAAAATTGACATGCTGCATCTTTGTGGTCACTACAAAGATGCAGCAAAGAAAACCTGCACTGTGTGGACAGCAAAAATGAAATCTCATAGACTTTGCTGGGGAAGATAATGGTGCAGTTTTGATACCAAAACTGCAGCCGAAAAAAGTGCAATAACGCGTCAAAAACGCAGCGTGCGCACAAGGCTTTAATGTCCACTTTTACTCAGTCGTACTACGCAACGCTGATACTTGTAGATAACCAGATGAAGATGGATACTGAGGAGGATTCCGAAATTTGGGAAGTAATAAAAATAATCTTAAAAATTGGCAATATGTCCGTTTATGTGAACGAAGACTAGTAGCTGGAGATATAACATCCTCTTTGTTCACTGAACCTTGGCAGACAGTTTGTTTTCTTACTTAATTTGGCCCCCCCAAATTTTTTGTCATTGGGTTTCCTTTAAAATGTTGCTCCATTGACCTTCTGCATCTTCTGTGTTGCACGGTCTATAGTTGGCTGCAGAATGATCTAACTGAGAATCCATCAGTGAGCTCAAATGGGAGAGTTTCCTTTTTATCTGTTTTGTTCTCAGCTCCTTTTCAGATGATTTTATGTCCACAGATCACATCAAAGTTTAACGTTTAATCAAAAAAATGTTACTAAAACTAAACTGCAAAAATGATCTTGATCCCCAAATGCATGAATTTGAGTTTTAAATGTAATCTTTCAGCAGGTTTTTGCTATGTAATCTGAAAACAGCATGCTAAGGGGGTTATAAATAGATTTCAGTGATCTGTCTCTTATCACACTGTGTGTTGCTGTTTTCCTGCAATGTTTGTCTGAGCTTCAGAAGATTATCATTGCTGGACTAGGTCGACTAGTTCGGCACACCACCTGCTGTGATTAACAGCTCATTGCCCATAGACATTGTATATAGTAACAAAAAAAACCAGTGTTGCACTAAGTGTTGTAGTACTAAGATATGTGTAACAATGAGTATAGGAATATAGACATGCATTACTGCTATGGAAAACATGTAAACATTGAGATACTTATCACAAAAAAGGCCTGTTTTATGTGAGCCCAACAGCCAATGGCAAGGCGACCTTTTATTGTTAGGATGTGCCATCAGTCTTTTTCTAAGATTACAGGGCTTTGCCTTCTGATTGAGCACTCCTGCTCTTCAGCCTCAGGAGATTTTAATTCTCCATTTGCAGGTTTCTATCTGCCCATAAATTATAGGATTTTAACCCAAACAAAGGCATTAGTTTGATAGGGACCCAACAATAAGAGGTCACCTTGCCGTTGGCTGTTGGGCTCACATAAAACTGGCCATTTTTGTGTGCTGAGTATCTCAATTTTTACATGTTTTTCATAGCAGTAATGAATGTCTATATTCTTATATTCATTGTTACACATATCTTAGCACCACAGAGTGCAACTGTCTTTTTTTGCTACTATGTTTCATGTTCAGTTTGCACCTATTCACGTTAGAAAGTTAGCATGTGCCATCAGTCTTTTTCTTTGATTACAGGGCCATAACTTCTGATTGCGCACTAATTGTCTATTTGCAGGTTCCTGTCCACCCATAAATTATAGTTGTTTTTAGCCCAAAGAGAGGCATTCGTTTGAAAGGGTCCTAACAATAAGAGGACGCCTTGGCGTTGGCTGTTGGGCTCAGATAAAACTGGCCATTTTTGTGTGCTAAGTATCTAAATTTTTACATGTTTTCCATAGCAGTAATGCATGTCTATGTTCCCATATTCATTGTTACACATATTTTAGCACTTCAGACTGCAACTGTCTCTTTTTGTTACTATGTTTCATGCTCAGTTTGCACCTGTTCACATCAGTTAGGAAAGTGCCATCAGTCTTTTTCTTATATTGCAGACATTGTATATAGAGAGCCTGGTGTGGGTGTGGTTAGCTCTCTCATCTCTGCTGCATTGCTTAATCTTAAAGCTCTGATTGTGTCAGAATGGCTGCAGCCAGCAATCTAAGTGATACATCGTTGGATTCAGAATCGAAGTGATACATCATTGGATTCAGAATCTAAGTGATACATTGTTGGATTCAGAATCTAAGTGATACATCATTGGATTCAGAATCTGTGATACATCGTTGGATTCAGAATCTAAGTGATACATCGTTGGATTCAGAATCTAAGTGATACATCATTGGATTCAGAATCTAAGTGATACATCGTTGGATTCAGAATCTAAGTGATACATCGTTGGATTCAGAATCTAAGTGATACATCGTTGGATTCAGAATCTAAGTGATACATCATTGGATTCAGAATCTAAGTGATACATCATTGGATTTAGAATCTAAGTGATACATCGTTGGATTCAGAATCTAAGTGATACATCGTTGGATTCAGAATCTAAGTGATACATCATTGGATTCAGAATCTAAGTGATACATTGTTGGATTCAGAATCTAAGTGATACATCATTGGATTCAGAATCTAAGTGATACATTGTTGGATTCAGAATCTAAGTGATACATCGTTGGATTCAGAATCTAAGTGATACATCGTTGGATTCAGAATCTCCTTGCCTACATCATGCTGTTCTCAGATTAGATACCAAAAACCTAGTCACAGATTCCTTTTAAAGAAATAAGTCGTCAAACCCCTAAGTCTGCGCAACAAGGATACAATTAGAAGAAAAAAAAGCCTAAAATATGTGCACCTCTCTGTGGTCCGGCAGACTGTTAACTGTCCTGGTAAATCTGGAAACATGGCTGTCATTCTGCACTCCTGGCCTTATGGGCGCTGGGTGCACAGGGGGACTTTGGCGGATGGAGCCCCCTTGTCCTCCAGGCTGGCCCTGTGCCAGCTGCTTCCGATCTCTGCTGCATTGCTAAATCTTAAAGCTCTGATTGTGTCAGAATGGCTGCAGCCAGCAATCTAAGTGATACATCGTTGGATTCAGAATCAAAGTGATACATCATTGGATTCAGAATCTAAGTGATACATTGTTGGATTCAGAATCTAAGTGATACATCATTGGATTCAGAATCTAAGTGATACATCGTTGGATTCAGAATCTAAGTGATACATCGTTGGATTCAGAATCTAAGTGATACATCGTTGGATTCAGAATCTCCTTGCCTACATCATGCTGTTCTCAGATTAGATACCAAAAACCTAGTCACAGATTCCTTTTAAAGAAATAAGTCGTCAAACCCCTAAGTCTGCGCAACAAGGATACAATTAGAAGAAAAAAAAGCCTAAAATATGTGCACCTCTCTGTGGTCCGGCAGACTGTTAACTGTCCTGGTAAATCTGGAAACATGGCTGTCATTCTGCACTCCTGGTCTTATGGGCGCTGGGTGCACAGGGGGACTTTGGCGGATGGAGCCCCCTTGTCCTCCAGGCTGGCCCTGTGCCAGCTGCTTCCGGTCTTCTCCATTCTTCTTACTTCCTTGGGAGTTCGGAGGCACCTGGGGGTTACGTTCTTTGAAATCCTAAAAAACAACAATAATAATAATGAGTCGGACGGCCAAAAGGTTCTGAAAGGCGATCCCAACTTTCACATCCACGCTCACAAGTGTTTGTAGAGGAGGGAAAAAACCAGACCTGGCTTGAGCTCCCGGCTACACTGAATACAATGCAGTTTAGCTCATAAAATATTAAAACCATAAAAGACATAACAAGAGCTGTCACCGAGGAGCAGAAAATGCCAAGAACGGGAGGACTGCATTATGATTCAACTGCCAAAACCTATTAAAAGTCTCGGGGGATGTCCTCCTCGCTCCAAAATAAGACGCTCAGTGGTGAAAAAAAAAAAGTACAAAGAGCAGATGTAAGAAGCGTATAATGTGCCGGCTTCTTGTAGACAGACATTTTCTATTAATATTAACATCTGTTAAAACATTTACAATGTAGCACACATCTCCTTATAGTAAAGGATTCTGCCAGGATAGGGTTAAAAAAGGTACAAACAATGTCAGAAGGGGGCACAAAAGCATTTATTTAAATGTTTAATAAACAAAAAAAAAGTTCTCCTACCCACAGAGGGTAAAACCAAGGACTCCAAATCCGTGGCTCTGGAATCCCGAGATAGGGGCTCTGCAGCCCATCTTGATATACACATATTCATCCTCCACTCCATTCATTGTCTATAGGACTGTGGAAGAAAGTATTAGGCCATTTACGGCAATTACATAGAGAATGAATGAAGCGGAAGCCGAAGATGCGCATCTCCACTCCTTTCAAGATGGGGCCAAAGAGCCACATATTTGGAGTTTTATATATATTATTAACTAGAGCTATTGAGACCTGATGAGACTGGTGCACTTGTAGCTCCCCACGGGGCAGGTGGTTGTCACGGATGGCCTTGCCCAGTTCCGTTGCCCCAAGGCATACAGTAAATGGTGGGGGAAGCGGGATATTGGGAAAAGTTCGTCGTGACACCACCTGTGGTATGCGGCCAGGGAGTAGACGCCACTACCGGGTTCCTCGCCGGGGCAGGTGTTATGGCAGCCGGGATGGTATCGCTCCCCAAAGGCGGAACGGGCCCCGGGTGGATGATGAGGGCTAGAATGGCGGTTGACGCCTAAGCGCTGGGCAGCGGCGCCGGTAAGGATGAGCCAACACAGTCTCTGCGGGTTCAGGGTGTAGTTTACTCACAGCTTCAGCTGCCAGCCCGGTCACACTGGTCACTGCTGTGATGGGCTCCGGTCGATCCCGGATCCGCAAGAGGTCAGAACCGGTCCGGTAGTCTGTGGGCCCTTCCTCCTGAGGCTTGAAGCACTTAAAGTCCCTTTCATACTAGGTAGAGTACTGTTCCCTATGCCAGTAGCGGGGATCCCCTTGAGTCTGACCGTGATCTAGACCCCGGGAGTCCTATATGCCACTTGGCTCTGGAAACTTGAAGAAGCGTGGAACTTCTCCGTCCGTCAGAATCTGGTGATGCAACATGGCATTACACCACCCTAGGGTGCTGCAACCTAAACAGCGCTGGTCCCGGGGGAACTGACACAGTATCCTAATCAGTGACCGTTAAACTCTTATGTCCCACAAGAGCCACCGGAAAACACGTCTGCGCACTGTCACTCCTGCTGGAGAACTCTCTGTTTTCTGTAAACTGTGTGTGTGGCTCCTAACCCCCCTGGTGGATGCTCCTCCCAATACCCAGGTCCTAAGCTAGTTGGAAACCCCTTTTATACCCGACCCTAGCCCAGTCCCCAGTGGGGAAGGGGCAACCCATGTGTGTATGTGGTTGTGAATGATGAAACCGGTACCGACCTCCTTTTGGATCCATGATCAGCTCCACACCCTGAGTGGGGTGCAGTACCCTGTGGCGACCTGAGCCTCAGGGGCACCACACACTTACAATGCCAGAATGGCTGTATGGTCCTGTTGGAAAGTTTCGGCACTAGGGGCATTCAGCTTTTGGAGAATCAATGTGAAAATGACTGTATGATCATGCTTTGAATCTAAGCAAGTACACCGGCCTCATCAGATTTAAGAGCTGTGTGCACTTTGCATTGCATTATCTCAAAGCACATCTTCTTTAAACACCTGCTGAGGATTTCTTCAGTAGATTTCGGCTTATTGCAGTGCGACCTGTGGAGGGGGAACTCTTTAATAGAGATGAGCGAACCCGAACTGTAAAGTTTGGGGTTAGTACCGAACATGGACTGTCCAAGTTCGGAGTTCGGGTGCTGTACGTATTCGAACCACTTGATCGAGCATCGGGGGGGCTTAGGTACGCTCGGGGCCATTGCATTCTTGGAGATGGAGGTTTGCAACAACTGCAGAGCCACAGGTTGGAGACAACTAGCGGCTCAGCCATACACTCGTGAGAATAGAGGACTAAGTTTCCTCCATATTTTGCGAAGGTTCCAGCGTGCTGTGGACAAATGTCACATTATCTTATGTCGGATGCGTCGGTGCATGTCGTCCTGCTCCGATGCGTGATGACAATTCAGCTCTTTCTGATACATCTAGTTTCCAGTTACCTTCTTAGTGTCTGTCAGGGATTGCTGGTGTTCTCTGTCAGTGACCGAGTCTTTGAAGCTTGGCATTTTCTTCAATGCATCCTTTAACTGGCGGAATTCCTCCATCTGAGCCTAGGAAAAGCCAAACCATATAGTAGATAACGGATCTGGGACACAGCAGGTACAAGCAACTTTTATTTATTTCTTTGCAGATGGGGTGCAAACAACGACTAACAGCATCAATTACAGTGTTCATGCACCGCACATATCTAAACTGCCTCAGCACAAAGGGTTATCAGTAGTGATGAGTGAGCACTACCATGCTCAGGTGCTCAGTACTCGTAACTAGTGATGAGCGGGCACTACCATGCTCAGGTGCTCAGTACTCGTAACTAGTGATGAGCGGGCACTACCATGCTCAGGTGCTCAGTACTCGTAACTAGTGATGAGCGGGCACTACCATGCTCAGGTGCTCAGTACTGGTAACTAGTGATGAGCGGGCACTACCATGCTCAGGTGCTCAGTACTCGTAACTAGTGATGAGCGGGCACTACCATGCTCAGGTGCTCAGTACTCGTAACTAGTGATGAGCGGGCACTACCATGCTCAGGTGCTCAGTACTCGTAACTAGTGATGAGCGGGCACTACCATGCTCAGGTGCTCAGTACTGGTAACTAGTGATGAGCGGGCACTACCATGCTCGGGTGCTCAGTACTCGTAACTAGTGATGAGCGGGCACTACCATGCTCGGGTGCTCAGTACTGGTAACTAGTGATGAGCGGGCACTACCATGCTCGGGTGCTCAGTACTGGTAACTAGTGATGAGCGGGCACTACCATGCTCGGGTGCTCAGTACTGGTAACTAGTGATGAGCGGGCACTACCATGCTCGGGTGCTCAGTACTCGTAACTAGTGATGAGCGGGCACTACCATGCTCAGGTGCTCAGTACTCGTAACTAGTGATGAGCGAGCACTACCATGCTCGGGTGCTCAGTACTCGTAACTAGTGATGAGCGGGCACTACGATGCTCAGGTGCTCAGTACTCGTAACTAGTGATGAGTGGGCACTACCATGCTCAGGTGCTCAGTACTCGTAACTAGTGATGAGCGGGCACTACCATGCTCGGGTGCTCAGTACTCGTAACTAGTGATGAGCGGGCACTACCATGCTCAGGTGCTCAGTACTGGTAACTAGGGATGAGCGGGCACTACCATGCTCGGGTGCTCAGTACTGGTAACTAGTGATGAGCGGGCACTACCATGCTCGGGTGCTCAGTACTGGTAACTAGTGATGAGTGGACACTACCATGCTCGGGTGCTCAGTACTCGTAACTAGTGATGAGCGAGCACTACCATACTCAGGTGCTCAGTACTCATAACTAGTGATGAGCGGGCACTACCATGCTCAGGTGCTCAGTACTCGTAACTAGTGATGAGCGGGCACTACCATGCTCAGGTGCTCAGTACTCGTAACTAGTGATGAGCGGGCACTACCATGCTCGGGTGCTCAGTACTTGTAACTTCATGAGCGGGCACTACCATGCTTGGGGGCTCAGTACTCGTAACTAGTGATGAGCGAGCACTACCATGCTCAGGTGCTCAGTACTCGTAACTAGTGATGAGCGGGCACTACCATGCTCGGGTGCTCAGTACTTGTAACTTCATGAGCGGGCACTACCATGCTCGGGGGCTCAGTACTCGAAACTAGTGATGAGCGAGCACTACCATGCTCGGGGGCTGAGTACTTGTAACTAGTTATGAGCGGGCACTACCATGCTCGGGTGCTCAGTACTTGTAACTAGTGATGAGCAGGCACTACCATGCTCAGGTGCTCAGTACTCGTAACTAGTGATGAGCAGGTACTACCATGCTCAGGTGCTCAGTACTTGTAACTAGTGATGAGCAGGCACTACCATGCTCGGGTGCTCAGTACTCGTAACTAGTGATGAGCGGGCACTACCATGCTCAGGTGCTCAGTACTCGTAACTAGTGATGAGCGGGCACTACCATGCTCGGCGCTAGGTACTCGTAACTAGTGATGAGCGGGCACTACAATCCTCGGGTGCTGGTACTGGTAACTAGTGATGAGCGGGCACTACCATGCTCAGGTGTTCAGTACTCGTAACTAGTGATGAGCGGGCACTACCATGCTCGGGTGCTCAGTACTGGTAACTAGTGATGAGCGGGCACTACCATGCTCGGGTGCTCAGTACTCGTAACTAGTGATGAGCGAGCACTACCATGCTCAGGTGCTCAGTACTCGTAACTAGTGATGAGTGAGCACTACCATGCTCGAGTACTCAGTACTGGTAACTAGTGATGAGCGGGCACTACCATGCTCAGGTGCTCAGTACTCGTAACTAGTGATGAGCGGGCACTACCATGCTCAGGTGCTCAGTACTGGTAACTAGTGATGAGTGGGCACTACCATGCTCAGGTGCTCAGTACTGGTAACTAGTGATGAGAGGCACTACCATGCTCGGGTGCTCAGTACTAGTAACTAGTGATGAGCGGGCACTACCATGCTCGGGTGCTCAGTACTGGTAACTAGTGATGAGCGGGCACTACCATGTTCAGGTGCTCAGTACTGGTAACTAGTGATGAGAGGCACTACCATGCTCAGGTGCTCAGTACTGGTAACTAGTGATGAGAGGCACTACCATGCTCGGGTGCCCTGTACTCAAAACTAGTGATGAGTGATAATTTACTTTTACTGTACGATACTGACCAAAAGACAGCGTCTGTGATTGGAAGCAGTCAGCTGACATGCTGTCACTCAGCATGGGGGCGCATCTGAGTGCAACCAATCACAGCCGCCGGTGGACTGGGAAAGCAGTGCATATGCAATGAAAGTAAATTATCGGCCCCAGAAGTGAATGCGTGGCCTGAAAGCAGCGTACAGCCGACCCAGGGCCTCGGTAAGTACAGCGCGCGTGCTCCTATTTCTTCTATCAACATTTTTTATATAGTCTTATATGGGGCCCGGAATCCGGCCCGGAACTGGATTTTAAGAACCAGATAACACGGACCCGCCGGTCCCGGTTATCTGCATGTACGCTCATCACTAGCTGTGACACTATCGATACGACTTCAGTGCTGCAAACAACAGACACTGGGAGCAGTGGCGGAGACTTGGTGGTGGACCCGGGGAAGGTGAGATAGTCCTTCAGTTTGTGTTTTTTTTTAAAAAACAACCATAAATAATAATTTTATTAATAATAATAATAATGACTATGATAATAATAATAATAATAATAAAAATAAATAATAATAATCACTATGATAATAAATAATAATAATATTAATAATAATGACTATGATAATAACAATAAATAATAATAATTATAATAATAATAATAATAATAATAATAATAATAATAAATACTGACATAATGCACATCACATCAAACTATTAATTAAAGGAGTTCTCCCGCAATAAAAATAAATAAATAAGGGAAATAAGAATCATGATCAATAAATTCCTAAATATTTTTAATTACAAAATCACACTGGTTTTGTCTTCAGAAGTAATCACTTTAGAATTACAATGGCTTCCATCTTGCTTCACTGAAAGAAGCCTGCCCTAGAATATTAATAGGCCAATTTGCTAATTAAAGGAATTTTGAAATTTATTTATAAACATTGTTCTTTCTATTCCTTGAGAAGAGTTTTAAAAGGGAAACAATAAAACACTCCGGATATATGTCCCTTGTACTGAACGAAAGCTCACGTGACAATCAGGTTTAGTTATGCATCATTGCATTAACGGTCGTTATGTGGATAAAGATCTCCTGTACCTTTAAGAATTCAGTAGCTGGAGGTTTTATATACCACAATGGTAATGTGCATAGAATAGTAAAGGAATAAGTGACATTCTGCCAGTTGTGTCAATCACAGGTTACAATGGATTGGAAATACCTTGTAAAAGCTTTTATAATATATGGGGGTGTAAACTCCGAACAATCAAAGGGGGGGGGGGTGAATAGTTATATAACTATAACATCAGTCACATATTTTTACCCAGTTGAAGTAAGAATTTGCAGCCTGTTATTTCCCATGACGTTACCACTCCTCATCCTCACTAGCCGCTCTCTTCCAATGAAGGAACCCTTCACTTATATTGGAATACAACTGCCTGGGTCATTGCACCTACAGTATATCACAAAAGTGAGTACACCCCTGACATTTTTGTAAAAATATTTTATTACATGCTTTCATGGGACAACACTGAAGATC
Source organism: Anomaloglossus baeobatrachus (assembly GCF_048569485.1). Lineage (NCBI taxonomy): Eukaryota > Metazoa > Chordata > Amphibia > Anura > Aromobatidae > Anomaloglossus > Anomaloglossus baeobatrachus. Next base: position 148,904,698 of record NC_134363.1, on the reverse strand, counting down.
TGACCTATACAGTGTCAGTGTGCAGCTGGTAAAACGGGAAATCTGATGTCCTCTAAATAAGTCAACACACAGCCATTAATGTCTAAACCGCTGGCAACAAAAGTGAGTACACCCCTAAGTGAAAACAGCCAAATTGTGCCCAAAGTGTCACTATTTTGTGTGGCCACCATTATTTTCCAGTACTGCTTTATCTATCTTGTGCATGGAGGTCACTAGAGCATCACAGGAGCCGCTGGATCCTCTTCCATCCTCCATGACGACATCACGCAGCCTGTGGATGTTACAGACCTTGCGTTCCTCCACCTTCTGTATGAGGAGGCCCCACAGATGCTCCATAGGGTTTAGGTCTGGAGACACTTGGCCAATCCAGTACCTTTACCCTCAGTTTTTTTTAGCAAGGCAGTGGTGGTCTTGGAGGTGATTGGGGTCATTACCATGTTGGAATATGAAGGGAAGGGATCATGCTCTGCTTCAGTATGTCACTGGATATGTTGCATTTATGGTTCTTTCAATGACTGTAGCCCCCACAGCCAGCAGCACTCATGCAACCCCAAACCATAACCCTCCCACCACCATGCTTGACTGTAGGCAGGACACACTTGTCTTTGAACTCCTCACCTGGCTGCCGCCACACACGCTTGACACCATCTGAACGAAATAAGTTTATCTTGGTCTCATCAGACCACAGGATGGTTCCAGTAATTCATGACTATAGTCTGCTTGTCTTCAAAAAACTGTTTGTGGGCTTTTTTGTGCATCATCTTTAGAAGAGGCTTCCTTCTGGGACGACAGCCATGCAGACCAATGTGATGCAGTGGGCGGCGTATGGTCGGAGCACTGACAAGCTGCCCCCCACCCCTGTATCCTCTGCAGCACTCATATGTCTTTTCTGAAAAGACAACCTCTGGAAATGACACTGACCTCGCGCACTCAACATCTTTGGTCAACCATGACGAAGCCTGTTCTGAGTAGATCCTGTTTTGTTATACCACTGTATGGTCTTGGCCACCGTGTTGCAGTTGAGTGTCAGGGCGCTGGCAATCTTCTTATAGCATCGGCTATCTTTATATAGAGCAACAATATTTTTTCAGATCCTCAGAGAATTATTTGCCATGAGGAGCCATGCTGAACGTCTAGTGACCAGTATGAGAGTGTGTGAGAGAGAACACCAAATGTAACACACCTGCTCCCCATTCACACCTGAGATTTTGTAACACTGAGTCACATGACAACGGGGAGGGAAAATGGCTAATTGGGCACAATTTGGCTATTTTTACTTAGAGGTGTACTTAGACATTAATGGCTGTGTGTTGAGCTTTTTTAGCGGACACCAAATTTCCCCTGCACAACTGCACACTGACACTGTACATTGTATCATAGGGTCAGATCTGCAGTGTTGTCCCATGAAAAGATATAATAAAATATTTACAAAAATGTGAGGGGTGTACTCACTTTTGTGATCTACTGTAAGTGCCTTATAAAGATGGCCAAATGACTGGTCATTCACTGGTCACACTGCGGATAGACCTCTTTATTGCTCAGTTCACACTGAGTTTTCTGATGCAGATTTTGAAGCAGATTTACTTCCAAATCAACACCAAGAAAAGTATTTAAGAGGGATTTTTAGGATTTTAAAGCAAATCTGATTTATCGTTCGGCTTTACATATCCTCTGTATATGATACTCTCATACTTATTACCTTTTATACATTGTTGGACCCATATATAATTGGGGTGTTCTCTTACACATGTCTGTACCATTTACTATGGCAGATTTCACAAATTTAACAGCTACAACTCGGCAGCAAGTTTTTGACAGCTACCAGAATAACAAGGATTTAAAGGGGTTGTCTACTAGAGATCTCAGTAATAAATAAAGCTTCCTAAACAGGCAGACAATGGTTTGTGAAGACAAAAAGCAAGTCTGACTCTGCAGGACCCGTCATTTATGTAAATCCCATTAAAGTGGTTTTTACACTGTTAACACTGTAGCATGGGAGGGTGAATACCATTTGGCTTTGTTATTCTGGAAGTCTTAGGGAAAAACTTTGCTTAAAGTGGAAAACCCCTTTAATTTCATTGGATGCTGTGTAATACTTCACTTCTCCTCTGGGGGCACTGCAGGAAAAATCAATACTTGCTGCTGGGTTTCCTCATTAAATAACAGTTGATTGCGGGGGTCTCAGCTGTTGATTAAGCTGTGATCAGCCTTATTGGGGGATGCGGCTATTAAAAACATACAGTCCAAAGTCTGCCATGTGAGGTTCAACTTCCAAAAACACATCCAAAAGCTTAATAAACTCAAAAATGGGTATTGTGGCTAATCTATGGAGTCCTAGGCCATGCCTAACCGCAGGGTTACTCCTGATGGTGGTGATGTCTGAGTCCCATTCCTGACTATGCTCCTGACCAGTACTAGTTTGATACCCACCTCTCACTATGGAAGGATGGGGCAGGAAGGGGGTTAAAAAACAGATATAGACAAGGGAAATAGACAATGAAAGACTCAGGAGAAAAGCAAGAGCAGAAAGGTAACAACAAAAAGGCAACAAGAGTTGACTCCATAAACACACTCAGAAACAAGTATAGCAACCACAAGGTAGTCTGGGTCACAACACCTCACTAGACCAGCTAAGATAAACTATAGCTGGCATAGGTGGAAGTGTCCAGCCTTCATATATAAGAGGGGAGCAGATGTGATTAGCTTCTTCACAACATGTGATCAAAAGGAGACTAACAAGCAGACCAGCAGAGATTAACTCTTGCTAGCCTGCCTATGAATCACCACTCTGCAGGCGAACACCCGAGTCTGCCTGCGTTGATCACAGACATCCCAGAAGTTATCGGGCGAAGTGTCAGAGTCTGTAGTCTGAACAAAACCTGATGCCACCATGACAGTTGATGACGTTTGTAAGAATCTCATGACAGCAGTGCTATAACTAATGCAGGGAGAATGTATACACCATTATAAGAATGTGAGAAGGGTAGATCCAGTATAAGATCAATACTAATACATATGTAGCAGCGTATAGCCGGACAAACACACTGTGGGTATAATAAAGAGGACTGTGTATAATACAGAACAGAGACTTGTATAAGAGAATGGTTACAATAATCAATGTATGGATACTGTGGTCCTTTGGTGTCTGTCAATAGAAGGTCACAGCATTTGTCTGCACAGATTGCTCCCTGATTTTTTATTGTTCCTGCTGTCAGTATTCAGTTTACTATGTATCTCCTCTGCTGGGTTTTCATCCTTTTCCCTCTAGGACCCAGCTGAGCTTCTTTTCCCTTCGGCTGCTTGTCATATGTATTTCACCTTGGGTTTAAATACTCATTTTCCCCGGACTGGTGCTGGTGATACTATTCAGTTCCTTCACAAGCTCTGGTTGCAAGCAGGTGGCTTGTACTCATCTGTGGTATTGTTGCTGAACTTCTATCTGAGTCATCTAATGATAAGTAGTTTATGCTTTTTCCCTGTGTGTCCTCCTTGTGTCTTCTATAGTGGTTTAGCGTGGTTGATGAAAAGCTCATCCCATCCGTTCCCTATTTAGGGCCCAGCACTAGGGATACCTAGGGTCCGGTATCCGGATCGGCACATAGGAGTGGAACTTACCTAGGGTGGTGCTGGACTCCAGGGACCAGCAGTAGGTTTGGTCTCCCCCTTCCCTATACACATGGTTTTCCTTAGCTTTCGCCGTTCGCTTGGTACATCATCGTACCTAACGTGACAGATAAAGGCTGCTGTATGGCAGGATTCAGATAGTGGCATTTCAGCTGTCCTGACCCAAAAGAAAAGTAAAACTGGAAAAAAATGGGGGTCCAAACTGTGAAGTATTGCTAAACTCAGAATATAGTAAGAATGTGTCACGCTTCACTTGTGGGAGTACTGATTTTGAATGGAGAAAAAACTCCAACGTGCAGTTAGCAAGAAGCCCACAAGAGGGCGGTAGAACATGTGAAACGGGAGTCAGCAAGCCTAAGTCCAAACCAGGATGTCTCGTCAGTTCAGGGGAGTGAGCAAGCTGTAAACAGGTGGAAGAAAAGGGCTCAGACGCCAGGAAGTAACGTCAAGAGCCACAAGAGGAAAAGAGAACCAAAGTCAGGAATCGTAACCAAGGTCAGAAGCCGGGAGTAAGTACAGAGGAGGGGGAGGAGACAGACACGTGATGGGACCAGGGCACACAGGGCGACTAGACAGTACAAGGGAGACACAGGCCAGGGAGAGGTAAGCTGGGTAGCGGGACAGATCTGAGTCAGACTCACAGGAACCAGTTGCGCATGCTGCAGAGTAGGAACTATTACTGGCGGCGACCCGGAGGCAGCAGCACCAAGATATGGCAACATGACCTCTGGAAAGAGGCAAAACCGAACAAATCCCTCCCATGAGTCCTAAACCCCGGAGACACGATACATGCACCGGCTCACCAGCGGCAGAGCCATGCATGAATCAAGACAGAATGTTCCTGCAGCCACCACTAGAGGGAGCTCACTGCATACTATTCATCTATAGATCTCAACAGTATAACAGTATGCAAAATGCTCCCTCTAGTGGCGGCTGAAGGCAACTAGATCTTTATCATTGACCTTGGGGGAATTTGGAGCTATCAGAAGAGTGAAGCTCTGGCTGCTATAAAGCAATTATTTGCACAGATTTCTGAACTTGAAGGTAACGAGGAATTAAACAGTTGAACCTTCACTTTAAAGGAAGAGAATAGGGAACGTGAGATTTCTTAGCGGCATTTCCTTTCCACTACATAAGTGTAGCCGGAATCTGAGGAATCAGCAGCTCCCACCACAAGAATGCAAACATTGCTCGCAGCTCGAGCCGAGGCAGCGGAAATCAGGATTTACAAAGAGAGATGTGTGAATGTAACACGTAGGGGGAGGCTTTTCTTAAGATCGGCCAGTTCTAAACAGGAGATTAACAGGAGATCATGGGAGTGAAGGCGGCTAATTTACTAAGAGGCACGGTGCACTACACGTAACTGCATAACCTGTGAACCTACCCATGTAGAACATTGTATATGAATATTACGAGAAGTATCCTGAACTTTCCTTAGAACAGAAAATGAAACCTTATACAAGATAAGAATTGCGACATTTTATGACTTTTCCAGTAACAAATCTAAATCGGTAACTTGCTTTATATCTTCCGACATTTTTATTGCCAATTAAAAAACAAAAGTGAAAAAAAGTCATAAAATTGGTGAGAAAATTCTACTTTGGTCTCCAGTGAGCGCAGCCGGCTTTCCCAAAATAACTGTACCCCAGTTATTGAGATCGCGAGACAATTCCATGATAATGAGGATTCCTCAATCGCTTCCTTTAATGAGACGCCAGACACAAAAGATGCATAAAATCTATCCCAGCAATTCCTCTGATAATCTCCACTTTATTTCTTTGATCCTTTGTTGCAATTAGCATCGAGAAACCTATGAAGGAGTCTCCCGGCGGGGTCCCAGGAGATCCTAAACCCCTTCCTCCTCCTCGCGGTCATGTGTCTAATTCCAAAGCCATACATAGACCCTAAATGAAATTATTGTCCTGGGTGTGCCCTGCTCTGGGGGGCTCTGGCCATTCTGGGACCAGAAGGTATTGTGTGCTTGTCTGCATCATATGTACTTGCTTTCCTTTTGTGCTATAAGGGTTAAGGACTGTTTCCTATCTGGCTGTGCTCTGGAGCCTTATTCCCAGGTGCAGCTCTTTCTGACCGCTCCCCTTCACTATAAATAGTCACGTGTCTTAACATCTGATGTCGGTTATAGATTCTCACATCTTAGCAGTACACTTTAGAAGGAATCTGTCTCTGGAAGAAGCTGAAGTTTTGTGACTATTGCAGCTGTGGTGTTTAGCTGCATTGGAGTTGCTTGGAGTGTTTTCCTTTTGTGTCTATTTCCCGTTGTCTGTCTTTCTACCCTTGTTTTGGATTATTGAAGTGGTGAGACTAGTGTTCTTGTCAGCCTTCTCACTAGCCAGGGTGAGTTCAGAACAAGGGAGGGCCTAGGGACGAGATCTGTGACAGAGCGAAAGAACCCGTATAGGGATATTAGTGAGTGTAGAGACCAGCCTCGAGTTAGTTTAGGAGGTGACCCCGCTCCCCTCTCCCTAGCACCAGAGCCCACTGCTGTATCTTGTTACCGGTGTACCCTGTTTGTTGCGGCGCTAGCTGTAGTCCCTTATTCCTCGGTAGCCACTCTGTGAGAGTTATCCTCCAACCACCTAGCAGCAGGAAAGGCACGAAAAGTATCATTACTTGGCTCCCAATATCACTAAAATAGGGTCTAATGTCACTCATATGAATGGAGAAATAGTGGACAAGCGTGACCACTCGTGATGAGCGGGCACTACCATGTTTCGGTGCTCGGTTCTCATAACAACTAGTGATGAGCGGGCACTACCATGCTCGGGTGCTCAGTACTGGAAACTAGTGATGAGTGGGCACTACCATGCTCGTGCTCAGTACTGGTAACTAGTGATGAGCGAGCACTACCATGCTCAGGTGCTCAGTACTGGTAACTAGTGATGAGTGAGCACTACCATGCTCAGGTGCTCAGTACTGGTAACTAGTGATGAGTGAGCACTACCATGCTTGGGTGCTCAGTACTCGTAACTAGTGATGAGCGGGCACTACCATGCTCAGGTGCTCAGTACTCGTAACTAGTGATGAGCGAGCACTACCATGCTCAGGTGCTCAGTACTCGTAACTAGTGATGAGCGAACACTACCATGCTCAGGTGCTCAGTACTCGTAATTAGTGATGAGCGAGCACTTCCATGTTCGGGTGCTCAGTACTGGTAACTAGTGATGAGCGAGCACTACCATGTAATCACGTTTTTTAAAAGTTGAAAACCCCTTTATTTCTTACCCAGTGTAAATTTACAAAAGCAGGATTAAATCTCATGCAGTGGCAGGGCGGGTCAGACACAGCGAGGGACCCTGGGGAGAAGACAGAAATGGTCAATCATGGTTTCTGTCTTTACTTTTTTTGGAGTTCGGGTGCTTTACGTATGAATACCGTTCAAGCGAGCGTCGTTGTACTTAGGTACACTCGGTGCTCAGCCAAGTATGAGCTGTTTGCAGTGTTTGAACGGCTCAAACTGGGGGTAACAACAGCATGATCGGATGTAGTGTGTACAAAGAAAATAGAAAGAAAAACCCTGCCCACCCTCGGAAGTGATCTGTTTATGGCTATCTGCATGTGGGCGAAGAGATGAGGCCCGAACTGGCTAATTAGTGACTTCCATTGGGGTTTAGGTCAAGTCCGAGTCGAAGACCAAACTTTATCTAAAGTCCGGCTGAACCGAACTTCTACTTCTGAACCCAGTGCAGCTCTGCGCCTCTATCACTGTAGAAGGCTTGTTCTCCCCTGTAACTTTGGCCCCTATTAAAGGCCCAGTTACAGTGGGAAAAAAAATGTATTTAACATCTGGAAAAAAAAAAGTTCCATTTGCAAAATAAATAATCTATCTATATATATAGTCAAATAAAATAAATTGTATGACCCACACATTGCAAAAAAAACCAAAACCTAAACCTGACACATATTCGGTGTCTATACACTAGTAATAAGCTGGAGAATTCTTTCAACAGAATATTTGGTGTGAAATGTTGGCAGTGAAAATCTAGGAAAAAAAAGTTTGTTTTAAAAAAAATAATAATAATAATAATAATAATAAAAATAATAATAATAATAATAATAATAATAATAATAATAATAATAATAATAATAATAAATAATATATATATTGCATAGTAATTTATATGTGCTCCACAATAACGTAAAAAATGCCCTTGAAGCCAGGGTCAATCTAAGGATTAATGCTGGCTAAATCTGAAAATTTAGGTGGTCCGGGTGACTAATCTAATTTAATATGTAGGGGGCCTCGGGATAAACTAAATAAATTACTTTTCAAGGTTTCCGTCAGTGGCTTACTCCTCTCTCCATACAGAATGTATGCACACTCAGTTGAGATGAGTGTGCATTTACATAAGGGCGGAAGAAAGGGTTTGGGAGAGACAGGGATCATCGGATCGGAATCTAATGTGTATGGCGGCCAATCATGACTGTCCAGATAAAAGGACAAATAGACCCCTCCGTCCATCACTCCGAAAGTGGAACGGATCAGCAGGGAATGTATTCCTGTGCAATCTGCCGGATTTCTACACGATTGTTGTTTCAGGATCCTGCAGGCTGGGAAACACTTTATGGGGCGGACAGACGATCCCACTGCGCCGCAGGTTAATGGTGCACTCCTCAGGGAGCTAATGGAGGTGCTCATTATACTGCGCCATTAAACCAGAGCATGTAGATTAAACAAAGCAATTACCGCACCACAGGAATCCCCAATATAAAAGAACCAGACACTTGTATCTGTTTATTACAAGAATTAAAGGAGTTTTCTAACATTTTACAGAATCTGCCCCAAAAGTGGGGAACGTATTAATGTAAAGAAATAACAATGCTGCTGCTCTGATGGTTCCCACTGAACTGGCAAAGTCAGTCACCTGACTGCTGCAGCCAATCACAAGCCTCAGATGTGACTTTGCATGTACAGCACTTGAGTGCTGAGGTCTGTGATTGGCTGCAGTGGTCAGGTGACAGATTGATGGGATGGCAGAGAGTACCAAAGCTGCAGTTCTAGAGCAGTGGGTCAACAAGTATTTCTTTATTATATAATATTCCCTATTCTAGTGAAGGTTGTATAAAATCCACTAAATCACAGTCTCCTAGCTCTTACCTCCAACTCAAACAGAACAACACTGCTGCAGCCAATCAGTGGTGGCTGATTGTCTGCAGTGGTCAACTGACATCCCCCCTTACTAGGAGGAGTAAACTAGGGGGAAACGTGGGCAGACGTGCGAGAGTTGGCAAGAATCTGTTTTAGAACTGAAATGGATCTATTTTATAAAATAATATACAGTAGAGGACAATCCTATAAAGCCACTTTATGTGACCCGTCCCAGCTAATCAGCCAATAGGGATGCAGTATTTTACATCTCCTAAAATAGTCACTAAAAATACCACTCCGACAGTGACGTCCCTGCTGCCAGACAGGTCCCACTTGTCAGTGTTTCCTGGAGCCTGGAGAGCTCTGACATGTTTTTGGTCTCTCCAGGCTCGGATGTAGCAGAGCTGCATCGTCGTGGGACCTCGTGTGGATTACGTCGGACCTGCAGTGAAGTTTTTGGGGTTAATAAAGGGGGTCTTTTTTTATATTTTATTTAAGATAAAGGATTTTTTTAGTGTTTGCGTTTCTTTTCACTCATAGATTATTGATGGGGGGTCTTATAGACGCCTGCCATCACTAATCTAGGGCTTAGTGTCAGCTGAGAGCGGAGATTAACCTCTTATTACTCAGATTGCCACCGCACCAGGGCAATTGGGAAGTGCTGGGTAAAGTGCTGGGGTTGTCGCATCTAATGGATGCAACAATTCTGGGTTGTTGCAGGCTGATATTTTTAGGCTGGGGGGCACCCAATCACCGTGGGTCTCCCCAGGCTGAGAATACCAGCCCTCAGCTGTCTGGCTTTATATTGGCTGGTTATAAAAATTGGTGGGCACCGCACGTTGGTTTTTATTTATTTATTTATTTTTACTGTACGTCCGCAGACTGGGTCTGTGATTGGAAGAGTTAGACAGCCTGTCACACCGGCTGGGGGCGCTGTCTGACTGCAACCAATCACAGACGGCGGTGAGCGGGGAAAGCAGTGAATATGTATGAGCTTAAAGAGCGACCCCAAAAAAAGAATGAGCGGTTGGGAGTCGGTGAGGGATTGACCTGAGAATCCTCCCACCACTAGTAAGAAACTCAGGGACAAAGCACAAAAAGAGTGAACATGCTGCATTTTTTTGTCAGACCTATGTGACAAATAAACTTAGGTCACTAAGAAGCTGAAAATATCAGATTATTTTGCAAATATATCCTTTTGCGTCCTAATTAAGTAGCAGTCTCTAGCCTACTCTCCTCCGCCAGGCCGGCCCGGTGCCAGCTTTTCATTTACTTAAATGGCTCCCAAATAATCAATAGCCGCGTTGTAGAGTGGAGAATGGAGCCGCTCATTCATTCTCGTCACTGCTCGGAAGGCAGGTTGTTATCAGCACATAAATCACAAGTTATACAACGTTTAGTAAAACAAATGTAATAAAATAATATAAAAAAAAAAAAAGTGTGTGACAATTAGCGGTGCCCCTTGGTCAGGCCGGTCACAGGAGCTGCAAACTGCGGTGTAATGACGGTTGGCGGATAGATTCCGAAAGGGTTCCATTAAGGAGAACCGGTATCTTCTCCTGACGTGTACTTAATAGAAAAAAAATAGCTCTGGAGCATTTTATCTTGGAAGCCTGAATTCTACCATTCCTCAGTTATTCCTCCTGGAATTAAGAAACCACTGGTTGTCACCATATCCATTGTCAATAGACACTCATACACGGCTAGCATTGTTCGACAAGGGGTATGCTAAAACCCAGGTAACTTATTTATACATTTCCCAGAGGAATACCAGAGAAACAGCACACTGCAGAATTCGTTATTTGTATATTGCACTGCTGTTGTTGGACGTGCATGCACATTGCCACAGTACTCAGGTCTTCATTAAAATGGTGACGGAGTCCGCGCATCCGCGTATTGCATCTCCGGTGCCATTTTATTGAACACATTGCGATGAAGGCTGAGAAGCATCAGCGCATGTGCAGATGTAAAAAAAAATAATCAAAATCTGCACTACTACTGCAATACTTCTCATAGTCAGTGTATTCAATAAAATGGTGCCAGAGATAGCGGTTCGCACATGCGCAGACTCCGACACCATTTTAATGAAGACCTGAGTACTTTGGCAATGTGCATGCACGGCCAACACCAGCGGCGTGATATACAAATAAAGAAAAGGGGGCAAAAAAGGAATAAACGTGAGGACCTGAACCACAAAGATCCGCCCACGTTGCACACATCAATCAAAGTGCAGTGCTTTTCTGCCACTTTGATTAAAGATATTTAATCAGCCAAGCATCTGATCTTTCTATCACAGGTATGCCTGGAATCAGCATCTCACTGCCTGGTTGGTTATCTTTAAAGTCACTTTGTCTGCCCAAAATGACTGTTCAAACCAAGCACAGATTCAAACCAAGCACAGATTCAAACCAAGCACAAATTTAAACCAAGCACAGATTCAAAACAAGCACAGATTCAAACCAAGCACAGATTCAAACCAAGCACAGATTCAAACCAAGCACAGATTTAGGCGGGCTTTGCACACTACGACATCGCAGGTGCGATGTCGGTGGGGTCAAATTGAAAGTGACGCACATCCGGCATCGCATGCGACATCGCAGTGTTCTAAAGCCTAGATGATACGATTAACGAGCGCAAAAGCGTCGTAATCGTATCATCGGTGCAGCGTCGGCGTAATCCATGATTACGCTGACGCGACGGTCCGATGTTGTTCCTCGCTCCTGCGGCAGCACACATCGCTGTGTGTGAAGCCGCAGGAACGAGGAACATCTCCTACCGGCGTCACCGCGGCTTCCGTAGGTTATGCGGAAGGAAGGAGGTGGGCGGGATATTTACGTCCTGCTCATCTCCGCCCCTCCGCTCCTATTGGCCGCCTGCCGTGTGACGTCGCAGTGACGCCGCACGACCCGCCCCCTTAATAAGGAGGCGGGTCGCCGGCCAGAGCGACGGTCGCAGGACAGGTGAGTCCATGTGAAGCTGCCGTAGCGATAATGTTCGCTACGGCAGCTATCACAAGGATATCGCTGCTGCGACGGGGGCGGGGACTATCGCGTGCGACATCGCAGCATCGGCTTGCGATGTCGCAACGTGCAAAGCCCGCCTTAAACCAAGCATAGATTTAAACCAAGCACAGGCACTCGCTGCACGCTTGGTGTGGGCAAACAATGCAATGTACCTTTCACCTTCTGTGTTTGTTTTTTAATCTCTCATTGTCCTCCTGTGGCTCTAGTAACACTAAACCTGTCAATTGAGAAAGAGGAAGGTGGAGATGGATGCAAAATAAATAGGCGGGAAGGTGCACTGAACTAATGGCCACACCAAGGATGCACCGAGCTTGGTTTGAATTTTTATTTTGTGCTGTCAGACTTCATGTTAGATCATAGGAAGGATGAGAGAAGAATGTGACATACGTTATGACTAGAGGTTAATGCTCGCCGCATACAGTGCTGGTTCAGCCGCATTCTCGCAACAGTGAATACAGATCGTGCGTAACATACTGCACACAAAACTAGAATAGAAAACCTCTCTATGTGAAACACAACCCTTAATTTCCTAGATACAGCCCCATAAAATGATGCTTCTGCTCCTCATGGGCGGGGTTACCTGTGCACCAAGGAGCTGCGTGTGGACGTCCTGGTGAGCCCTTCTCAGTAACTTGCTCTCCTCTCGCAATTTTGATATAGTGTCTGCAAATATATAACAACAAAGGAAAATGAGAACAATCACCCAAGCCTACTACAAGGAAAAAAAAATCAAAAAAAAATCATCTGACTGACAAAGTTCCCTCTTCTTTCCAAAATGGCTTTCTGCATGAGATAAAATGCTTTCATTGCCCCAGCTGCTTCAGACCCTCATAACTTACAGTGGAGGTCATAAGACAAAATGTTTGTAAAGTATAAGCGTTGCCATTTTCCATTGATTTCCAACTAATCAGGCTGTTGTTTTTGCTATGATTTTTTGTTGAATTTTTTTGGTTGCATTTTTAATAAAGTTAGGTTTAATAACACAAAAGCAGCCAAAATGCAGCAAAAACAGTGAAAGGATTTGACACGCTGCTTCAGTTTTCCATTTCAGTAAGAAAAAAAAGCAATGGTGTGCATGATATTTCTGGAATCTCATAGGTTACACTGTAAAAAGCAGCTTTAAATTTGCATAAAACTCTTCAAAAATGTTGAAAACACAAAATGTGAACATAGCCTAAGAGTATGTTCACACATTGCTTTTTTGCTGCTTTTTTCTACAAAAAAATCTGCTCTCTTGTCAGTAAAATAAAGCTGCTTCTAAGGCTTTGTGCCGACGGGAGCTCGTACCTGCGGATATATCCGCAGGTATGGGCGCAGGTTTACCGCAGCTGCCCACCAGCATCCGCAGCTATTTTTAGCTGCGGTAGTACAGCGGATTAGCTGCGGTAAACCTGCGGACTTTCATGCGATTTACCTGCGGACGTTCCGGCCTCCATCTCCATAGTGGAGGGCCGGGATTTCCGCAGGTAATTCCGCAGGAATAATTGACATGCAGTTATGTGCGGCTGCGGGACATCTGCAGTATATTCCGCAGCCGCACATTCCGCAGCGTGGACACAGACACTCCCCATGTCCCATAGGATAACATGGGGAGTGTCTGTACTTGCTGGAAAATCCAGAAAAATCCGCAGGTTTTCCGCGGGAAAATCCGCAGAGGCAAGGTCCCGTGGGCACATAGCCTAAGACGTCATGATGGAGCTGGTGAATGTTAGACACCTTGCTGTCTTTCCACCTTCTGTTTGAGGAGGCCCCGCAGATGCTCCATAAGGTTTAGGTTTCTTCTTCCTATTCGATAGCTGTAATACCTGAATCTTTCCTGGCTTGCGGAACATTATTTCTCAGCGCTCGTATTACAAACCTAATTAACGGTTTCCTCACAACAACCACTTCCTGAAATGTTGCGGTCATCTGCGTCATATGCTCTAAGTGTCTAGCGCCTTCTTTACAGAAATCATCCATTTCGTAAGAACACATCTTAGGTGCATGTCACTTAGGATAGCCACCTGCTTCTCTGTGGATTCACTTGCAGACCACACCAATTGACTAGCCCCTGGGGCAACGTGCACTTTACAGCCTCCCACGGCCTTCTTGAAATTTTTGTGCACCTTCTCACTGGTAGAGGCTTCTTTCAAGTCTTCTCACATCCACCATGCACTTAAAGACTGGACGGATTCCTTTATCTTCACAGCCATCAAACTGTTCCTTGGGTTTTGCAGACCCATCTTCCTCTTCTCTTCTCACTAAAGGCTCCACTTCTTCAGTTGCACTTTCCTCAGGTTTAGCCGCAGCCTTAGAACTTTTGGGTTTCTCGTCACTAGTGATGAGCGAGCATGCTTGTCACTACTCGGTACTCGCACGAGTATCACTGTACTCGGGCTACTCGGCGGGTACCGAGTAATTTCGCGATACTCGTGCTGTACTCGTGGTCTTCATCCCTGCATGTTGGCGCTCTTTTGAGAGCCAGCCCTCATGCAGGGATTGGCTGGCAGACCACTGCAATGCCACAGCCCTGTTAGTTGTGGAATTGCAGTGATCGGCCGGCCTGCACAGCGTGACCGAGCCTTTATACCGGCGGGCGCGCTGTGCTCTGCACACAGCCATCTCATATTCCCTGCTTTCCCCGCCCACAGGCGCCTATGATTGGTTGCAGTGAGACACGCCCCCACGCTGAGTGACAGGTGTCTCACTGCACCCAATCACAGCAGCCGGTGGGCGTGTCTATACTGTGCAGTAAAATAAATAAATAAATAATTTTAAAAAACCGGCGTGCGGTCCCCCCAATTTTAATACCAGCCAGATAAAGCCATACAGCTGAAGGCTGGTATTCTCAGGATGGGGAGCCCCACGTTATGGGGAGCCCCCCAGCCTTACAATATCAGTCAGCAGCCGCCCAGAATTGCCGCATACATTATATACGACAGTTCTGGGACTGTACCTGGCTCTTCCCGATTTGCCCTGGTGCGTTGGCAAATCGGGGTAATAAGGAGTTAATGGCAGCCCATAGCTGCCAATAAGTCCTAGATTAATCATGTCAGGCGTCTCCCCGAGAAACCTTCCATGATTAATCTGTAAATTACAATTAAAAAACACACACACCCGAAAAATCCTTTATTAGAAATAAAAAACTCTAACAAAGTCCCTCATCACCAATTTATTAACCCCGACAAAGCCCTCCATGTCCGGCGTAATCCACGGACCTCCAGCGTCGCGTCCAGCTCTGCTGCATGCAGGTGACAGGAGCTGCAGAATACACCGCCGCTCCTGTCAGCTTCACACAGCAACTGAGGTGAGTAGCGCGATCAGCTGCTGTCAGTCAGGTAACTCACGGCCACCGCTGGATCCAGCGGTGGCCGCGATTAACCTCAGTGACAGCTCAGCTGATCGCTATACTCACCTCAGTTGCTGCGTGGAGCTGACCGGAGCGGCGGTGAGTAGCGCGATCAGCTGAGCTGTCACTGAGGTTACCCGCGGCCACCGCTGCATCCACCGCTGGATCCAGGTAACCTCAGTGACAGCTCAGCTGATCGCGCGGCTGTCTTCAGTTGCTGTGTGAAGCTGACAGGAGCGGCGGTGTATTCTGCAGCTCCTGTCACCTGCATGTAGCAGAGCTGGATGCGACGCTGGAGGACTGTGGAGTACGCCGGACATGGAGGGTTAGTCGGGGTTAATAAATTGGTGATGAGGGACTTTGTTAGTGTTTATTTCTAATAAAGGATTTTTCGGGTGTGTGTGTTTTTTAACTGTAATTTACAAATTAATCATGGAAGGAATCTCGGGGAGACGCCTGACATGATTAATCTAGGACTTATTGGCAGCTATGGGCTGCCATTAACTCCTTATTACCCCGATTTGTCAACGCACTAGGGTAAATCGGGAAGAGCCGGGTACAGTCCCAGAACTGTCGCATCTAATGTATGCGGCAATTCTGGGCGGCTGCTGACTGATATTGTTAGGCTGGGGGGCTCCCCATAACGTGGAGCTCCCCATCCTGAGAATACCAGCCTTCAGCCGTATGGCATTATCTGGCTGGTATTAAAATTGGGGGGACCGCACGCCGTTTTTTTTAATTATTTAATTATTTATTTCACTGCACAGTATAGACACGCCCACCGGCTGCTGTGATTGGGTGCAGTGAGACACCTGTCACTCAGCGTGGGGGCGTGTCTCACTGCAACCAATCATAGGCGCCGAAAAGCAGGAAAGCAGGGAATACGAGATTGTTTAATGAGCGGCCGGCTTTTTCAAAAGAGGAAAAGCCGCCGGAGTTTAGTGAACAGCTGTGCAGCGCCGTGGCAGTGATCGGGGAACGGTAAGTAAGAGAGAGGGGGGAGAATGACCGACAGACTGTGAGAGGGGGACAGACAAGACAGAGAGAGACAGACAGAGCGAGACCGACCGACGGGAGATAGAATGAAAAAAAAATGACCGACATCGCTAGTAAAAAGCACAAAACGTGCGTTTTGGACATCGGAGTGCCACACAATGTTTTTACGTAAAATCTTTCATGTATTAATCTCAAAAAGTAACATACACCAGCTCTATCTCACTATTGGGTATGTGCCCGTAACATTTCCGCCATGAAAATTCATTTTGGTGTCATTTTGGAAGGTTTTCTGGTGAGTCCGTAAAAATGGCGTAAAACTCGGACAAAATTGTTCACAGCTTTGACTTTTGAGTGATAAATGCTTCAAGGGGTCTTCCCCATGCTGTTGCCATGTCATTTGAGCACTCTTCTGAGACTTTTGTGACATTTTTAGGGTTTCTACATGCTGCCGGGGGTCATTTCACAAAAATACTTGGGTCTCCCATAGGATAACATTGGGCTCGGTGCGCGGGCCGAGTACACGAGTATCTTGGGATGCTCGGCCCGAGCCTCGAGCACCCGAGCTTTTTGGTACTCGCTCATCACTACTCGTCACCTTTGGCCTCAGGTTTCTCACTCTTGTGAGCCAAGTCAATCTCTAGATCTTCAGCCTTGGCCCTATCAGTAGATTCAGTTAAGCTCTCAGCTCTTGATGAGACCTCTGGACCAGACTTCACTTCCTCAGTGGCTCTCTCCCCTTCCACAGCTTCAGCTGTCTCTTGGGTCTCCACCTCATTACCTTCACCATCTTGGGTCTCTGCAGTGTCATCTTCAGCTTTCTTTGGATTCTACGGAACTTCAGAGGTTTTCGAACATTCCCTCCCCTCAACCTCAGGTTCTCTGTAGTCGTCATCAATTTTGGTGCTGTTTTCAGTGTCAACCACCCCATCACTGAGTGGACCACAAGTCTGCTCACTGTGACCTGAGTGGAGGTGTGTTGATAGACTTATCTTTATAGAGAGCAGAGGGAAAAACCTGCAGATGTGTATTTATAGAGAGCGGAGTGAAAAACCTGCAGATGTGTCTTTATAGAGAGCGGAGGGAAAAAACCTGCAGATGTGCCTTTATAGAGAGCCGAGTGAAAAACCTGCAGATGTGTCTTTATAGAGAGCGGAGGGAAAACGTGCAGATGTGTCTTTATAGAGAGCGGAGGGAAAAACCTACAGATGTGTCTTTATAGAGAGCAGAGGGAAAAACCTGCAGATGTGTCTTTTTTGATAGTGTATGTAAACTTCTGGTTTCAACTGTATTGTATTTTTTTTGTACATAGCTCATATATAATAAGTCTGCTCACTGTGACCTGAGTGGAGGTGTGTTGATAGACGTATCTTTATAGAGAGCGGAGGGAAAACCTGCAGATGTGTCTTTATAGAGAGTGGAGGGAAAAACCTGCAGATGTGTCTTTATAGAGAGCGGAGGGAAAAACCTGCAGATGTGTCTTTATAGAGAGCGGAGGGAAAAACCTGCAGATGTGTCTTTATAGAGAGCGGAGGGAAAAAACCTGCAGATGTGCCTTTATAGAGAGTGGAGGGAAAACCTGCAGATGTGTCTTTATAGGGAGCGGAGGGAAAAACTTGCAGATGTGTCTTTATAGAGAGCGGAGGGAAAACCTGCAGATATGTCTTTATAGAGAGCGGAGGGAAAAACCTGCAGATGTGTCTTTTTAGAGAGTGGAGGGAAAACCTGCAGATGTGTCTTTATAGAGCGCGGAGGGAAAACCTGCAGATATGCCTTTATAGAGAGTGGAGGGAAAACCTGCAGATGTGTCTTTATAGAGAACGGAGGGAAAAACCTACAGATGTGTCTTTATAGAGAGTGGAGGGAAAACCTGCAGATGTGTCTTTATAGAGAACGGAGGGAAAAACCTACAGATGTGTCTTTATAGAAAGCGGAGGGAAAAACCTGCAGATGTGTCTTTATAGAGAGTGGAGGGAAAACCTGCAGATGTGTCTTTATAGAGAGCGGAGAGAAAAACCTGCAGATGTGTCTTTATAGAAAGCGGAGGGAAAAACCTACAGATGTGTCTTTATAGAAAGCGGAGGGAAAAACCTGCAGATGTGTCTTTTTTGATATAATGTATGTAAATTTCTGGTTTCAACTGTATTGTATTTTTTTTGTACATAGCTCATATATAATCCCTAGATAAATGCACACAACGTTCAGATAGCTTCCCGTCGTCGGGGACTATCACTCCCACCTTGCAGGCTGACAATTTCATTCTCCTTGTCCCTCTGCAGTTGGCTCAGTCGTTGACTGTGCAGCTCCACGATTTTGCGATGCTCCAGCTTCAGGTTGCTTTGCTCCACCTGTAAGTCGGACAGCTGCTTCTTCATCTCTTCATTCTGATTCTAATAGAAAAAAAAAAATAAAAAAATATCGGAATAAATGAACAACTAAAAAAAGTTCTTGCTCAGTGTCGCCCCCTACCAAGAGAGGTGAAGAAAGGAAGTAGCAACTTCGTGATGTACATAACTAGCCCAGAAAAGAAGGTTGTTTGTTTTTTTTTTTTTACTTTTACATTGCTCTATTGTGTCGTTTCTCTGTTATTCCTCCTGGAAACACATAATCAGCGACCAAGTTTTTTGATTATTTCTGCCCATAACATGAATATTTACAGGTAGATCCGTGCTTGTTTAAATACCGATATAAATTGGGACAGAATGATCAACAATCTCTTCTTGTCTGCCGGCTTATTGGGGCATGTTCACATGGGCCAGTGATGGTAAAAAGCCTTTTTTTAATTAAATTAATTAAATAATTTAATTAATTAATTTAATTAAAAGTGCCTTTAACTATGCTCTTGGTCAAAAGGTGTGTGTACGCTCAGATACTTTCCATTATAAAAGGGTATGTACGCACGTTGCAGAAATTTTCTGCCCCAAAAAAAGTACCTCGTGGCCAAAAAAGCACCAAAAAAGGCATAATTTTTTGGTGCATTTTTAGTGCAATTTTAGTGTATTTTTAGTGCATTTTTTAGTGCAATTTTTGATGTATTTTTAGTGCATTTTTTGGTGCAATTTTTGGTGTATTTTTTAGTGCATTTTTGGTGCAATTTTTGGTGTATTTTTTAGTGCATTTTTAGTGCATTTTTGGTGCATTTTTTGGTGCATTTTTTAACGACATCACTGGCTGGAAGGGGAAAAAAAGGCAGGAAAAAAAAGAGACCAATAATTAACATTCTGCTTATCTTTTCTGCACCAAAAACAGGAAAAAAGAAGAATTTCTGATTTCTCATAGACTTTGCTGGGATAAGGATAGACATGCAGATTCGGGATACAAACTGCACCAAAAATGTATAAAAAAAAAGCATCAAAAACTGCACCATGTGCACAGGGCCTAAGAATTAGTCAAATTTCCAGGAGGAATAATAGAGGAATTCCATAACACAGAAAAGCATAGAAGAGAAATACTAAAACAAAGTTAACCTTACAGTAGGCTTGAGAAATGTTCTGATTTCCCAGGCAAGGCTAGGATATATATAAGATATTATAAAAAAAAATGTAAAAGAAAATGTCAATAAGTTCCCAGGAAAGAAAAAAATACAAAAATAATAATAATAAAAAAAAAAATAAAAAAAATCAAACTACGCACATGGAAAAATGTCCAAATACTTTAAGAAAGGGCGCACTATTCACTTCATAGAAAACACATTCCACATACCCACAAGACTGGAGGAGATTGTTCGGAAAATGAGTCTTTACAAGAGCACAGAACAGAGCTGTGCCCAATGCTGCGCACAATGGAAGGGAAACATCACTTACATAAATATATCATTATGTGCTGGGCAGAAGAGCATTGCTTTTAATAACATACTATTTATGCTGCAGCGATGGTCTATTATGGGTGCAGGCCGCGGACGTTACTGTTCAATCCTGTAGCGTATGGAAAATTACAATGGACTGAGTGGTTACTTGGAAGTGAAAGGAAAAAAAATTGCTGTCATTTAAAAAAATAAAAAAATAAAAAGGTAAAAAGGAAAGGTGATCGAAAGATCAGACAATTGGAGACTGGAAAAAATAAAGCTGACATTTTGCTTCAGATTTAACACAACAAGTTATTTAAAAGTTCCGATGTGAGGAGGGGAGTAAAGGATTAGAGGTCAATAGTGTCATCATCCGGAGGGGAATATCATCCGGCGGGGGGTAAAGGACTAGAGGTCAACAGTGTCATCATCCGGAGGGGGGTAAAGGACTAAAGGTAGGTAAATGTCATCATCAAAAGGGTGTAAAGGACTGAATGTCATCATCTGGAGGGGGGTAAAGGACTGGAGGTCAATAGTGTCATCATCCGAACGGGGGGTAAAGGACTAAAGGTTGGTAAATGTCATCATCCAAAGGGGTGTAAAGGACTGAGTGTCATCATCTGGATGGGGGTAAAGGACTAGAGGTCAATAGTGTCATCATCCGAACGGGGGGTAAAGGACTAGAGGTCGATAAGTGTCATCATCTGAAGGGGGGGTAAAGGACTGGAGGTCGATAGTGTCATCATCCGGAGGGGGGTAAAGGACTAGAGGTCGATAGTGTCATCATCCGAAGGGGGGTAAAGGACTAAAGGTTGGTAAATGTCATCATCCAAAGGGGTGTAAAGGACTGAGTGTCATCATCCGGATGGGGGTAAAGGACTAGAGGTCGATAGTGTTATCATCTAGAGGGGGGTAAAGGACTAGAGGTTGATAGCATCATCATCTGGAGGGGGGATAAAAGACTAAAGATCGATAGTGTCATCATCTGGAGAGTGGTAAAGAAGTAGAGGTTGATAATGTCATCATCCGGAGTGGGGGTAAAGGACTAGAGGTCAATAGTGTCATCATCCGGAGTGGGGTAAAGGTTGATAGATGTCACCATCTGGAGGGGGGTAAAGGACCTGAGGTCAATAAGTGTCATCATCCGGAGGGGAGTAAAGGACTAGAAGTTGATAGTGTCATCATCCGGAGACGCGTAAAGTACTAGTGGTCGATAGTGTCATCACCCGGACGGGGTAAAGGACTAGAGGTCAATCAGTGTCATCATCCGGAGGGGGTAAAGAACTAGAGTTCAATAGTGTCATCATCCAGAGAGGGGTAAAAAGACTAGAGGTCGATAGTGTCATCATCTGGTGGGGAGTAAAGGACTAAAGATCAATAAGTGTCATCATTCGGAAAGAGATAAAGAACTAGAGGTCATTAGTGTCATCATCCGAACGGGGGTAAAGGACTAGAGGTTGATAGTGTCATAATCCGGAGAGGGTAAAGGACTAGAGGTCAATAGTCAGTGTCATCATCCGGAGGGGTGCAGAAAATGGCCAAAGGAAACTCTGAAAGGGGTTGATGTGTCAACCCCAAAAAAGAATTAAGCACATCGTCTTGAAGCCTCTTTTTAGTAAAAGAATAAATAAATAAAAAATAATTGAACTTTGTTCAATTAATGTACACAGTTAATCAAATATCTTAATTTGTTTGATCCTGAGCAATGGTCTCCAAATTATGACCCTCCAACCTCCACTCTCAGCATGTTATGACCCCCGTTTGGAGAATTAACATTTTAGGTGACTGTATTACAGAGAATGGATCTGTCATGGCATCCACTAGCCATAGCCCATTTTTCTAATCAATGAGTGCTATATATTGAGGGCACGGTGGCTCAGTGGTTAGCACTGCAGTCTTGTGGTGGCTCAGTGGTTAGCACTGCAGTCTTGCAGCGCTAGGGTCCTGGGACACCATCTGCAAGGAGTTTGTATGTTCTCCCCGTGTTTGCGTGGGTTTCCTCCGGGATCTCCGGTTTCCTCCCACACTCCAAAGACATACTGATAGGGACTCCAGATTGTGAGCCCCAATGGGGACAGTGTTGCCAATGTATGTAAAGTGCTGTGAAATTAATAGCGCTATATAAATGAATAAAATTATTATCTCTGCATAGGATCCATTTTGATCCGTCATATGCAATTCTGCTAGACTTCACAGCAATAATATCGTTCGGAGAGGCTATATTATTACTAATGAGACAATGAAAGTCAGGGCAGCACCTGGACATTTACAAACATAAATCAATTACATTGCTTGCCCTGTAAAGAGGACCTGTCACCGAGTCTAGCAACACCAGTTGTTTGTTCTTAATTTATTCCCGCCACTCCCCTGAGTATTCTACTATTTTCTTTTTTAAAATCTGCCATACAGTTCCAAATATATGGGCCTTTTTATTTTGTGTTAATTTTTATGGACTTTAGTGGGCACAGGATCCTCAGGGGCGTGTCTTTATGCTAATCTGCATTTTTTTACCCTGTGAGCCACGCCCTCTTGATAAAGACAATAATTAGCACTAAATAAAAACGCCCATATCTCTGAAACCATATGGCAGATTTTAAAAGCGAAAAAAGCAGAATACTCAGGGAAGTTCAGGCAATAAAATATGAGAAAGTACTGGCCACTTTAGAGACCTGGTGACTAGTCATCCTTAAACAGGCAAAAAGTAGCCAATTTTTGTTAATATTTTATTCCCACTGTTCTTTTTTTTGTTTAGGTTCTTTTTTTTATCTTTTTGAATGTCCCAGAAATATGAGCCTTTTTGGAGCTGATTTTTATGTTCTTTACAAAGGGGTGTGGCTTACAGGTTAAGCAGCCTAAGGACACACCCCTGAGGATCCTATAAGAACCAACCTCTTGGTAAAGGCCATAAAAATTAGCAGTAAAATATAAAAAGGTCCATATCAATAGAACTAAAAAGAACAAAACAAATAACAACATCCCAAAAAGATATTCAGGGGAGCATCAGGAACAAAACAAGAGCAAAATTTGGCCATCTTTAAGAAATTGGAAATGTGGATTTTACATCTCTAGATTGTACAGTCTCAACCTGCTGCATCCATGGTCTATGAATTTTAATTAGGGTTCGTTGAAGCTTTAAATTAATTAAAAGCTTCATTAATGAAGGATCTAAAATGTGCAGTGCTCGCCATAAACCCTTTTTGTTGTACCGGTGTATCAAGACTTCACAGTAAGAAATAGAAGTGCCTGCACACAGCAGATAACCACTGTCACTCTAGGTACGGGGAAGTACCAAGCGATTGGCGAAAGGGAAGGGAAACCCTGCGTCTAGGGAAGGGGGAGATGGTGACCCCTGATCAAACCTACCGCTGGTCCCTGGGGTCCTCACAACCTTAGATAGGTTCCTTACATATGCGCCGAGCAGGATACTTGACATTAGGTATCCCTAGTGCTGGGCCCTAAATAGGGAACGGATGGGATAAGCTCTTCATCAACTTCACTAAATGTTAACGGAAGACACAAGGAGGACAAACAGGGGAAATGCATGAACTACTTATCATTAGATGACACAGGCAGGAGTTCAGCAAAGTTTTCAGCAACAATACAACAGAGGAGTGCAAGCCACCTCCTTGCAACCAAGGCTTGAATGAACTGAAAAATATCACCAGCACCAGTCCAAGGAAGGAAGGGGTAGTATTTAAGCACCAAGAGAATACTGATGATCAGCAGCTGGGTGAAAGGCGAGCTCCTGCTGGGTCTAAAAGGAAGAAAGATGATTCAAGCAGGAAAGATACCTATACCAATGAATACTAAGAGCAGGAACAATGGAAAGTCAGGGAGCATTCTGTGTAGCTAGACGCTGTGACCTTCTATGGCCTGAAACCACAGGATCATTTGATTCACCTTTCCCAATTTCAGTCTCCAATCAATTAGAGGGGTTTTAACACTAGAAGTCCCAAGTATTTCGATCTCCATAGGATTCCAACGGTAGAAATGTCAAATGACCCCTCTCTGGCACTTCTAGTGTTAATAAGATTAGAAAAATAGGTCTTCGATTCCTAATATAGCGCCACCCTTGTTCATAGGCAGTGACTGGTATTGCAACTGAACTGCAATAATGGAAACAAAAAAGCCCAAGTTATCCGAGAAGCTGTGAAAGGATGAGGCAGAACTTTTTCCTTATTTTGGAAAAAAGTAACCATGTTTTTTTTAAATCTTGGACAACCCCTTTCAAGGGAACCTGTGATTAGATTCATACCCAGAATTTCAGAGAAAGATGTACCTGGTTGCAGTGGTGCAGCCGGCTCGGATTGTTTCTGCCCACGATCAGGCGAAGAATCTAGTGACCGGTTCCCTTTTATGACTCGAATGTTGACCGTGAATTTCATGAATCTGGAGTTACGCGGTTCTTACCTTGAGAATCTTGTGTTGTGAGCTGAGCGCCCCATAGCGATTCATAGAATCTTGCTGAAAGAGCAAAACACAAGGTTAAAAATTGGTTAAAAAACATGAAATGTCACCAGTTAATATCCTGGATATATGTGATGACGCAGAATGTGATTGTGTCGAGTCCACCCAACACCAGAGCCGCCCGATCTGCTCCATTACGGGGGAGGAATCACTCCACATATGCACCCGACATACACGGATCACCACGGTCATGGCCGCATATAACCGCGCAGGGGGCTGTAGAATTGTTTTCTTGGCATCAGGGGAGTTGAAATCGGATTTTGCGACCATTTGATATTTTTTTAGCCACGTGCATTTCATACTGGGGTTTTGGAAACGGTGAGAAATCCCTGACGTCACCCTTCTCCACTTTCTATGTATCTGCTTGCTCCTAATAAGTGGAAACATTCTTATTTGCATTTCCTTAAAAGGAAGGGAAGGGCCAAAAATAAAGACTCTTTTTACATCCCTTGACCTTGAGCTTTTTCAGTAAGCATGGCAATGTATAACATTGCAAGTGTTAGGCAATGTGCACACGCTGCAGATTTGGTGCAGATATTTATTGCATGAAAATTTGCACCTTGTGGCAGAGAAATGCACCAAAAAACATGTGTGTTTTTTTTTTAATGAAGTCAACGGGTGGAAGGGCTAAAAAAGCACCGGTCTCACACCCACATTCTGCAGGTTCACACAGACACGGGCACCCGGCACATGTGACATCTGGCACCAAGCATACGTGACATCCGGCACCCTGCACACGTGACATCCGGCACACGTGACATCCGACATCAGGCACCCAGCACATGTGACATCTGGCACCCTGCATATGTGACATCCGGCCAACCCGCACACATGACATCCGGCACCCCGCACACGTGACATCCGGCACACAGCACACGTGACATCCGGCACACAGCACACGAACACGTGACATCCGGCACCCGGCACACGTGACATCCGGCACCCAGCACGCGTGACATCCGGCACCCGTGACATCCGGCACCCAGCACGCGTGACATCCGACACACAGCACACGTGACATCCGGCACACAGCACACGTGACATCCGGCACCCAGCACACGCGACATCCGGCACCCAGCCCACGTGACATCCGGCACCCCGCAAACGTGACATCCAGCACACGTGAGTGACATCTAGCACACATGACATCTGGCAAACGTGAGTGACATCCGGCACACGTGATATCCGAGACACGTGAATGACATCCAGCACACATGAAATTCGGCACACGTGAGTGACATCTGGCATCCCGCACACCTGACATCCGGCACCCTGCACACGTGACATCCGGTACCCTGCACACGT
The DNA here is from genome assembly GCF_048569485.1 of Anomaloglossus baeobatrachus. Classification (NCBI taxonomy): domain Eukaryota; kingdom Metazoa; phylum Chordata; class Amphibia; order Anura; family Aromobatidae; genus Anomaloglossus; species Anomaloglossus baeobatrachus. The sequence goes on along the minus strand of NC_134363.1, from coordinate 148,879,067 downwards.
GACATCCGGCACTCCACACATGTGACATCCGGCACACGTGACATCCGGCACACCCAGACAATCATTCCGGCACACTGGACCATTTACCTTTTCTTTGTTCAGGGCCTCCTGAGCTTCTAGTTTATAGACTAAATAATCTGTACAGACAAAAAAAAGAGAAAAGGATCCATCATTTTGAGTTATAAAACAGCACGACTATCCAGATAGAACATGCTCTACAGAGTCCTCCATACTGTGTGACTTCTGCTAATCACATATGAGAACACGTAATAATTCACACAAGGGAAACGGCTACAAAGATTGCACTTACTGTGATTGTCTCCTGCCTAAGGTTCTCCAGGGGTTACATACAAAATGTACCTCAAAAAAGAATAAAACCTAGAAATAAATGTGCAAATGAATCAGGAAATAAAGCTGTCCTCACTGTTTGTTAGTCTGCAGCATATTTGCATGATCCTGAAACAGTTGATCTTGTAGAAATCCTACAGAAAGCAAATGGATTAATCTCCTACTGTTTGTTGGTGGCTGACTGGAGCCCCAGTCAAGAGATGGAGCTTAGTTATTTTACGGCAGGCCTGCACAGCAGGAAGACTTCTGCTGCAGGTAGTTGTCTTACAGCTAGACACACACACAGGGCACAAGAGGAAAACGTTTGCTGCAGGTAGTTGTCTTACATACAGAATCATCAAAGGACAATAAAACTTTCACACTGAACTGCAGCAGTATTTATGGCTAGAACAGCTTGTCCCTCTGCCATAGAGATAGTTCTGTTTCATATAACTTGTTCTTTTTTTTTTTTTTTTTTTTTTTTTTTTTACTTCACTATTCTAAGTCCTGTTGTGTATAAATACGTGACTCTTCAGATTTTGTGTTATACCATGCCTGATGAAGAGACCTGAGTAGTCTCGAAAGCTTGCAATTATTACCATCTTTTCAGTTAGCCATTAAAAGGTATCAACCACTGAGGACTCTCTGTTCTTTTAAACAATTTTTTTATACAGAAACATGTCATAGTGGGAAGACTTCTGCTGCAGGTAGTTTTCTTACAGCCAGACACACACAGGGAACAGCAGGAAGACTTCTACTGCAGGTACTTGTCTTATAGCCAGACACACATAGGGCACAGTGGGAAGACTTCTGCTGCAGGTAGTTGTCTTACAGACAGACACACGGCACAACAGGTTGATTTTTGCTGCAGTTAGTTGTCTTTCAGACAGACACACACAGGGCACAGCAGGAATACTTCTGCTGCAGGTAGTTGTCTTGGTAGTTGTCTTATAGCCAGACACACAGAGGGAACAGCAGGAAGACTTTTGCTGCAGGCAGTTGTCTTACAGCCAGACACACACACACACACACACACACACTCTCGTCACAGCTGGAATACGTCTGGTGCAGGTAGTTGTTTTACAGTCAGATACACACACAGAGAATAGCACAAAGACTCCTGCAGGTAGTTGTCTTACAACTAGACACACACAACACAGTAGGAAGATTTCTGCTGCAGGTAGTTGTCTTACACCCAGACACACACAGGACACAGCAGGAAGACGTCTGGTGCAGGTAGTTGTCTTATAGCCAAACACACAGGGAACAGCAGGAACACTGCTTCAGGGAGTTGTCTTATAGCCAGACACACAGAGAATAGCACAAAGACTTCTCCTGCAGGTAGTTGTCTTACAGCTAGACAAACGGCACAGTCGAAAGATTTCTACTGTAGGTACTTGTTTTACAGCCGGACACACACACATAGGACACAGCAGGAAGACTTCTGCTGCAGCTAGTTGTCTTACAGCCAGACATAGGAAATTTTAAAGGGAAACATGGCCGATCTACCAAAATAAGATTGAGTTGCAATACCAGAAAGAGCTTATGGACAAAACTGACAGTGTTTCTGGAACAAAACATAAGTTGACAGTAGGCACAATATGAAACCTGATCATTTGATTGTAGTTTAAAACCATAATAGGTGCAAAATCAAAACCTATTGATCTCAGAATTCTGCAAAAGTCAACTTGTTGCATTCTGGGATCACCTACTGATCCCTACTGTGTAAATACAGCAAACACAATCCTAGCCCAATAGTGAGGATGCAGCTGTTTTTGTTTCATCCAGAACCCTGCGGTGCGGCCACCAAGTCCTCACTTTGATATTTAAATGTAAGATCTGGTTGGTTTTGCTCATCAAGGTTCAACTTGCAGAAAAGGAATATATCATGAGGAAAGCAGAAGAAAAAGGATTTCTACATCAAACATCAGACATGAAGGGCGAGGCACATATGGAAAAAAGACAGAATGAACATATCTTGTCATAAATAAATAAATATGTTGTGCCGAGGCTGAGGAACAATTCAAGGAAATTACGGGTGTGGGGCAACGTTTAGGAGGGAATTTAACGTAGAAAAACACTACTGAAGCCTGCTCTTGTAGGACATGGGGTCAATGGATCTTAGGGGCACTTTGCACACTACGATATCGCAGGTGCGATGTCGGTGGGGTCAAATCGAAAGTGACGCACATCCGGCATCGCAGGCGATGTCGTAGTGTGTAAAGCTTTTTTGATACAATTAACGAGCGCAAAATCGTCGTAATCGTATCATCGGAGTAGTGTCGGTCATTTCCATAATTTGGAAATGACCGATGTTACGATGTTGTTCCTCGCTCCTGCGGCAGCACACATCGCTGTATGTGAAGCCGCAGGAGCGAGGAACATCTCCTACCTGCGTCCTGGCCGGCTATGTGGAAGGAAGGAGGTGGGCGGGATGTTTACGTCCCGCTCATCTCCGCCCCTCCGATTCTATTGGCCGCCTGCCGTGTGACGTCGCTATGACGCCACACGACCCGCCCCCTTAATAAGAAGGCGGGTCGCCGGCCAGAGCGACGTCGCAGGGCAGGTGAGTGCATGTGAAGCTGGCGTAGCGATAATGTTCGCTACGCCAGCTATCACTATGATATCGCAGCTGCGACGGGGGCGGGGACTATCGCGCTCGGCATCGCAAGCATTGGCTTGCGATGTCGTAGTGTGCAAAGTGCCCCTTAGGGTAAGGATAGACAGTGCAGCACCGACACAGCCGCCATGATCGCAAAAGTGTCTGTGCCGCCCAATCTGGATTAGGTCTTAGGGGCACTTTGCACACTACGACATCGCAAGCCGATGCTTGCGATGAAGAGCGCGATAGTCCCCGCCCCCGTCGCAGCTGCGATATCATGGTGATAGCTGGAATAGCGAACATTATCGCTACGGCAGCTTCACATGCACTCACCTGCCCCGCGACGTCGCTCTGGCCGGCGACCCACCTCCTTATTAAGGGGGCGGGTCGTGCGGCGTCATAGCGACGTCACACGGCAGGCGGCCAATAGAATCGGAGGGGCGGAGATGAGCAGGATGTAAACATCCCGCTCACCTCCTTCCTTCCACATAGCCGGCCAGGACGCAGGTAGGAGATGTTCCTCGCTCCTGCGGCTTCTAACACAGCGATGTGTGCTGCCGCAGGAACGAGGAACAACATCGTAACATCGGTCATTTCCAAATTATGGAAATGACCGACGCTGCACCGATGATACGATTCCGTCGATTTTGCGCTTGTTAATCGTATCAAAAAGGCTTTACACACTACGATATCGCCTGCGATGCCGGATGTGCGTCACTTTCTATTTGACCCCACCGACATCGCACCTGCGATGTCGTAGTGTGCAAAGTGCCCCTTAGTTTTGATGTAAATTCAAAAATACAGGTGCTAACCAGGAAAATATTTGGTGTCAGACGTGCAAATGACCAACCTCGATCTAAACCAGAATGATCTGTGGTGGATAGATGGGTGACCAAGTGGTCCACCCACTGGACTTTAGTCAACATTTTGGGGTGTAACTAAAATATTTACAGGGATTAAAGTCATAAATGGACCCGTGGGGGCCTTGGAGGACCCAAAATGTCCTTTCAACTCATACGACAAGACCTCGATATGTGAAGAACCTGATGAATGTTTTGCATGAACGTCAAATTACGCCACTGGGAGACACCACCATAAACTAATGGGAAAGTCTGCCAAGCAAAGAGCAAGAAAAACAACAAAAATGTTTTTGGATTGTATGTTCATTTTTTTTTTAAAACAAAAATTACCATATTTTTTCGATAAGATGCATTTTTCCTCCCAAAATAATCCAAAAAATACGTTAATCTTTCGGGGGGTGGTGTAGAATGGTGAGGAAGCAGGGGCAATGCTGCAGGTGCTGCGGGCTGTGCGCTGTAGGCTGCGCTGGTGTGGGCGGTGAGGAAGGGGCCATCCTGAAGATGTCGGCGGTGCGGGCTTCAAATAATGGCGCCCGGAGTCGGCACATGCACAGATTGAGCTCTTGGCTCAAGATCTCATCTGTGCACGTGCTGCCTCCAGCCCAATGATGTACCAGCAGCGGCGCCCAGAGGTGGCGCGTGTGCAGATGAGATCTCGGCTTGTCATTGAGCCGGTAACTCAATCTGCGCAAGCGCCGACTCCAGGGCGCCATGTCTTTGAAGTCCGCACCGCCGACAATTCCTGGATGTTTTCTCTGCCTCACAATACCGCCAAACATCTTGGACACCTGCCGCATGGTCCGCAGCATCACCCTGCTCCATGACCGCCTCTACCTGCTGTGACCCCACTCTTGATCCCCCCTCCTCGGTATGACACCACTATTAGAAGACGGACCCTATTTTTTTTCCACCTTTTTTTTTTCTCTAAATTTGGGGTGCGTCTTATAATCCAGCGTGTCTTATAAAATGAAAAATATGGTATTTTTTTAATGTTCTTTTCATTCTTATATTGATATTCATACCATATCATGTTATACTTAACCCCTCGTTTTTTATGTTTTGCCACTTTTACACAATAATAACAATATTATAGCAAAAATAATTGGTTTTGCATCACTATATTCTGAGAGGTATAGCTTTTTTATTTTTCCGCAGACAGAGCAGAATGGGGGGTGCGGTTATTTTTTGTGGGACAAGATGACGTGTGTGATCGTGAACGCGGACTCACGCGTGCAAAGGATATTTCGGTTGCCAGAAGATAAAACAAAACCTGCTGTTCTACAGATGCTAGAAACAAGAGACCCGGTGCTGACCTTCTTTTGTCTTCTTGTGCTCACTCTTCTCCTTCTGCAAAGAACGTTCCAGCCTGGAGCGATGCTCGTAAACCACTGGGGGTCAAGAAGAAAACAAAGTATTGTTACATTGTGAAAGAATTCTAGAAGACCTGTAAGATGTATGCCCCACCACCATGCCACCCAAGACACAGCATGCCACATAGATGGGCAGGGAGCTTGGAGTCTCTACAGTCAGCCATTGCCTCTGCAGCCTCGGGGAAATTAAGGATACCATTTTTTTATGTGCTACACATAATTATAGTATGTTTATTGCGTATTTTGTACTGGCGTTTTATGGATTTATTTTTTTTTAAAACTTTAGTCAGCTCTCATGCTGTGCCAGTCATTGCACTGGTTACCCATACAATATAGATTCCAATTTAAATTGCATATTCTCATCCACAGCACAGCACCCCCCTACATCTCCACCCATATCTCTGTCCCGTTCTCTATGCTCTACAAACGACTTTCAACTAACATCCTCACTAATCCGAACCTCCCACTCCCATCTCCAAGACTTCTCCCGAGCTGCACCAATTCTCTGGAATGCTCTATCCCAAGAAACTAAGAAGAACCACAACTTACACAGCTTCTGACGCTCCCTAAAACACATCTATTTAAGGCCGGCCTATCACCCTCCCTAATCGAAGTCATTTCATACTCTCAGAACATACCGTAATTCTCCCTCAAACTCCTCAACACCCAAAGCACTACAAAGATCGGCTGGTGATTGGCTCATACAGCCTTTATCTATCCCCCAATTATTTGGAGATGGTTGGCCTGTTATTGTAAATAAGCACTTGTACCTTGTCCCCCCACCTCACTCCATTGTAGATTGTAAGCTCTTTGGAGCAGGGTTGTCTTTATTTTTCCTTTAACTATTGTATCTTCTATAACTGTTACTTATGTTTGTTTATATATGAACCTCTGATTGTAAAACATAGCAGAATATGTTGGCTCTATAAAAATAAAGACTATATTATTAATATATAATAATAAATTTAATATTACTATATCATATTATTCTTACATTATTATTACTATTAGATTATATATTACTATATCATATTATTATTACTATTACATTATATATTACTATATCATATTATTATTAGATTATATATTATTACTATACTATCTTATTATTACATTATTTCTACTATTAGATTATATATTATTATATTATTACTATTAGATTATATATATTACTATATCATATTATATTATTACTATTAGATTATATATATTACTATATCATATTATATTATTACTATTAGATTAAATTACAATATTATATTATTATTACATTATTATTACTATTAGATTATATATTATTACCATATTATATTATTACTGTTACATTATATATTATTTTATTATTACATTATTATTACTATTACATTATATATTACTATATAATATTAGATTATATATTACTATATCATATTATTACATTATTATTACTATTAGAGGAGAAGAAGAATGGTCTAAAATTCCAGCAGAGCATTGTAAGAAACTCATTGATGGTTACCGGAAGCGGTTGTGCGCAGTGATTTTGGCTAAAGGTTGTGCAACCAAGTATTAGGCTAAGGGTGCCAATACTTTTGTCTGGCCCATTTTTGTAGTTTTGTGTGAAATGATCATTGATTTGATTTTTGTTTCATTCTCTTTTGTGTTTTTTCATTGCAAGCAAAATAAATGAAAATAATAATACCAAAGAATTTGTGATTGCAATCATTTTCAAGAAGAAACTGAGTATTATCTGACAGAATTGCAGGGTGCCAATACTTTTGGCCAGCACTGTATCATATTATTATTACATTATTATTACTATTAGATTATATATTTTACTATATTAATAACAATAAAAATAATATGAATATATCACATTAATAATATAATTCTTCAACAATGAAGAAAAAGCTAAAAAGACTAACAAAATGCTCAAAAAGATGCCAGGATATCTCTGAACCTTCCCATTGCCATGTATTGAAAAGTATAGAGAGGAAGACGCCTGAACAACGGTCACCTCACTTCTTCTAAACCTGAACATATGAACAGCTAGTCATTTTGCTTTTTCAGGCGGTTCTGCTTCAAACCCATCTGCATGTCAACATAACTTATGACAACGGCCATCTTACTCTGAGCTGAAGACAAAAAAAGAGCTAAACTGTACAAGAAACCTAGGACAGAAACGAGCGAGAAATGAGCATGCTTGGTGGTGTATGCAGAGGATACTGTGCAGGGAGGGTGGAGGAGGTGGCCTTTCTCCATCATCTATTGGATCCTATGGTAGCATCTCTTTCCTAGAACTGGAGAATTTATGTTTAAAGGGAACCTGTCACCAGATTTGTCCCCTATAAACCACCACCACCAGTGAGCTCCTACATACAGCATTCCAGAATACTGTATATAAGAGCCCAGGCCGCTCTGTGGAGCGTAAAAAACACCTTTATTATACTCACCTAGGGGGCAGTCTGATCCAATGGGTGTCGCTGCTCTCGGTCCAGAGCCTGATATTTTCCTTCCATCCCCGTCCTCCTTCCCAGCTCCATGTGGATGACACATCCTACATCATCCACACAGAGGCCTCCATTGTGCTCCTGCGCATGCAAACTTCTCTCTGTCCTGCTGAGAAGAGATCAAAGTATTGTAGTGCGCATGCGCAGGCGGTCTTAGAACTTTCCCGACACATTACAGTACTTTGATCAAACAGAAGTGCGCATGCGCAGGAGCACAACGGAGGCCTCTGTGTGGATGATGTAGGACGCGTCATACACACGGAGCTGGGAAGGAGGACGGTGATGGAAGGAAGATAGGAGGCGCCGAACTGAGCAGTGACGCCCATCGGACCCAACCGACTCCCTAGGTGTGTATAATAAAGGTGTTTTTTACATTATATAAAGCGGCCTGGGCTCTTATATACAGTATTCTTGAATGCTGTGTATAAGAGCTCAATGGTGCTGCGCGATTCCTAAAGCTTAACATGGACAAAACAGAGTTCATTGTCTTTCCTCCTCCTCACTCATCTCCTCCAACAAGCCTTTCCATCAAACTCGATGGTTGCTTACTCTCCCCAGTCTCACAAGCTCGTTGCCTTGGAGTAACCCTCGACTCTACTCTATCCTTCAAGCCACACATCCAAGCCCTCTTCACCTCATGCAGACTACAACTCAAAAACATCTCCCGGATCTGTGCTTTCCTTAACCAAGAATCAGCAAAAACATTAGTGCATGCCCTCATCATCTCCCGCCTCACCTACTGCAACCTCCTGCTCTCTGGCCTCCCTTCCAACACTCTTGCACCCCTCCAATCTATCCTAAACTCTGTGGCCTGCTTAATCCACCTCTCCCCTCGCTACTCCCCAGCCTCGCCACTCTGCCAATCCCTTCACTGGCTTCCCATCGCCCAACGACTCCAGTTCAAAACACTAACCATGACATACAAAGCCATGCACAACCTGTCTCCTCCTTACATCTGTGACCTAGTCTCCCGGTACCTACCTGCACGCAACCTCAGATCCTCACAAGATCTCCTTCTCTATTCCTCTCTTATCTCCTCTTCCCACAATCGCGTACAAGATTTCTCCCGTGCATCCCCCATACTCTGGAACGCTCTAGCTCAGCACATCAGACTCTCCACTACCGTGGAAAGCTTCAAGAGGAACCTCAAGACCCACCTCTTCCAACAAGCCTACAACCTACAATAGCCCTCAGTCCAGTACACCACTGCGCAACCAGCTGTGTCCTCACCTATTGTACCATCACCCATTCCCTGTAGACTGTGAGCCCTCGCGGGCAGGGTCCTCTCTCCTCCTGTAGACTGTGAGCCCTCGCGGGCAGGGTACTCTCTCCTCCTGTAGACTGTGAGCCCTCGCGGGCAGGGTCCTCTCTCCTCCTGTAGACTGTGAGCCCTCGCGGGCAGGGTCCTCTCTCCTCCTGTAGACTGTGAGCCCTCGCGGGCAGGGTCCTCTCTCCTCCTGTAGACTGTGAGCCCTCGCGGGCAGGATCCTCTCTCCTCCTGTAGACTGTGAGCCCTCGCGGGCAGGGTCCTCTCTCCTCCTGTAGACTGTGAGCCCTCGCGGGCAGGGTCCTCTCTCCTCCTATACCAGTCTGTCTTGTACTGTTAATGATTGTTGTACATATACCCTCTCTCACTTGTAAAGCGCCATGGAATAAATGGCGCTATAATAATAAATAATAATAATAATAATAATAATAATGGTGGTAGCTGCAGCTCATAGGGGACAAATCTGGTGACAGGTTCCCTTTAAACATATATTCTCCAGTTCTAGGAAAGAGATGCTACCATAGAATCCAATAGTTGATGGAGATAAGCCACCTCCTCCACCCTCCCTGCACAGGAACCTCTGCACATGTCACAGAACACGCTCACTACTCTCTCGCTTCTTTCCTAGCTTTCTTGTACATTTTAGCTCTTTTTTTTGTCTAGTAAGATAGCCGTTGTCATAAGGTTATGTTCAGATGCAGAGGGGTTTGGAGCAAAATCGGGTGCTGACCCCCAGTGAATAGTCTGCTGCTGATGGTTTCCCTTTACACCGACTCTAGGCAGATCTTGCAATCCTCAGGAAGCAATATGGAATATGGTCGTACGATTAGACCGAGAATGCTTCATGTGTAAGTGGGAAAAACATCACGGAAAGTCATGAATAAGTTAAATCGTGACGGGATTAGTCACAGATCATATGATGGTTGTGTTATCCAGCCGTGTCTGATGCGAACGGGTAAATGCACTCTGCAAATCAAGACCATATGACTATAATTCCAGGAATGATGATTTACCGTCTTTCTAAATAACAGGGAGCCGAGAGCTAAAAGCCTGCGCTGCAAGAACAATGCACCACAGAGCGGTACTATCATACCCTGTGGATCTATCAGTGGATGTCCGACTTTTTGGTTTTTCTATTTTTACCGCCAGATACAGAATTAGGACCAAAGTATCTCACATCGGCCTTCAAAAAAAACATGATCTCTTCATACGACCAATACATAAAATGAAAACCTGTATTCAGACCTCCCATAGTAGTCACTGGATAAAGCGCCATTGAGACGAAATATGGCTCCGTTCTCGGGACAAGAGGAGGTCCAAAAACATGGCACTCGCGTCCACATGACATGGAAATATCCTGAAAGGGAGTGGTAGACTCAAATCCCAACATGAACCAGACGCCAGCGTCAGCCATTAAGAAGTCTGGAAAAACAATGGACAACCCCGGCAATGTTTAGTCTTTACATAAACCTGATGTATCTGTCAATAAAAGTGTAAAAATGTATGAAACGATGATAATTGTACTTCAGTAACCATAGAAACCACCGACAAAGATCTGAACACACTGAAGCAACAAAATGTGTTGAAACCAAAATATTTGTCAGTGTCAAAACTTATAGCCATGACTCTACTTTTCCAATTTTAAAATGCACATGTCAAATTCATTAAAAGATAATTAAATTCTTTTTATTTTTGGAGTTTGGGAGGAAAGCTGTGGAAATAAGGGAGGAACATGCAAACTCTATGCAGATGTTGCCTTTGGTCTGATTCAGTTATGGTGATCAGTAGTGATGAGTGGGCACTACCATGCTCGGGTGCTCAGTACTGGTAACTAGTGATGAGTGGGCACTACCATGCTCGGGTGCTCAGTACTGGTAACTAGTGATGAGCGGGCACTACCATGCTCGGGTGCTCAGTACTCGTAACTAGTGATGAGCGGGCACTACCATGCTCGGGTGCTCAGTACTGGTAACTAGTGATGAGCGGGCACTACCATGCTAAGGTGCTCAGTAGTCGTAACTAGTGATAAGCGAGCACTACCATGTTCGGGTGCTCAGTACTCGTAACTAGTGATGAGCGGGCACTACCATGCTCGGGTGCTCAAAACTGGTAACTAGTGATGAGCGGGCACTACCATGCTCGGGTGCTCAGTACTCGTAACTAGTGATGAGCGAGCACTACCATGCTCGGGTGCTCAGTACTCGTAACTAGTGATGAGCGGGCACTACCATGCTCAGGTGCTTAGTACTCGTAACTAGTGATGAGCAGGCACTACCATGCTCGGGTGCTCGGTACTCGTAACTAGTGATGAGCGGGCACTACCATGCTCGGGTGCTCAGTACTCGTAACTAGTGATAAGCGAGCACTACCATGTTCAGGTGCTCAAAACTGGTAACTAGTGATGAGCGGGCACTACCATGCTCGGGTGCTCAGTACTCGTAACTAGTGATGAGCGGGCACTACCATGCTCGGGTGCTCAGTACTCGTAACTAGTGATGAGCGGGCACTACCATGCTAAGGTGCTTAGTACTCGTAACTAGTGATGAGTGGACACTACCATGCTCGGGTGCTCGGTACTCGTAACTAGTGATGAGCGAGCACTACCATGCTCAGGTGCTCAGTACTTGTAACTAGTGATGAGCGGGCACTACCATGCTCGGGTGCTCAGTACTCGTAACTAGTGATGAGCGGGCACTACCATGCTCGGGTGCTCGGTACTTGTAACTAGTGATGAGCGGGCACTACCATGCTCAGGTGCTCGGTACTCGTAACTAGTGATGAGTGAGCACTACCATGCTCGGGTGCTCAGTACTGGTAACTAGTGATGAGCGGGCACTACCATGCTCGGGTGCTCAGTACTGGTAACTAGTGATGAGCGGGCACTACCATGTTCGGGTGCTCAATACTGGTAACTAGTGATGAGCGAGCACTACCATGCTCGGGTGCTCAGTACTCATAACTAGTGATGAGCGGGCACTACCATGCTCGGGTGCTTGGTACTCGTAACTAGTGATGAGCGGGCACTACCATGCTCAGGTGCCCAGTACTAGTAACTAGTGATGAGCGGGCACTACCATGCTCAGGTGCTTAGTACTCGTAACTAGTGATGAGCGGGCACTACCATGCTTGGTACTTGTAACTAGTGATGAGCGGGCACTACCATGCTCAGGTGCTCGGTACTCGTAACTAGTGATGACCGGCACTACCATGCTCAGGTGCCTGATACTCATAACTAGTGAGCGGACACTACCATGCTCGAGTGCTCAGTACTCGTAATTAGTGATGAGCGGGCACTACCATGCTCGGGTGCTCAGTACTTGTAACTAGTGATGAGTGGGCACTACCATGCTCGGGTGCTCGGTACTTGTAACTACTGTAGTGATGAGCGGGCACAACCATGCATGGGTGCTCGAAATGATTCGTATAATGAGTATAATGGAAAATCTTCTGGAAAAATGCTCAAGTTCCCTATCGACTTCCATTATATTCAGTACATGAATCGCGCCTGTCTGAGCGTCCGATCTGTTTATTTCAAGAACTGAGCATCCAAGCATGGTAGTGCTCGCTCATCACTAGTGCTAACCACTGAGCCTTAAAGGGATTGTCGAAGCCTATCAAAAAAGTCCGCCATTACTCCATGTGACTTCAGATTTCTGAATTGGGACACCGTACGGTGCGCACACTGTTCTAATTGTTGCCGATGTAAGTAAAGGATCACGTCACTGCACGTAGGCAATATGAATACTTGCGATTAATTGCCAACTAGACTTCTTGGCTTTTCTTAATAGAGGTTAATTGAGAGAAGCTGTATAAGTCTAGTCAGTGTCAGACCGCAGTACGCTCACTCACTCCGGCAATACCGGTGAATCCTGTCTGCATGCGCACCGCACAATAAAACAATTCAGATGTTTGCAGTCACATAGACTGACTGCACACTTGTGTCAAGCCTGGACACCCCCTTTCAGGACAGTATAGGTTATCTACACATTTATCTGTTTAGAAACACTTATCATATTGGTTAAAGAGTAACCGTCACGTCAATATTTGTGTCATAAATCAATAGTGCACATGAAAATAAGCAACATATCTTATCAGAGAAACCCATTTTTTTCTCCTTCTGGATTGATCTTCCACTCTCATTTCATGGGTAAAATCGATATTAAGTGAAGACAGATTTTCTTATTACTGAGATAGGGGAGGACAGTTGGTGCTCTTAATGTTCTATGGAGGAAGGAGGGAGGAACTAGAAGCACAAATATTCTGCTGACGTTCTACTGAAATGACAGTTACAGTTCTCCATAGAACATTATAAGCACCAACTGTCATCTCCTATCTCAGTAATGGGAAAATCTGTATTCAGTCACTCAAGTCACATTTTCACTGTGAACCTGCAATTTTGAAAATAAATGAATCTGTACAAGCATTGCCCGGGATAGTAACTGTCTCTCTTCGAGTTTCTGTCTGTCTCTGTCTGTATCGGTTTCTCTGTCTGTGTCTGTATCAGTCTCTCTGTCTGTCTCTCTCTATCTCTGTGTCTCTCTCTTTCTCTGTGTCTGTCTGTCTCTATCTGTCTGTCAGTCTCGTTCCAGGTCTGTCTCTTTCTCCGGCTGTGCCCGGTCTGTCTCTTTGCCCGGTCTGTCTCTTTCCGGGGCTGTCTCTTTCCAAGGCTGTCTCTTTTCTAGGGCTGTCTCTTTTCCAGGGCTGTCTCTTTGCCTGGCTGTCTCTTTCCAGGGCTGCCTCTTTGCCCGTCTGTCTCTTTCCAGGTCTATCTCTTTCCGGGGCTGTCTCTTTCCGGGGCTGTCTCTTTGCCCGGCTGTCTCTTTGCCTGATGGTCTCTTTGCCCGGCTGTCTCTTTCCAGGGCTGTCTCTTTCCAGGGCTGTCTCTTTGCCCGGTCTGTCTCTTTGCTCGGTCTGTCTCTTTGCCCGGGCTGTCTCTTTGCCCGGTCTGTCTCTTTGCCCGGTCTGTCTCTTTGCCCGGTCTGTCTCTTTGCCCGGTCTGTCTCTTTGCCCGGTCTGTCTCTTTCCAGGGCTGTCTCTTTCCAGGGCTGTCTCTTTCCAGGGCTGTCTCTGTCTGTGTCTCTGTCTGTCTCTGTCTATCCGTCTCACCACTGACATCATATTACCTCACAGATAAGCTTGTTATACTACCAGTTTATTTTGTTCCTATAGCAACCACTGTCAGTTGATATTAATCACCTTTAGCTCCCACCTCCATTCAGTTAAATGGAGACATGTTTTTTTGAGTGTAACTGTAAAGCACAGGGTTAAATTGTCCTTTCAAAACATAGTCTATGACGTCCCCTGAGTCACATGGAGCGTCTGTGCAAAATTTCGTGAATGTAAATGCGACGGTGCAAATTCCTTTAGCGGACATATACACATACATACATACACTGAGCTTTATATATTATATATATATATATATATATATATATATATCTATATATACACACTAATATATATATATATTTTTATATATATATATATATATATATATATATACACACAGCTTTGGCAAAAATTAAGAGACCACGTCACATTTTTTATAAAAATCAGCCTTTCTACATGTCTGACAGCCATTCCATTCCAGTGTCAGCTGAATTTCAACCGGAGTACAGACTGGCAAAGGGCGAAAGCGACTCTCCACTGACCGAGATGACTGTCATCTTATTTGAATGTCACTCAGCAACCACAGGATGACATCAAGTGATCTACAAAAGGAATAGCAAATGGCAGCTGGGGTGAAATGCACGGCTAGAACAGTTCGCAAAAGGCTCCAAGAGGCAGGGCTCAAGTCATGTAAAGCTAGAAAAAATCCTTTCATCATTGAGAAGCAAAAGGAGAGCCAGGCTGAAGTTTGCCAAAGACCATAAGGATTGGACCATAGAGGACTGGAGTAAGGTAAACTGCTCTGATGCGTCTAATTTTCAGCTTTACCCAACACCTGCTCGTCTAATGGTTAGACGGAGACCTGGAGAAGAATACAAGCCACAGTGTCTTGCACCCACTGTGAAATTTGGTGAAGGATCGGTGATTATCTGGCGATGCTTCAGCAAGGCTGGAATTGGGCAGATTAAACATTGCGAAGGACGTATGATTTAAGCCGCATACAAGGTTGTCCTGGAAAAACAGTTGCTTCCTTCTGCTCAGGCAATGTTCCCCAACTCTGAGGACTGGTTTTTCCAGCAGGACAATGTGCCATGCCACACAGCTAGGTCAATCAATGTGTGGATGAAGGACCACCACATCAAAACCCTGTCATGGCCAGCCCAATCTCCAGACCTGAACCCCATTGAAAACCTCTGGAATGTAGTCAAGAGGAAGATGGATAGTCACAAGCCATCAAACAAAGAAGAGCTGCTTACATTTTTGCACCAGGTGTGGCATAAAGTCACCCAAAAGCAGTGTGACAGACTGGTGGAAAGCAGCCAAGACGCATGAGAGCTGGGATTAAAAATCATGGTTATTCCACAAAATATTGATTTCTGAACTCTCCCTGAGGTAAAACAGTATTAGTATTGTTGTTTCTACATGATTCTGAACTTGGTTTCTTTGCATTATTTGAGGTCTTAAAGCAATGTGCATTGTTTTGTTATTTTGACCATTTCTCATCTTCAGAAAATAAATACAAAATTTATTGCTTGGAAATTCGGAGACGCTGTCAGTAGTTTATAGAATAAAAGAAGAATTTACATTTTACTTAAAATTATAAAGAGAAAAATCAGAAAAACTGAAAATTTGGAGGTGTTCTCCTAATTTTTGCCAGAGCTGTATATATATATATATATATGTATTTTTTTTTTCATTTATTGTTTGCATATATTTTTGTTCATATATAATAATTAAAATGACATTAACTCTATAAGCCATAATGGACTGTGTTACATAATTGAGAACAGATGCTGAAAAAGCTCAATTACAGGAATGGAAGGACGGCAAACTAATAACATTAAAACATTAGGCTCTCCGATCATGGTGCGCTGCGCATATCAACCCCCCTTATCCCCAACTCAAAGCCACAACTTCCCTTCTCATAACGAAAATGTCACCAGAATAGATCTTATTTGGGTGGGGAGGATGTGTTAATTAATATACAGCAAGTTTTCTTGCCCCTAGATAAGATGGTAATTATTTATTCACAGAATATTGACTAGTTATAGAGTTCGGCCTGTTGCACAGCGCCAACTTTTATGGTCCAAGTATGGGGGACCACAATGTCCGGATCGGCCACGAGTCTCCTGACCAGAACTCTTCACATTTACCTTTGATACTGCTGAGTTGAAGGGCGGCTTTGCACGTTGCGACATTGCACGTGCGATGTCGACAAATCGAAAGTGACGCACATTCGGCGTCGCAGTCAATATCGCAACGTGTAAAACCTTTTTGATACGATGAACGAGCGCAAAAGTGTCGTTATCGTATCATCGCTGCAGCCTCCGACATTTCCATAATGCCGGTGCAGCGACAGGTGCGATGTTGTTCCTCGCTCCTGCGGCAGCACACATCGCTGTGTGTGAAGCCACAGGAGCGAGGATCATCACCTACCTGCCTCCCGGCTGCAATGAGAAGGACGGAGGTGGGCGGGATGTTTACATCCTGCTCATCTCCGCCCCTCCGCTTCAATTGGCCGCCTGCCGTGTGACGTCGCTGTGACGCTGCACAACCCGCCCCCCTAAGGAAGGAGGCGGGTCGCCGGCCAGAGGGACGTCGCACGGCAGGTATGTGCGTGTAAAGCTGCCGTAGCGATAATAATCGCTACGGCAGCTTTCACTAGATATCGCACGTGCGACGGGGGCGGGACTATCGCTGCAGCATTGGTAACACATTGTTACTGATGTCGCAACGTGCAAAGCCCGCCTAAGTGAGGAGATTGTTCATTGTTGAACTGTGAAAGTATGAAATGTGAAACCTGCATGGAAAGATGTTAACATGGTGATCTCTACTCAATATGGCTGAGTGTTCATGTGTGGAGATGAGAAAGTCACTGCCACAGGTAGATCTAGTGAAAACAGAAGGATCAGAAGTTTGAGTACAGACTTTCCAATAATTCTCCTCTTCCCCATCTTTCTCAAAGTGAGGCAGGTCTGGCCGACTACAATCTAAGTGGAGGGAGTGAGGGATTAAAGGGGGCTTTACACGCTGCGACATCACTAACGATATATCGTCGGGGTCACGTCATTAGTGACGCACATTTGGCGATTCGCCGTTAGCGACATCGCAGCATGTGACACTAAGGAGCGACAATCAACGAGCGCAAAAACGTGAAAAATCGTTGCTCATTGACACGTCGTTCATTTCCTTAATATCGTTGCTGCTGCCGGTACGATGTTGTTCCTCGTTCCTGCGGCAGCACAGATCGCTGTGTGTGACACCGCAGGAACGACGAACATCTCCTTACCTGCGTCCACCGGCAATGCGGAAGGAAGGAGGTGGGTGGAATGTTACGGCCGCTCATCTCCGCCCCTCCTCTACTTCTTGGACGGCTGCCGTGTGACGTCGCTGTGACACCGCACGAACCGCCCCCTTAGAAAGGAGGCGGATCGCCGGCCAGAGCGACGTCACAGGTAAGTCCGTGTGACGGGTGTTAGCAATGTTGTGAGCCACGGGCAGCGATTTGCCCGTGTCGCACAACCGACGGGGGCGGGTACGCTCGCTAGCGATATCGGTACCGATATCGGAGCGTGTAAAGTACCCTTAAGGCTGTGTTCACTTCTGCATTGAATTCCAGCCCCCCCCCAAAAAAACAAAAAAAACAAAACGTACTTTGTAGCATAAGTATGCTGCCCTATTTAGTCTAACAAATGTATGAAAGCCAGGACAGAAACTGGTCAGATCCCATTATGGAAACTGGACGCCATTTGTGTCCGTTATGATCCGGTTTCGGCACTGCTGTCATTTTCCAATTAGAAGAACCATATGAGAATGAAAAACAAGGATGTCAATAAGACCTAACGCTGTCATACAGTGTTTGGCTTTGCACTCGCTGGGTGTCATGGCGGCGTCAGACGCTATTCACACCGCAAAGTCTAATAAGCAGCCTGAGGTCTTTTAGTTGTACAGCCTGACTCGGCGTCAGCTGTGTTTTGCTTCAGTACTCTTCAGTCAAGCAGGAGTTAAGCGGGCTTTACACGCTGCGATATTGCTAGCAATTGTGTTAGGGCCAGGTGGACGGGCAGACCCAGGAGGTGGATCCACTTGGCCGAACTCCTTGATGATGGTAAGGGGTCCGGTAGCTGGAGCACTACAGGTAGCAGGACAGTCCGTGCACACGAGTATAATGGAGAAGTCCCTGGGACCACGGAGTCACTGATGGTAGTCCGGGTGACGGAGCTCAGGTTCGGAAGCCGAGATGATGTCAGGCGGAGTCCGGAACCGTTGGAGCGAGATGACGGGTCACCGCAGGGATCAGAGATGGTACGGACTGTCAGGATGGCAGATAGACAGCGTTCAGGGTTCGGGATTCGGCAGGACCGGATGGCAAGGCAGGATCGGCTCTAGAAGAGAGATAGGTAAGTATATCACAGGAACACAAGGAGACCTGACTCCTAGCTTGGGAAACACGAAGAACAGGCCCCGCCCACTTGGACACTAAACCCCTTTATACCCTGTACCTGTGTGCTTCATTTCCTGTCAGTGGACGCTGGCCCTTTAAGAAAGGGTCAATGACTGTGCGCGCGCCCTAATGCGCATGCGCGCGGCCCGGGTGCCAGAAGCCAGAGCAGGAAGCGGTGAAGAGGAAGCAGCAGAGCCGGGCTGGGGCTGGGAAGCCGACGGGCGCCGGGAGCGGGGACCAGGAGGCCTGGGAAGCGCGGGCAATGGAGGCTGGAGAGCGGGGAGCGTGGCAGGTGAGCTGGGGAGCAGAGCAGGGGACCCGGGGAGCGTGACAGTACCCCCCCCCCACGCCCCCCTCCCCGCAACCGGGACAGGAAGGCACGGATCAGAGGAGTGCCCACATTCTCCCGGGGCTCCCAGGACCTATCCTCAGGACCATACCCTGCCCAGTCCACCAGGAAGAACTGTCGACCCCGTACGGTCTTCATGGCCACGATATCCCTTACCGCATAGATGTCGTCATCGGCAATAGGAGGAGGAGCCGAACTGGCAGCAGCGGAGAAGGGACCAAGGACAACCGGCTTGAGCAGGGAAACGTGGAAGGAATTGGGTATCCTCATCGTGGCCGGGAGCTGTAGCTTGTAGGAGACCTCATTGATCTTGCTGAGGACTTTAAACGGCCCGATGTAGCGAGGACCCAGCTTGTAGGATGGTAGCTTCAATCGGACGTACTTGGAAGCAAGCCAGACCAGATCTCCTGGAGAGAAACACGGAGGGTCCAGACGTCTTTTGTCTGCGTGTCTCTTCATCCGCAGGGAGGCACGTGCAAGGGACGCCTTAACCGAGTCCCAAATGGTTGTGAAGTCACGGGCTACAGCATCAGCAGCAGAGACATCCGAGGAAGAGGATACAGGCAATGGGACGGTAGGCTGAAGTCCGTAAACGACATGGAAGGGAGAGCTGGAGGAGGACTCACTGACGTGGTGATTATGGGAGAATTCAGCCCAAGGAAGAAGCGTGGACCAGTCGTCGTGATGGGCGTTAACGTAGTGACGTAAGAAGGAGGTCAATATCTGATTGACCCGTTCCACTTGGCCGTTCGACTGAGGATGGTAGGCTGAAGAAAAGTCCAGAGTCACTCCCAGATGTTTGCAGAGAGCCCTCCAGAAGCGGGAGGTGAACTGAGTTCCTCTGTCGGACACAATGTGTGATGGAAAGCCATGCAAGCGGAAGATGTGATGTATATAGGCGTCCGCGAGTTCCTGGGCAGAGGGCAGTCCAGCCATAGGGACGAAATGAGCCATTTTAGAGAACCGATCCACCACGACCCATATGACTGTGTGTCCGGAGGACAATGGCAAGTCCGTAATAAAGTCCATCGCAATGTGTTGCCACGGAACTGAGGGTATAGGCAGAGGCAGAAGACGGCCATATGGCAGGTGTTTGGGCGTCTTGTTCCTGGCACAAGAGGAGCCGGCAGAGACAAAAGAGGCGACGTCCGTGCGAAGGGATGGCCACCAGTAATGACGTACAATCGCACTCCAAGTTCTCTTCTGACCAGCATGACCGGCTGTTTTCGAGGCATGGCCCCAGTGTAACACTTTTTGCCTGTCAGTCTCAGAGACATAGGTCTTCCCGGGCGGTATCTGGGCCAGGGTGACAGGGGCCACCGGAATGATTTTACTAGGACAGATGATGGGTTGGGATGTCTCCTCCTCCTGCTCCATGGGCATGAAAGACCTGGACAAGGCATCAGCGCGTACATTCTTGTCCGCGGGTCGGAAATGGAGCTGGAAATCGAATCTGGCAAAGAACAAGGACCACCTGGCTTGCCGTGGGTTCAGTCGCTGAGCAGACCGCAGGTATTCCAGGTTCTTGTGGTCCGTGTAAATAATAACGGGGTACACTGCTCCTTCCAGAAGGTAGCGCCATTCTTCCAGAGCCAGTTTGACTGCCAATAGCTCTCGGTCACCGATGGTGTAGTTGCGTTCGGGCGCTGAGAAGCTCTTGGAGAAGAAACCGCAAGTCACCATCTTCCCGGAGGAGGACTTCTGCATGAGCACTGCTCCGGCTCCCGAGGAGGAGGCATCCACCTCCAAGGTGAACTGGCGGTTTAACTCCGGACGGTGGAGTACAGGAGAGGAGGCAAATGCCCGCTTCAGAGAGCCAAACGCGGCGTCGGCCGCAGGTGACCAGTCCTTTGGATTAGCCCCCTTCTTGGTCAAGGCAAAGAGAGGAGCAGTCAGAGCAGAGAAGTGAGGGATGAACTGGCGGTAATAGTTGGCGAATCCCAGAAAGCGTTGGATTGCCTTCAGTCCAGAAGGAGGAGGCCAGTTGAGAATGGAGGAGATGAAGCGTGAGAGTAGAAAGAGACCGCACTCAATCCGCTGTGAAGGATTTCTTTATTCAAACACGTGCAGAGTGGAGGGCTGGAGACACACTGTGAGCTGGCTCCTCAAGAATGGACGACAGCTGTTTCGCCCAAATTGGGCTTCCACAGGTCCACCTTTATACCCTGTACCTGTGTGCTTCATTTCCTGTCAGTGGACGCTGGCCCTTTAAGAAAGGGTCAATGACCGCGCGCGCGCCCTAATGCGCATGCGCGCGGCCCGGGTGCCAGAAGCCAGAGCAGGAAGCGGTGAAGAGGAAGCAGCAGAGCCGGGCTGGGGCTGGGAAGCCGACGGGCGCCGGGAGCGGGGACCAGGAGGCCTGGGAAGCGCGGGCAATGGAGGCTGGAGAGCGGGGAGCGTGGCAGGTGAGCCGGGGAGCAGAGCAGGGGACCCGGGGAGCGTGACAAATTGCTAGCGATATCGAGCGTGTAAGCACCCGCCTCCGTCGTGTGTGCGATATCGTGTGATCGCTGCCGCAGCGAACATTATCGCTACGGTAGCGTCACACAACCTGGTCGTCGTTGCTGTGACTGCCGAATAATCCCTCCCTCAAGGGGGAAGGACGTTCGGCATCACAGCGACGTCACCGCAACGTCACTAAGCAGCCGGCCAATCAAAGCAGAGATGAGCGGGACGTAACATCCCACCCACCTCCTTCCTTCCGCATTGCGGCCGGTGGCAGTTAAGGAGACGTTCCTCGCTCCTGCGGTGTCACACACAGCGATGTGTGCTGCCACAGGAGTGACGAACCACATCGGAAAAACAACCATAACCGATTTTTGGTTTTGGGACGACCTCTCTATGGTGAACGATCTTCACCATTTTTGAGGTCGCTTAAGGTCGCTGGTAAGTGTAGCACGCTGCGATATCGTTAATGACGCCGGATGTGCGTCACTAACAACGTGACCCCGACGATAAAACATTAACGATATCGTAGCGTGTAAAGCCCCCTTTAATTCCTGCTAGCTTGTGAGCAATTGCTAGGAGCTCAGGCTGCTATTGACCATTCACAGTCGCCATCACTCTTTATAAGGTTCTGATCGCCGAATATAGCTTCAGTGTTGCTACTGCATTATCGGTCCTTATTGTTGTGATCCAGAGCTTGGTGATCTGTCGTGTTCTTTCCTGTGTGCTGTGGAAATATCCCTGTTGTTAGTTTATTTCCTCCCGGTGTTCATTTCCTCCAGGGTTTGTATGGTCTCCCTCGTGTCTGATTGCATTGTGCATGAGTTTTGGTTCTATCCCCGGTCTATTTGTAGGGGTTTGCTTCTACAGTCCAGGCCCTCTCCTGAGGTGGGAAAGAGGGGCTGTAAGATCCTGGCTTAAAACAGGAGTTAGGGTTACACTGGCGGCCCAGAACTAGCTACCATCATGCGTACTACAGTGTAGGGTCCTTAGTTTGAGGGTCACCTTAAAGGTCCCACTTCTGTTACCCTGATTTCCCGTAACAAATGCAAACTCTTACTGTTCTGTAAAATGACTTTCTATGACTTTTTTTTTACCTTAAAATCCTCAAATTGCAACTGCTCCACCAATTCTGGAACAGTTTTTCTTTTTTTTCTGTGCCCCTCTGTTCCAAAGTTATGGCCCCCAGAAATAAAGGTGCAAAGTAACGCCTCAAACAACTGGGTGTGTACTGTGCTTTTTCTCCTCTTGAGCCTGGGCAATCAAAACACTGCCACGCCCATAGAGAAGTTCTATGGTACACGCCCGGTTATTTAAAGGGAAACTTTGTAACTTCATTACAAGGGGTCATAACTTTGGAAAGGAGGGACATAGAAGAAAAATAAAAACTGTTCCAGAATCAGTGGAACAGCAGCAATTGGAGGAGGGAAAAAAATTAAATAAATAAACAGTTGTCGAAAGTCCTCTAACTTACTGGGAATAAAGTTCTGCATTTAGGAATCTGGCAAAATATAAATAAGTGTCACTTTTCTCGGGGCTTTAAGAAGGAAGGGTTCTAAATTGAAAATGGTGTTTCTGTAATTGAATAAATAAAATAAAAAGATAATCTGGAAAGACGCTGGAACCACAAGCTTCCGCACACTCCTATTTAAGTGGAACGCACCACGAGACTCATTACACGATAATCTGATAATAAAACTCAATTCCGGTCTATAAACATGGAAACATATTTTGCTTCTAAATCTTAACGTTGTAATTAATAAAACAGTCATATCTTTGCCTCTAGAGGAAACCGGTTACATTGCAGAACCTGACTTGTCGCATATGTTCATAAAATATAGGAAATAATTTACACGGCTCATTAATAGAGAACCGACCATGATCAGCCTCAAGATCCAAGTAAATGATGGGTGGCTGGTAACCTGTCCATGGCCGGCCGACATTTGGAGTCCTATGCTGCAATCTAAATTAATAAACAGGAGCATGTTGTCGCCTTATTGCCTCAAATCCTGAGATACCTTTTGGTATAGAGACACTGGGGCAATAAAACAGAAGAAGAACACTTTTTACTGCCCACAGCAACCAATGACAGTGCAGCTTTCACTTTGCTAGGGCAGTTTTGTCACGGATGTGACAAGGGAACCCAGGGAAGCCTATACTGACCCTAAAGCTGGGGCCCCTGCGCTCACCCTAACCCTGGAGGTATCCTTGATGGTAGGGAGGTCCAGGTCTTCACCCTAGGTCCTATCTCTTGTCCTTCTCCCTGATGTTATGACCCTCCTCCACAATCCACCACTCAAGGGGAATAGGCAAAAACAGGAGTCAACACCCCAACAACGAATACAGACAGACAGAGGTAACATCATCAAAAACCTACTCATACACACACAAAAGGAGCCACAAAAAGTGCACGAGGGGAAACCTCATAAAAAGGGGGAATAAACAGGCTACTGGGGAACTTCCAAACCAGAACATCCACACCTGAGAAGGCTGCAGCAAACTCCAATGCTGCAGCCAACAGCACAAATGAGAGAGTAACGCTGGGTTCACACATAGCGACAGTGACAACGACGTGGCTGTTTCGTCACCATTTTCTGTGACGCAACAGCGACCTAGTAAGTCGCGGTTATGATCGCTGCTTAGCTGTCAAACACAGCACACGCAGCAGCGATCATAACGACACGCGTCGCTGTGGAAGCCATGCTGCACTTGGTAACTAAGGTAAATATCGGGTAACCATTACCCGATATTTACCTTGGTTTCCAGCGCACACGCTTAGCGCTGGCTCCCTGCTCTCCTAGCCAGGGTACACATCGGGTTAATTACCCGATGTGTACTCCGGCTCCGGCTACGTGTGCAGGGAGCCAGCGGTGTGCTCTGACGCTGCCAGTGCCGGCTCCCTGCTCACGTAGCTGGAGTACACATCGGGTAATTAACCCGATGTGTACTCTGGCTAGGAGTGCAGGGAGCCGACACTGACAGCGTGAGAGCGGCAGTGCTGATAACTAATGTAAATATCGGGTAACCAAGGAAAGGGCTTCTTGGCTACCCGATGTTTACCTTGGTTACAGCTTACCGCAGGCTGCCAGACGCCGGCTCCTGCTCCCTGCTCGCTTCAGTTCGTCGCTCTCTCGCTGTCACACACAGCGATGTGTGCTTCACAGCGGGAGAGTGACGAGCAAAAAATGAAGCAGGACATTCAGCAACGAGCGGCGACCTCACAGCAGGGGCCAGCTCGTTGCTGGATGTCACACACAGCGACAGCGACGAGACGTCGCTGCCATGTCACAGAAAATGGTGACGTAGCAGCGATGTCCTTGTCGCCGTGTGTGACACCACCTTTACAACAGCTCCTTCCACCTCCTGGCAAAGCTTCCTAATGATAGAAAATAACCTGAACCCTCAGGTGGATGTAGAGGGTATTTATAGAACCGGGCATGGTCCCCACTGGAAAACACCTGACCAGGAGTCAGAAGCTGCTGAAATTAACCCTCTCCTTCCCAAAGGAAAGGAAATTAATTTAATCTGCAGAGCCCCAAAGACAAAGTGAGACACTGACACGGAACATGTCACAAAACTTCGCAACAGGGGAAAGTCCGTGACAAGTTTAGGAAATTAAAGCTGTACTGTGATTGCTTCTCATGTGCAACAAAGACAATTCTTTTAATAAATGAGGCCGAATGTCTACTAGTTTAGCTCTTTAAATCCATTCAGAGCTGGGCACATTGCCATCTGAAAATAATATAAGAGTATGAAGGACTTAAACAGTACACAGGGTTTAGATATTATAATTTTAATGTAAGCAGTACTAGAAGTAAATAAGTTATCCACATTTAAAGGGAATCGTTCATGGATTTTTTTTATTTAAACTTAACATATCCTTCAGTTGGTGCTGTTCCACTGATTCTGGAAAAGTTTTTCTTTTTTTTCTGTGCCCCTTTCTTCCAAAGTTATGCCCTCCAGTAATAAAGAAACAATTCCTCCCTTCTATTAACTGGGCGTGTACCATAGAACTTCTCAGTGTGTGCTTGCTTTTTCTTCTCTCTTTCTGGCCAATCAAAACACTGCCCCGCCCACTGAGCATTTCTATGGTATACACCCAGTTCATTGCTTCTTTATTACCAGGGGCATAACTTTGGAATGGAGGAGCATAGAAGAAAAAGAAAAACTGTTCCGGAATCAGTAGAAAAAAATGATCATACTAGTCCCAACAAATGTGTCTCCTGATTTGTTGGAACAGTCACCTCAAGCTTCAGATTCTATCTACGAATGATACATTTGCAATCCCTGGAGCTACAAGTTTTGGAGCCCCTGTTAAAACACGTTGGCTTTTTGTGAGCAAAAAAAATGGTGAATATGGGAGTCCTTGCATCCCCAGAATAACAGACTGCCCGAATTCTGCCAACATCACCTGCTGGTTGGCACAAGAGAAGTTATCGTCCCTCGTTCATGCAATTTTTTTTTTCTTAAAGGGTTGTCCGATACTTTAATTCTGATGGCCTATCCTTACGATAGGTCATCAATGTCAGATCAGCCGAAGCCTGAAACCCAGCACTCGAGTCGATCAGATATTACCGATCCTAGCAGTGGCCGGATGTGATCAGTTATGGAGAAGTAATACACAGCTCCGTCAACTGAATAGTGGCCACAGGCGGGTGCTACAAAACTGCCCCTTCATTTAAATAGGGGTAGATGTGCAGGACCTATCCGCACCAAATCTGCAGATGACAGAGCTGTGCTTTACTGCCCTGCTAATGAGCACATCCAGCCACCACTGGGAACAGCTGATTGGTGGGGTGCTGGGTGTTGAACCCCCAGATGTGAGCAGAGCCTTAAAGGGAACCAATCACCAGGATTGTCCTATATAACCTAAAGCCAGTGCTATACTGACACTATCAGGCTGATTCTATACATACCTTTAGTTGTCAGCTAGGATGTGTAGGTTTTGAAACACAAGCAAGTAAAGTTTGTAAAATCACCAGCTTTTTGAATAACAGCAGCTGATAGCTGGGCCTAGGTATTCATAGTGATTCCCGCCCCATGCCTGTCCGTCCTCCTCTTGATGTTTATGCATTGTGACTAAAAGGACCTGTGCTGATGTCATACCCATGTAACCAGAAGGGGTGGGGCCTCAGTCAACAGAAAAATGTTGACTCCTGGTATCAACTATGTTGGCTGAGGCCCCTCCCCTTCTGGTCACATGGTTATTTCATCAGCACAGGTCCTTTTAATTACAAAGTAAATCGATTCTATAGTAGAATTAGCATAAATAACAGGGGGAGGAGATAACTATGAATACCCACTCCAGCTATCAGCTGCTGTCATTCAAAAAGCTGCTGATTTTACCAACTTTATTTGCTTGTGCTTCAAAACCTATACATCCTAGCTGACAACTAAAGGTATGTATAGAATCAGCCTGATAGTACCAATATAGCACTGGCTTTAGGATATATAGGAAAATCCTGGTGATTGGTGCTCTTTAAATGCCAACTTAAGGGAGATTTTTTATTTCTTTACAACATGGGCATGATTTATGCAGAAATCTGCCTCTAATATTGGGTACAACACATGGATTATATATAAGGAATGCACTTCTGCTCCTTTTCAAAGAAAGACAGCCAAGTCTTCTTACAAACAGGGAGTAGCCGGACCCGGCTTGTACTATTAATAATTCGCTGATCATATTCAGGATGCAACAAGCTTCCTCCGGGCTATCTATCTCCTTATTCTTGTACATGTGCCAGGCAGCTTCGAATACATGGGTTTGGATTTGTTTCGCCCGCAGGCAGGAGTGGATCGGTTGTACTGGTTAGAGCAGGCTCAGGATGACAATATATCATAGCGATCCTTATAGAAAGACGTTCATTCATTGCAGAGATCACAAAAAGCTTCCATGCGGAGTAAGCACCATTCAGCGGAGGCAGCAAGTGAAGCATGCAAACATGAAGGTGCTGCACGAAGAATCCCCTACAATCGAATGTGCAGCCTGCCCTCCAATATATCATGGCAGAGAAAACACACCAAACAGATTAGAACTGAGTCAAAAAGTGCACAAAAAGAAACAACATAAAAAGGGGGAATAAACAGACTACTGGGGAACTTCCAAACCAGAACAAACATACCTGAGAAGGCTGCAGCAAACTCCAATGCTGCAGCCAACAGCACAAGTTAGAGAGTAACAACAGCTCCTTCCACCTCCTGGCCAAGCTTCCTAATGATAGAAAATAACCTGCACTCTCTGGTGGATGTAGAGGATGTAGAGTTCAACTGACCCAATCCTATATTTCCCCGGGAGGACAAGCGGCACCAGAAATGTTGGACAAACTTGTGTATGATCAGGGATGGGATGAGGTTTGGAGAATGAGGCTGCTGTACTCCAGAAATGGCCCCAGTCCCACGCTTCCATCACACGTCCTAGTGAGATCCAATTTAGACCCATAGTTACATTCAGGGATCACTCACACTGGCGTATAGCCATCATATAACTCAGGCGAGTGTTGTCTGATGTTTTATCGGATCGCACTCGTTCAAACGTTAAAACATGGAGACAAGGGCTGACTAACGTTTTCTCTCATGCACAATTGGCACATAAAAAATAAATAAATAAAAATCGGTGAATGCAGTGGATGGCAGTGTATATCGGACACCCATTCAAGTCAATTGATGCAAGCAAAAAAATCCAACTGCACTAAGATAACGTCAGAGTGCAGTCTTATATACGCCAAGACAGACAATGGAGAGGATGGAGAAATTAATCTCTTCATCTTCTCTGATTCTGGGATATGATTCCCACATGCAAAAGAATCGGAGCACGATGAATTACCCTTGGCTCACACTTACTGCAGAGTTTGAGCCGCGTGTCATTTGCCTAAGGAGTCCGATTGTCTTGCACACCTGCGAGTGAACCCTTATCCAAACACACAAGTTTTAAAACCGGATCCGTGAGTTTCCGATCTGTGAAACTTAAAGCATGTCCCGTTCTCATCCGTTTTGTGGATCAGGCTCAGCTGATAAAGGGAGTCTATCACCCCCCAAAATGTTAGCTGTACGATACGAGATGTACCACCTATAAAAATCCTACTAAAACTGTATTTGTTACTTTGCCGGAGAAAACTACTTTTATAAAAAGGCAAATTGGGTGCATGCTTGTCATGGCCAAGGGCTTAGTGCATCGTTGGATCCCCTTAACTTGCATTTTGGGGGCTTCCCCCGCTACTGAAGGACAACGCTCACTTGGCAACAGTGAGTGTTGCCTGAACTCAGGCCGCGTGCATGTGTCACTGCCAGCGAGCAGACAGTGTGGTGAAAGCATAGATTCTCTTCCTGGTCCCTCTCTCTGGCCACCGCTCGCTAAACCTGGAATTATAGTGAGTGCACCAGCTCGGAAGAGGGGACGGTGGAGAAAGCACTCTACTGAGTGTATCAATGAGGAGCCAGGAGGCAAACAAGCCTCCTTGACACGGCTCAGGCAGTGTCAGGGCGAACAAAAACACACCCAGGTGGAGTTAAGGCAGGACTTGCTTTTGGTAATTGAGTGATGTCAATCAGTTGGAGGAAGCTCTAAAATACTAATGGAGAAGAGTGAAGATGTAACTGTGCACCAAACCCTTGACCTCACCAAGTGTGCATCGAGGCCTTGGCCACACCAAGTGGGCGTCGAGGCCTTGGCCACACCAAGTGGGCGTCGAGGCCTTGGCCACACCAAGTGTGCTTCGAGTCCTTGGCCACACCAAGTGTGCATGAGGCCTTGGCCACACCAAGTGTGCTTCGAGGCCTTGGCCACACCAAGTGTGCATGAGGCCTTGGCCACAACAAGTGTGGATGAGGCCTTGGCCACAACAAGTGTGCATCGATGCCTTGGCCTCACCAAGTGTGCATCGATGCCTTGGCCTCACCAAGTGTGCATAGAGGCCTTGGCCACACCAAGTGTGCATCGAGGCCTTGGCCACACCAAGTGTGCATCGAGGCCTTGGCCACACCAAGTGTGCACCAAAGCCCCCATAGCCCCATGTGAATTAAAAGTTATTTTCTCATTAAACTGTATAGTGCTAGTAATTTATAGAAAGTCTCCTATATCACCATATAGCTAGTTTATTATGCATTTTAGGGTTGACAAAGCATTAAAAATGGATGAAAAATAGAAGACAAACTTTGTACTTTAGTTTTTCATGCGAGTTTCATATGTTTTTAAATGATCTATTGTTGAAGAGTGAATGGACAAAGTTTCAGACAGTTTTACCTTCTTCAGTTTTTAAAAATGGATGCAACACGGATGACAGACGAGAGAGAGATGGTTTTACAAAGATGTATAAATGGAATGTGGCCTTCTCCATAGGCCAGGTCTGATATTATAGCTCAGCCCCAATAACTTTATAGCCATGTGTATGCACGTGTCAAAGTGGCCTTGTGACATGGAGTTTTGCTCAAAGTTCACAGAGTGTCATAGCGGCATCTGACGCTGTTCACACTACAGATTCTGACACTCTACACTATGGTTTCTCTGGTGTTTCTGAATTACACAGGCAGGCTCGGGCATCGACCAGCTGTGTGGTCATTCATGGTCAGGCTAGCAAGTTTTAACCTCTGCTACCCTGCTGATTACCTCTGGAGTCACATGTTGTTGGAAACCTATCTCATTTACTTCTC
Organism: Anomaloglossus baeobatrachus; assembly: GCF_048569485.1. Lineage (NCBI taxonomy): Eukaryota > Metazoa > Chordata > Amphibia > Anura > Aromobatidae > Anomaloglossus > Anomaloglossus baeobatrachus. The sequence goes on along the minus strand of NC_134363.1, from coordinate 148,849,162 downwards.
GCCTTTTTAAGATGGTGGAATCTGTCTTCCCACGCCGACTATAGTTTATTGCTGTGTTGGTTTGTGTGCTGTTGCATCCAGTCCTGCTGGTGATTTTGTTGCATGGTGCTTGGAGTTGTTGTTGATTTCTCTGGTTGTCTTGCTGTTTCCTCCCTGCTCTTATTTTCCTCCTTATCTCTTATTGTCTTATACCTTTGTGTCAGCGTGCTGTGAGATAGAGTTTTGGTTTCCCCTGTTTGTCTAGCTCTGTTGGTTTTTTTCACACTCCTGTTCCAGCCATCCCCTGGTGGTATAGATGACGTCTGATCAGAAGCAGGGCAAGAAAGGTCTGTCAGACATCCCCACCTTCTGAGGTAACTCTGAGATAAGGGATAGCTAGTGCAGACCTAATCTAAGGGTCATTCTAGAAGCCCTTGTAACCAGTCCACCCCTGGGGTGGGGGGAGGGGGTATAAGTTCATGGCTGGTCAGAAGCAGGGCAAGGAAGGTCTGTCAGACAACCCCACCGTTAGAGGTAACTCTGAGATTAGGGATAGCTAGTGCCCCCTAATCTAAGGGTCAGTCTAGAAGCCCTTGTAACCAGTCCACCCCTGAGGTGGGGGGAGGGGGCATAAGTTCATGGCTGGTCAGAAGCAGGGCAAGGAAGGCGGCTCAGTCATCCTCACCTTCAGAGCTAACTCTGAGATCAGGGATACCTAGGGTCCCCCTAGTCTGAGGGCCAGTCTAGGAATCCTGGTCCCTTGCTCTCCCCGATCATTATGACAGGCCTTTTCCATACAGGCCTGATATTGAAGCTCACCGCAATAACTTTATGGCCATGTGCACACTAAGTCTTTTGCACTATGGCATAACCGGCAATTTTTGAGAAAGACGAGGCTTAAGGACCTTTTCAGGTCTTTAGTCTTTTTGGTCGTTCTATTGCCATCGTTTTTGTGGGTGGCATTTTTCTATAAAAGTATTAAAAAAAAGTGGCCAGATTACTTGAAACCTGAAGCAGCACCTTAACAGAAGCTCAAAAGACTGATCGGCCCATCTAAGTATCATAAAATTTAGCCTGTCTGAACTCGGCCTAAACAATAAGAGTACAAGTGAGGATAGTGCCATCAGACAATTTTCTAATGGATCAGTTCCGATGCACCAAAGGACACGGGAGAGATAACGACGCCAACCTAGCAAAGCTTCATTCTAGAGATAAAAATACTTCTAGTAAAGAACACAGGGGTCAGGGCTTCCTGGTGTCAATTTCAAAGCCTGGCTCGTAGAGCGTCTGCCCGCATGGACTGGATCCGATAAGATCTCCTGCCAGCTGTCTCTTACAAGTGTAACAGAGAGATCCGGTGCACCATGACCACCTGACAAAACATGTGTAACCACTAAACATTGTCCAGATGACGATTATTCCAAGTTGGAGCTGTTCATACAGTAGTTCTAATATCAGTCGTAGACTCTACTAAGTATCGAGCGTCGCCTGACGAGCAGTGAAGAGGATCCATCATCTGACCGGCCAGGAGGCCGAGTCAGACCTCCAAAATCCTTAATCATAATCCTTAATATGACACCCATAAAAACGATGCCAAAAGAATGACCAAAAAGACTGAAAAGGTCCTGAATAGTGATGAGCGAGTACTAAAAAGCTCGGGTGCTCGAAGCTCGGGCCGAGCCTCCCAAGATACTCGTGTACTCGGCCCGAGCACCGAGCCCAATGTTATCCTATGGGAGACCCGAGTATTTTTGTGAAATGACCCCCCGGCAGCATGGAGAAACCCTAAAAATGTCACAAAAGTCTCAGAAGAGTGCTCAAATGACATGGCATCAGCATGGGGAAGACCCCTTGAAGCATTTATCACTCAAAAGTCACAGATGTGAACAATTTTGTCCGAGTTTTACGCCATTTTTACGGACTCACCAGAAAACCTTCCAAAATGACACCAAAATGAATTTTCATGGCGGAAATGTTAAGGGCACATACCTAATAGTGAGATAGAGCTGGTGTATGTTACTTTTTGAGATTAATACATGAAAGATTTTACATGAAAACCTTGTGTGGCACTCCGATGTCCAAAACGCACGTTTTGTGCTTTTTACTAGCGATGTCGGTCATTTTTTTTTTTTTATTCTATCTCCCTCAGTCCGTCGGTCTGTCTCTCTCTGTCTTGTCTGTCCCCCTCTCACAGTCTGTCGGTCAGTTCCCCCCCCTCTCTCTTACTTACCGTTCCCCGATCACTGCCGCGGCGCTGCACAGCTGTTCAAACTCCGGTGGCTTTTCCTCTTTTGAAAAAGCCGGCCGCTCATTAATCAATCTCCTATTCCCTGCTGTCCTGCTTTTCGGCGCCTATGATTGGTTGCAGTGAGACACGCTCCCACACTGAGTGACAGCTGTCTCACTGCAACCAATCACAGCAGCCGGTGTGTGTATACTGTGCAGTGAAATAAATAATTAAATAATTAAAAAAAACGGCATGCGGTCCCCCCAATTTTAATACCAGCCAGATAAAGCCATACGGCTGAAGGCTGGTATTCTCAGGATGGGGAGCTCCACGTTATGGGAAGCCCCCCACCCTAACAATATCAGTCAGCAGCCGCCCAGAATTGCCGCATACATTAGATGCGACAGTTCTGGGGCTGTACCCGGCTCTTCCCGATTTACCCTGGTGCGTTGGCAAATCGGGGTAATAAGGAGTTAATGGCAGCCCATAGCTGCCACTAAATCCTAGATTAATCATGTCAGGCGTCTATGAGACACCCAACCATGATTAATCTGTAAGTTACAGTAAATAAACACACACCCCCGAAAAATCCTTTATTAGAAATAAAAAACACTAACAAAGTCCCTCATTACCAATTTATTAACCCCGACAAACCCTCCATGTCCGGCGTACTCCACAGTCCTCCAGCGTCGCGTCCAGCTCTGCTGCATGGAAGTGACAGGAGCTGCAGAAGACACCGCCGCTCCGGTCACCTCCACGCAGCTAATGAGATGAGTAGCGCGATCAGCTGCTGTCACTGAGGTTACCTGGATCCAGCGGTGGATGCAGCGGTGGCCGCGGGTAACCTCAGTGACAGCTCAGCTGATCGCGCTACTCACCGCCGCTCCAGTCAGCTCCATGCACCAACTGAGGTGAGTAGAGCGATCAGCTGCTGTCACTGAGGTTAATCGCGGCACCGCTGGATCCAGCGGTGGCCGGGAGTTACCTGACTGACAGCAGCTGATCGCGCTATTCCCTTCATTAGCTGCGTGGAGGTGACCGGCGGCTTTTACTATTTTGAAAAAGCCGGCCGCTCATTAAACAATCTCCTATTCCCTGCTTTCCCCGCCCACCGGCGCCTATGATTGGTTGCAGTGAGACACGCCCCCACGCTGAGTGACAGGTGTCACACTGCACCCAATCACAGCAGCCGGTGGGCGTGTCTATACTGTGCAGTAAAATAAATTAATAAATAATTAAAAAAAAACGGCGTGCGGTCCCCCCCATTTTAATGCCAGCCAGATAAAGCCATACGGCTGAAGGCTGGTATTCTCAGGATGGGGAGCTCCACGTTATGGGGAGCCCCCCAGCCTAACAATATCAGTCAGCAGCCGCCCAGAATTGCCGCATACATTATATGCGACAGTTCTGGGGCTGTACCCGGCTCTTCCCGATTTGCCCTAGTGCTTTGGCAAATCGGGGTAATAAGGAGTTAATGGCAGCCCATAGCTGCCACTAAATCCTAGATTAATAATCATGTCAGGCGTCTATGAGACACCCTCCATGATTAATCTGTAAGTTACAGTAAATAAACACACACACCCGAAAAATCCTTTATTAGAAATAAAAAACACACACACATTCCCTGGTTCACCACTTTAATCAGCCCCAAAAAGCCCTCCATGTCCGGCGTAATCCAGGATGTTCCAGCGTCGCATCCTGCGCTGCTGCATAGAGGTGACCGGAGCTGCAGAAGACACCGCCGCTCCGGTCACTTCCACGCAGCAAATGAGGTGAGTAGCGCGATCAGCTGAGCTGTCACTGAGGTTACCCGCCGTCACTGGATCCAGTGACAGCGGGTAACCTCAGTGACAGCTCAGCTGATCGCACGGCTGTCTTCATTAGCTGCGTGGAGGTGACCGGAGCGGCGGTGTCTTCTGCAGCTCCTGTCACTTCCATGCAGCAGAGCTGGACGCGACGCCGGAGTCCGTGGAGTACGCCGGACATGGAGGGTTTGTCGGGGTTAATAAATTGGTAATGAGGGACTTTGTTAGTGTTTTTTATTTCTAATAAAGGATTTTTCGGATGTGTGTGTTTTTTAACTGTAATTTACAGATTAATCATGGAAGGAATCTCGGGGAGACGCCTGACATGATTAATCTAGGATTTAGTGGCAGCTATGGGCTGCCATTAACTCCTTATTACCCCGATTTGCCAACGCACCAGGGTAAATCGGGAAGAGCCGGGTACAGTCCCAGAACTGTCGCATATAATGTATGCGGCAATTCTGGGCAGCTGTTGGCTGATATTGTTAGGGTGGGGGGCTCCCCATAACGTGGAGCTCCCCATCCTGAGAATACCAGCCTTCAGCCGTATGGCTTTATCTGGCTGGTTTTAAAAATGGGGGGAACCGCACGCCGTTTTTTTTAATTATTTAATAAATAATTAAAATTAATAATTAAAATTAATAAATAATTAAAAAAAACGGCGTGCGGTTCCCCCCATTTTTAAAACCAGCCAGATAAAGCCATACGGCTGAAGGCTGGTATTCTCAGGATGGGGAGCTCCACGTTATGGGGAGCCCCCCACCCTAACAATATCAGCCAACAGCCGCCCAGAATTGCCGCATACATTATATGCGACAGTTCTGGGACTGTACCCGGCTCTTCCCGATTTGCCCTGGTGCGTTGGCAAATCGGGGTAATAAGGAGTTATTGGCAGCCCATAGCTGCCAATAAGTCCTAGATTAATCATGTCAGGCGTCTATGAGACACCCTCCATGATTAATCTGTAAGTTACAGTAAATAAACACACACACACCAGAAAAAATCCTTTATTAGAAATAAAAACACACACATATACCCTGGTTCACCACTTTAATCAGCCCGAAAAAGCCCTCCATGTCCGGCGTAATCCAGGATGATCCAGCGTCGCATCCAGCGCTGCTGCATGGAGGTGACCGGAGCCGCAGCAGACACAGCCGCTCCGGTCACCTCCACACAGCAAATGAACACAGCCGCGCGATCAGCTGCTGTCACTGAGGTTACCCGCGGCCACCGGTGGATGCAGCGGTGACAGCGGGTAACCTCAGTGACAGCAGCTGATCGCGCGGCTGTGTTCATTTGCTGTGTGGAGGTGACCGGAGCGGCTGTGTCTGCTGCAGCTCCGGTCACCTCCATGCAGCAGCGCTGGATGCGACGCTGGATCATCCTGGATTACGCCGGACAAGGAGGGCTTTTTCGGGCTGATTAAAGTGGTGAACCAGGGTATATGTGTGTGTGTTTTATTTCTAATAAAGGATTTTTTCTGGTGTGTGTGTTTATTTACTGTAATTTACAGATTAATCATGGAGGGTGTCTCATAGACGCATGACATGATTAATCTAGGACTTATTGGCAGCTATGGGCTGCCAATAACTCCTTATTACCCCGATTTGCCAACGCACCAGGGTAAATCGGGAAGAGCCGGGTACAGCCCCAGAATTGTCGCATATAATGTATGCGGCAATTCTGGCCAGCTGCTGACTGATATTGTTAGGGTGGGGGGCTCCCCATAACGTGGGGCTCCCCATCCTGAGAATACCAGCCTTCAGCTGTATGGCTTTATCTGGCTGGTATTAAAATTGGGGGGAACCGCACGCCGTTTTTTTAATTATTTATTTATTTATTTTACTGCACAGTATAGACACGCCCACCGGCTGCTGTGATTGGGTGCAGTGTGACACCTGTCACTCAGCGTGGGGGCGTGTCTCACTGCAACCAATCATAGGCGCCTGTGGGCGTGGAAAGCAGGGAATATGAGATGGCTGTGTACAGAGCACAGCGCGCCGGCCGGTATAAAGGCTCGGTGACGCTGTGCAGGCCGGCCAATCACTGCAATTCCACAACTAACAGGGCTGTGGCATTGCAGTGGTCTGCCAGCCAATCCCTGCATGAGGGCTGGCTCTCAAAAGAGCGCCAACATGCAGAAATGAAGACCACGAGTAAAGCACGAGTATTGCAAAATTACTCGGTACCCGCCGAGCAGCCCGAGTACAGTGATACTCGTGCGAGTACCGAGTAGTTACAAGCATGCTCGCTCATCACTAGTCCTGAAGTGTCGTCTTTTTCAAAAATTCCATAGTGTAAAAGACTTAAGGGTGCTTTACTCGAGATGATCTATCGTGCAATAGATCGTCGGGGTCACAGTTTTTGTGACGCACATCCGGCATCGCTTGCGACGTCGGCCTGTGTGACACCTCCTAGCAACGCAGAATATCGCTCACAAACCGTGAGTGGTGTACTCGTCGCTAGGTTTCATAAAATCTTTTATGAAACATGGCGCCGGTTGTTCATCGTTTCCGTGGCATCAGACGTTGCGCCGTGTGACACCCCGGGAACGATGAACATCGCTTACCTGCATCCCGCGGCTCCCGCCGGCTTAATGGAAGGAAGGAGGTGGGCGGGATGTTTACGTCCCGCTCATCTCCGCCCCTCCGCTTCTATTGGCCGGCTGCCGTGTGACGTCGAACGTCCCTCCCACTTCAGGAAGTGGACGTTCGTCGCCCACAGCGAGGTCGTCCGGAAGGTAAGTACGTGTGACGGGGGATAAACGAGTTTGTGCGCCACGGGCAGCGATTTGCCCGTGACGCAAAAACGACAGGTACGATCGATTGTGAAATCGCACAATCGGTCGTCCCGTGTAAAGCAGGCTTTACTGTGCACATGGCCATGAAGTTATTAGGGCTGAGCTACGGCAGCTGGCCTATGGAGAAGGCCTGTCACAATGACCAGAGAGCGCAAAGACCAGGGCTCCTCAACTGGGGGACCCTAGCTATCCCTTATCTCAGAGTTACCTCTGAAGGTGAGAATGTCTGAGCCGCCTACTTGACCCTGCTCCTGACCAGCCCTAATCTACTACCCGCCTACCCCGGGGGAGGGCCGGGACAGGAGTGTGAAAAACCAACAGATGCAGACAAACAGGAAACCAAAACTCCATCGCACAGCACGCTCAAACACAAAGATATAAGACAATAAGAGATAAGGAGGAAAATAAGAGCAGGGAGGAACCAACAACAAGACAACGGGAGAACTCAACAACTCCAAGCACCATGAAATAGAATCACCAGCAGGACTGGGACACAACAGCACACAGACTAACACAGCAATAAAGTATATTTGGCGTGGAAAGACAGATTCCACCATCTTAAAAAAGGTGGGGAGTAAATGTGATAGGTTTCCAACATCTTAATAGATGGCCTACCTGAAGAATTTGCTGTCAGTGTTCTAACCCTGAAAACAATCTTTTATGTCCTGTTAATCCCAACTGCTGAAGTGTGGAGCTTAACCAATCAGATTGGGTTTAATATATTTTTCTGTCTGCAGACGAGGCAGAAGGGGGGGGAGGCTCCTGCTGCAGCCAGTTATCTCATGGAAGAGAGGCAAAAAGGGAAGAGGAAAATAGCCGATCTCCTCTCTATGGAGAGCATGTCTTTTTCTAGAATGAAGTGTAATTGGGGAAATACTTAAAAAAATAAGGGTATTTTTTAATGTTTGGGGTTTCCTTGGGTTTTTTGGTTTACACGGAATCTTTTGCCAAGTCAAAAGGGACCAGTTTTTCCTTTCTTGGTACAAAACCATAAAACTTTACACAAAATGTAAACTAAAAATGTATGACAATTGTTACGCTAGGTAAAGGGATGTACCAAGCGAGCTTGTAAGGTAAGGGAAGGGGTTCCCTGTGTCTAGGGAAGGGGGAGATGGTGACCCCCTGACCAAACCTACTGCTGGTTCCTGGGGTCCCTCCCCACCTTAGATAGGTTCCGCACCTATGTGCCGAGCCAGGATACCTGATCTGGTATCCCTAGTGCTGGGCCCTAAATCGGGAATGGATGGGATGAGCTCTTTGCAACCCCACTAAACACTCGAGAAGACACAAGGAGGACATGCATGAACTACTTATCCATAGATGACTCAGGTAGAAGTTTAGCAAACCGTACTACAGAGGAGTATAAGCCACCCACTTGCAACTAGAGCTAGAATTAACTGAATGATATCACCAGCACCAGTCCAGAGATGATGGGAGTATTTAAGCGCAAAGAGAATACTGATGATCAGCAGCTGGGAGGAAGGCGAGCTCCTAGTGGGTCCTAAAGGGGAATAGATGAAAATCCAGCAGGAAAGCTGCCTATACCAATGAATACTCACAGCAGGAACAATAGAAAGTCAGGGAGTAGCCAAACGCTGTGACCTTCTATTGCCAGAAACCACATGACTGTCTGTCACCCGTGACAGGCAGACTTAAGAACAAAAATACAAACAAAAAGAAAATGGAATATTAAGGGAAGGAGCAAGATTAAATATGAGCAAAATCTGAGCAATTAATTGGTTACACCCTCGTCCAAAGTCAATGTCTGATAATTCAACTGTATATATTGATTTTCACTTATTACCTAAGCAAAGTTTAATTTTAATCTTAATGCATGTTTGAGCATGTAGTTATGATAACGTCAGAGATCGGCATTCAGCGGCACAACCTGTAATCTCAATTTTACAGGATTTTGCCATTTCCGAGTAAGTACATTCCGAACCTAAATACACTTAGGCCCGTACAGGAGAGTGTTGGTTTAGCAAGATGAAGCAAGCGCAGAGGAAAGAGGCAAACAGATTGAGCAATGACGTAAGCGTTATTTGGAAGCCTAAATCTAGTTCAAAGGTTTTTTTTTAAAAAAAAGTTAGGTCTAGATACAGCGTGAAATAAGTATTGAACCACTTCATCAATTTTCTAAGTAAATATATTTCTAAAGGTGCTATTAACATGAATTTCTCACCAGATGTCGGTAACAACCCATCCAATCCACACAGAAATCAAACCATAGATGTGCAAAAATTAAGGTATATGTAATAATGAGAAATGACACCGGGAATAAGTATTGAACACGCTTACTGAAACTTATTTAATACTTCAAACAAAAGCCTTTGTTGGTGAAGAAGCTTAAAGATGCCTCCTGTATTGAGAAACTAGTCGCCTGCATTGCTCAGGTGGAATTTTGGGTCATGCTTCCACACTAACACTCCACACATTCAATGTCGAAGAAATAAATCAAAAGGGAGACATTTGTAAAGAAAAATTCGAGACTTTTCCTACTCTTGAGTAAAATCTGAATGAAAAACCTGAATTTAAGAACTCGGCCTCAAGTGATATTCCATTGTAATGCTACTACCAGGGGGCGCAGGTACACAAGAGAGATGTAGAGGTCTTAGGTGTAATGTGTCTGCCCACTAGATGTCACCAGTATCTAGACGAGGAGGTAGTAGAATGGTCGTACAAGCCGAGAGTCAGAGCCGGGAGGTCACGTCAGTGCAAAGGGGGAAGAGGAGCCGAAGTCACATGGAAGCCTAAGGTCGGTAGCCGGGAGGTAACGTCAGGTACAAATGGGGAGCAGAACCATAGTCAGAGAGCAAGCCGAGGTCAGAAGCCGAAGGAGAACGTCAGTACAGAGGGGGGAAACGAGACTGAGGGAACCAGACTAGATGAGGGTCAGGAAGTCAGGGAGCACAGACAAGACAGATGGAGCAGAGGACAGGGAGAGGAGTCGGGGTAGCGGGACGAGGATCAGAACAAACTCACAGGAACCAGAAGCGCATACTGCAGAGCAGGAACTATCACTGGCGAAGTTATGGTGGAAACAGCCCAAAGATAAAGCAAGGTGATTACCGGAATGAGGCACCGAACAAGCCTCGCCCACCGGCAAGAATCGGAGACCACAAACAACCGATCAATAGACAAAACCAAATAGCTCTGCAAGGAGCAGAGCCACAAGTGAATTGTGACATCCAGCAAGTATAGCCTAAAGGAGTAGTTCAGCAAGTACTACAGGTCTGACCTTGGATATTTTGGAATTTTCTACGCACTCCCAACCAGGCACTGTTATTTGAGCACACTCCAATTAAGAAAATAGGGCAATGATGTATTCCCTACCTAGCGCTATGTAAGAGGTGGGCTGAAAAAGTGAAAAATTGAAAAGACTGCTGCAGCTTAAAGTGTATGGAGAAATGATCTTAAAATAAAGCAACTTGATTTGAACATTTTTGTAAATTATTCTAACGCTGTGTATTTAGCAAAACCTCACTCATGTACCCAAATATTGTGAGAATGTCGTAGAGGCAATGAAAGGGTTAATCCAAATCTAAGAAACAATTATTTGAAAGGCAAAAAGGATCCGACACGTCTCACACAGAAAATGAAAAAGCAATAATTTACAGCACACAAATGCCCAGGCAATTACACAGAGGCGACAGAAGACATGCCAACAAGACACCGGCGAGACGAGCCAAGATGGGAAAGGTCATGTCCTCCTTTCTCCGGCAGTGACAATCCAGCTCGACGGAGTGGCCAGAGAACAGAAACAGGGACCCATCGCTCATCGTGTCTGAGGTTTATACACATAAGTGTCAATAGAAACAATAACAAAGCCATAAATCAAGGTTCCTACAGTCCCTCCCCACTTCCCATCTCCAGTGTTTTTATAAAGCCCCACACCGGCAAGAATGCTTCAGCCACTAAGTTGGTAAAAAAAGAATATAAGTAATATATAAGAACAAAAACAGGGTAGGATTTACTCGTGCTGTTGTGGAGGGTTCCTAGAAAACTAATTTCTGGTAACTCTAATTCTATTTTCTCAAGTCATCCTTTACGAAAGCACCACAGGAGAAATACCAACGGACAATATCAGGGAGGAACGATACCTTGGAGAACTTTTCTCCCAACAGCTAAAGTTTTTACTAGACATTAAGTCTAATCTATAATGTCTAGAGAAGGTATGGACTGAGGACCAGGTAGACGTTTTTCAGATCTGCTCAATGGAAGAGCATACCCTTTTGGCCAAAGAGGTGGATATGGCCCAAGTAGATTGAGCTGTACAACTTTATGGAGGAGGAGATAGATTTTGGTTTCTATATTTCTCTTTTGATCCAGATATCAATGCTACTCTTTGATATCTTCTTGCCTTTGTTCTGACTCTAGTGCTGGATAAAGAGATCATGGTCCTTCCTCCACCAGGTTTTTGACCTTTGAAGATACTGAAGAACAACTCTCTGTACATCTAAGGAGTGACACTCTGCCTCTTTATCGTTTGATGGATTCTGGCAGAAGGAAAGAAGAATCTCCTAAGATATGTGGATTTCTGAATTCACTTTAGGCAGGAATGATGGGTCCAAACAGAAAATAAGTCTGTCTTCCAGAATCTTTAGGTAGGGTTCCCTGATCCAAAGAGCCTGAAGTTCCCCGACTCTTCTAGCTTTTCTGACTACGACTAGGAAGGTGGAATTCCAAGACAGTCTAAGTCCAGATAGGTAATTGGTTTAATGGGGGGGGGGGGGCATAAAAATTGATAATCTTTCACGTAACTTGCAGGCTGCCGTCATGAATCTTCTTACCCAATGATGACCCGCTTGGATATTGGTGGAGTGGTTTTTGTTTTTCCTGTCCAGGTTCCGCAAAACCTGAAGTCAAAGTAAAGTCTCCCTCCTTCAGCATCTCCTCTGATATAGACATCCGACCCTCCTGAGAGTCCAACTTTTTACCAGACTAATCTTGCTCTTCTTGGTTCCCAATGGGGATGACAGAGACTGGGAAAAAGAGGATAACAACAACTTGACCTCCTGGAGCACTTTCTCCTTGATCTCTTTCATTACAGAGGGCTGTTCCTCCTTAAAAATCCTATCCATAGAATCCTGATGTTGCCATTTCTTATAGGAAGATGGAAGTTTCTTAGTACAGATGATTTGAGACCAGAAGGGGCAGGGCCTCAGCCAACATAACTGACACCAGGAAGCAACATTATTTTTCTATTGGCTGAGACCCCACCCCTTCTGGTCACATGGGTATGACATCATCACAAGTCCTTCTAGTCACTTAGTAAAACGATTCTATAATAGAATTAGCATAAATAATAGATAGGGGGAGGAACAACAGGCATGGGTGTGGAAATCGCTATGAATACCCACCCCAGCTATCAGCTGATCGGCAGCTGCTGTCATTCAAAAAGCTGCTCATATTACAAACTTTACTTGCTTGTGTTTCAAAACCTATACATCCGAGCTGACAACTAAAAGGTATGTACAGAATCAGCCTGATAGTGCCAGTATAGCACTGGCTTTAGGTTATATATGAAAATCCTACAGATTGGTGTGCTTTAAATGGATGCAGATTGGTTCAAAATTATTATTGCAATTTGGTTTTCATTAAATAATGTCTTTTATATTCTCTGTCTATTGCTAACAGATTCTCAATTACATAAGAATCCATGAGAAAGCTCGTTCTGTTAGAGTTCGTAACGCTTTTATCTTTTTCTGAGCTCTTGTGCTGATTTATGACCACATGAAAGTTGAGCTGAAGTTTGATGTGGTCACAAACAAGCTGAGAGAAGAGCACAAAAAAAAAAAAGACAGAAACTTCAGGTTAGAGAGATCTCAATGATGAATTCTCAGTTAACTCAATCACTTTGGTTTTAGGTGTAGAAAAATCTGCTCTAAATATTCAGTGTTGGTAGGAATATGCTGCATAAAATATGTTGGGTTTTTTTACCCCATTAATTTTAATCGGTGAAAAACACTGCAAGAATTGACATGCTGCATATCTGAAAAAAATGCCAAGAAAAGTTCATTCCCTTTACCTGTTAGGAAAAAAACGGCAAATACACAGCGTCTAAGCTTTGGTTGGGTGCATGGCTCATGTGACATAATAATGTCATGCGAGCACTGGGAGAGCAAGTGCTGGCACTGCTAGAACAGCGCCAGCACCGCTGGAACAGCACCGACACTGCTGGAACAGCATCAGTACAGCTGGAACAGAATCGGCACTGCTGGAACAGCATAAGCTCAGCTGGAACAGCATCGGCACCGCTGGAACAGCATCGGCACCGCTGGAACAGCACTTGTGGTGAATATAAACATTGTTAATTTAACGGAACCAAACATGCTGATTGAGACTGCGATGTCCAAGCAGTGGACAACCCCTTTTAAAGCCAAACGATGCAATATTTTTTAATGGAACACAATCACAAAAAATATTTTTTAGCCCAAAATACAAGGATTTCAAAAATAATAATAAAAAAAATCCAGCAAGGGGTCAATAACTTTTCACCATGAGACAAATTTACAGTAAACAGACAGCATGAACGTCAATTTCCAAAATTTGTTACCCCCCAATCCGTCATAATTTCCCTTTAAAACACAAGCGAGTCTCGATTCTTAGATTTCTGTATTCCCGGATCGTTCTCTCTCCGAGATGTAACATTCTCCCTAATGAAACATTTATGTCGACGACTGATTCCGACTGCAGAGGAGCCTCAGTTTATTGTGCAGCAACGAGATGGATTGACCCTTAGGTGGGGGATATTGCTTGTACTGGAGACCCCCCAAAATTGTATTAGGCAAACAACCTATGGTGTAACATTCATCATTTTCTCTGTGCGGAGATCAGTATTCCGGCCGCGCTGTAGGAAGAGGCAGCCGCTTTCACATCTCATATGGCATAGCAATGTGCAGGACAGTGCAGCATTTATAAAACCTAGCGGCAGAGAAGACCAGGGTCCGAGAGTTCAAATATCCTCGTATCAGATTGCACAATTCTCATCAATTTGTTTGAAAAACAGATTAGAAACCCAAAAGTTATGCACCACCGAAAAGTGCCCATGTACATCGGCAGCACTGATGGAGAGAGTTGATAAGTGCCTCATTCTGTCGCAGTGGGGGCACAACAGACAAGATACAAATATTACACAGGGCAAATCAACCCAATTTTTAACAAGGTCCTGCAATGATCACCGTTATGGGACGCGCCAGCTCACACCACAATGTGTTAAGTGCCCATGTACATCAGCTGCCCTGATGGAAAAATTAGGCAAAAATTGCCCCATTCTGCAGCAGTGGGGGCACAACAGACAAATACAAATAATGGCACAGGGCAAATCAACACAATTTTCCAGAAGCCAGACTTCATCCTTTTTGTTGCTGTTTTCCCCTGTTTGTCTTACCTTTCCTTGTGTTATATTAGTGCAGCGGTGGGCCTAGTGTCTCCCACCTGCCAACGCACTAGCCAGGGCAACTAAAGAGTTTTCTCCTGGTCTTAGGTTCCTGCTCGGCGACAGTTGCATGGCTAGGGTGTAGCGAGAGCTGAAAATGAGGATAGGAGGTGTCACTAGAGCCAGGGCCCACCGTTATTTTGTACCCGGTGTTCCCTCTTTCTTGTATTGTCTGCTGTGTTTTTGTCGTGCATCTGAAGGTTTCCACCATGTCATTATGTTCAGCCCCTTCCACCAAGGGGGCCAGTATACAAATGGATTTATATCTTCAGCAAGGATTGCTGGGAAACACCTCTAAACCTGAAGGGGAGTGGCTACAAAGCAGCTGCAGCTGACACACTCAGCTAGGAACTTCTGGAAAAGCTTCAGGCAGCAAAACTGACGTTAACCGTTTCAGTACTAAGAGAACCGAACCAACATTTAAATGTAGAGAGCTAGATGGAGAGAAAGGGTTCCAGTCCAAAGCTGTCACTAGTCTCTAAAAACAGGGAGGCAACAGTGAGATAGGTATTGAACAGCAATTTGTGCCGCCATTTAGATATGAAAAGTGTAATAAAGAGGGAGCACATAAAAATGACACCTTGTGGTGTGAGCTGGCGCTCCCCATAACAGTGGCCATCGCAGGACCTTCTTAAAATTTGGGATAATTTGCCCTGTGCCAGCTTTGTATCTTGTCTGCGTTATAATGGGAGACGACCGTGACAACCTAATATTTAAATGTGTGAATTTGATAGTAAAAATACCAGGAAAATTTCTTGACTGTTTGCTGCTATTGTACATTTTTGCAAGACCCATGAAAAAAAAAAAGAATTCTGGGGCAACTTTTCTTAAAATTCTGGGTGCAGTCCTTCTGGTATTCCTCGTGAAAATAAAAAAGCAAATTGCCATCAAAATACTCATCCCGTTTGCCAATGACTTGAGTCCTCAAAGAGTCAGAAACTTCTAGGATTTTATAGTGATACTTCTGATTGACAAAAAGAATAGTAACACCCTGTTTCTTTAAGGAGCAGTAACAAAAAAATTTGAGAATTCGAACTTCTAAAAGGAAAGATGTTCCAGCGTTGTATCTTCATGGGGAATACACAAATAATTACTATAAACAAACAAATCTTGAGGGTTCATGGCTGTTTTGTCTATTTTGGAGGCCCCCCTGAGCTTCCTTTGATCAGTACAGTACACACTCCTGGGGCTGAAAAGAACACGACAGCAGACATGTACATGTTATCCTGGGATGTAACAAGCCAATGCCATAAAACAGATTTTATGTATTTTTTAATGAATTTCCTACAAGAAAATAAGACTTTTTTTCTGAGATCAGACATTTTATGCTCCAGTCACCGTGACCTCTCCAAGGAAGCCGGCGAGCGATAGAGGAGCAGGTGGATCTGATCCATGCAGTATATAAATGAATATAATTCTATGAGCCTCCTCCAGTCCAAGGACATCGGAGAGCAAAAGATCGGCAGAGGCATAAGAGAACATGTCATCCGATAAGGCAATGGTATGAAGGAGGCCACCAGAACAAAAGATGTGTCTATACACACATCCTCGAGTGCCTTTTTTGCCGAGACTTGACTTGACTCGCACCTTAACGCCTTTACTTCATTTCATACCTGCATCTAACTAACACATTCTATGCTTTTTGGTTTCGACGGTCAACATCTTGGAATATGGGGCCCATTACTCACCTAAAGTGGGTTCCATCAATGGATCACGGAGGTCCCTGCAGATACATCAGGAAGCGCAAAAGACATCCAAGGGTGTAAATGTCAGAATCTGTGATGAGAGTTATTATCCACAGGCCCAATGCCATTAGCAAGCATGTTGGGAATTGACCCAAGGATCATGGGTGGGAAACCTCCGCGGGAATCATTCCTTGCCCATTTCCCCAAAATCGGCCACCGTGGAAGAGTCTGAATCCCATAATATATATTAAACAGTCCGTCAAAAATTTGAGGGATCTGCCGACGTTCATCTATCATGGATGGGAACCTTTGAAATCCACCTAGTGGCAGCGCAGATGTGGACTTAGCAGCAAAAAATGAAGGCCTCATCCAGATGTTCATGTTTCATGTACATGTTGTATCCATTTTTTTTTTCATGGATACAACACATACCCATTATAATCTATGGTGCTGTTCACATGTCTGTTTTTCCCCAGCAGCACAGATGAAAAAGGGCCAATAAAAGTCTATGGGTCCCATGAAAAATTTTGATGACACCGATGGTAAAAAAGGACACAGATGACACACTGGTCCACAACACTGATGGCACTGGTACCATTTTTTTTTTATATTTTTTTTTTTTTACACACAAATGTGTGAACGAGGCCTTATAGTAATCTACAACCATTTTGTCATGGTAACGAGGCCTTATAGTAATCTACAACCATTTTGTCACGGTACAGTAATGGAAAGAAGAGAAGGACGTAGACCCAATGTTCCCAGAACCACGGTTCCTTGGAGGCATATGACTAAGTGCCTACCCAGTCTTCACCAGAACCTTTGATGGTGAGATTGAATTTGTTTGACGATAGCCACCAGGTACCACTCCAGGGCAGTTTGTGGTTGTCGCACTCCACCAAGGTTGGCGAAAAGTGAGATGGGGGAAGGGAATCACTGGCACTAGAGAAGGATAAGGAGGGACAACTCCTGACACTTGCCCTCAGCAACCCTGAGCTCCCTGACGTCCCTAGACGAGTTTTTTCACCCCATGCGGTGATCACTTTCCTATCTCTGTCTTTTCTGGAGCACAGACCTGTCTAGTGTCCAGGGCAGCGGGTACACTAGTCCTGCTCTAAATTAAAAGACACAGAGGGGAAAAGACAATCAGGGGTAAAAGAAATAGCAATCATACAAAGAACACCAAACAAGAGGAAGGAGTAAACGGAGTAGATAAGTGATGCAAATTGAAATGGGATTAAAGGAAGGGAAAACACAACATAAACTTCCATGCAGCAATCTCTGTCTAAGGCTCCAAAAATGACTTGAAAAGGTATTCAGCTCACGAGCTCAATCTTGAGGCTAGCTATAGCATAGCTATCACTTGCAACTCCTTGAACGGGAAGAAGAGAATTTATAGGAGAGGTGAATGGGAAACTCAGAACAGCTGAGACCCGGCTTTTCATCCTGAATTAGGAGACCAGAAGAACTACTACTGGATCCAAGGGAATCTGCACAACTAGCAGTATTAACCTGTGCAAGTGTGCAATTTCCGGACACTAGAAATAGAGGGGTCGACTCTCTGATGTGGTGTCCTCGTGACATGTTTAGAAGGCATCTTGCGCTGCCAAGTTTAATTAGACACATATTTTGTAGCAGTATCAGGGATTTGCTACCAAACAACGAGCCAAGGGGAACTATTCAATAATATTAATTAAAACGCTGCTACGCTGAAAGGAAACGAGCTGTGTGGGAGAACGAGACTGCAATCCAGATTTATTTTATACTTATTACATATTGCACAAAAATAAATAAATCAAACAACTCTTGTTCTTACAGCACAAAACACCAAAACTTCATGCATCGATTTTTTTTTTTTTTAAATTATAGGAATCAATAAGCGATATGATGCCTATGTTACAAACTTCCAATAAAGGTATACACTATACAACACCTCCAAAAACGGAGATGGGAAGATTGCCTTATATACACAATGTGCAGAAAACTTGGTCTAGTGTAAAACACTGCTTGCCAAAATGCATTCCCCCATATTTAGAGTACGAATTGTTGGAACATGTTGCTATATTTGTGAGCTGGGAGCGTTCAACGTCCTTAAAAAAAACAAATGTACTCCAAAGCTGAACATACAGTACTAGCAGACAATACCGTGCACTAATCTCCGCCACTGCCTTTGTAACCGTTCTTTCATGCCCCAAGCTCATAGCAATCTGGCAGCCGCTCAAGTGTGCACCGGCGGCGTCCTGTGTGGGTGGGAGCAGAAGACAAACACCCCACGTGTCTAATGAGACGACCGCCAGGGGAGCACAGGTTCCCTCCCTACTGATACGATTAAGGTCAACTTTGTGCAAAAGAAAAAAAAAAAGGATCACCATCAGTGCCAGAAAGTCGAATTTAAGACTATGATTATTTTTTGATACATTTTTTGATGCTGCACCTCTAATTTAAAAGTTTGGAAACTTTATAGTGAGATTACAAGTTTGCACTGTGTATAACTCACGAAGCTGTGACCTTCAGAATCACTTGGGAATCCCATCGGATGACCATAGATGTTGACCTCCCAACAGATGTCAGGGACGAGAACAACTGGACACCTTGAATTCAATTGTTTCCAGTGGAAGAAACCATTCCGTCCTCTGGATAGCAGAACCAACTGTTTGGGCATTCAGGTGGATGAGAGGAGGCTGATGACCCAACGAGTACTCAGTCGACATTCTGCTGTTTGCAGATCCATAATCCATATTGTAGAGAAACATTTTATGAAGGTCACCTCTTATCCAGACCAGATTTCTTTAATATTAAGCCCCAAGAGCCAGAGACCGTCTCTGACAGTGCTGGATCGTTGATAATTTAATTATCTTAAATAAATAATAACATAAAAATAAATAGATTTACTAATTCACATGTTTAAAGAAGAACATCACCCCATCATTCTGAAAGATCATCCCACAGAGGTTTCACTGTACAGGTCATTGTTTAGTGTTTTCCTGGTATTTGCCTGCTAGCTCGTTAAAGGTTTATTCCCTAAAAATGGGCACATAATCTGAGTGATAGGGGATAATGTTCTGATTACAGTAAGTCTGATCACTTGGACGCCCACAATCTCGAGATCAGACTGTATAGCCAGGTGCATATGCTCATCCTCCAATCCATTAATTGTCAATGGGACTGAGATAGTGCTCTGTTTCCTCCAGCAGTCCCATAGAACAGGCCTGCACAACATGCAGCCCATCAAAGACTTTGTTGTAGCCCGCTGACTTGTCTGGGAGAAGATGACGCTTCCTGCTTCCAATTTTCAAATGCATTTGAGTTTCTCAGAAAACCTGAGTAAAGCAGGGGAGCACTCGTCAGCCCCGGCGCCAACATGCAGCAGTGTGATGAGGTCAGCACTCTGCTGCCAGCGCCATAGAGGCATCAGAGCACTGGTAAGCACTTCATGGAGAAGCTGAAGATTAAATGTGTACCAAGTTACACACACTATGGGGGGATATTTTGAAAGAGGACACAATATAGCGAGGGGCAGTGGAATATTATGCAAAGGGATAGTGATGTATTAATGTACTGATGGTGGTTTTGGTGATGTATCCATGTAAGTACCCTTGTAAATATTTTTGCGGTCCTTGGGATTGGTTCTGTTTGTCAATTTGGCCTTTGGATCAAAAAATGTTGTATACCTCTGCCACAGACAGTGAATGAAGTGGAGATCAAGCACTCCATTCTGGATGGGGTTACAAAGAACCTTTCTTGGAATCAGTGGTGGCTGCAAAAAGTCATACCCCCATTAGCAGCATTTTATAGATAGGGATATTTTTTTTTACAGGGGAATAACCCTTTAAGGTATACTTAATATTTATTTATTTTAATATATTATACCCCTTACCCATGCTGACAACTGATAGAGGTCTGAGATCCCACCTATCACTCAAAAATACACTGAGCTGTAGAGCTCATCAGGCAGAAGCACCCAGAACTCACAGGAAAACACTTGCAGAGCGTTGTACGGGCTGAGCAAAACATCTATGAGCCTATTCACAGAGTGGAGTACGGGCTCAATAGAAAGTCTATGAGCCCGAACATTGCTGTGTGCATGCTTATAGAGGAGCAGAGTGCTTATACCAGATCAAAAACAAGTTCTGAGCTGTGCAGTTTATGAGCAATTGGTGGCGGTCTCAGGACTTGAACTCCCATTGAACAAAAGCCCGTATAAGGGGGTAATAGTGCAGAAGAAAAAAGTTAGAGTGATAAGTATAAGTTAGCAAATTAAAAAGAAGGTTGACTCTGATGGTCAGGGTTCATTTTTGGTCATGGATAATTTCTAGTCATGGATAATTTTTGGTCATGGATAATTTTTGGTTATAGTTAATTTTTGGTCATGGATGATTTTGGTCATGGATAATTCTGGTCATGGTTAGTTTTTGATCATGGATACATTTTAGTCATAGTTAATTTTTGGTCATGTATAATTTTTGGTCATGGATAATTTATGCTCCTGGATAATTTTTGGTTATAGTTAATTTTTGGTCATGGAAAATTTCAGTCATGGATTTTGGTCATGGTTAATTTTTGGTCATGGATTTTGGTCATGGATAATTCTTGTCATGGTTAGTTTTTGGTCATGGTTAATTTTTGGTCATGGATTATTTTTGGTCATGGTTAATTTTTGGTCATGGATTATTTTTGGTCATGGATAATTTTTGGTCATGGATTTTGGTCATGGATAATTCTGATCATGGTTAGTTTTTGGTCATGCTTAATTTTTGGTTATGGATTATTTTTTGTCATGGATAATTTTTGGTCATGGTTAATTTTTGGTCATAGTTAACTTTTGGTTATAATTAATTTTTGGCTATGGATTATTTTTGGTCATGGATAATTTTTGGTCATGGTTAATTTTTGGTCATGTATAGTTTGTGGTCATGGATAATTTTTGGTCATGGATAATTTTTGGTCATAGTTAACTTTTGGTTATAATTAATTTTTGGTCATGGATAATGTTTGGTCATGGTTAATTTTTAGTCACTGTTACTTTTATTTTTGTTCATGGATAATTCTTGGTCATGGTTTGGCCACACTTGTGCTAGCAGTTTTCTAAAAACAAAAAAACAACAAAAAAAAAAACCCCAGTCTCCACTGAAACCCAGAGTAGCGGTAACGCCGCATATCAGTTTAATATCATCAAAAACATAAATGTATCCTAAAACCTCTCCACAAATGTATCCAGTATTTGCTACAATGTATCAGTGCAGCACAACCTATTTGGCTAAAAGATGATTGTGTAGAATGGATACAATAGCAGAAAACACTCAGTTGTACGAAAAATTTGCTTTTTTTTTTTTTGGGACGTAAACGGAAGTATAAGCTTGAAATTCCTTAAGAGATGCGCACCTCTTGGGGCCGTCCTCGTGCCACAAACCGAAATCTATGCTGATAGGATGGGGCCGATTTCCACTGCAATCCAATTTCTGGTACAAATAATAGCAAATCTGCCAGTGTTTGACCCCTGCCATTTAAGAAAAGTGGTAAGAGTGTAATAAAAAAAAAAATTATCCTAATTTGCATGTTTTTACAAAATGTGCCTCTTTTTATTCTTTTTTTACTACCGGAAAACTGGTGTAAAAAAACGTATAATTCTCCCCAAAGGTTTGGTAGAAAGTTGCTGATTTCATTATACAATAATTAGGCCGTATTTGCATAAAAAAGAAAAACCCCAGTTGATGCTAAACTGTTGTAACCTTGCTCGATGGATTTTCGTGTAAATATTGCCGCGCACAAACTGTATGAATAATCACATCTATTCTCAGTCTGACAACATTTTCCATTTCTCTCCATGACTCAAACACACAAGGTCAAGTGGCAAATTACGACCAAGTACAAGAGCAGCCATAACTATAAAACCGCCTGCCTAACATGATGTTGCTGTCTGCCTGGTGCCATGAAAACAGCTCTGACCCAGGCCTCTGAAGGTGTCCTCGGGTACCTGGCACCAAGACATTAGCAGCAGATCCTTTAAAAGGATTGCCCTTAGATGTGTGAATTATTACATCTATTTATTTTTACACATTCTTATTTAGCTAAGGTAAAGCTTGTTAAGATGTTCTTGTGCATACCTTTGACGCTGAATTTGGAGAGGTTTTCTTCTGATGACTTTTCCATGAAGACCATATTTGTGCAGGTGTATCTAAAAACTAGATCAGTGTAGCACAACTCCAGAGTCTGCTAAATCTTCCTGCAGGTCTTTTGCAGTCATGCAGGAGTTCTGATTTGCCTCTCTAGCAATCCTACGAGCAGCTCTCACAGAAATTTTGCTTTATCTTGACACGCACTGTTCCTGCTGTCATTTCTTAAGGGTGCTTTACACGCTGCAACATCTCTAACGATATATCGTCGGGGTCACTTCGTTAGTGCCGCACATCCGGCGCCGTTAGCGACATCGCAGCGTGTGACACCAAGGAGCGACGATCAACGAGCGCAAAAACGTGAAAAATCTTGCTCGTTGACACGTCGCTCCTTTTCCAAATATCGTTGCTGCTGCAGGTACGATGTTGTTCCTCGTTCCTGAAGCATCACACATCGCTATGTGTGACACCACAGGAACGACGAACATCTCCTTACCTGCGTCCACCGGCAATGAGGAAGGAAGGAGGGGGCGGCATTTTCCGGCCGCTCATCTCCGCCCCTCCTCTGCTATTGGACGGCTGCTGTGTGACGTCGCTGTGACGCCGCGCAAACTGCCCCCTTAGAAAGGAGGCGGATCGCCGGCCAGAGCAACGTCGCAGGGAAGGTAAGCCGTGTGACGGGTGTTAGCAATGTTGTGCGCCATGGGCAGCGATTTGTCCGTGACGCACAACCGAAACCGACGGGGGCGGGTACGCTCGCGTGTAAAGTACCCTTTAATTACATTTCAAACTGTGGAAAGGGCAACCTTAAAACATTTTGCTATCTTCTTATAGCCTTCTTCATTGTGGGCCTTCAAAATTTTCAGAGTGCTAGTCAGCTGCTTATAAGAACCCATCGTTGCTGTTTTTGGCACAATGTTAGAGGAGACTGGCATTTTATAAAACTGAAATTTGCATCCCCTGGCCTTTCCTAACAATGACAGTGAACAAGCCTTAACTCTAACAGGGTAATTAAGGTCTGAAACCGTGGTCAAAGTTATCTGAGCACACAAATCTCCAAGGGTGCCCAAACTTTTGCATAAGTCTATGTTTCTTTTTATAATTTTTAAATATAAAAGTTGAAAATATATATTTATTTATTTGCCTAAAATACAAAGGAAATGTATCATCTTTAACTTTATGCCTTTGAGAGATCATTTCATCTTCGACTTGAATAACTTCAAAAATAACAGTGATTTTGGCCAGGGGTGCCCACACTTTTAATGCCAATGTATTTTAATTTTAAACATATCAAAACACTTTTTAAATCAGTACAACTCCTTTAAACAGAACTTTTCACTGGATTTTTTCTATTTAACCTATTTAAACCAAAGTGCCCATTTAAATTGCCACCGCTCCACTGATTCTGGAACAGTTTTTCTTTTTCTTCTGTGCCCCTCCGTTCCAAAGTTACACTCCCTCTAAAAAAGGTGCACATTTTCCCGTCAAGAATCTGGGCGTGTACACAGAACTTCTTTGTAGGCGTGGCCATGTTTTGATTGGCCAGGTTCAGAGGAGAAAAAGGAAACACCCACAGAGAAGTTCTGTGGTACACACCCAGTTAGTTGAAGGAAAAATTTGCATCTTTATTAGCAGGAAGCATATCTTTGGAATGGAGGAGCACAGAAGAAAAAAGAAAAACTGTTCCAGAATCAGTGGGATAGGGACAATTGTAGGAGGTACTTTGCATAAATTAAAAAAATCTAATGAAAGGTCCCCTTTAAGTTGAATTTTGAAATGTAACCTCCATGAATTGAAATGGCTTTTTCAGCACGTCCCACAGGATTGAGATTTGGGGACTTCAGAGGCCGAGTCAACAAATTAATCTCTTTGTCATGTCCCTTATACCATTCGTGTACAATGTATGCAGTGTGATAGGGGCATTATCTTAATGAAAGAAGCCACTGCCATTGGGTAATACCACTGCCATGAATGGTTATCAGTTAAAGAACTATGATAACCAGTAGTAACTTTTTGGACAATTTTGCTACATTGCTTTTTCACTGGCTAGCCTTCACCTTTGGTGTCCATGAATCAGTCATGGCTCACTGGTCATCCTTCCTTGGATTACCTTTGGAAGGTACAGGCCAATCCATACAGAGAGGACCCCATGAGATCTGTTTTATGTATTTGAGCTGCTCTATCACCCTTAAGAGACCCTAATAGGTTAGTGTAGGGCTGGCGTCTCTGCAGAGACGCCGACTTACTCATTGCCCCGGCTGGGTCGCGTGCTCCCCCACACTTCCCCAGCCATCCACATAAGCTGCTGCCTCCTTTCCCTCCTAGGCCCTGTACATGCCACACAGAATTCCCAGGATTGTACCTAAGACACGCACACACACACACCAACCCTCATCTTAAAGGGTGTGCTATTTCCAGGAAATGCCTCTCAGCCTATGGCTGAGAGGCACACTGTATTTAAGGCACCCTCCCATTAGGGGAAGTGCCTGCGCAATGCTTCTAGTTAGTCAGTGTTCCAGTCTGCTACATAGCTTGTTGTCAGGTCCTGAGCTCCCATCCTGTTAACCCTGTGTCCATCTCCAGTAACTGCCTTCCCATACCTGTCTGCCCTTGTCGTGTCCACCATTCCTGTCTGTACCTGCCTGTCCAGCCTGCCTCAGTCACCCCTCCTGTGCCCAGCTATTCCTGAGTCCATCACCTATCCTGTAGGTCATCTGCCACAGTGCTGGTCACTGCCCTGCGAGTGGTACCTGGTGTTCTCCTCGCGGTGGGCGCTTAGTTAAGCCCCTCTCACTAAGGGGTAAGTCCTGATCCCTCTGTGGTCCAGTGGGTCCACTAACCCTACTTGCTGCCTCTACACCGGCCGTAAGCGTTACAGTTAGATTAAGTTTACAAATTGATAAAGAAGGCATCCCCTTTAAGAAGCCATCAGTCTGGGTTATCAGCAAAGATGCACATTGTGTCCAGAATATCACAGCATATCCAAATCTATCTATACCGGATGCTAACAACGATGACTGCACTGAATGAGCAAAAATCAACTCATGTCCATCAGAACCGGACAGGTCTCATCTATGCTCACAGGCGTACATGACCAGCTACAGACAACTCATTCCAGACTTGTCCACATCCCCTTGTAGGATTTATATGTGGGTCCTTAGGAAAAAAAATGCATTAAAACCATTTCCTCAAGCTGTTCCATCGATCTATTAAATTATGTTCACGACTCCTGCCTATAACAATTAATGAGCCGCGAACACAAGTCAATAAATCCTCAGGAATAAACGCCTCTCCTGGAGAGTCTCCTTGTGCTCCTGTGGATTAATACCCAACACTCGTGATGCCCACACCCACCAGATGGCTTGAAAACAAAAATATATATATATTTATTTACACGCAAACCCACACACGCACACCAGTATATATATATATATATATATATATATATATATATACTTTTTTTCAAATATTTCCAAAATCAGTAACAGCCCATGCAAAATTCTAAAAAAAAGTTTATTTTTTATCTATGGTATGCCGGCTGCAGCTCATACCAATGCTGTCCATGTTGAAGAAGCTTGTTGCTGCAGAGCTGTGGTGTCTTTGCTATTACGGCTGTGAGGTTTCCTGCTGGAGAAACCTAGGACTGCTTTTTGTTGTGTCTTTCTCCACTCTTATGTCATATTGCGGTGGCGAGACTAAAGTGTCTCTGGCCTTCACTAGTCAGGTTGAGTTCAGGACCAGCAAGGGCTTAGGCATGTGATTGGCGATGGAGGGGAAGGACCCTTTTAGGGATTTAACGGAGTGCAGGGATCAGCCTCAGGTGAGTGTTAGGAGGCTCCCCTCTACTAGCACCAGGGCCTTCCATTGTACTGTGTCCCTGGTGTACCCTTGGTGTTACGTCGCTCGCCGGGGTCTTGACAGACAGACATACTTATAAATTACAGACCGCTGGAATTAGTATTTGTGCAGCTGTTTTAACTACTTTATATCCTAGCCCAGTATCCTCCAGCGGCAATACCTGGCAAAGCCAACATCACACACGTAAAATGGCAGAGGGGACACCTTGCTCCACGGTTAATTTAGCCGGCCCTAGTACCAGACATAATCAAGTAAAAGGCGCTGACAATACTTATGATCATCCATTTATCCAGGAGGGTTGAGTCCTACTGAATGACCCCCAAATACTCAGATACACCACTTAACACAGGTCACTTATAAGATGACTTAATAAGGAGGCACCAGGGTGTGCCAACCAGAGGATAGCCTATGCCCCGTGTATTAAAAAAAACAACAATAAAACCAAAAAGACCCTTGCCTCTAATTTCTCTATCGGGTCTAATGGGAGGGCTCTACATGGTGGAAAGTGCTTTCAATAATTCCTAGACACAATAACGTAAGGAACCACTATTTGACTATATGTATGCTAAAATCTAGAGGCGCCAAGAACTAATTAAGAATCCCATATTGTACACTGCCATCCATTTGTATTCCACAAGAAAACAAGTTTTTGGTTTTAAATGGATCCGTGTTTTTTTATTTTTTTTAAAAAAAAAGAGAAAAAAAGTCTAAAAATTGACATATTGGTTTCCATTTTGCATGTTTTTTTTGCTTAGACTGAGTTCACATTAGTCATGCATTAGAACAGACCCAGCAGGAATCCATTTGCCCAAAACGTTGTGCAAACACAACTTTTTTACGCCCATTTCTAAATAACTGATTGCTACCGGATCCGTTTTTTAACATTGGAGTCCATGAAAAATGGATCCTTTGCTATTTAGCCATCTTGCGTTTGTAAAGGATCCGTTTTTTGCTCACTGGATCAGTATCAAATGGAAGATAAATAGCGATCAGTTAACGGATCCGTTTTCCATAGACTCTAATGTTAAAAAAAATAATGGATACAGCTAAAATCAATTATTTAAAAACAGATAAAAAAGTTGCCTGCACAACTTTTTTTGCCAACGGATCTCTGGTAAATCCGTTGTAAGGCTTTTGGCGCCGTTCACACATCAGTTTTTTGCCATCAGTCACAATCTGTTTTCTCAACGGATCAACGGATCCATCGCAGATTGTGGCTAAAGTGATGCGACGGATCCGTTTTTCGACACATTCAACTAGCTGGGGGCAAAATAATAATTGGAGCATGCTCAGTTAAAAAAAAAAACAGAATCCGTTGCCAGATTCCGTCGTTTGACGGATGACGCCGGATCCTGCGCCCATAGGCTTCCATTCTACCAAGCAACGGACGGTGACAGATCCTGCGCCCATAGGCTTCCATTCTACCAAGCAACGGACGGTGAGGAATCTGTCGCCGTTCGTTTTTTCGATGGACAGAAAAAACAATACTGTGGTCGTCGTCTCCGTTTGACGGACAAACATTTTTCGACAGATGAAACATGAGGCCATCCGTCGCAATCCGTCGCTAATGCAAGTCATTGGGAAAAAAACGGATCCAGCAGCATCAGTCGCTGGATTCGTTTTTTTTTCAAAATTCTATGGATTGTGACTGATGGCAAAAAACTGATGTGTGAAAGGGGCCTTAGTCACAATTGTGTGTAACTCAAGCAAGGATTGAGTGACATTACCAGCACTGGCTGGTGGCTCTCCTGACCCGAGCGTGTCAGCTAAATAGAAATACATTAAGCTGACACGCTCCTGTCAGGAGAGCCGCTGGGCAGTCAGGAGAGCCGCTGGGCAGTCAGGAGAGCCGCTGGGCAGTCAGGGGAGGCGCTGGGCAGTCAGGGGAGGCGCTGGGCAGTCAGGAGAGCCGCTGGGCAGTCCGGAGAGCCGCTGGGCAGTCCGGAGAGCCGCTGGGCAGTCAGGAGAGCCACTGGGCAGTCAGGAGAGCCACTGGGCAGTCAGGACAGCCACTGGGAAGTCAGGAGAGCCACTGGGCAGTCAGGAGAGCCACTGGGCAGTCAGGAGAGCCACTGGGCAGTCAGGAGAGCCGCTGATCAGTCAGGAGAGCCACTGGGAAGTCAGGAGAGCCACTGGGAAGTCAGGAGAGCCACTGGTTCGTCAATAGAGCCACTGGGCAGTCAAGAGAGCCGCTGGGCAGTCCGGGCAATGCCACTCAATCCTTTTGCAAGTCACGCACAAGTGTGACTCCTGCCTAGTGAATGATTACTGGACATGTGAATTCAGCCCAATTGTGCACTGGATCATTTTCAATTAGAGGAAAAGAGAAAAGAATAGTCCAGCTGGGGATCCTCCAGATACAATAAAAAAGTAACTTTTATTCCAATATTAAAAACAGACACAATACAAGGGCAACTTGATACTATTACGAGTGGCAGGTTACAAAGGCAACGCATTTCGGCGCACTGTCGCCTTCCTCCGGTCTAGAATATTGGAATAAAAGTTACATTTTATTACTGTATATCCGGAGGATCCCCGGCTGATCTATTCTTTTCTCTTTCCCTTGGATACATTTGAGCGGTAGCCTGCCGTAAGTCTTGGATCTCGGATGCACATGAGGAGGTATATTCGGGCAAACACTGCAACGGTTCCACATCTTTTTCATTATTCATTTTTATTAGAAGTGTTGATAGATAAAAACAAACTTATCTGTTAACGGATGAGATAAAAAATGATCCATTATGATCCATTTCCCATAGACTTCAATGCTTAAAAAAAAAAAGATCCAATTGATGCCTTTTTGGCCAGACAAAAAAAAAGCTTGTGTAGACTACATTTTTTTTAGTACAGTATTCAGTTAAAAAAACTGGAAGACATATGACACTTCCTTTTCTATCTAAAGACTGGGACATTTTATTTCCATTTTTAATTATCCCAAAGTGAAAATATGGACACGTGAACAGAGCCTCAGAGATTGCAGACAGTAAGTCCTAACGCCCATTGTATGGCTGCCTCCTGGTCCTGGAGCAGATATGTAGGTATGGGTTGAGAAGAGTATATAGTGGTCACCACCAACCTGTGCCTCTCCGATTATTGCAAAACTACGACCCAACGGTATATAGTGGTCACCAACCAGTGGCTCTCCGACTATTGCAAAACTACGAAAAAAGGATATATAGTGGTCCCCACCAAACTGTGGCCCTCCGATTATTGAAAAACTACGACCCAAGGGTATATAGTGGTCACCAACATGTGGTTCTCCGACTATTGAAAAACTACGACCCAAGGGTATATAGTGGTCACCAACCTGTGGTTCTCCGACTATTGAAAAACTACGACCCAAGGGTATATAGTGGTCACCAACATGTGGTTCTCCGACTATTGAAAAACTACGACCTAAGGGTATATAGTGGTCACCAACCTGTGGTTCTCCGACCATTGCAAAACTACGACCTAAGGGTATATAGTGGTCACCAACCTGTGGTTCTCCGACCATTGCAAAACTGCAACCCAATAGTGGTCACCACGAACCTGTGGCTCTCCGACTAATGCAAAACTACGACCTAAGGGTATATAGTAGTCACCACCAACCTGTGGCTCTCTGCCTATTGCAAAACTACAACCCAAGGGTCACCAACCTGTGATTCTCCGATTATTGAAAAACTACGACCTAAGGGTATATAGTGGTTACCAATCCATGGCTCTCCGACTATTGCAAAACTACGATCCAACGGTATATAGTGGTCACCACTAACCTGTGGCCCTACGACCATTGCAAAGCTACAACCCAAGCGTATATAGTGGTCACCAACCTGTGATTCTATGATTATTGAAAAACTACAACCCAAGGGTATATAGTGGTTACCAATCCGTGGCTCTCCGACTATTGCAAAACTACGATCCAACGGTATATAGTGGTTACCACCAACTTGTGGCTCTCCAACTATTGCAAAACTACGACCCAAGGATATATAGTGGTCACCACCAACGTGTGGCTCTCTGAATAATGCAAAACTACGACCCAAGGGTATATAGTGCTCACCACCAACCTGTAGCTCTCCAACCATTGCAAAACTACGACCCAAAGATACCAGTCAGGCCACGTTGGTTGCAATGTCACAGCAGCTGGAGTGTGACGGGTTGGTGGCACCGCTGCACCTGCCATTTGTAAACCATTTGCCTTGGAATCACACTTGAGGGTCGTAAATAGCTTGGCATCTTCACCATTCAGCAGTGTCACTTTCAGCTATTTATAAGAAGTTTAGACCTATAAACAAACGCATGTGTAAAATAAGAGGGTGCCAAGCCTTCCGGCTGCCAGGGAGCTCCACAACTGCCAGGGCGCTCCACAACTGCCAGGGCGCTCCACAACTGCCAGGGCGCTTCACAACTGCCAGGGCGCTCCACAACTGCCAGGGCGCTCCACAACTGCCAAGGGCGCTCCACAACTGCCAAGGGCGCTCCACAAGTACCAGGGCGCTCCAAAACTGCCATGGCGCTCCACACATGCCAGGGCGCTTCACAACTACCAGGGCGCTCCACAACTGCCAAGGGCGCTCCACAACTGCCAAGGGCGCTCCACAAGTACCAGGGCGCTCCAAAACTGCCATGGCGCTCCACACATGCCAGGGCGCTCCACAACTGCCAGAGCGCTCCACACATGCCAGGGCGCTCCACACAACTGCCAGAGCGCTCCACACATGCCAGGGCGCTCCACAACTGCCAGAGTGCTCCACAACTGCCAGAGCGCTCCACAACTGCCAGGGCGCTCCACACATGCCAGGGCGCTCCACACATGCCAGGGCGCTCCACACATGCCAGGACACATGCCAGGGCGCTCCACAACTGCCAGAGTGCGCCACAACTCTCACCCCCTTCATGAAAACTTTGAAACTCTACACTTGGCAGGAGGCAGAGGAGGAGGAGGAGGGGGAGGTTGGCATATGGCTGCACACTTTATCTGGGAAGTAAGATTGCTTGCTAATTAAATTAAAAGCTTTGGCTTTGCCCCCTTACAAACCACAACTCAGCAACCCCCCTCCCCTTGCCAGTGAGTGTATGCCCAGCTCTGGCTTACCTTGCAGCTGGGCAGACAGGGTTTCTTGCTGCTGCTTGTATTTCACAGCCTGGGCTTCTGAGGTCCTGGCTTTATTCTGCATGTAGTTGTATAAGTAGACCCCACTGCCCAGCCCCATCAGTGCCAGCAGGCAGAAGCCAGTGTTTAGGAGACTCTTCTGCCTCCTGCTGCACACCCCAGTGCCCATGATCCGATACCACAGGTCCTCCTAGAGGGGCTCTGGCATGGGCACCTTGTGCAAAAGGCAGGAGCCCCTTTTCTTTCCTTTACCAATAGATGTGGCTCTTCTTCAAGTCCTCAGCAGGTCCTGATGCGTTCATGGTATCCGCAGAGTGCCAGCAGGTGCCAAGCTTGTGCCAGCTCCCCTAAATATCCAGCAGGCGCGTGCAGCAGAGCCCCCTGCTCCTGGGAACTTCAGGGGGCACCGGATGGCTGCAGGGACCCCATGTTTCCTGCGCTGTGCCCACAATCCAGCGCTCAGCCCGATCTAACAAGCCCAGGATCCTGATCTCTTGCAAACTTGCAACATTTTCAAAGAGGAAGCTGCGCTCCCTGCAGAGAGTGACAGGGGATCCGACCAATGGCACCGGCAGAGGAGGGGGCTGAGGCTCTGTGCCTCACACTCACTGCCAGCTGCTTAACCCTTTCATCCTCCAAATTCAGAGTCACTACAGACCGGCAAATGTATCTTCACCACCAGAGGATGGATGCGACATCTGCAAACACGAGGCGGAATCAAGTCACAAGTCACAATATTTACAGTTTGGAGTTTGTAAACAGGAATTGTGCTACATTACACTGGTGGAAGAAAGAATCCTCCATCGAGTTCCCCCTTCCTCCACCAATATATACTGTATTTAGTCACTAAATCATTTATAACTCACAATATTGTGTGTAGTGAGGAAATCATAAAAGCTGTTCTAGTGTCTGCCATTACTACCTCTTGTGGTCGGCATTCCACAGTCTGACTGCTCTAACTGTAAAGAACCCTTTCCTATTTAGCTGCTGGAATCGCTTTTCTTCCACTCGCAGTGAGTGCCCCCTGGTCCTTATTGTCTCTGGAAGAAATAAGTCGTGTGCCAGTCCTTTATATTGACCAAACATGTATTTATACATATAAATGAGATCTCCTCTTAAGGGCACTTTACACGCTGCGATATTGGTATCGATATCGCTAGCGAGCGTACCCGCCCCCATCGGTTGTGCGACACGGGCAAATCGCTGCCCGTGGCACACAACATCGCCCAGACCCGTCACACTACTTACCTGCCTAGCGATGTCGCTGTGGCCGGCAAACCGCCTCCTTTCTAAGGGGGCGGTTCATGCGGCGTCACTAAGCGGCCGCCCAATAGAAGTGGAGGGGCGGAGATGAGCGGCCGTGACATCCCGCCCACCTCCTTCCTTCCGCATTGCCGGCGGCCGCAGGTACGATGTTGTTCGTCGTTCTTGGGGTGTCACACATAGCGATGTGTGCTGCCGCAGGAACGAGGGACAACATCGCTACTCACATGTCAACGATTTTTGGTGTTGGAGGGACCTCTCCAATACCAACGATTTTTACCTCTTTTGCGATCGTTTTAGGCCGCTCCTAGCTGTCACACGCTGCGATGTCACTAATGACGCCGGATGTGCGTCACAAACACCGTGACCCCGACTATATATCGTTAGCGATGTCGCAGCGTGTAAAGCACCCTTAAGTCATGTGCCAGTCCTTTATATTGACCACACATGTATTTATACATATAAATGAGATCTCCTCTGAGACGTCTTTTTCAACCTCTCATCATACGGGCGGCCTCCATTCCTCTCATCATACGGGCGGCCTCCATTCCTCTCATCATACGGGCAGCCTCCATTCCTCTCATCATACGGGCGGCCTCCATTCCTCTCATCATACAGGCGGCCTCCATTCCTCTCATCATACGTGCAGCCTCCATTCCTCTCATCATACGTGCGGCCTCCATTCCTCTCATCATACGGGCGGCCTCCGTTCCTCTCATCATATGGGCGGCCTCCGTTCCTCCCGTTCCTCTCATCATACGTGCGGCCTCCATTCCTCTCATCATACGGGTGGCCTCCATTCCTCTCATCATACGTGTGGCCTCCATTCCTCTCATCATACGGGCGGCCTCCATTCCTCTCATCATACGGGCGGCCTCCGTTCCTCTCATCATACGGGCGGCCTCCGTTCCTCTCATCATACGGGCGGCCTCCGTTCCTCTCATCATACGGGTGGCCTCCATTCCTCTCATCATACGTGCGGCCTCCATTCCTCTCATCATACGGACAGCCTCCGTTCCTCTCATCATACGGGCGGCCTCCGTTCCTCTCATCATACGGGCGGCCTCCGTTCCTCTCATCATACGGGCGGCTTCCGTTCCTCTCATCATACGGGCGGCCTCCGTTCCTCTCATCATACGGGCGGCCTCCATTCATCTCATCATACGGGTGGCCTCCATTCCTTGTAATAATCTAGTTGCTCACCTTTGCACTGACTCTAACTTCTGAATGTCCTTTTTAGGCTATGTGCACACGCTGCAGATTTACCGCGGATTTGCTGCAGAAAATGTGTCTAACATTGCTGCAGTCATTCCCCAACAAATCCTGTGGATTTTAAAAAATGCTGTGCGCACACTGCGTTTTTTTATACCCGCAGATTTTAAGCTACGGAATTGATGAGTATGTCACTTTTTTTCCGCAGATACCTGCGGTTTTTGCCATAGATAATGGTAAACATCCGCAAGGACCAACCTGCAGAAAATCCGCGGTAAATACGCAGAAAACCACGGTAAAACCGTATGTGGATTTCGCTACGGTTTTGGTGAGTTTTTTTACCATGGGTGCGAGATTCTATAAGAGGGTCTAGACTTTTCTTAAGAAAAAAGCACTTTCTAGTGCACACATAGCCTTAAAATGTGGAGCCCAATACTGGATCCCATATTCCAGATGTGGCCTTACAAGTGATTTATAGAGGGGTAACAATACGTTGGGATCACGGGATCTAATCTCTCTTTTTATACACCCTAGAATCTTGTTTGCTTTAGCAGCTGCTGCCTGACATTGATGCTGCTGCTCAGCTTATTTGTAATGAGAATACCCAAGTCCTTCTCCTGTTCTGTAGTCCCGAGTTTACTTCCATTTAATGTATACGCAGCTATAGGATTACTCCGTCCTAGGTGCATTACTTTACATTTATCAACATTAAATCTCATTTGCCAAGTATCTGCCCATTCTGACATCTTATCCAGATCTTTTTGTAATATTGTACTATCAAGGTCCGTTTTTAATATCCTACATAGTTTGGTGTCATCAGCAAAGACTGTCACTTTTCTCTCAATCCCATTTACAAGGTCAGTTTTTAATATTCTACATAGTTTGGTGTCGTCAGCAAAGACTGTCACTTTCCTCTCAATACCATCTACAAGGTTAGTTTTTAATATCCTACAAAGTTTGGTGTGTTTGCGCAGCAATCAGGAAATATTTACATTTATTAATATGTAAAACAGATGCAAATAGGCAATGTAACTTTTCTTTTTGCTCCTTGAAATTTTGTGTGTTATTGCTACTATCAGCCTACAGAGGGGTGGCATGAACCATCACCTACACAAGGCACTTACTATCCTAATATAAAGAAGGAATGGATGGCACTCACCAATGCATAAAAAGTGTCCTATGTCATTTACACTAGCCGGCATTGAGGTCCCGTGCAGGCGCACTGCAATACTTTGATCTGCTCAGAGCAAATCAAAGTGCACCTGCAGAGGACCACAATGGTGGATAGTGTGGATGATGTAGGACACGTCATGCACCCAGGCTTCAGAAGAAGGAGGATGAAGATGGCTGAAAGTGGAGGCACCGGTACAGGAGAACAGAGACACCCATCTGACCAGTCTGCACCGCCCCGCCCCTTAGGGGAGTATTATAAAGTGATTTTTACGTTCTACACAGCGGCCTGGGCTCTTATATAAAGCATGTTAGAACGCTGTATACAGTGCTGGCCAAAAGTATTGGCACCCCTGCAATTCTGTCAGATAATACTCAGTTTCTTCTTGAAAATGATTGCAATCACAAATTCTTTGGTATTATTATCTTCATTTATTTTGCTTGCAATGAAAAAACACAAAAGAGAATGAAACAAAAATCAAATCATTGATCATTTCACACAAAACTCCAAAAATGGGCCAGAAAAAAGTATTGGCACCCTTAGCCTAAGGCGGGCTTTGCACGCTGCGACATCGGTAACAATGTGTTACCGATGCTGCAGCGATAGTCCCGCCCCCGTCGCACGTGCAATATCTAGTGAAAGCTGCCGTAGCGATTATTATCGCTACGGCAGTTTCACACGCACATACCTGCCGTGCGACGTCCCTCTGGCCGGCGACCCGCCTCCTTCCTAAGGGGGCGGGTCGTGCGGCGTCACAGCGACGTCACACGGCAGGCAGCCAATTGAAGTGGAGGGGCGGAGATGAGCAGGATGTAAACATCCTGCCCACCTCCGTCCTTCTCATTGCAGCCGGCGGCAGGTAAGGTGAAGTTCCTCGCTCCTGCGGCTTCTCACACAGCGATGTGTGCTGCCGCAGGAGCGAGGAACAACATCGCACCTGTCGCTGCACCGGCATTATGGAAATGTCGGAGGCTGCAGCGATGATACGATAACGACGCTTTTGCGCTCGTTCATCGTATCAAAAAGGATTTGCACGTTGCGATATCGACTGCGACGCCGGATGTGCGTCACTTTCGATTTGACCCCATCGACATCGCACGTGCAATGTCGCAACGTGCAAAGCCGCCCAAATACTTGGTTGTACAACCTTTAGCCAAAATAACGGCGAACAACCGCTTCCGGTAACCATCAATGAGCTTCTTACAATGCTCTGCTGGAATTTTAGACCATTCTTCTTTGGCAAACTGCTCCAGGTCCCTGAGATGTGAAGGGTGCCTTCTCCAAACTGCCATTGTGAGATCTCTCCACAGGTGCTCTATGGGGTTCAGGTCTGGACTCATTGCTGACCACTTTAGTAGTCTCCAGTGCTTTCTATCAAACCATTTTCTAGTGCTTTTTGAAGTGTGTTTTGGGTCATTGTCCTGCTGGAAGACCCATGACCTCTGAGGGAGAAGGGAGACCCCGCTTTCTCACACTGGGCCCTACATTATGCTGCAAAATGTGTTGGTAGTCTTCAGACTTCATAATGCCATGCACACGGTCAAGCAGTCCAGTGCCAGAGGCAGCAAAGCAACTCCAAAATATCAGGGTAATTCCGCCATGTTTGACTGTAGGGACCGTGTTCTTTTCTTTGAAGGCCTCTTTTTTTTTTTCCTGTAAACTCTATGTTGATGGCTTTTCCCAAAAAGCTCTACTTTTATCTCATCTGACCAGAGAACATTCTTCCAAAACGTTTTAGGCTTTCTCAGGTAAGTTTTGGCAAACTCCAGCCTGGCTTTTTTATGTCTCGGGGTAAGAAGTGGGGTCTTCCTGGGTATCCTACCATACAGTCCCTTTTCATTCAGACGCCGACGGATAGTACGGGTTGACACTGTTGTACCCTCGGACTGCAGGGCAGCTTGAACTTGTTTGGATGTTAGTCAAGGTTCTTTATCCACCATCC
The DNA here is from genome assembly GCF_048569485.1 of Anomaloglossus baeobatrachus. Lineage (NCBI taxonomy): Eukaryota > Metazoa > Chordata > Amphibia > Anura > Aromobatidae > Anomaloglossus > Anomaloglossus baeobatrachus. The sequence continues at coordinate 148,812,577 of NC_134363.1, read as the reverse complement.
GCACAATCTGGCGTTGAAATCTCTCGTCAATTTTCTTTTCCTTCCACATCTAGGGAGGTTAGCCACAGTGCCATGGGCTTTACACTTCTTGATGACACTGTGCACCGTAGACACAGGAACTTTCAGGTCTTTGGAGATGGACTTGTAGCCTTGAGATTGCTCATGCTTCCTCACTATTTGGATTCTCAAGTCCTCAGACAGTTCTTTGGTCTTCTTTCTTTTCTCCATGCTCAATGTGGTGCACACAAGGACACAGGACAGAGGTTGAGTCAACTTTAATCCATGTCAACTGGCTGCAAGTGTGATTTAGTTATTGCCAGCACCGGTTAGGTGCCACAGGTAAGTTACAGGGGCTGTTAATTACACAAATTACAGAAGCATCACATGATTTTTCAAACAGTGCCAATACTTTTGTCCACCCCCTTTTTTATGTTTGGTGTGGAATTATATCCAATTTGGTTTTATGACAATTTTTTTTTTCATTGAAGAAAAATTAAATGAAGATAATAATACCAAAGAATTTGTGATTGCAATCATTTTCAGGAAGAAACTGAGTATTCTCTGACAGAATTGCAGTGGTGCCAATACTTTTGGCCAGCACTGTATATATGAGCCCACTGGTGGTGGCCGCAGCTTATAATCACCAAATCTGGTGACAGGTTCCCTTTAAACCAAGGGGTATGATGTGTTTAAAGTGAGAATCCAATAGGCTTTTCGTTATCTAGTTGCAGGACGAAAATATAGGTAAATGTTATTGACTTTTATTGTTATTATTTCATGGCTCACAGTCATTTGTACTTTTTAACTTTCAACTATCATTAGATAGGTTTAGTAATGCATCCCTGCCACTTTTTTTTGCAGAACGCACCTATTTACATGCCCCTTTTTTATCCATAAAATAAAAGTAACAGTAACCAAAATTAAGGACCATTACACTTTCTGCAAATGCACTAGGTGTTATCTGCAGTCCTGTGTAACACTACAGAAAACACACAGTGATAACGGTAGACTGTGAGCCCTCGCGGGCAGGGTGCTCTCTCTTCCTGTAGACTGTGAGTCCTCGTGGGCAGGGTCCTCTCTCTTCCTGTAAACTGTGTGCCCTCGCGGGCAGCGTTCTCTCTCCTCCGGTAGACTGTGAGCCCTCGCGGGCAGGGTCCTCTCTCCTCCTGTAGACTGTGAGCCCTCGTGGGCAGGGTCCTCTCTCCTCCTGTAGACTGTGAGCCCTTGCAGGCAGGGTGCTCTCTCCTCCTGTAGACTGTGAGCCCTCATGGGTAGGGTCCTTTCTCCTCTTGTAGACTGTGAGCCCTCGCAGGCAGGGTCCTCTCTCTTCCTGTAGACTGTGTGCCCTCGCGGGCAGCGTTCTCTCTCCTCCGGTAGACTGTGAGCCCTCGCGGGCAGGGTCCTCTCTCCTCCGGTAGACTGTGAGCCCTCGCGGGCAGGGTCCTCTCTCCTCCTGTAGACTGTGAGCCCTCGTGGGCAGGGTCCTCTCTCCTCCTGTAGACTGTGAGCCCTCGCGGGTAGGGTCCTCTCTCCTCCTATAGACTGTGAGCCCTCGCGGGCAGGGTCCTCTCTCCTCCTGTAGACTGTAAGCCCTCGCGGGTGGGGTCCTCTCTCCTCCTGTAGACTGTGAGCCCTCGCGGGCAAGGTCCTCTCTCCTCCTGTAGACTGTGAGCCCTCGCGTCCAGGGTCCTCTCTCCTCCGGTAGACTGTAATCCCTCGTGGGCAGGGTCCTCTCTCCTCCTGTAGACTGTGAGCCCTCGCGTCCAGGGTCCTCTCTCCTCCTGTAGACTGTGAGCCCTCACGGCAGGGTCTTCTCTCCTCCGGTAGACTGTGATCCCTCGTGGGCAGGGTCCTCTCTCCTCCTGTAGACTGTGAGCCCTCGCGTCCAGGGTCCTCTCTCCTCCTGTAGACTGTGAGCCCTCACGGCAGGGTCTTCTCTCCTCCGGTAGACTGTGAGCCCTCGGGGGCAGGGTCCTCACTTCTCCTGTAAACTGTGAGCCCTCATGGGCAGGGTCCTCTCTCCTCCTGTAGACTGTGAGCCCTCATGGGCAGGGTCCGCTCTCCTCCTGTAGACTGTGAGCCCTCGCGGGCAGGGTCCTCTCTCCTCCTGTAGACTGTGAGCCCTCGCGGGCAGGGTCCTCTCTCCTCCTGTAGACTGTGAGCCCTCATGGGCAGGGTCCTCTCTCCTCCTGTAGACTGTGAGCCCTCGCGGGCAGGGTCCTCTCTCCTCCTGTAGACTGTGAGCCCTCGCGGGCAGGGTCCTCTCTCCTCCTGTAGACTGTGAGCCCTCGCGGGCAGGGTCCTCTCTCCTCCTGTAGACTGTGAGCCCTCGCGGGCAGGGTCCTCTCTCCTCCTGTAGACTGTGAGCCCTCATGGGCAGGGTCCTCTCTCCTCCTGTACCTGTTTGCGCCTTGTATTGTTTATGATTATTGTACTTGTATCTATTATGTACACACCTTTTCACCAGTAAAGCGCCATGGAAAAAGTGGCGTTATAATGGTAATAAATAATAATAATTAGGTACTATTTACTCTTCTAGATGCGCAATGTCAAACATCCACCAACCATGCCCAACGAGTATCTCCACACACAGCCACTTCGTGAGATAATGTAGGAAATCTTATCCACAGTCCTATGTAAGCGCACACATAAAACACAGTGCTACTCCTCCATGTATGGATAATGACGTAGATGTCACCTGCAGTCCTATGTAACACCATAGAAATCACTGGATGCAGATAATTTATGAATAACACTATGTTACTGTTACTAAACAAAACCTAGTGTAACAAGTCCAATATTATCAATGATAACACTATATAAGGGACAAATAATACCATCATGCCATGACTGCTACCATTACCACCATACTGATAATGAACAAAAACCACTGTGCGAAAACCAAATAACCTTCATACAGTGGCCCTATAGTGGTAGACACCAGTGCTACAAGGCACTTTGAAGACTCCATAGGTTATGATGTACAGATAAATCTAGTGTCTTTGGAGTCTTTCTGATCATAGTGATTCACTTTCCTTTCTTTTCCATCTGCTCCAGACCGCTATGACTACTTCTTCCATCCATGTCTCATCTTTTCCGACTTTAACATAGACATCTTTGGCTTATTGATTTTATTGCTCCAGCCTCACTTTTATCCATACATCTAAACTGTTCCCTCTATGCCCATCTCATAGTAATAATGTCTCCCCTGTACCTCCGCATGGAAACTGTGCCCTCCTATGACTCCAGACAGTAATAGCAAACCTTTGTGCCTTCACACAGTAACAGTGGCCTGTTAACACCTCCAGATTGTAATAATACCCCTCTTTGACTCCACACAGTAACAGTGCCCCCTTTGTACCTCCACACAATAATAGTGGCACTGTTTTCACTATTGCCCTGGTTGTGTAAATAAAATAATAAACTCTTCTCACTCCGCTCCCATGACAAGCAGCAGCTCCTTTGTTTTTCTCCTCTTTGGAGTCTGTGGTCCGACGAAAGCGGTTTAGTGTGCGTCCCGATGTATCTTTGGTAAGTTGCTAGTCATATAAGGAGCCTGCAGAGTCAGGAGCTGTTGACCTTTTGCTCTTCCATAATTTGAACGCTAGCCACTTTTGGAGGACACTAGTACAGTTGGCACGAATCCCTATCCAGGACTTTTTCCAACTCCTTCTTGGTAGTCCAGGAGGTCTTGCCTATTTGCAGGAGTCTTTCCGTTAGCAGTGAGTCGTCTTCACATAGTGAGCTAGGGACTTGAGATGAGCAGACCCGTGGAAGTTCGGTTCGGCGGGTTCAGCCCGACTTTTGGAAAAATGTTGTTTTGGACCTGAACTGGACCTGAACCGCAATGGAAGACACTAATTGGACAGTTTGGGTCTCCCGCACATGCAGACAGCCATAAAAAGATAACTTCTAGGGGAGGGTGGGCAGGGTTTCTCCATTTTTTTGGGTGTGTGACGCACTGACAAATTCAGGTTGTCACAGATGACTGCACCCCTCTTCTATGTGAAGGATTCCCTCCTCCTTGGCCCTCCATCACAAGTCCTCACAGGTACACAACACCAGCCACATAGCCTAGTCACCCCTCAAGGACAATAGGGACACACCAGTGGGGGGGGAAGGCAGATGGTGACGCCCACCTAGGGGTTCTGAGGTGGCCTGGAGGGAACAGAGTCTGAGTCTGAGTCTGAGTAAGAGAGTGAGGAGTTGAACGGAGAGGACAGTAGAAGTCAGTAGTCGGGGGTTGTAGCTCCCGGATTACCGGACTAGTTGAGCTGACTAGGTGGCAGATGGCAGAGCAGGGCCACAGGCGATGGAGATCCAGTCGCGGGAGACCTTATGTGGACCAGGGCAAGGTTGTAGCCCGCCGGTGCCGACAGCGGGAATCCGGTCTGGAGGCCATGCACAGTCTGGGTACCTGGACCCTAGGGCGAGGACCGCTTCAAGCACCTTTCCAGCTAACCAGCAGGAGACAAGATTCCAAGTGTTATCCCACTAAGAGCCCAGATAGAGAGAGACGGAAGCCCAACGAGGGGGGATATGACGTCTGCAAGTGCCTGCTAAGATCCCACGGGTCAGTTCTCACGGGCAACAGCTCCCACAGCAAAGACACCGGGAGCGGACTTTCCCCGTTTCATGTGGACTAGTCAAGACACCAACCTAAAGTGCAGGAGGAAGGGCCCCTGTTCTGTACACCAGTGTGCGGGATCCGAGCACACTCCTCCGGAGTCTACCAGTTGCCGGCAGTTGATTTACTTTCTTGGTCTCTGTGTGACTTTATTCAAAACAGTGAGTACACCGGCATCACCCCGTCCATCACCGCAGACTGCGCCCCATCACTGCAGTATATAGAAAAAGTCCAGCTCACCCAATGGAGACGGCTAAATATTTGATCGGTGCACGGAAAAGAAAGCAGGATCCCTCTGCAGCAGGACGTAGTGTAGAAAATTATCCAGCATCCAGATCAGTAATATCTGATGCGCCCCATCACTCTCTTACCGACATCTGGGCCCCGGGACAACACCTCACCCACCCGTGGAGGGGATACCATCCTGCTGCCCCACTCCATCGGCCCCGGGCACCCCATACCAAGACAGCGGCGGTGTCATCAACAAACACCGCAACCCACGGGTGGCATCATTGACACAACCTTCCCTGTATATACATCCCCCTTTTCACTTGTGGGCGACAGACGGGTGCTCAGGCCCCGGATCTGGTTCCCTCTCGAGCCACCGCAACGACCCCGGATCCGAGCGTCCCGAGCAGCCCTCCACCTTGCCACGGTCTGTCACCTGCCCACAACAGATGCACCTTACATCCAATCACGCTGTTGCTACCCCCAGTCGAGCTGTTCAAACACTGCAAGTGGCTTGCACTGGGCAGAGCTCCTAGCATACCCAAGCCCAGCGATGCTTGCGTGAGTGGTGTTCATACGTAAAGCACCCAAACTCCAAACTCTGTTTTTTTGTAAAGTCTGTGTTTGGTCCGATCACCGAACCTTGGGTTCACTCATCTCTATTTGGAAGCTCTACTGTTCTGGCAGACACTCTACAATCCTGTGAATGCAAGGTCTAGTGAAGAAATGTCAATTGCATAAAGAGCATTTACTAGCCAAGAAAGAAAAGGAAAGACAGAAACCATGATATACTGTTTCTGTCTTCTCCCCAGGGTCTCTAGCTGTGTCTGACCTGCCCTGTCCTATTAATTCTGCTTCTTGTGAGGCTACACTGGCTCAGAATTAAAGGGATTTTCTACTTTTAAAAAAGTGGTCGCTAAACAATAGTACTTATGTCAAATAATAAAATGACTAGTTTGCATTCATAAAGCATCTGATCTCCGAGCTCGAGACAAACTCTGTTTGTTTTTGAAGTCTGTGATCAGTACGAACGCAAAACACCAAACCCTGGGGACACTCATTTCTACTAATGACTATTGATAATCTTTATTTTTCATTATGGTTTTCCAGTGTGCCCTTAACATTTTTTGGGCTGCCTGTGATTTTTAAAAAAAGTTGTCGAGTAAAAGCAAAAACTCAGGTTGGAAAACCCACTTGATGCTGGCTTTTTGATGTTCTATTCTGCATGGATTCAAGAGAAAAATTGTCACCTACATCATCATGTCATATGTCAGGGCTGCCACCAGGGGGGGACAAATAGCACTCTACTTTGGAGCCCCAACAGAAGGGGGGCCCCTTCACACTTCATTTATTGGCTTACAAACCAGGGTGGAGGCGAAGAAGGGATGGAGGCGGAGCTGGGAGGCGGAGCTGGGGTGGAGTCTTAAGGGGGCCCCAAAATTATGCCAGTCAGGGGCCCTTAAATTCCTAGTGGCATCCCTGCATATGTAGAGAGGTACAAATAAACATTGCTTCTGCAGAATCAGAATGGTGACAAGAGGAGTGTGCCCGGAGTGAAGTGACTAATGGAGTGTGTGGTGGATGCTGCTGAGGGCCTCTCGTTGTTCTGAGGAACAGTGTTACGTAAGATGCCAAAGTGGAGAATAGGCAAAACTTTGTGTATGGTGTGCACTGCCCCTGCTTGGGATGTGGACTTGCCCCCTGCTGCAGAGAGACCCCAGTGAATAGAGCATTACAGGCTCGTGGACAGCCAACCTGGAAGGAGAGCTGCTCCTGAGCTTCTAAAAGGTTTGGACATGACTAGCTGTAGAGGCCAACAGTCTCCAGAGAGCTGCAGGAGGTATCAGGAAAGTGGGTGCTGACAAGGTTCCAGGATGATCACCTCCAGTTTTTGAAAAAGGTATCTGCTGCCATGAAAGTGACTTGGCTGGGGTGAAAATGCCATGATGGTGCTACCCAGTAAGGAGCTACAAAGAGAGAGACAACTCAAAGAGACAGATCCATGGAGCGGCCATAGAGTGAGCCAAAAGCTAGAGATGTAGGGTGGGTTAGTGAAGAGTCCACCATGTGACCAATTTGGCAAGGATTTACCTGAATACTTACTGACACACTAGTAGATGCTGTGGCCCAACCACCATTGAGGTACAAGTAAATAGTTAATGAGAAGTATGCCTTTAAGTTATTCTGTCTCTTGCCATACTGTATATAGTTGGATGTGTGGCGCCCTGGACTAGCCAGGTCATCACAGGTACTGCAACAACACACCCCACACCCCGAGATAGGCACATCAGCCAGACACCAAATCCTTGTTGCCTCCCTCCAGGGGCTGATGTCCACACCCGGTGGGGTGGAGCCAGGCGGTTGGCCCCACCCACTGAGGAGTTGACAGTCCTGGAGGCGGGAAAGGAAGACAGTTTAGTTAGGGAAGTGGAAGAGTGAGGAGTAAAGTGGTAGTAGAGGAGCAGACAGACCGTGTCCGGGTACGTGGCCCCGGCACCAAGAGCAAGGTTGGCAGACGGTGGTGGCCGTCTGCAGGAGAGGCAGATTAACGCGGAACCGTAGGACCGGGGACGGGCGGTGGCCCGCCGGTACCGAACCGGGGAGCGAAGTGAAGCCAGCACAAACCGGCAGGGCCTGCGGACCCCAACCAGGCTTGGAGTCGCCGTTAAACAGGTCAAATCCGTTAGTGACCGGAACCCCAGGGATTTCCAAACAGCCAAGACCCGATTTAAGGCAACAGTCCAAACAGCGAAAGGGAAATACAGCTACCACCACAGCTAGAATTCCCAGGGCCAGAGCCTGCGGGCAAAAGGGCTCCTCCGGCATATATCCACGCTGGGGAGCGGGTTACCGGTGGGAAGCCATCGGGACCGAAGATACACAAAAGGTGCAGGGAAAGGCAGCCACCACCAACCGTCCGGGAGAAACCACAGCAGCCGGCTGCGGGACCCGTCCATCCAGCCGTTTGTTTTACCAGAGACTCTGCATCCGTTCTTGGCTGAGTGAGTACCACCGTGCCATCCGGCACCGCGCTGCCCCCGCGACCCTGCACCTCACCAACCCTGCCTCCCCGTCACACCTCACCGGGACCCAGGACAACCAACCCCTGCCCACGGAAGGAGAAACAACATCCCAGCTGCTCCCTGCCATCGCTCCCGGGATCCCCGTCACCAGCACCAGTGGTGCCCCAACCTCACCATAAACCGTGGGTGGCGTCACGGACCAAATCCCGAAAGCACACAACCCCCCTTTCACTCACGGGCGAGGAGCGCCGCTCGAGTCCCCGGATCCGGCCCACCGCTCGAGCCACCGAGCAGCAGCAGCAGCGCCGGACCCGAGCGTGGTGAGCGCAGCGCCCTCCCCACCCGCGACAGATGCCTATGTGAAAAGTGATCCCTACACTAGACAGAGATTGGTTGTAATCATGTCGGAGAGTTCCCTGGTGGTGCTGTTGGGTGTACTTCCACGGCACGAGCACTGTCCGCTTTGAGAGTGGCCTATGTTTTGGATGAGGCAGGTCCAGTGTGGACTCATCCTGCAAATAGGAGTCTGGGCAGTATGTGAGGAGTTGAAGAGCTAAGCAAAGCCTGGTAGCTTGAAGGCCAAAGTTTCTCCATAAACTGTTTTGAATAAACTTTAGAGGAAGTAAAGGGCGAAACTTTTCATCAAAGTTTAAGTTTCTAGTGTAAACCTTGTGTTATCTCCTAGTCCCGGCTGTGCAGAACGCCTTGCATGGTGATTACTGGTGATCCTCTCGCCTGCCTCCTGGTTTGGAAACTGTACAAGGCTGTCTACTTCATACTTACATTGCTTGGGATTGTCTTAACGCAAAGTATAATGGCTAAAGGTTGGGATATGCCATTGAGGTGAATCTATTTGAAGACTGCATGGTAGGTCATTGGCTAAAAATCCAACCATGAGGCTTCAAGAAGAAGGTGGTCATAAATCATTGATTGGTGGTCACCTGGTACTACCGTAGCAGCAACAGATTGTGCTTTCCCAAGGACTGAAGGACCGGAGGAGCATAGTCAAATTTAGCTTTCTGAGTGTTTTCACTGCAGACAAGATTGTTCTAACCTCATTTTGGATAGTGACAGATGTTTGGGACAGATGTTAATATTTCAACGATTTACAATGGTAATAAATCACAGCATATGGGTGATTGGGCATATTAAAACGCTGTTACATTTCTAGGAGTAGAGATCTTTAATAGAAGCTTCGATGCTTCGACTGGCCCTTTCTGATGTCTGTAATAAAGACAAATATTCTACGTCTACAGATATTTTCTTTAATTTTCAGTTACTATTAATTAAACATTTTATCGGTCAAATGCACACTAATGTAAAAAACAAAACGTGAAATATTACAATGATCTAAGAATCTTGGGTCTCAAAGCACAAAATGACGCAAACTGTAATTCATAGAATTTATCTACTGTGAACATTTGAACTTTTCGGCAGATTTCACACTTTGCAATTCAAATGTCGGCCAAAATCAATGATTCTGGAAGGACGAGCTGAAGATTTGATGAATCACAACTCTTTCCCAACAGATGATGTTAGTTAAAAATAAGGGGTCAGGTCATATTGAATTTTATTGCCTGAGTCCCTTTGGTTCCTACGGAGTTGACGTCTGGGTTTCGTGTTGTTGGTCATGATTTTCCTCACCAAACTTATCCATCGAAGCATGTCTTTATGGAACTTGTGTACTGTGTTTACGCATGGAGGACAGATAAGGGCGTTCCAACAATTGTTTCCACAAAGTTGGAAGCTACAATTGTCCAAAATGTCCCAAGCTTTACTGGAACTAAGAGGGTGAGACTGACTCTGGAAAACGTCTCATGGCTCCTTTTGGAGATTCAATCCAGTGACCTGTTGTTGCATGGTTGGTTCCTGTAGTGCTCGAGAGTCTACGCAGGAGTCAACCCAGAGGGGTGTAACTAAGTGACTACCGGATATTCACCAGAACTTCTGATGGTGAGGGTGGGCTTGGCTGCCGGTAGTCACCAAGTTCTACTCCAGACAGTCCCAGTACTGCGACACCTAGCCCCAGGGGATGGGATAGGACACAGACAGTCTCTGATGTGGTCAGTTGCAGACCAGTTGGCTGGCGTAGACACTGGTGCAGGGGGTACGGCTGATACTACAGGTGTAGCAAATGCAGCAGCGATGGCAGGTACTGACCGTTGTAGTGAGTTTAGCTAGTACAGCCAGCACAGATGGTACAGCGTGTGGAGCAGGTATAGAGGGTATGGCAGGTACAGTGGGCACTGCTGGTAAAGTTGACACACACAGCATAGTACTTGATCAATGGGAAGGGACCTGACAACTAGCACGTCCCTAAGATTAGACCACCATGTCCAGGTACCTCCCATAAGGGAAGGATGCCGTAAATACCTAGGTATTAATATAGGGTTAGGGCATGCTGGCCCTTTAAGACTAGGTGCGCACCCTAAGAGTGCTCCCAAGAGAGTTGCATAGCGCACACAAGCCCTGGTAACCGGCATCAGGGACCGGAGGCACAAAAGCTACTGCTGGGTGGCCGGGAGTGGACGTGTGCCGATATCCCTGCCAAGGGAAGGGGGCAGGACAGTGCTGGGACATTGGTAACGGTGCCGCAGTTCCTATGTCTGCTGGGCTATTGTCTTTTTCTTCCCTGTCGAAATGCTGATGGTTTTTGTTCTCTTTATTCTCCCTTCTTGGTTCGCTCCTCTCCAGATGTTTCTAATTTCTCCCTTGTGGTTTACCCTATCACATCCTGGTTTGAGTTATATATGTTCACTATCCATTTCCTTGCTGGCTATACCAACAGGTGGACTTGTTTTTTAGAGTTCCAGCCCTTAGGTTAAGCTTAGGGGTTTACCTTTTGGTAAACACCACTTGAGTACCTGCTGTGAGTTGGTTTGTTTTCCTTTGCAGCACCTAATCTTTTCACCTTATATGAACATTTTTAGTTTTTCACTCTGGGATTTTGTATCCTTCTATGCACCTTCCTTTCCTTTTGTAGGCAGTGTGTTGCAGTCTGAATTCTGGTCCTTCAAAAGGTATGAGAAACTCCTCAACGGCCTTTTAGGGAGTCAGGTCAGACGTGGTGTTAGATGAGCGGCTAGAGTCTTACTAGTTTCTACAGGAACCAGTTGGGTGCGGACATGTCTTCTTCCTGGAGATGGTCTTTCTACCATTTCTGTTACAGGTATGAGAGTATGTTCATAGCACAAGCAACCTTCGAGCATTATCCCTCCTCCACCAATCCTTACAGTGGGCTCACTGCAGTCAGGGAGATAACGTTCTCCAGGTATTCACCAAAATAAGACTTGTCCTTATCAGTTTTATCTTCTTGCTCGTGGCTGTGTTTGTGTCAAGCTACCACTAGGGGGCGCAGGGACTCAGGTAGGAAAAGAACTCCTGAGTGTACTTAGACAGAAGCCCACTAGAGGTTGCTAACTAGAGCAGGGATAGTCGATCAGTCAAGGTCTAAGCTGGGATGTCACGTTGGTACCGAGGCGCAAAGAAGCCAATGTCAAAGTGTTGCGGGCAGAGGGACTGTGGCAAAGGGGGGAGGGCTGCTCGAGACGCTTGGATCCGAGGTTGTTGCGGTGGCTCGAGGGGAAGCCGGATCCGGGCCTGAGCACCCGTCACGTGAAAAAGGGGAAGTTTATATGTACAGGGGAGGTTTGTCAGTGACGTCACCCGTGGGGTGCGGTGATTGTTGGTGACACCGCCGCTGCCACTGAAGGTGATGCCCGGGACCGATGGAGTAGGGCAGCTAGATGTTATCCCCTCCACGGGTAAGGGAGGTATTGTCTCAGGGCCCAGTACAGGGGGAATGGTGCTGCGGAGTGCAATTTGCAGGGTCGTACCGGGTGACGTTGGTGTACTCACAGTTCCTGAATAAATTCACACAGAGTCCAGATGGTAAACCAAATTGCCAGTGACCGGTGACCTCCGGCGGGTGTGTTCGGATCCTGCACCCTTGTACAGCAGATAGCGGTCCCTTCCTCCTGCACTTAGTGTTTTTGTCCTTTTTGTTAACTACTCCGCATGAAACGGGGAAGTCCACTCCCGGTGATACTGTGTGTTGGGAGCTGTGGCCCACGAGAACTGACCCGTGGGATCTCAGCAGGCAATTGCGGAGCCCTATCCCCCTCGTTGTGCTTCCGTCTTGCTCTATCTGGGCCTCCTGTGGGACAAGACCTGAAATCTTGTCCCCGGCTGGTCAATTAGTAAGGTGCTTGAAGCTGTCCTTGCCCTAGGATCCAGGTACCCCGTCGTGCACGGCTCCGGACCAGATTCCCGCTGTTGGTACCAGCGGGCTACGACCCTGCAGCGGTCCACTTAAGGTCTCCTGCGACCGGATCTCCGTCGCCTGTGACCCTGTCCACTGATTGCCACCTAGTCAGCTGTCCAGTTGTCCGGTAGCCCAGGAGCTCCAACTCCTGACTACCCTGTTCACTGTCTCTTCCAAACTCTAACTGAACTGTCAATGTCCCCTCCCATCACACCTCAGAACCCATAGGTGGGCGTCACCATCCCCTTGGCCCCGCCCAGTGGTGTGTCCCTATTGTCATGGGTGGGTGACTAGGATTTGTATGGCTGATGTTATGTACCTAGATGGGGATTGTGATGGACGACCAAACAGGAGGGAATCCTGCACCTAGAAGAGGGGTGCAGTCATCTGTGACAACCTGATTTTGTCAGGGCGTCACAAAAGAACAAAGCCGAGGTCAGATACCGGAAGAGCAAGTAAGCTCAGGGAAAGATGTGGGGAACACAGGACAGGACAGGATATTGGAGGACAGGGAGGTATGGATAAAATGATGGGTAGAAGGGACGGAGGGATGGACAGGCCGGGGAAACGGAGGTCAGGGCGGGGGGACGGAGGTCAGGTCAGACAAGAGGGATGGAAGTCAGGACGGGCAAGGGGAGCGGAGGTCAGGTCAAACAGTACAGGGTACCAGGATAAGAACCAGAAAATGTCTCACAGGAACGGAGCACACAGCAGAGCCGGAAATATCACTCGCGGCGTCCCGGAGGCAGCAGCACCAAAATATGGCAGCATGACCCCCGGAATGAAACCAGGACAAACAGGCCCCTCCTGGAGGCAGGTCACATGCACCGGCTCAGGAACGGCAGAGCCGTGCATGAATCATGACAGTTTGGTTATACAACTCAAAGTCATGGTCGTATGAAAGTTGAATCTAAATATAAAGGGATAGATATATTAAAGGGACATTCTATTATAGATCTTCTCTTGAGCCATTCACTGTACAGCTTAGGGCACATGACCATTAGGCCTTCCCTGCATCCTGATACTTGTGGTCCTACCTCAGCCGGACAGCACTCACTGACTGCATGGTAGAGATTTAATGTTTGGAAACCTCTTATAATTAAAATTATTTCTATTGATTTATGACCATGTAGGTAGTTAATGTACCATAATGACTTAATGTCTGGAAACCACTTAACAAACTGCAGGAAGCCATACAGGTCACTTACTATAAGTGGTCCAGTGCAACGCTGATACAACAGCTTCTACAGGAAAATATATCATAGACATAGGCCTGTTTATGGCCCGTCACCCACGATCCAGTGTATAGGGCAGAAATTATTGGGGGCAGCATGGACACCAGACAAAAAAAAATTGATTGGAAAATGGGACTCTCACACTTGAAGACATGTATAAGAAAAATCTCTGCCCACCTGAACTTGCCTAAAGGTTTCCTTACACCGGGATGGTCCTCTCCAAAGGAGAAATGTCCCCCCTTAGACACTGAAAATAAAAGAACTGTTAAGCATCATAAGCCCCATTAGGATTCATTGGAATACATTGATGGGACTTTTCAATACAACTGAGCATTACATATAGTCTTTCCAGGGGGCCGATAATAATATAAGGGGTGGCATTATCCAGTCATACCACAGTGGTGACGAGATCATCTTCTAAAGCAAAAGCTCCAGAATGTCCTGACAAATGTAACGCTTTACTACCAGGGTTCCGCCAGGAATAAGGGAACCCCAGTAAGTGCCGCAACAAACAAACATTATACATTGGCGGGCCTTGGTGCTAGGTTGAGGGGAGCAGGGTCACCTCGTGCACTTATCTGAGACTGATCCTTGCACTTCCTAACTTGCCTATATGGGTCCTTCCCCTCGTCGCCGATCAATTGCTTAGGTCCTTGCTTGCCCTGAACTCACCCTGGCTAGTGAGAAGACTAGCTAGAGCACTAGTCTCACCACTGAAATAATCCAACACAAGGGAAGGAAGACAGACAGGAAGAAATAGACACAAAAGGAAAACACTCCAAGCAACTCCAATTCAGCTAACACCACAGCTGCAATTGTGATGAAACTTCAGCTTCTTCAGAGATTGGCTTCTTCTAAAGTGGACAGCTTAAAAATGAGAATCTATAACCGACATCAGATGTTAAGACACAAGACTATTTATAGTGAAAGGGAGCACTCACAAATAGCTGCAACTGGGATTAAGGCTCTAAAGGATAACCAGATTGTCATGGCTGTCTCTCTGTTACTAGAGACTTGTGACAGGATCTGGGCCAGAGTCTCTCTTTGCCATCTGAGACTCCTCACATTAAAAGTATTTCCTTTCCTTTGGTACTGAAAGGGTTAATGTCAGTTTTGCTTTGCAGCAGCTTCTGACTCCTGGCCGCAGGTGTTTCCAGTTGGTGACCATTCCCTTCCCCTGTATAGGGTCCCCCAGTAGAGGGCGCTGGTTATTCTGATTCATTCCTCGAGGTGGAAGGAGCTGCTGGAGCCCTTGTTGATGTGAAGTAGTGTAGGTTGCAGTCCTGGTGTCTGGGCTTTATCCTTTATTTCCCCTGTCTGTCATACCTTCCCTTCATGTTGAAACAGTGCTTTTTTTATCAGCTCACCCCATCTCCTTTCGTGTAGTTTTCTGGGTGCAGTTAAGACTAGCTATGAGTAAGGACATGTAGTCCGAAACGCGTAAGCGTCTTCTACAAAAGTGCACTTTGTATGATTTTATGAATTCCCCTTTTTTGGAATTTTTCTACAAGAATATGGAATAAAGTTGATTTTATTAATACTTCAACCGGACGAGATACTGTTTTTTTCTCCAAACACTTCCCTTCATGTTATATTAGAGCAGCGGTGGGACTAGTGATCTTTACGTGCCAGTTCACTAGCCAGGTTTTACTCCAGGGTCTTTCTGGGCTTCAGGTATCCTGCTCGCCGACAGGTACAGTGACTGACTAGGAGTGCAGGGTGCAGCTGCAGGTGAGTGCAGGAGGTGTCCTATCTTCCCCCTCATTAGCACCAGGACCCACGGTTATTTATGTGTCCCCGGTGTACTCATTGTTTGTTGTGATGTAACCCCTGTTAGTTGTGGGTCTTGCCCCACGCCAGATCTTCCCCAAGTCTGTGCGTAACACAGATAGGAAAGAGTCCTTAACCCCTAGAGCACCAATTGAATCAAATATACTTTAACATAAGATGCAGACCTGCTCACAATAAGGTGCTGTGATCTTCTGGACTCAGATTCACAAGACATTCCCCAGAGCAGGACCCACCCATGACAATGCAGCAATGAAGATGTTCTGTAACATGGTCTAACCTGGGGATTGATACATTGACCACATGGGAGTCCTTCCTTAGAAGTGGATGCTCCTGACACTCACACAGCTTGGTATGTCAGGTCACAATATGGCCACTTCGACATGGCACAGAGCTGCCCGTGGAATCCCCAAGGATTGAAGTGATGCCCCCCAACTCCTGCTTGCTGTGCGAGGTCAAGGCACAGATATGTGGCTATCAGCGCCTTCGAGGTTCATGATGGCAGCTGCTATATTTACAGCATTTTTCCTTCCACTTATGGGTGACGGCTCAATCTCAGAAATCCTCTGGCGAGTATCCATTGTGGAGGTGCACACTTGGCACAGGGTTCTGCTCAGACCAAAGTCTCTTTTTGTTTGCTTCTCTTTTCAACACACAATCAACTACCGGTATATGCGCCAGACATGAAAGGTGTTGCCCCATCTGAGACATTTATGGCACATACATAGAATCTATCTCAACAGCAGGGTACTGCGCGCCGGCACTCTGAAATCTTCAGATTTACCAACCGTAGATTTAAGCAATGGAAGTCAACTGTGGGCATTGACTTTAAAGAATAATTTTCAGGTTGACGTTTCATATTTTGTAGGCACTTGAACTGCCTGCAGATCGGATGGGCCCCTGAGACGTGTGCATCTATCACACAGTGACTACGGAGGTCCCGCCAGGTGTAGATAGGACTACCATCAACCGCTGCAAAACATAGGGTATATCAGGGAACCGATACAACGGAGGGCCCTGGTTCTAGGGAGTGGGGTCACCTGCTTACACACACCTGAGGATGATCCCTACGCTATCTAAGTCCCTATATGGGTCCTTCCACCCATTGCGATCATCTGCCTGGGCCCTGAACTCACACTGATTAGTGATGACCAGCTAGACACTAGTTTGGCCACTGCAATAAGACTACACACGGTAGGTGTAACGCTCACCACCAGGGGGCGCAGGTACACTGGAATGGTGTAGAGTTCCTAGGTGTAGTGAGGCACTTGCCCACTAGGGGTCACTAGTTCCAATGCAGGGACGGTCTGTTGAGTAATTGATCAAGCCGAGTGGCAGAAGCCGGGAGGTCATGTCAGTACAGAGGAGCAAGAGAAGCTGAGGTCACATGCAAGCCGGTGGTCGGTAAGGCAGGAAGTAGCGTCAGGTACAGAGGATGAGCAGAGCCTGGTCGGAAAACAAGCTGAGGTCGGAAGCCAAGACTGGAGGACACAAAGATACAGAGGAGAGAGCGGCGCAGGGGTCACAAAACAGGTCAAGGGTCAGGGAGACAGGGAGAACAGACAATCCGGGAGGGACAAAGGTCAGGGAATGGGACGAATGGTAACGTGACAAGATCAGAACAACTAATGAAAACCAGAAGTGTACACTGCAGAGTAGGAACTATTACTGGTGGCGTTCCTGGTGAAATGAGGCACGACCAAATAGGCCCCTCCCACTGAACATGAACCCGGAGAATACAGACAACAAGAAAACACCTAGGACACAATGGCTCTACATAGAGCAGAGCCATAAGTGAATCATGACAGTAACTAAGACAAACAAGTGGGGAAAGACACAACAATAAGTTCTCCAAGGTTTCTTCAGCAGATACTTCGCAGCTGCAACTTTAGCAACACCACAGCTATGCAGAGACAAGTTCCTTCAACATGGACAGCTAAGGTTTGAGCAACGGCTGGCATAGGCAAAAGTGTGGAGTGGATATTTATAGCAGAAGGGGGTGGCTGCAGGTGAGGTTACAGGATAGAAAGGAACCTTTACCCTTTCAGTACCGCTCCAACCCAGGGTAAACGACGGACTGGGCACTAAAGCGGATCTGCAATCAACAATGCGCTGTGACCTTCTGATCCCAGATCCCCCTGAGATCACAGCAGGCCATGACACAATTATGACAGCATTTTAGCAGACAGGAGCACGGAGACCCTATCTAAGTTCACATACAATGCAGGGTATAGTTTAATAAAAAGCATAAGGTACATAGTCTATGCTCATACTCTGGGCAATGACATGGGCTGAGGTGCGCACTTTTCAGCGGTCTATTAAACAACCAATGGGAGCCTCAGGACCTGGACCCCATCCAATAGCCAGGCTATCCAGATGCCAGCTAACCGCAAAGCGAACCAGAAAGTTTTGTTATTTTTTAAGAAAAGGAATCTGCATTGCCAGTGGATGGAATTATTATCCGTCATGAGTGTAGGATTTGCTTCTCTCTGTGAACTTGAGGAGAGCAGAGACATTTAGTCGTCCGTTTCTGGAAGGAAGCCCCTGTACAGTCCCTGACAGAAGTTCTATCTTGCCAAATCTGACCTTTCTGTGTTCATTAAATGATCAATATTTCACCTTTGCAGCAACTTTATTTTCATAACCTAAACCAAATTTGGGAGGGTTTCAGCTTTCAAAAGAGTAATTTATAAAACCCATGGATGAATTTAAAGTCAGGTTATAAGATTTTATTTACATAATATGGAAAGGCGACAGAACTTCTGTCAGGGACTGTAATTGTTGGCCCTTTACCATGCACATAAGCACTCAGTACTACATAGTTTGGTACATAAGGGCTTGTTCACACAGTGAGTTTTACACAGCGCTTTTCCTGCCAAAGCACTCTTTTTGGTGCAGAAACATTTGCTGCAAATACTCAACATGTGCACATAGCCTAAAAGTTAATGACCAAATGGTCTAGTCTGTAATCATAATGACAATACTATTTTACTAAATAGTAAAATAGTAAAGTAGCATAAAGAAAAAACAGCCCCCCTATAATTGCACTGACAAATCATCTTGTAGAGGTGCGGTATGGAAGTTGGACAATGATGCAAAAAAATGTTACATAAAATCTGGTCAAGATGAAGACAAGGTTTTCTCTAAGAGGTGACATTTTGAACAGGTTTCATGAAAGATGTTCAGTGCCTTGAAAAAGTATTCATTGAACTTTTCCACATTTTCTCATTTTATAACCACAAAGTTAAATGTATATTACTGGGATTTTATGTGAGATACCAATACAAAGTAGCAGGTATTTGTAAAGTAGAAAGGAAAATTATATATTTTTTTTAAATATTTTACAAATATAAATCTGAAAATTGTGAAGTGCATTTGTATTCAGCCCCCTGTAGTGTGATACTCCCTAAATAAAATCCTTTTCTCCATCGTTTCATTGGGGGACACAGGACCATGGGTTATGATGCTGTCACTAGGAGGCTGACACTAAGTAGACAGAAAAAGTTAGCTCCTCCCCAGCAGTGTACACCCCGAGCCGGAGGCGGGCTCAATCAGTTTTTGCTTAGTGTCGTAGGAGGCTGATGTGGGCCGGCTGGGCCCCCTTCAGCCACTTGATTTTTTGCGTATTTTTTTCATTTTTTCTCGGCGACACTCGTCGCTCTCATCCCTGTACCTCTCTGTTTCCACAGGTATCGTTATTTTTCTTCACTCATCCTTTCGCAGCCCTGTGGGTACCACTCCCCAGGGTCGCAGAGGCTTGAGACGTCGGGCCCTCTCCCCCGTCCATTCCCGTGGTACCACTCCCGGGGTGGCACGCGGGGCAGATCCTTCCTGGGCACCCCCTATTCACCCTGCGGTATCACCCCAAAGGGTGCAAGGGGCTCGGCAATAGGGACTGGACCTTCGCAGCGCATCAGGATTTATGATGGGGCCCGCAGTGCTGCTACATTTACAGAAGGGCTCCCACCCCCCACCGGCGTCCACCTCCCTGCCTTCCTCATTCTTTTCCTTGGTGCCCGCAGCCATTCCTTCGATGTGCGGAGCACACAGGCACATGTGCAGGGCCTGCACACTGGACAGATGCGACGCCGCTGATCAGGTAGGACACCCTCTCCTACCTTCTCCTCCATCGGGCGGCTGCAAAATTTAGGCCCCGGTCTGGGCCTAGTCGCCGGGCGCCCCAGTCACGTCCCACCGGGCGGCGGAGTGTACCGGCACGCACGCAGGGCTCCCGGCCGGCATCCCAACATCGCTGCTGCGCTGCCGTTTTCGCAGGTAGGACCGCCGGTCTCTACCTTCCCCTGCGCCGGCAGCTTCAAAATTTAGGCCCCAGCTTCGGCCCTGTCCCCGGCGTCCCAGGCCCGCCTCCCGCCGCAGCGCTATTGGCCGCCGGCCGCTCCGTCTCCGCCCTCCGCCCAGCCCCAGGCATCACAGGGGGGGCGGTGGATGATTTTTCCCGCTCTCCTCGGCCCGCCTCCAGCCGCCTCAGCATCCATTTTAAAAAAATAAAAAAGAGGGATTATGGCAAACCCCTGGTCTGCGGGTTGCTGAGGCTGCAGCAACCCTCATATCAGGGAAAATAGACCCAAATTAGCCACGTTCATTTAACAATAGTGGTTCTTTTATCATGGGCTGAGTTTATTACAATATATGTAAATGTAGATATATATATTAACTCTTACAAGTACTTATTCGGGCTCTTGGTTTGCATCAGAGATACACATCTCAATAGGGTTAGTATTTAGAGTTCTCAGAGCTTGAGATATTAGTTATTTGGCGGTTCCCTCAATGGTGAATTATTCCACATGATGTCAAATTAGTGTTTACACTACCACAGCCCCCGGCACTGCACGCCCCTGTATCCCGCTCCTGCCGGCTGGTTAGCGCCCTGTCTCAGGCCATAAATCCCCTCGCTGACGTCCTCGGGTCGGTGCGCATGCGCTGCGTCCCCGGCCGACGCTCTGTCAGACCATCCACAGGACTGGCGCAATCCCCCCGGGGAGGTGAGTCCCATACCAGGGACCTTTTCCTCTGCTCGAAGCGGATCCGCCAGGTCTCGTCTTCTGCGGCCCCCAGGTTTCACCTTAATCCCCAGGTCCAGACTGCCTTTCCTCCGGTAGCCTTTCGACCTCTCGGGTGATGGCCCAGGCGTTCCACCTCTGCTGGACTCCGAGCGGGACCCGGATGTTTGGCGCATGACGAATAGCCTGGTAGAAATGGTAAGTCAAGCCATAAAGGTACGGACAGCCCTTCTCTCTCCGTGCACGCACAGGGGGAGGTGAGTCCCGTGCCAGGGACCTTATCCACTGCTCGAAGCGGACCCGCCAGGTCTTGTCTTCGGCGCCCCCCCCTGGTTTTTCCTTCATTCCCAGGTCCAAACTACCGCTCCACCGGAAGCCTTCCGACCTCTCTGGTGATGACCCAGGCGTACCACCTCTGCTGGATTCCGAGCAGGCGCCCGATGTTCGGCGCATGACGAATAGCCTGGTAGAAACGGTGAGTCAGACCATAAGAGCACGGATAGTCCTCTTCTCCTCTCTGAGCACACAGGTCTCCTTTAAGACTTTTCTGGCGGACCCATGATGTATTCAGTGGATATCCAGTAGTTCGCCGAGTTACTGCATCATCACAGACAACAACCAGACACGATGTTTACCAGCGGTAAGTCTTGTTATTGTCATTATCCCTTCTCCAAAGGGCTCCGGAGAGAAGGGGCATGCCCCCCTGTGATCGACCCGCCAGGGTTCCGCCTGGCTTATCATCCCTAACGTGACGTCTCTCAGGGACTCCACGGACACCCTACGCAGCGGACTACGTTCCATCTCTGCCGATTCAGAACTGGTGGAGATCTTTGGTGAGTACCTTCTCATCACAGCCCTGGCGTCTGCCAGCTGCACGACCTGAGCCTATAGCAGCAGTGTGACCACCCGTCGAGACCTCTGACTCAGGATCTGGAACACGGAGGCGACATCTAAGGAGTCGCTGACTTCCCTTCCGCCCTTAGGTGACCGTCCCTTCGGAGATAGGCTAGTCCAGTGGATCCCCTAGGCTACGTGAGGGAAGAGTACATCTCTCCTCTAGGCTACATGAGGGAAGAGCACATCTCTTTCCCAGCATCGGCCCAGACGCTCAGGATCGTCGCCTCACCGCTCGGTTCCAGTCCGTTCGAGCCGCAACCGTCAGGGCGCCTCTATCCCTCCAACAGTCCCTCCGCCTTGCATTGCAGCGGACCATTCCAGTTTTTTAAGAGCGCTTGCAGGGATCAGGGAGGCTGTCCCTGCACATCCTACTCTACAGGGCTGCTAGGTTCACTCCGCTAAACGACCTGGTGGTCCAGACTTCTTCCTTCGAGGACCCTCGTCTTGAGGTTTAGACCGTCATCGTCACTTTTTCGCTACTAGGGTAGCTGAGCTACCGGATGGAGTCCTATTAGACCCCGGCCCGGTAGATCATCCCTTTAGACACGGTATTCGAGACCGTCCAAGGGAAGTTACTCTTCACACAGGAGTAGTTTTCTTCCCTGCACCGAGTCGGGTTCGGTATGCGAGTCCTCGGCTGTTGGTGGTGGTGATAGCGGCGGTACACTTACCAGTTTTCATCCTTGGCCTTCCAGCGGACCCCACTGAAGAACGGAGACAGGTAGGTTCCGTCTGCCCTGGGGACCCACCAATCCCTTCCTAGTGGACCAGTCTTCGCAATCGTCCCTTGGGAAGGTCCCCTCTCCTTCTCCTGTGGAGGATAGTATCAACCGTCACCAGTCTCCTATGCTAGGGTATGCTATTCCACCATCCCACAGCACGGTCAACATTCCGGAAATCAGAGCCATCCGGTTAGCCCGGTTACGATTTCTTCACTGGGACGAGGTTGCCCGGTCAGGTTCCAGTCGGACCATGCCACAGCGGTGGCGTGCATCATCCACCAGGGAGGCACAGGGAGTGTCATGACAAGGGAACAGGTCAAGAAGATCTTGCTCTGGGCCGGATCTCGTCGCTCTCTAATCTCGGCAGTGCACATCCCTACCGTGGACGTTTGGACGGCCGTTTTTTCTCGGCAGGAAGGGACTCGCTTAGGCAAATAGCTCCTCAACAGGGAAGTCACCAGCCAGATCTCCGACAAAGGAAGACCTCCAGTCGTGGACCTATTGGCCTCCCGATCCAGCTTTCAAGTCAACGGCGCATCGAGGGTGCCCCCTTCTCTGGACTAGGTGACGACGCCCTCGCCCGGCCGTGAGGCCAGTTCAAGCTCTCTGGCATCTTCCCACGGCTTCCCATGATCTCGAGGGTTCTCAAGATGGACCAAGGCAGAAGGTGGCTCTGAAGTGGCCCAGGCGAGCATAGTTCACAAAACTCACTCAACTCCTCGCAGATGCCCCGTGGAGCCTTCCAGACCGTCCAGTTCTTCCGTGTCGGGGCCCTCTCTTCCACCAGGACTCAGAAGTCCTAAGTTTGACGGCCTTACTAGCGGATCCCGGGTACTAGCTCGCACAGGCCGGTTTGCAAGAAGGATGCAGACAATGATGGAGGCCGGGAAACCGGTTCCCTCGATTTATTACCACACGTGAAGAGCCCCTCCGGGGTGTGAGGAGCACATCTTCTCTTCTCTCTCTCTCTCTCTCCCTTCCTGCATGGCTGCCATGCTTGCAGTCAGATCTGGATGCGGCTTTCTCGCGCGTCCCTCTAGGGGCCAGGTGTCGACGCGGTCATTTCGGTTTCAGAGACTTATCACTTCTCGTCCCACGATCAAGGTTTTCACGCAGAGAAGCGTCCATCTGGCTCGGCTGCATCACCGTCCACTAGAAACGTGGGACCTTAATCTAGCGATTGGTTCGCTTCAAGGCTCCCGGTTTGGACCTTTCCGAGTGCTTCCTGCTCCCACCTGTTTGGATAGGTGGGCTCCTCGTGGCCGTCTCTTTTTTACAAAGGGCATCAGGGCGGACAGCCCTCTCTTGTCGTTTTTTCCCCCCTTTTTCCGGGTCCTCCAGCAGGACAAGGGGGGTGCTCCGGCCACAATCCTCCTTTTCGGTCCAAGGCAGCTCGCCTTCCTTCCAGATAAGGAGATTGGGTTTCGGGTTCGGTCCTAGTCTCTTCTCTCAGCCTGAAAAGGGCCTAGTTCGTTCCTGAGCTGGTACGAGCCCTCAGTCGTTTATGTCTTCAGGACCGCACTTTTCGGTTTACACCGACAGTCAGTTCATCCTTTCACCCGGTTCCAGGAGGCGCATGCCGGCGCCCAGGGCCAAGATTGCCACATGGATCCATTCCGTCATATGTGAAGCCTATCGCATGGAGGACGGACCTCCGCCGCATTCTACCGTCCAAGGGGAGCCTCTTGGATGATTGGACTTCAGACGTTGACCGACCATGTCCGCCGGGCCACCACCTGGTCTAGTCGGCATACCTTTACTAGTTCCTACCAGGTTCACACCCAAGCTTTGGCAGAGACCAGTCTTGCCGTTATGTTTGCGGGCGGCAGTAGCACACCTGTAACAAGGTAGGTGTTTGTAGGTCTGGGTCAAGCCCGACAGGAGGAAGCGGTTTCCTACCGATCTCCGGTGATGGTTCTCTTCCCACCCAGGGACTGCTTTTGGACGTCCCATGGTCCTGTGTCCCCCAATGAAACGATGGAGAAAGAAGGATTTTTGTGTACTCACCAAAAAATCTCTTTCTCTGAGTCTTCATTGGGGGACACAGCACCCACCCTGCTTGTGTTTTTTGGTTACATATTACCTGCCTGTTGCCTCAGTGGCCATATTCCCAGGCCACTGGTCGCACGACTAATTAGTTATAGTTTTTACCTTGTCTTATCTAGGGTTGTTTGGTTCTCCTCCTACTGCTTGTGCACTAAACTGATTGAGTCCGCCTCCGGCTCGGGGTGTATACTTCTGGGGAGGAGCTAACTTTTTCTGTCTACTTAGTGTCAGCCTCCTAGTGACAGCAGCATAACCCATGGTCCTGTGTCCCCCAATGAAAACTCAGAGAAAGTGATTTTTCGGTGAGTACACAAAAATCCTTCTTTTGACCATTGCCTCCAGAAGTCAATTAAGTAGTAAACTGAGTTCTCCAGTGTGCAATTTATTCTCAGTATAACTACAGCTGTTCTGTGGAGGCCTCAGAGGTTTGTTTGAGAACATTAGGGGTCAAACAACATTATGAAAACCAAGGAACACACCAGACAGGTCAGGGATAAAGTTGTGGAGAAGAGTAAAGCAGGGTTAGGTTATAAAAAAAAAATAACCCAAGGTCTGAACATCTCATGGGGCACTGTTCAATATATTGTTCAAAAATGGAATGAAAATCTACCAAGACATGGCCATCCACCTAAAATGACATCCCACGCAAGGAGAGGACTAATTTGAGAAGCAGAAAAGAGGCCCATGGTCACTTTGGAAGAGCTAAAGATCCACAGCTCAGGTGGGAGGATCTGTCCACAGGACAACTATTAGCCATATACTCAACAAATCTGGCCTTTGTGGAAGAGTGGCAAGAATTAAGACATTTTTGAAAGCAAGAATCCATAAGAAGTCCAGTTTGCAGTTTGTAAAACGTCATGTAGGGAACACAGCGAACATGTGGAAGAAGGTGACTTGGAAAGATGAGACTAAAGTAGAACTTTTAGGGCTAAACTCAAAACGCTATGTGATGGGCAAAACTAGCTTTGATATTAACATTTCAAAACACCATCACCAACATCAACTAACGCTGAATATTAACGTCTCAACACAACATCCCCAACATCAAACATGGTGGTGGAAGCATCCTGCTGTGGGGAGGCTTTTCTTCAGCGGGGTCAGGGAAGCTGGTTAGAGGTAATGGGAAGATGGATGGAGTAAAATACAGGACAATCTTGGAGGAAACCTACAAAAGTCTTGAGAATGGAGCATAGGTACACCTACCAGAGTGACAATGACCCTAAACATCCTGTCAGAACCATAATGGAACGCCGCTACACATAGGATACACAATACAATTATGGGCTCTGGCACTGGGAAAGGGAGCAGGGTCACCTCCTAAACTCATCTGAGGCTGATCACTATACTCCCCTATACGGGTTCTTTCACCCAAACATCAGTCACATGCTATCCCTGTCTTTCCCAGGACTCTGCCCTGTATAGTACACAGGGCAGCAGGGACGCTAGTCCTGGTCTAGGTTAAAGACACAGAGAGGATTAGACAGACAAAGATAAAATAAACAGCAATCATACAAAGCACTCCAAACAACAAGAGGTGATAATAAGGAATAAACCAGAGGGGAAAAACCAAAAAGATTAAGGAAGGGAAAAACTCAACACAGCTTTTACGCAGCAGATGTTCTCTGAATGTCTTCCTGGTCCTCAGTTCACAGGTTCCCTCTAGAGGCAAGGTAAGCAGAAACTATCACTAGCAATTACCTGAGCTAGGAGGGAAGTCTTTATAGCAGAGCTAATTAGCAATAGAGAACAGCTGGCTATAGGTTCCATTTAGAGTTCAGGAGACCAGAATATCTACTTATCTCTAGCAGCACTGGATAAAGGAGAATCTGCACAGCCAGCAGTATTAACCTGAGCAAGTGTGTATGAAGCCCTGCACTGTGATCTCATAACATCAGAAATAGAAGGGACCACTATCTGTTGTGGTACCCCCGTGACAAAGGTTTGGTCCGACTGACAGATTATTTTCCAAGTGGTACAAATATCCAAATAAAAATGATTAAAAAAACTCCAAAATAATACATATATTATATATTAAATAAATCATAAGAGAATACAAATACAGCCAACCAAAAAATATGTTCACCCCTCAGAAAGAATCTGTAAGAAAATGAAATACATTGTGATTTATTTATCTTCTGTATTCCCGTCAGGCACCGACCTGTCAATATCTATTCAAATAAATGAATAAGACTTGAAATTATTGAGTGTTCTTTTATTGATGGCAGCTCCACCACTGCTGCTTATATTGTGTTGTTGGACATTATTTATATGTATAAAAAAAGACATACAGAAGGTATATGAAGACTCTCCTGATTTATCGGCTTTAGGATGTTTGTGGAATTTCCAAGTAATGACAATTCTGAAGCATTGTTTCTTAGAACTTTTTTTGTGCTGTTCTTCAAATATTTCTCCAAGAAATGTATGAAGAAATTGTCAACTGGGCGTTACCAATTGGGGTTTTGTCCCTCAATACTGTCACACAATCCAATCAGTGTTGACAGTCCCAGATTGTATAAGACACACCCCTTGGTCAAAGTGAATGGTAACACCCAGTTGTCAATTATTCATAAATATGAACCTACAGTATTATCGGATGTACTTTTCCTCCCAAAAATTTGGGAGGTAAATGAGGAGTGTGTCTTATATTCCGAATGTAGCTTACTGGGAGGTGATGGTGAGGGGTAGCAGGAGGCAGGGGCAATGCTGCGGGCACTGTGCTGCGGCGTCTGTGCTTCTGGCTGCGAGCACTATGCTATGGTGGCTGTCCTGGGGCTGCAGGCGCTGTTCTGCGGTGGTTCTCCTGGGGCTGCGGATGCTGTGCTGGAGCTGTGCTGCGGTAGCTCTCCTAGGACTGCAGACGCTGTGCTGTGGCGGCTCTCCTGGGGCTATGGATGCTGTGTTGAGGTAGCTGTGCTGGGGCTGTGCTGCGGTGGCTCTCCTTGGGCTGCGGATGCTGTGCTGCGGTGGCTGTGCTGTGGCTGTTCTGCATTGGCTCTCCTTGGGCTGCGGGTACTGCGCTGTGGCGGCTGTGCTGGGGCTGTGGGCGCTGTGCTGTGGTGGCTGTGCTGGGGTTGTCCTGCGGCGGCCCTCCTGGGGCTGGGGGTGATGCGCTGAGGTGGCTGTGCTAGGGCTCCGGGTGCTGTGCTGTGGTGGCTGCGCTGGGGCTGTGCTGCGGCGGCTATCCTGGGGCTACGGTTGTTGCTCTGTGACGGCTGTGCTGGGGCTGCGGGCGCTGTGCTGTGGTGGCTGTGCAGGGGCTGTGCTGCGGCGGCTCTCCTGGGGCTGCAGGCGCTGTGCTGCGGGGGCTGTGCTGGGACTGCGTGTGCTGTGCCGCTGGTGCTGCGAGTTGATGTGTTGCTGGGGCTGCGAGCTGCTGTGCTGCTGGCAGTGAGATCTTCAAATAATGGTGTCTGGAGCTCTTGGCTCAAGATCTCATCTGCGCATGTACCACCCATTGATCTCCCAGCAGCGGACTTAAGGAAAATGGCGCCCGGAGATGGCGCGTGCGCAGATGAGATCTCAGCTTGTCATTCAGCCGATAGAGTAATCTGCGCATGTGCTGACTCCGGGCGCCATTTCTTTGAAGCCTGCACCGTCAACAGTTTCTGGGACAGTATCTGGGACACCCATTGTACCGCACACAGCATCACCCTGCTCCACCAGCGCCCCTGCCTGCCTCCTGTGACCCCACACCACCACTGCCGCCACCTCCCCCCGGTAAGACACCTCCAGATTATAGTGAAAAGAGAAAACACGCGACCACATGCCTGGCGGCCCTCCTGGGGCTGGGGGTGCTGCGCTGAGGTGGCTGTGCTAGGGCTCCGGGTGCTGTGCTGTGGTGGCTGCGCTGGGGCTGTGCTGCGGCGGCTATCCTGGGGCTACGGTTGTTGCTCTGTGATGGCTGTGCTGGGGCTGCGGGCGCTGTGCTGTGGTGGCTGTGCAGGGGCTGTGCTGCGGCGGCTCTCCTGGGGCTGCAGGTGCTGTGCTGCGGGGGCTGTGCTGGGACTGCGTGTGCTGTGCCGCTGGTGCTGCGAGTTGCTGTGTTGCTGGGGCTGCGAGCTGCTGTGCTGCTGGCAGTGAGATCTTCAAATAATGGTGTCTGGAGCTCTTGGCTCAAGATCTCATCTGCGCATGTACCACCCATTGATCTCCCAGCAGCGGACTTAAGGAAAATGGCGCCCGGAGATGGCGCGTGCGCAGATGAGATCTCAGCTTGTCATTCAGCCGATAGAGCAATCTGCGCATGTGCTGACTCCGGGCGCCATTTCTTTGAAGCCTGCACCGTCAACAGTTTCTGGGACAGAATCTGGGACACCCACTGTACCGCACACAGCATCACCCTGCTCCACCAGCGCCCCTGCCTGCCTCCTGTGACCCCACACCACCACTGCCGCCACCTCCCCCCCGGTAAGACACCTCCAGATTATAGGGAAAAGAGAAAACACGCGACCACATGCCTGATACAGTTACAAGTGAAAATTGCAGGAAACAGGAAATCCAAGGTATTAAATGCAATCAAAGACCGTGCACACTACTATACCAGTACCATCCTATAATCAATAGGGTGGCACACACTGTAAACCAGGATAAGGTTAAAGCTGTATAGTAACCAGACCATAGTAGATCATAGCGGTTACATTCCAAGATATATGTAGGGTAGGGAAGTATGTTAAAGTTATAGTTAACCGCATATAGAAAGTACAAACATACCTGGAGAACAGACCTCGGAGTATACCGTGACCTGCGTCACCCGACGGCCGTTTCGGCTGTCCAAACCTTCGTCGGGGGGAGTGGTAAGTGTAGGGGAGTGTGCGTTTAAAAGGAGAACGACAACCAATCAGGTCCAATGGACGGGGCAGTGACGCATGCGATTCCCCGGCAACCGTGGACGCCACCCGCCCGCCGTGTCGCCCTGCACACGACACTTCCGGTCACATGACAGTCATGTGGCGGTCACGTGAGCGGACGTCATACACAGAGTGGATTCGATGCAGCGATGCGGTGGCGTCCCAGAGCCGGCGGCACGCATGCGTACTCGCACATCGGAACCGTAAGGAAAGAGCGAGCAGTATAGCAGCCTCAAAACATATCGGTCAGAGAAGATAACTTTGTAATAGAAATATCAGTTATAATCAAGCCGTGCCAATACGAAGATTATAGTCATATGGCTTGCAACAGCAAGGTATACAAAGGATTATCTATAAACATAGTAGTCTGGCAGCACAGTATATATAGAAAAAAATAATAATTCATTAAGAAAGCCACGATACCAAATGGATCAAGGAACAATATTAAAGTAGGAAAATCTGTAAAACATATATCAAAATATATATATATATATAATAAAGTCCATTTGTTACAGTGAATAAATTAATGAATAGATATAATCAATTACAATATGTGCAACATAGCACACCGCACAGCAAATAGATCATCATTAACAAACACAAACAATTATGCAATTGATACAGACTAATTCATTGGGACATTATAATGAGGTGTCCCTGAGTATATCGATAAAAATATGATACTGGACTGATTATATGAGACAATCCATTGCGCCCTCAATAAAGATGACAATCAATAAAAAAGAGGCAATTATAGTCGGATAGGGATCACAGATATATGGCCTGCAAAGACCAGGCACACAAGGAAATATCCACATATATAGTTACATAGCGGCACAACTGTGCTGCCAGACTACTATGTTTATAGATAATCCTTTGTATACCTTGCTGTTGCAAGCCATATGACTATAATCCTCGTATTGGCACGGAAGTGTCGTGTGCAGGGCGACGCGGCGGGCGGGTGGCGTCCGCGGTTGCCGGGGCATCGCATGCGTCACTGCCCCGTCCATTGGACCTGATTGGTTGTCGTTCTCCTTTTAAACGCACACTCCCCTACACTTACCACTCCCCCTGACGAAGGCTTGGACAGCCGAAACAGCCGTCGGGTGACGCAGGTCACGGTATACTCCGAGGTCTGTTCTCCAGGTATGTTTGTACTTTCTATATGCGGTTAACTATAACTTTAACATACTTCCCTACCCTACATATATCTGGGAATGTAACCGCTATGATCTACTATGGTCTGGTTACTATACAGCTTTAACCTTATCCTGGTTTACAGTGTGTGCCACCCTATTGATTATAGGATGGTACTGGTATAGTAGTGTGCACGGTCTTTGATTGCATTTAATACCTTGGATTTCCTGTTTCCTGCAATTTTCACTTGTAACTGTGCCGCCATTTTTCACCTTCCATGGCTTCAATAAAGACATCACTTTTGCACTATCAGGCATGTGGTCGCGTGTTTTCTCTTTTCCCTAATTTAATATTAGCGACCGTCTGGGTCTTTCACCTTACCATGTAATTTGACTATGTATTCATTATATGCTATCTTGCTAAATCATGGTGTGGCTGTGGTCCGTATTTATGTCCAGATTATAGGACTGACCCTACTTTTTTTTACCTTTTTTTCTCTAAATTTGGGGTGCGTCTTATAAACCGAAAAATACGGTATATCTGGTTGCTCGCACTTAAGACGGGAAGGCAGTCAGGGAATATGATAGATTCTGGAACAGACCAAGGACCGTGCACATAGTAAGGTTCAGCCAATGTTTGCCCATCAAGGTCAAGGTCACGAGCAAACATTTATTCATTATCCAAAGGTCATTTCTAGTCTGCTCGGCTAAATTAAGGTTAAGGTTTTAGCTTTGACTTTGAGCTAATTAATTCCACAGTTGTCTACGAATATTCTGGACTCCCAGGTCTCCGTTCACCACCATGATACTTCGGTGACGCCGCGTTCTATTATGTTTTGGGGTACGCCATGTTTGCCTTTACTCGTATTTCAAAGATGTTGAAAGAGTTAATATGGGCTGATAGCAGGCTATCAGCTCTATCAACGCAGATAATTTTTAGGGTTTTTTTCATGTTTTCCTCCTTTTCTTACAAGGTCACGGTGACATAAGACATATGTACTTGTTTATTATATTACTAGCGAAATATTTTGGTTTTGTTTCAGCTTTTTAGGTGACTCATAATAACTTTTCCAAATTTTTGTCGATTGAGCTGTATGACAGCTTGTTTTCCTTGTGTCCCGACTCCCGTATGTATGATGTTTTGATTGCTTTGCATCCCATTTTTTGCTGGATATGCAATCATTGAAAAATGGGAATTCTGACTTTTAGATTTTTTTTCTGTTAAATTATTGACCTTATACAGTGTGTCCACCCATATCCTGTCCACCGCCATTAACTTCAGAATGGCAGCAGCTATAGGCATAGAAGTGGTGTCTAGGTATAGTAAAGTATCCATGCGCTACGCAATGAAACCACCTATAGCGCCACCTGGTGGAAAACAACAGAGTTAGCATTTTTATCTCGAAAACGGAACGAGATAGAGAAAAAAAGTGAATTACAAATTTGTAGGGCATCATCAATTCAATACGAATCGACACCTTGCATACAGAAATGCTATGATTAGAACGTGTAACACTCACAAGGCTGCGGACGTGAAGCGATACCTCATGGAGACCTTCCTACAAGTCATTGTGTATGGTGGCTGCGTGGAGTGGCCTTCACGCTCACCTGACCTGACCCCATTGGACTTCTTTCTGTGAGCTCACATCAAACAGCAGGTGTATGCGACCCCTCCACCAACATTGCAGGACCTACGACGACGTATCACAGATGCTTGTGCAAACGTGTCACCTACCATATTGCACAACGTGCAGCAAGATACAGTATGCTGTCCAGAGTCCAGATGTGCATTGCAGCTGACAGTGGCCACTTTGAGCATAAAAGTTAAATGAGCGCCATATGCGTGACCAGCATTCAATGTTTATAGGGGGGTCATGGGTTTCCTATCATAGCATTTCTGTATGCAAGGTGTCGATTCGTAATGAATTCATGATGTCCTACAATTTTTTAGTTCACTTTTTTTCTCTATCTTGTTCCGTTTTTGAGATAAAAATGCTAACTCCGTTGTTTTCCACCAGGTGGCGCTATAGGTGGTTTCATTGCATAGCGCATAACTACTTTACTATACCTAGACACCACTTCTATGCCTATAGCTGCCGCCATTCACAAGTTAATGGCGGTGGACAGGAAATGGGTGGACACACTGTAGATAAAATAATTTTATATTTTAATCAATTGTTTTTTTATGGAGTTTCCATTTCAAAACGTGTTGAATAAAATCATCCATCAGTGTGAAGGTTAACCCCTACTATCCTCTGATGACTTGGAGCACCAACATGGCAATAAACCATCTGCACCGCAAAATTGAAATGGGCGTTTGGGGGCAAAGGGCACATAAACAGACGCCTCAACCAAGTTCCACCTAAATGCTGCTATCCGAGCTCGCTCCGTTCAGTGCTGATAGAGGCAGATGCCGGCTGTACAGCGCTTCAAGCTGAGATTCTCAGCCACCAAACCTAATGGACGATTTAAGTCAGTAGTTCAGTCTGAAACCAAATGTAAATATTCATCTTTTTAGCTCAGCATCGTCACCCTGAAAATTAAACCCTAGACACACGTTTCTGTTTTGTCCTTGCTTTTACATCCGGCTCCAGTTTGTGCTTAGTTGGTAAAGTCACTTGGCTACTGTCTAAAAGTTTGTTAAGTGGAATGTCTACAATCTGCAAATTTGCCTTTTTAGAGGAAATGTTTTACAAGTTTTACTCCTTCTTATAGATATTGGAAAATGATGATACTCATGGTGGAGAGCCAGTATGCAATTCACCTTGGGAAACGTTTGCAAATGATTACTAACCCTCCATGAAGGAAAAAACCTGTCTCTCTAATGCTGTCACAATGACTATGGGATAGCGGGGAGCTGGGGCTCCTAATCTGTCCTTTAAGCATGCTATCCCTAAACTCAGGGATACTCCTAATAGTGGAGAGGCCTGAGTCTCCTTCCTGGCCCTGCTCATGCCCAGTTCTGATCTGATTCCCCCTTCCCCTGCCCCTAGGGAGGTACAGGACAGGAGTGTGTTGAAACCACAGACAAGGGAAAACCAAAACTTTGTCACACAGCACGCACACACAAAAGGTAAAGAGAGTAAGAGTTTCAGGTGGAAAAACAAGAGCCGCAATGAAGTACAAAACAACAGCGGTAACCTCCACAACTGCTCCAAGTAAATAAGCACAACTTTCTCCAGACAGTCTGTGACACCACACCTCACAGAACAACATAGCACTAACTATAGCTGGCATGTGTGGAAGGATTCAACCAGCATAAATAGGAGGGGAGCACATGTGATTGCCCTCCCTGCAACATGTGACCAAAGCAGAAAGCAGACCAGCAGAGATTACCTCTTGCTACCCTACCTATGAATCAGCACACAGCAGGTCGACACCGAAGTCTGCCTGTGTTAAACCCAGACAACATAGGAACCATCGGGTGGTGTGTCAAAATCTCAGAATCTACTAATCTGAACAGATGCCGATGCCACCATGACCATGATGTGAAGTTTGTGCAAATCTCTGTGTGACTTGTACCCTCTATAAGTGTCTACCTTTAGAGCCAGTGAAACACTATGTTAAAAAAAAGAGAGAAAATAATTGTCCCAGTCTTGAAGCCTAAATAATGTATCGTTCAAACACTCCAGCCAAGGGATTTTGTGGTGCTAAACTGGGACAGTGTTGACTGACCGTCTAAAGAGCCTGGAGGCAAAAACGGGACATGAACCAAACCAGAGCGGCCTACCGTAGGCAACATTGTTTTAGTCACTTCTTGGCTTAATCTACCACCAAGAATTTTATTTATGTATGCCTCTTGTGCCAGTGCCTATACATAAAGTAATCTATAGCAAGTTGCCAACAGCCCCACTAGTCCTTAACATCACCATTTGTCATGGGTGTGTCGCGAGTGACAGACAGTCATGTGGCTTCTGGCCATAGAAGTTCACAGCATTTGGCTGCACAGAATGCCTCCTGACTTTCCATTGTTGTTGCTGTCAGTATTCATTGGTATAGGTAGCTTTCCTGCTGGATTCATCTCTCTCCCTTTTGGAGCCAGCATTAGCTCGCCTTCCACCCAGATGCTGATCATCAGCATTATCTTGGTGCTTATATACCCCTTCCTTCCTTGGACTGGTGCTGGTGATATTTTCAGTTCATTCAAGCCTTGGTTGCAAGCAGGTGGCTTGTACTCCTCTGTGATATAATTTCTGAATATTTTGCTGAACTTCTACCTGTGTCACCTATAGATAAGTGTGTCCTCCTTGTGTCTTCTCTAGTGTTTAGTGGGGTTGACGAAGAGTTCATCCCATCCGTTCCCTATTTAGGGTCCAGCACTAGGGATACCTAGGGTCAGGTATCCTGCTCGGTGAATAGGTGCAGAATCTATCTAGGGTGGTGAGGGACCCCAGGGACCAGCAGTAGGTTCGGTCAGGGGTCACCATCTCCCCCTTCCCTAGACGCAGGTTTTCCCTTCCCTTTCGCCGTTCACTTGGTACTTCCCCGTACCTAGCGTGACACCATTTAGATTCAGTATGGGAGAGTTACTATGTAAGGAGACGAGCGCTCATCTTGTATTATGTTGCTCTTTCTACATTTTTGAAGTCCCATGTAAATTGCATCCCTGAGCTCTGTAGAGTGGAGTCGGCACACTGGCAAAACTAAATAAACACTTCGATGAACCCAAACTTGACAAAGCCCCATTTATCCTCGTGTTCCCAGCGCAGTTTATAAGAAGCAGATGACAGCCGTAGTCATTACAAAATCTTAGCACATCCTACTTGTCTGACAGGGTTAACCTAAACAAATGGAGGCTGCCGCTTCCCAGCTTGTCATTATCCAGCCTGATAAATATGTTGTGCGGAAAATATGAGGAGACGCAGCAGCTGTCATATTCTGATGTGAATCAATATAGGAAGAGAAGGAAAACTCCCCATTGACAGACCCACAAAGACGCACTCTGCTTCTGTGAAGACCGACGTGATCAATAATTTATTACCATTATGGACAATGCATTTTAAGACGACCTACCTGATATTACTATGCCGGAACGCCAGAGCGGAGGAGCACATCTACCTGCACAACCGTGCACATGTCTACACCTATTAGGGTCAGAGGAAGGTTGAGCTACAAAATCCCAATGGACACTGAAATGTCATTAGAGGACATCATCCAACGCATCGTAACAGTGGCCCCCCAAAATAAGTCCCAAAAGA
Source organism: Anomaloglossus baeobatrachus (assembly GCF_048569485.1). Classification (NCBI taxonomy): domain Eukaryota; kingdom Metazoa; phylum Chordata; class Amphibia; order Anura; family Aromobatidae; genus Anomaloglossus; species Anomaloglossus baeobatrachus. The sequence goes on along the minus strand of NC_134363.1, from coordinate 148,777,545 downwards.
TGTTTCCATCTATTAAAGGAAGGTCTGGTGTTTTTCTCCTATCACCCTTATCACCAGGTTTGAACGAAGTCCCTATCCCTTTAGTCACTAGCAATGTGGTTTTGTTGGTTTTTTTTACACTGTGTGCAGAATTATTAGGCAAATGAGTATTTTGATCACATGATACTTTTTATACATGTCGTCCTACTCCAAGCTGTATAGGCTGAGAGCCAACTACCAATTAAGTAAATCAGGTGATGTGCATCTCTGTAATGAGGAGGGGTGCGGTGTAATGACATCACCACCCTATATAAGGGGTGCATAATTATTAGGCAACTTCCTTTCCTTTGGCAAAATGGGTCAGAAGAGAGATTTGACGGGCTCTGAAAAGTCCAACATTGTGAGATGTCTTGCAGAGGGATGCAGCAGTCTTGAAATTGCCAAACTTTTGAAGTGTGATCACCAAACAATCAAGCGTTTCATGGCAAATAGCCAACAGGGTCGCAAGAAGCGTGTTGGGCAAAAAAGACGCAAAATAACTGCCCATGAATTGAGGAAAATCAAGCGTGAAGCTGCCAAGATGCCATTTGCCACCAGTTTGGCCATATTTCAGAGCTGCAACGTTACTGGAGTATCAAAAAGCACAAGGTGTGCCATACTCAGGGACATGGCCTGTTAAGGGGGCCATGAATTTACAGTGATGCAATCTAATTATTCATCTACCTTAACCCCGTCTGCATCCAAATTATGAGTCATTTGTTAGTAGCATGCATGCTATTCTTCCATATAGACCAGAGAAATTTACACGGATCTGCATAGAAAATATGTCTGGCTTAATTACGGAAGTTGACATACATGTAAAAGAATAAGTTGGCTAGGAGCCAAGAATACGTAACATGTCTCCTATTGGGTAAACAGTAAATAGCTTATTCTGCAATATATATATATATATATATATACACTGTATATGTGCTTCTCTATTTATATTAAGCTATGTCAGCATGATTCACTTGTCACATGAAAGTCCAGACTGTCTGATGAGTCTTATGTTGTCTGTTAGATGCAGATATAGGTGTGGTACACAGTTCAATCTTAAATCCTGGTTTTTGGATATCTTCATATACCTCTTAATACTCATAATAGTTCATAATCTTGTCCATAACAGGCCAAGGTAAGGAAGGCTGAAAAACGACCACCTTTGACTGGTCTTTGAGCACTGCGGTCTTTGAGAACTGGGGTCCTGGGTTCATATCCCACCATGGACAACATTTGCAAGGAGTTTCTATGTTCTCCCCGTGTTTGCGTGGGTTTCCGCCTGGTTCTCTGGTTTCCTGCCATACTCCCAAGACATACTGATAGGGAATTTAGATTGTGAGCTCCAATGGGGACAGTCTGTAAAGCGCTGTGGAAATTAATAGCACAGGTTTATATAAAAAAAACCTTTGTAATATATCTTATCAGAGAAACTTGCTTTCATCACCCCACATATGAGCCCCTTCGTCCCCTCTCCCCTACCTCCTGACTCTCTATTCACTATGAAAAACAGCTGAACTCTGTCTTTTCTTGAGCAAAACAGACTTGCAGCTCGCTGTTGTATCAGGTTGCACTTCCTATAAGACTCTATGGAGATGAGAGTGAGGAGCAGAGTGCAAAAACAAGCAGTGTTAGACAAAGAAATATTGTGCTGAGCTTTCTGACAAGTCTTTTACCACATCCCAGAGCTGGATTCACACCTACATATCTTAGTACTGCTGTATCATTTCCTCTATGCTGCTGTAACTTGTATCTTTGTGCTAACTAAAGAATGAAGAGCAGGAATCCTTCACTGTAGATTATGCTGTGTATTGGACACATCATTGCAGCTAGTTGCTTCCCACCAGCTCAGAGTCAATTGCAAATTAAGAAATTGATGGAAAGCTGGTGAAATTTATACCAGTCATATAATGGCCGGAAATAGTGTTATTCCTCACGTACACACACAGGACAGATTATCTGAAAAGTTACTTAAAAGTATAGTTCCCCTTCAAACTGGACCTATCAATTTCAATAAAAATATATATTTTTTACCTGGCCTTGTTTTTCTTTTGTTCATATACAACTCTATTCTTTATATATGGTCACCTTTTGACTTTATATTAATCAAGACTTTTGTCCAAGTGGGCGTGGTCCTCAACTCACCAAAAAGGGTGTATACTCCCAGTTGGCTAAAAATACTAGATTTATTTGCAAAGAAAAGGGGGCCATAGTTTAGGGACAGAGAGGTGCAGGAACAAAAGAAAAGCAATGCTTGATTCAGGAGGACCAGGAGAACATTACATATTTATGGCAGGTCCTATACAGCTTAGGGAGCCATCGCCCGGCAGCTGTTCCTTCCCCCACTCGTCCTACACATAGTGGGCAGTAAACTGTTGTCAGACACCTCCAGCAGTTGCTTATCTTCCCCAATAATTAAGTAATTCAACACATTAAACATGTACAATGCTTCATAAGGACATCTTTTGCATTTGCAGGCGTTTGGAGGATAATAATAATTAATAATTGTATTCATTTATATAGCGCTATTAATTCCACAGCGCTTTACATACATTGACAATACTGTCCCCATTGGGGCTCACAATTTAGAGTCCCTATCTGTATGTCTTTGGAGTATCCCATATGGGTTTGGACAACTTTTCTCTACGTCGGTCTTTACATATTTCTCGAAGGATTCCGTTTCAGACTGCAGAATAATCCACTAATGAGAGAAAAGGGTTAAATATAGAATCTTGGATAAGAAGTTTTGTGTGTTTACATTTCTTTCCTGTAGGATTATTAATTATGTGAGCACTTGGGGCCCAGAATGTGTGCGATTTCATTACAATTTACTTAGAGGGGAAGCCATTGCCCCCGTTACATGAAAACATCTGATGAAGAAAAATAAAGCAACTGGAAGCCGAAACATTCAGATCAGACTACAATAAACACAAATATCGAAAATATCTAATGCTAAATTTACATCTCTGTCATCTGCAGGCACAAAATAGCCAAAGGCTATCAGTAATGACGACAGAATGCTTTACCATATCATTTTAAACAAAACTACAACAATTTCACAACATTAATAAGGCTGGTTTCACACTACGTCTTTTTAACATCCGTTGAAAACGTTATTTTAGCGGAAGTACGGATCCAGTGCAAATGCGTTTTCATTTCAATGCATTTGCAATGGACTCGCGTCCACCTGCGTTCACCTGCGTTCGCGTGCGTTATAGTGCGGATCCGGTGACTTGCAGTTTTTTAACATGTTTCAAAAACGCTACTTGTAGCGTTTTTGAGCTGCGTCAAAATACTGCAAGTCACCGGATCCGCACTATAACGCACGTGAACGCAGGTGAATGCTGGCGTGCTGATAGACAGGATCCTGCTTTTGTACTGAGCATGCCCAGAACCAGTCTCGCGTGATCTGTCTCTCTCTCCTCCTCCCTCCCTCACCCTCTCTCTCTCTATCTGTCTTTCCCCCTTCCTCCCTCCCTCCCTCTCCCCCACCTGAGAGCTGCGGACACTCGTAACCAAGGTAAATATCGCGTAACCACTTCTCTTAGTTACCCGATGTTTACGTTGGTTACGTGTGCAGGCAGCCCTGCTCCTAGCAGCTGCAGACACTCGTAACCAAGATAAATATCGGGTATCCAAGCCCGATGTTTACCTTGGTTACCAGCGTCTGCAGCTGTCAGAAGCCGGCTCCCAGTCTAGTTCCCCTCACTCCCGATCACATGACTCCAATGCCCGCCCCTAAACATCCAGTGCAGGATCCTGCAAAATAACATATACGTTTGCATACGTTATTTGCTGTAAAAGCAGGATCCGTACTTCCGCTAAAAAAACGTTTTCAACGGATGTTAAAAAGACGTAGTGTGAAACCAGCCTAAACCCTATAATAAAAATTCTATAACCACCCAAATAAAAGCCCCTAGGGAACCTGCCATATTGTACATTCTGTCTGTATCGGTGGACAGCATAGTATTGAGAAGGAGAAGCTGAAAAGAATGATAAAAGTATATAGAGGTGTTGGAAAAGTTAGAAAAAAAAATCAGTATAAAGCTATGTGCGCACATGTGCGTAATTCATGCAGTTACGCTGCGCTTTGTAGCGCAGCGTAACTGCATGCGTCCTGCGTCCCCTGCATAATCTATGGAGATTGTGCAGGGGCCGTGCGCACGTGGCGTCTTTGAGCGCAGCACTTCGGCTACTGCCCGAAGCGCTGCGTTCAAGAAGTGACATGTCACTTCTTCCGTGCGCTTTGCCGGCAGCTCCTGCTCTGTCTATGGCAGGAGCTGCAGGCAGAGCGCATGGAATCGGCTTTTTTTTTTTTTCTACAGACATTTTCTGCAGCGATTTGAAGCGCACGTGTGCTCTTCAGATCGCTGCAGAAATTTCTGCAGGGCTAGTACGCAACGTGCGCACATAGCCTAACTTGCGTTTAATTAATTGAAATGACTGGTGTTTGGATGTACGAGTGGTTATACTCCTAGTAGTCTGCTGGGCAGTCTTATTCTTAGGAGTCCAGTGGACATTCCTACTTCTGGGAGTCCAGTGACAATTCCTACTTCTGGGAGTCCAGTGCAAATCAAAAAATGTCCTTGGAGCCTCTGTTAGGAGTATCAACACAGAAAACAGCCAGATATCCCTCCGGGAAAGACCTAGCCAAGGAGTGGCTCTTTTTAGGAGACCACCATAACCACCATATTAAGTGGCCCTTTTAGTCAATATCCAACTCTTTGACAAGTTTAAAGATATGACAAGGGAAATACCAAGGCCAGGTATCCATCCACAGACAGCTGTTTCGGGGTATTGCCCCTCATCAGTGTGGAGTAGGATTCTGGCTAGGTGGGAGCAATGCCTAGTAGACTAGCAAGACAAAACAATCACTGATCTGTGTGGTCTCCCCGAGATCTGTGATTGTTTTGTCTTGCTAGGAGTCCAGTAGGCAATCTTTGTCTTAGGAGTCCAGTACGCAGTCCAATTCAGTGATTGACAGATTTTTATGCATGCACAGTCATAAAGGAAAGACTGTCAATCACTATAGGACAGCCCACTGGACTCGTATGTATACAAACACCAGGAATTTTGATAAATAATATAGAAGTTTTACTAAAACGTTTCTCAAAAAAATGTATAGCCAGGACTCCATTATACATCCCCTAATTGACAGATGAGATGATTGTGCCTTATAAAGGATTTTGTTCTCCTGAGGATCCTACATCTTAATAGGGAAACGCATCAAGACAGGGCCTCTGCTGGGATACTGATACCCTATGGAGGATCTACTTATACTACAGCGCGTCCTAGAGATCTCTCGCTATATACTCAAGCTACATAATACCATAACTCCCTTTGCATACATTGATTGGATGATATTATTTATTTATTTATTTATTTAATACATGCAGGTTTGGACTTAGGGCTATGTAGTGAGGGATATCCTATGTTGAGTTTGGGCACCACATTGCAAAATTAGGGTGCCAACATTAATGGCTAGGCAGGAACAGCTAGGGTTGCTGAGTCCTAACTATGGTCAGTATTACTTTACGTGTATCAATATTAAATCTCACTTGCCAAGTGTCTGCCCATTCTGACATCTTATCCAGTTCGTTTTGTAATATTGTACTATCAAGGTCAGTTTCTACATAGTTTGGTGTTGTCAGCAAAGACTGAGACTTTACTATAAATGCCCATCCACAAGGTCATTAATAAAGAGATTAAAAAGAATTGGTCCCAGTACAGATCCCTGTGGTCCCCACTGCTCCCAGTACAGGTCCCTGTGGTCCCCACTGCTGACTATAGCCCAATCAGAGAATCCACCATTTATGACTACTCTTTATTTCCGATCTTTTAGCCAATTTCTTACCCATCTGCTTTTAGCTTCCCCTAGTCCTTGCTTCTGGAGCTTCATCATTAAGCTTGTTTAGTTACATAAAATTCGATTTTGGTTGGACCAGACCCATTACATACAAAAGTCACTGTCAACCCTGAATAATTTGTTTACCACAATTGTAATGATTAAGTGTCCTTCATTACAAGAGTCCCATAGCAGGAGATCTGCACTAAAGAGATAGCTTCCTGCTGGCAGCCGTCTTGGCATGGATCCCGCTCTCCATTGCTCGGTACCCTCACAAATTGGGCAGTGTCGTATCTAATAGTCACAATTCTTTTATAAACCCATGATCTCCGCTGATGAAACATTTGTTAACAGTGAATGACGGATGGAATTAAATATTTCCGGACAGTTAATTTTTATTTTCCTCCTTTAGGTTTGGTTGCTCTATTTTTTTTGGATTCGGCATGCCTCTTGTTACAGAGCAAAGCAATTAAAATGACACAGATTGTTATATCAAAGTCCAGAACTGATTATATTTAATGTCCTCCATCGGAAGCAAACATCCTGTTTAGCAGGAGCGCTCCCTTTCAACGGGAAACCATTACAGCAATCGTATCCGTTGTGTTGTGAACAGCGGGGGAACGACAACACAGCTGCCTGAGCAATTTTTGGAGAAGAGGTCATATTACTTGTGCCCCATTTACTAGGAGGTTAACAACAGCTCTGTGAAACCAGCAAAACTGGAAATTTTTTTGGACCTTCAGGGGCGCCACACCATACAGGATCCATGCTGTACCATACAACATCAATGCTGTACCATACAACTCTCAAACAGTCCATTGTTCCATGATATCCAGTGACTGTCCAGCCATGTATTTCCTATAGAACCCAACAGGAGCGAGGAGGATGGACTTAGCTCCTGGTAAAATTCAAACACAGATGATGGAGTTTTGGTGCACCCTTCTTGCAACCCAGGTCTCATGCACAGTTGCATCCCTTCAATTTGTATATTTGGGACATCATTTGCTGATTACTGACAACACTCAGCTCACATATCTGCATATGCATTGTAATACCACCTAAGCCAAGTCGTGTGCACACAGTGTCAGCGCCGCCACTCACACGGAGTGGGTGGTCGTGTTCTCCTCCCTGGCTCCTCTCTGTGGCCACATATTGCCACACTGATATGCCCCAAAGTTTAGCAAGCAAGGGGTTTCAGAGAAGAGCCAGCATTGAGAACAAACCCAACTATACTTGTGCCGCCCCCGCGTCAGCAGCCGGGCTGCTCGGATCCGGATCTGCTGTGGCTCGATGGGTCTCCGAGCCACTCGAATAAAAGGGGGAGTATTTACATGGGGCTGTTTGGTTAAAGTTCGTGACACCACCCGTGGTGCGTGGTAAGGTGAAGTACCACCGCTGCAATTTGGAGTACCTGGTGGCCATGGTGTGGGCAGCTAGGTGTTTAACCTAACCCCTCCACGGGTAGGGGGAATGCCCCGGGGCTCGGTGATGGTGACGGGGAGGTGCCGTTGGGACGGTAAGGGTCACTTGTGTACTCACTCAATCCAATAACGCTGACACCGACAACTGTGATAAACCAAAGTTCTGGACACCGCTGCCGCTGAGAGGGAGCATGCCTAGATCCCGTGCCCGTTGGTGTTGCTTGTTAGTCTGTGACCTTTGCCTTGGCACCTTGTCTTCTGGTTGGTCCCTTTAGTGTAAAATCAATCACGTCCCGCTCCCCAGTATGGCTAACTGGGTGAGCTTGCTCTCAGGGTTCACGCTTGGGATTTTCTGGACAGTATGTCTGGAAAGTCCTATCCCCCTCGTTGCGCTAGTACCCCGATTTTGGAGCGGGTGGAGAACGGATCTTGAAGGCTCCGACCTCGTCGGGTAAATTGCCAGGACGCCTGAAGCTACTTCCTGACCTAGGGTCCACGTACCCCGTCGTGCCCTGGCCCCGGCCCGGTGATGGCACAAGGCCGCCAGCTATCCTCCTCGACAGTCCGTGCCTCTTGTCACGATCCCCTGTGACCGGGGGTCCAGCTCCTACCATGTACAGACCACCCTCTGCTACCTAGGTGTCTCCAAGGAGCCCTGACCTCCTCTCTCCTTCACTTCCCACACTCAACTCTTCACTGACTGACACTTCTGACCTCCCCTTACCAACCCCCCAAGTGGGCGACCCTATTCCACTCAGGCCGTCCTCTGGTGTGTCTGGTGGGTGTGGTGCAGAGTGAACCTTAGGACTTTAATCAGCTGATGTAGGCAACACCATGTATTTGGGGACCCACAACCAAGGAGGAGGCAGATATTGCACGGGAGGGCAGATTGTGCAATACCCTGTGACGACCCGATAGTCCAGGGGCGTCACACCAGCATTGAGAACAAATCCAACTATACTGAGTATGTGCACTGACACTGTGTGCAGGCACTGGACTCAAGCAGTGTCATTGTGCATGTGCAGACACTGGGTAGAGTCCTGTCAAAAGAAGGGGACGTCCACAAAATGCAAAATGAGGGAAGAAACGTAATGGTGCATAAGCCCTTGGTCACACCAAGGATGTACCTTGTGTGTGAATTACTTTCTCAGGCAGTGTACCCCCAAAATGTACAGTGCTGGTTGGATCTCTATAGGGGCTACTTCCCTGTACTGTACAGCTAGTGCAATAAGCATATTGGTGAATACGGACTCAGAACAATGTAATCCATAAGGTGGATCAGCAGAGATTACAAGGCAGGGGGTCCATCGGGCGCTGATTCGGGCTGTAATCCTGTCTACAGCTAGTTGACTCTGCCATGTCCTGAGGGGAACTGCTGCAGTTAATGCAATTAGCCGGACTGAAGTATGGCCTCATCCATGTGGTGATGAATGTCCCTTCAGCATCGATAAACCATAACCACCGCCAACAAGTACACATCACGTCCAATAAAGCGACACCTCGGCTGGAAAGTAGGACGAAAACACATTATCTAAAATTGGAGATGTCTCTATAGTTTAACCCCCTCCTTCCATCCACCATAAATAATAATTATATAGGATTCCATTGATGCTTCCACCCATTGGGAAAGAAAGGCCTGAATTATATTTGAATGCAGTTTCAATAATTAATTTACCCAAAATAAAAAAAAAATGCAAATTTACCAGGATGCAAAAAATGTGGTGTGAACGTAACCTTAAGTGGACATAAGGAACTATAAACAATAAAAAAATAAATTAAAAGAATAAAAAAATAAATATATATATATATATATATATATATATATATATATATATATTCGCTGCATCTTCACATTGATCTGAATTAATAGAATATCTTATTATTAATTCCAAATGGTAAACACCATAACAAACAAAATAATAAAAAAATATATACAGTCATATGAAAAGGTTTGGGCACCCCTATTAATGTTAACCTTTTTTCTTTATCACAATTTGGGTTTTTGCTATTTCAGTTTCATATATCTAATAACTGATGGACTGAGTAATATTTCTGGATTGAAATGAGGTTTATTGTACCAACAGAAAATGTGCAATCCGCATTTAAACTAAATTTGACCGATGCAAAAGTATGGGCACCTCAACATAAAAGTGACATTAATATTTTGTAGATCCTCCTTTTGCAAAAATCACAGCCTCTAGTCGCTTCCTGTAGCTTTTAATGAGTTCCTGGATCCTGGATGAAGGTATATTTGACCATTCCTGTTTACAAAACAATTCCAGTTCAGTTAAGTTTGATGGTCGCCGAGCATGGACAGCATGCTTCAAATCATCCCACAGATGTTCAATGATATTCAGGTCTGGGGACTGGGATGGCCATTCCAGAACATTGTAATTGTTCCTCTGCATGAATGCCTGAGTAGATTTGGAGCGGTGTTTTGGATCATTGTCTTGCTGAAATATCCATCCCCTGCGTATTCTTCAACTTCGTCACTGATTCTTGCACATTATTGTCAAGAATCTGCTGATACTGAGTTGAATCCATGCGACCTTCAACTTTAACAAGATTCCCGGTGCCGGCATTGGCCACACAGCCCCAAAGCATGATGGAACCTCCACCAAATTTTACTGTGGGTAGCAAGTGCTTTTCTTGGAATGCCGTGTTTTTTTGCCTCCATGCATAACGCCTTTTTGTATGACCAAACAACTCAATCTTTGTTTCATCAGTCCACAGGACCTTCTTCCATAATGTAACTGGCTTGTCCAAATGTGCTTTTGCATACCTCAGGCAACTCTGTTTGTGGCGTGCTTGCAGAAACGGCTTCTTTCGCATCACTCTCCCATACAGCTTCTCCTTGTGCAACGTGCGCTGTATTGTTGACCGATGCACATAGACACCATCTGCAGCAAGATGATGCTGCAGGTCTTTGGAGGTGGTCTGTGGATTGTCCTTGACTGTTCTCACCATTCTTCTTCTCTGCCTTTCTGATATTTTTCTTGACCTGCCACTTCTGGGCTTAACAAGAACTGTACCTGTGTTCTTCCATTTCCTTACTATGTTCCTCACAGTGGAAACTGACAGTTTAAATCTCTGAGACAACTTTTTGGATCCTTCCCCTGAACAACTATGTTGAATAATCTTTGTTTTCAGATCATTTGAGAGTTGTTTTGAGGAGCCCATGATGCCACTCTTCATAGGAGATTCAAATAGGAGAACAACTTGCACGTGGCCACCTTAAATTTGATCTCAGCTGTTCTGCTATGATCAACAGAAATGAATGAGCGATCAGACTGCTGATGAATGAACAATCAGACTGCTGATCTTTATAGTCCCGAGAACAAGTAAAATTAAAAAAAATAAAAAATAAAAATGTAAAAATGAAAAAAAAACGAAAAGTTCAAATCACCCCCCATTCGACCCATTAAAAATGAAAAGGATGACAAAAAAATTAAATAAATTATATACATAGATGTGCTATTACACATTCAGAAATACCCGATCTATCAAAATATAAAATCAATTAATCTGATCAGTAAACGGCGTAGCGGCAAAAAAAATCCAAACGTCAAAATTATGTTTTTTGGTCGCCACAAATTTTGTGCAAAATGCAATAACAGGTGATCAAAACGTTGCATCTGAGCAAAAATGGTAACATTAAAAACGTCAGCTCGAGACGCAAAAAATAAGCTGTTACTGAGCCATAGATCCCAAAACATGAGAACGCAATGGGTCGTTAAATATGGCGCCACTTTTTTTGTACAAACTTCAGAATTTTTTTTCACCCCTTAGATAAAAGTTAACTTATACACGTTTGGTATCTACAAACTCTTACCGACATAAGTAATCATACAGACACATCAGTTTTACCATATAGTGAACACGGTGAATAAAATATCCCAAAAACAGTCATGAAATCGCACCTTTTTTTGCAATTTTTCCGCACTTGGAATTTCATTGCAGTTTTCCAGTACACTGTTTAGTAAAACGTATGGTTTCATTTAAAAGTAACACTCGTCCGGCAAAACACAAGCCCTCGTATAGCAAGATTGACAGAAAAATAAATTAAGTTACAGCTCTCGGAAAAAGGGGAACAAAAAACCCACCCAAAAAACGGAAAATCGTCTGGGGGTGAAGGAGTTAAAAAATGGAAAAAAAATAAAAAATTGAATACTCGGGAGAAACGGGAATAAAATTAGAGCAAAAACTGCCCATAGCTCCATCTATCTATCGACCCTGTGAGGGCTAGTGAAAAGGTATTCTCAAGTTTGAAAGTTAAGATAGTGGCATAGCAATAACTTCCCGATTGCATTCCATGAGGTTCCCCCTCCAATCTGAAGAGCCCCGTGTAAATGGCAAGGAGATTGCTCATGAGTACTACCGCTCCATTCATTCTTATGGGAGTGCAGATCACCAGCACTCACCTATCTCCAGTGGCCATAATTTTAGAATGAATGGAGCAGAAGTTCTCACGATTGACCACTTCTCCATTATACAAGGCTGGTTCTGGGGGTCCCAGTGGTCGGACCTCCAGCAATTGAAAAGTTATCGCCTAAATGGGATGCAGATTCCTCATAATAACCACTGCCACTCCATTCATTCTTATGGGAGTGCAGATCACTAGCACTCACCTATCTCCACCTGTAACAATTAAAATGAATGGAGCAGAAGTTCACACGATCGGCCACTTCTCCATTCACACAAGGCTGGTTCTGGGGTCCCAGTGGTTGGACCACCAGCAATTGTGAAATTATCCCCTAAATGGCATGGAGATTGCTCATGATGAGCACTGCCGCTCCATTCATTCTTATGGGAGTGCTGATCACCACCAGCACTCACCTATCTCCAATGGTCACAATTAGAATGAATGGAGCAGAAGATCACATGATCAACCACTTCTCCATTCATTCAGGGCTGGTTCTGGTGGTTCCAGTGGTCTGACATCCACAAATTGTGACGTTATCCCCTAAATGGCATGGAGATTGCTCATGATGAGCACTGCCGCTCCATTCATTCTTATGGGAGTGCTGATCACCACCAGCACTCACCTATCTCCACCGGTCACAATTAGAATGAATGGAGCAGAAGTTCACACAATCAATCACTTCTCCACTTATACAGGGCTGGGGGTTCCGGTGGTTGAGCTTCCACAAATTGTGACGTTATCGCCTAAATGGCATGGAGATTGCTCATGAGCACTGCCGCTCCATTGATTCTTATGGGAGTGCAGATCACCAGCACTCACCTATCTCAACCGGTCACAATTAGAATGAATGGAGCAGAAGTTCACACAATGGACCACTTCTCCATTTATACAGGGCTGGTTCTGGGGGTCCCAGTGGTCTGACCTCAAGGAATTGTGACATTATCCCCTATTCCTTGGATAGACTATGATTTTCAAACTGTTCTTTTAAAATTTTCAATAGTTATGTGAGGTTCGACCTAAATTCTAGAACAATTGAATTAACTTTTTAGATGATTATTTTGGTAACTCCATCACCTTGTATTTCTTGTCTGGTGTTTATCTCAATCTTACTGTTTCAGAAGTTAATTTTTCCTCCAAATTTTAAGCAGATTTTTTTCTTGCATTACCATATAAAACATTTCCACTTGTTGTTACCCGTCCTTTTATTTGCGCTGATATTTTGCTTTGGGCTTTTACAGATGTTTGTTACAATTAGGATAATTATGTTGTGATACATTGTTACGGTATTGAACTCCTGTTTGAACGATGAGTCACAACAAAGAACAAAAAAAAAGTTACGGTAAGTAAAAATTTCATTTCATAAACAAATATTCCATGCCATGAATATTCAGACCAGACTTTCATGAGCGCGGATCACGTTTGTATCACTCATGAGCTGTGTTCCATTTGCCTACATTAGCCATCTGTCTGCATTAACACGACACTTGTTTTATTTTATTATGTTCATAGAGTGGGAGGATTGACCTAGTATAGGCTTTGAACTGTAAATCAGGTAAAGAATAATTAGCATTGCACTGGCCTTGAGCACTTTCCTAAAATGTTATGGATTTTTTTACAAAAAGAGTCCTGGCTGCAATATCGCCCATGCTGAGCACTCTCATCCTCCCAAGGACGTATGTACATGTCCTTGCTGAAACAAGGAGGCTAAAAGCAAAAAACAATTCAAACTTTGGGAAAAATGTAAAAGATTCGTTCAGTATGTAATATTATTTTCCCCCAAAATGTTCAGAATGGCTTGAAAATAAAATGTAATATCCACTTCTATCCTCTGATTTCTGTTGCAGCGGTGACAACTCGACACAGGGACATAACCAATCACTAACAATAGTGCTGCTGACGAAATCAGCATATAAATGACATATCCTGCCCACCACCATTAACGTGAGAACGGCGGCAGCTATAGGCATAGAAGCAGTGTCTAGATATAGTAAAGTAGCCATGCGCTACGCAATGAAACCACCTATAGCCCCACCTGGTGGAAAACAACAGAGTTAGCATTTTTATCTTGACAACGGAACGAGATAGAGAAAAAAAGTGAATTACAAAGTTGTAGGGCATCATCAATTCAATACGAATCGACACCTTGCATACAGAAATGCTATGATTAGAACGTGTAAAATGGGGAGTTACCCTATTATGCAAATAAGTGTGCAACATCTTACCTGATGAAATACTGTAGACTGCTAATAGTACATACTGTACAGTAAATTGGATTGTTCAAAGGGTTGCCCAACAGACCTCTGTTACGCTGTTTTCTCCAGTGCGACTCATCCGTGTTTAAACAGATGTTTTTTCCTTTTAGCACCTGATGGGTTAATGCTTCTTTGGCATGTGTGCATGAAAGCACTCACTCAGGTGCTGCCAGTTACTAATTAGTCTGGCCTTTAAATAGTCCCAGTAACCTTCACACAGTGCTGGTTATTTTCATCTTCTGTTGGTGGAGACAGCCTGTGAGAAAGGAAGTGTGGTGTCCTCATTCCCTAAGTTTTGTGCAAACAGGAGAAGTCTGCAGAAGTGATTTTTTTTCCTTATGTTGTCATTTTTGATGCTATCTCCTGAAGTCGTCCCGTGGGTGAAGGTAGGGGGTCTTAAGCCAGGGTCCTTGTAGGAGACAGGGCCAGGTTAGAGGGCCATGCCTCACTACCTTCAAGCGTACCTGTGGTTTGAGGGCAAACACAGGATTCATAGCCGATAGGGCCAGTGGAGACCCCTTCCCCTGGGTAGCGACCCCCACGGTGTGACTACCTCATGGTCATGGAGCAATATTCTACCAATGACTATTGCGAGATGGTTTTGGAGATCGCGACCATACGAATGTGCGTTTTACATGTTCTAATTATAGCTTTTCTGTATGCAAGGTGCCGATTCGTATTGAATTGATGATGCCCTACAACTACACAATGAAACCACCTATAGCGCCACCTGGTGGAAAACAACGGAGTTAGCATTTTTATCTCAAAAATGGAACGAGATAGAGAAAAAAGTGAACTAAAAAATTGTGGGGCCTCATCAATTCAATACAAATAGACACTTTGCATACAGAAATGCTATGGTATGAAACCCATGACCCCTCCAAAACATTGAATGCTGGTCACGCATATGGCACTCATTTAACTTTAATGCTCAAAGTGGCCACCGTCAGCTGCAATGCACATCTGGCCTCTGCACAGCATACTGTATCTTGCTGCACGTTGTGCAATATGGTAGGTGACCCGTTTGCACAAGCATCTGTGATACGTCGTCGTAGGTCCTGCAATGTTGGTGGAGGGGTCGCATACACCTGCTGTTTAATGTGACCTCACAGAAAGAAGTCCAATGGGGTCAGGTCAGGTGAGTGTGGAGGCCACTCCATGCAGCCACCATACCCAATGACTTGTAGGAAGGTCTCCATGAGGTATCGCTTCACGTTCGCAGCCTTGTGAGTTTTACACGTCCTAATCATAGCATTTCTGTATGCAAGGTGTCGATTCGTATTGAATTGATGATGCCCTGCAACTTTGTAATTCACTTTTTTCTCTATCTCGTTCCGTTTTCGAGATAAAAATGCTAACTCCGTTGTTTTCCCTGAGGTGGGGCTATAGGTGGTTTCATTGCGTAGGACATGGATACTTTACTATACCTAGACACCACTTCTATGCCTATAGCTGCTGCCGTTCTCAAGTTAATGGCGGTGGACAGGATATGGGTGGACACACTGTATCTGACTCTTACAGCACTGTGCAAAAGTATTAGGCAGGTGTGGGGAAAAGTGCTGCAAAGGAAGAATGGTTTAAAAAAAAGTGTTATTAGTTTAACAAATTGCAAAGAGAATGAACAAAAGAGAAACGCCTTTGCCCGAGAAAAAAATCAGTCATTTTAACCATTTTTTTAATATAATTTTTCTCCCTGCTGTACTAACCGGTATATTGTATAATTACAGATAATGAATGTATTAGGATAATGAGTTGTAGGGGGGATGTTTCTTGCCATATATGATCCCTCTGCTTATACCGGTCACTAGGAAGCACCAAGGATTGCAGACCATTCGGGGGTGATGACTGCTCGGCTTTATAACCTTCAGGCAGACAACCTGTGCTTACTGAGGAGGAGATATTAATCGCTCCAGAGACGTAGGGAGCGATGGGCAGCGAGCTCAGCATGTCTCCGCTAGAAAACTGAATCTGCTGATTCGAAAGTCACAAGTAATTAATCTTAGGGGACAAGATGTCTGTACTAGAAAGCAGGCGTGATGAATTCTCCTTCCAGATAATGATCGCGTTATCGTTCCAACAAACAAGTCGTTAAAAAAGGGAATGAAATGACAACGATATAACAGATATACAAAGTTCTAGGATTCCGCTAATATTGATGACCCCGATTAGGGCCTGCTTTTAGTTATAAACTTAAAAACTGGCAACTCCATTAAATATGTCTGCACGTGGAGCTGAATCTTAAAGTAACAAGTACGATATATTATGGAAATCAGCTGTTAACGAGGATCTGTCACTTGCCATCAATAAATATATATATTTTTTTATTTTTTTTTTTCGTGGTGTAAATACCGCTGTTTTCCTGAATCCGGTGTTGTATTTCTTTTGTTTTTGCTACTCTCCATTCGTGAGTTATGGCCCTCTCTTCTCTGTATGTGAAACTAGTCTTGTTAGACAAGTGGGCGTTGTCACGATTCCTTTGTGCAGAGCATCTTGCAGACTAAAAGAAGCTCTGCTGAGTTTTCCTGGGCTACTGAGCTGCCAGTGACACGGTTCCTTTGTGCAGAGCATCTTGCAGACTAAAAGATGCTCTGCTGCGTTTTCCTGGATTATAGACCTGGCAGTGACACAATTCCTCTGTGCAGAGCATCTTGCCTTTGGAGATGTTTTCCTGACTTCAGAGCGAGCGGCTTGATGGACAGCTCAGGATTCCATGTTGGTACTGATTACTCAGGTGCTCAACCTTTCCGGTAATTGCTCTGGCTTCTTTACTGAGCATGCTCGACCAGAACCTTGCCAGTTGTATTCTCTAGTTCTGCAGTTGTGCTGTTGGTTTGTTTCTCTGCTAGTGTTCTGATCTTTGTGTGCTGACCCCAGACTGTTATTTGACTCCTCTCTGCCCGCTCCCTGTTCCTGTCGTGACCTTCTGCCTTTTGACCTTGGATCGTTACCTGACCATGTTTCTGCTTTCTCCCTGAACTAATTATGTGCTCTCCTGGATTTCTGACCCTCAGTTTGTGACCTGACTATGCCTCCGTTTACTCCTTGTGCTCATGTGGCGCCCCTGAGTACACCAGGGTGCCACAGGGTACTGCAATGCTTACCCAGGGTGCAGGGCCTACCTCCGTGGTTCCAGGTTCCTAAGAAATCGGTGTCACTACCATCAGCACCACAAATCCCAATCAACACCTCACATCATGACCTGTCAGACACACCAGTGGGTTGGTCTAGTTGGAAAAGGGCCACCCACCTAGGGGTCAGGCAGACTGGTGGGAGGGAAGTGAGATAGTCTAGTAGGAGATGAGAGTCGAGTGAGAGGCCTCAAAGAGTGAGGAGCTGGGGAGAGTGAGCTCCCGGGGAGCTAGACCGACGTTGGGTTGCAGACGGTGGTCCGGGACCAGAGGAGTTGGGGACCGGTGGCAGTGACATTGGAAGAGGGTGCGACGGACATAGTTTAGGAGAACTGTCGGCACCAGCAAGTCCAAAAGAAACTGACCGGTACCAAGCACGACGGGGTACAGGACCCTAGGTCAGGAACTGATTCAACGTCCTGATAATTAACCTGGGAGGGAGAGTATCTTAACGAACTTCCCTAAGACCTCAGAGATTGAAGGCATCAGCACACCATGGGGGATAGGGTTTTCCAGTAAAGCAACCCACTGAAGTCTCAAGTGTCAGCCATCAAGAGCACAGCTACACATAGTGAACGAGGCCCCAAACAGCTTTAAGCAAAGGGACCACAAACAGACAACTAAATTGTGCGCGGAGGTGGGCTCCGGATTACTAAGTGACACCGGTGGGAGCGGATACCTGGACGGGCTTCCCGCAGTG
The DNA here is from genome assembly GCF_048569485.1 of Anomaloglossus baeobatrachus. Lineage (NCBI taxonomy): Eukaryota > Metazoa > Chordata > Amphibia > Anura > Aromobatidae > Anomaloglossus > Anomaloglossus baeobatrachus. Next base: position 148,759,764 of record NC_134363.1, on the reverse strand, counting down.
ACTGTGATGCACAGAGAATTTAGTTTACTTGTAGCGTGTGTGTCTCCTTTGTAATCCTCATCCTGCACTACGACTACCCACAGTGAATACTCTGATCCCCTTCACCCTGCACTCCCAAACAACCATCAAAATCCCTGAGCCCGGAGCCTTCCCTACCTGTGGAGGGACTAACATCAGGCTGCTTAACTCCATCTGCCCCGGTACTCCTTACAGCAGCGGCGGTACTCCCATTACTGCAACCCACAGGTGGCGTTACGAACGTATCCCATGTAAATACCCCCTTTTCATGGATCAAAGTGTCCGCTGTTACATCTTGTGGCTCTCCTGAGGCAAGGACTGAGGCAGTCTCCCATTCCTTGCCTGCCACAAGCACTCCTGCTCAGCAGCGCCGAAGGTCTGCCAGACTGCGCAGTGTGCAGGAGATACCTTCTCAGAGAGGCAGCAGAAGGGTGACACCTAGTGGTTCTCCTGTTACAAGGAGTGAAGCGGTCTCCCATTCCTGGCCTGCCGCAGACTCTCCTGCTCAGCGGCCCCGAAGGTCTGCGAGGCTGCGCAATGTGCAGAGGTTTACTGCTCAGGGAAGCAGTGAGATTCCCGTTATCTCTCCACATTGTGAGACCGAGGATCCCGCCTCTATTTCCCAGAGGCAGGAGAGTGAGCATGTGCAATGCGTGGTGGGTCCTGATTCGCTCACTGACGTCAGACGGCTTGATGACAAGGCTGATGACGTGGTGAATCCTGACTGGCCAGGCTGGGACGTCGTGGACCCTGATTGGGTCAAGTCCGTCATCTCCGCCTCGCGCCCGCCCTCGGGTGGAGCTGCACCTCCTTAAAAGCTCCCCCTGCCATCATGGCGGCGCGCGACCGTCCTTCTATGTTTGGATGTCTGGCAGCGTGCTGCCACGCCACTGCTCAGGCATTACTGTCTCTTGTGGGCTTGGCCCTTGCTGCTCCGGCAGTACCTCGTTTGCAGGCCGTGTTCCTGCCTTGCTGCTCCGGCAGTACCCCCGTCAACAGGCCGTGTTCCTGTCCCAGGTGAGCTCCTCAAGTCTCCATTGGACTCACCTGGTTATTGAAAGCACACGTGCGTGGGCACCTCTGTGCTACCCTCGTGCCATATTCTCGTGACTTCCACTGGCACACGTGCGTGGGCACCTCTGTGCTTCCCCGTGCAACAGGTACACCGAGCCGTGTGATCTGTGCCATACAACCCTCACGGGTTAGGGCAGATCGGTGTACATAGATCGTCTGTGACATTCCAGACGATCGCTAGCAGCAACCCGCTCACTCTTCACCCACCATAGCGGCGGTCCCTTACACCGCACAGTGGACCTTGACCGGCGGAAGCAGTCCATTTCCCATCTTGGCACGCTTCCCCGGGTCCCCCTCGTAACATTACGGTCGCGCCAAAGGTCTGGCTATGGCTGAAGAGCAGCAGCAGTTGCTGCGTTATGTGCAGCAGTTGGAGTCACGATTGGCAGCAGTGGAGCAGTCTTCCTCCGATAAGACTACTCTGACGACAGTCGCCACCCAGGAGGCTACCCAGGCTGTGCTATTGGGCGGAAGGTCTCCTCGCCTTGCGCTTCCAGAGCGCTTTAGCGGCAACAGCTCTGAGTGCCGTGGTTTTATAAACCAGGTTACCACCTACTTAGAGCTGTCCGCGACTCTTTACGCTACCGAGAAGGCGAAGGTAGCCTTCGTCCAGTCCCTGCTCACAGGGAGAGCGCTGAAGTGGTCCACGCCGTTGTGGGAGCGCGGAGATCGTGTGGTGAATAACTTAGCAGCTTATCTTGGGGCCATGAGAATGGTGTTCCTCGGGCCTCAAGTCACCCACGATTCCGCGCTGCGCCTCCTACGACCTCGGCAAGGGTCTGCTTCAGTCGGGGACTTTGCTGTACACTTTAGGACACTGGCCGCAGAGCTGGACTGGCCGGATAAGGTCCTTGTCCCTGTGTTTTGGGAGGGCCTGGCATGGTTTGTCAAAGACGCACTGGCCACACGTGAGGTGCCTGCCACTTTAGAGTCCTTGATTCAGGTTGCCTCTCGCATAGACATCCGCCAGGCGGAGCGAAGGCTCGAGGTCTCTTCAGAACCCACGTCTAAAAAGCGTCTGACTCCCGTCTTCCATCAGACAGGTCCCCCAGCCAGTCCTGTAGGCGACTCCGTGGAGTCAATGGAGGTGTCCAAGGTGGTCTCCTCTGCCCCAGGTTCTCGGTCTTGTGTCATCTGCTTTTCCTGTGGGCAGAGGGGACACATAGCTACCCTATGTCCCAAACCGTCGGGAAAAGACAGCGTCTAGTTTCTATCAGAGGGGGGACTCTAGACGCTACTTCTCCCTCTAGGTTGACTATCAGCGCCCAGTTGCAGTTCGGCACTACTCTCTTCTCTGCCCTGGCTTGCTTGGACTCAGGCGCTGAAGGCAATTTCATCTCGACCTCCCTGGCAACCCGATACTCAGTTCCCCTGGTTCTGTTGCCCAAGCCACTCAGGGTCCGGGTAGTCGACGGGTCCATACTACTCGATCCTATCACCCAGATCACCATCCCTCTCAGGATGGATGTACCACCGGGACACCATGAGCAGGTGTCCTTCCTGGTGCTTCCAGGGGGGACGGATGAGATCCTACTGGGCCTTCCCTGGTTGAGACAGCATGCTCCTATACTCAACTGGGCAACAGGGGAGATCTCATCCTGGGCAGGATCCTGTAGAGAGCACCTCGTGACTACCGAACCACCCGCTACCATTAGGTCGGTTGGGTCCTCAGGGAATACTGAGGGGCCGGGTTTACCGACACCTTATGAGGCCTACAGGGATGTCTTTTCCAAAAGGGCCGCAGATACTCTTCCTTCCCACCGGCCATATGATTGCCGAATAGACCTGAAGCCAGGCTCCGAGCCCCCTAGGGGCAGAGTGTATCCACTCTCTGCTCCAGAGACGGAGGCTATGTCCAAATATATTCAGGACAGCCTGGCGAAGGGGTTCATTCGCAAGTCTATTTCACCGGCTGGTGCAGGGTTCTTTTTTGTGCAGAAGAAGGAAGGGGATCTGCGCCCCTGTATCGATTACAGGGGATTAAATGCAATCACAATCAAGAACAAATACCCTTTGCCCCTCATTACTGAGCTATTTGATCGATTCCGCGGGGCAAAGGTCTTCACAAAGCTGGATCTACGCGGGGCGTATAATCTAGTGCGAGTCCGAAAGGGCGATGAGTGGAAGACCGCCTTTAACACCAGGGACGGTCACTACGAGTATCTAGTAATGCCCTTCGGACTCTGCAATACCCCCGCCGTATTTCAAGACTTTGTGAATGACATTTTCCGGGATTTGTATCTTTCCGTGGTTGCATACCTGGATGACATTCTTATCTTCTCCCCCGATCTTACCACCCATCGGAGGGATGTCATCCGAGTACTTAAGAGGCTCCGCACCCATTCGTTATATGCTAAGCTGGAAAAGTGCATTTTTGAACAGGAATCCTTGCCGTTCCTGGGGTACATCGTGTCCAGTCAGGGGTTAGCAATGGATCCGGGGAAGTTGGAGACAGTGATGAACTGGCCTGAGCCCCGCTCGCTGAAGGCGATCCAGCGATTCTTGGGGTTTATCAATTATTATCGCCAGTTCATTCCCAACTTCTCGACGGTGGCAGCACCCATCATTGCCCTTACCCGCAAGGGCGCTAATCCCAAAGCATGGACACGGGAAACGGTAGAGGCATTTCACACTCTCAAAACTCACTTCTCCAGAGCTCCCATCCTTCATCGTCCAGACATCTCCAAACCCTTCCTACTGGAGGTAGACGCCTCTTCGGTCGGTGCAGGTGCAGTCCTGTACCAGAAAAACGAACAAGGAAGGAAACATCCGTGTTTCTTTTTCTCCAAGACCTTTTCTCCGGCCGAGAGGAACTACTCCATAGGGGATAGGGAGTTACTGGCGATGAAACTAGCATTCCAGGAATGGCGGCATCTCCTGGAGGGTGCGAAGCATCCATTTGAGGTTTTTTCTGACCACAAAAACCTCACATACCTCCAGACAGCACAACGCCTGAACCCAAGGCAGGACCGTTTGGTCTTTATTCTTCTCCCGGTTCCGCTTTACTATCCGCCACCTGGCCGGTGAGAAGAACGTACGGGCCGATGCCTTGTCACGTTGTATGGTTGTGTTGGAGGAGGACGAGGAGGAGCCTCGTCTTATACTACCCCCGGACAGCTTGAGGATGGTCACTCCCACTTCTTTGGACCAGGTGCCACCTGGCAAAACCCTCGTTCCCCCTGAACTACGGAACGAGGTGCTATCGTGGGCCCATGCCTCCAAGGTCGGGGGTCACTTCGGGGTCAAAAGGACCAGAGACCTGGTGACCAGGCATTATTGGTGGCCGAGACTACCCCAGGACATACAGGAATATGTGGGAGCCTGTATGTCGTGTGCTCGGAATAAGCCGTCCCGGCAGAGACCGGCAGGTCTTCTTCACCCACTGCCAGTGCCGGATCGTCCCTGGGAAGTGGTGGGGATGGACTTCCTGGGAGATCTGCCCAAGTCAGCAGGGCACAGGGTCGTATGGGTCATCACGGACCACTTCTCTAAAATGGTCCACTTGGTGCCTCTCCCACGACTCCCGACGTCACGTGCTCTCGCCACCTTGTTCATTCGGCATGTATTTAGGTTGCATGGCATGCCTGACAAGGTGGTGAGCGACCGGGGTCCCCAGTTCGCGTCTCGCTTCTGGAGAGAGCTCTGTAAGCTCCTGCAGATAGAGCTGAACATCTCCTCCGCATACCATCCCGAGACCAATGGACTAGTGGAGAGGACTAATCAGACCTTGGTAACTTACCTCCGCCATTTTATATCCGCGCACCATGACAACTGGGCTAACCTCCTTCCTTGGGCCGAATTTGCCATTAACAATTCGGTCCATGAATCCTCTGGCCAGACTCCGTTCCTACTCAATAACGGACAACATCCCAGAATCCCGGTTCCGATGCCCATTACGTCACCCGATACTAGAGTGGAGGATTGGGCGACCAAGGCCCGGGAGATCTGGGATGACACCCAAGAGGCTCTTAAAAGGGCTAAAGACCGGATGGTGACAACGGCTGATGTTCGCCGCCGCCCTGCACCATCCTTCGCCCCTGGTGACCTAGTATGGCTGTCCTCTAAGAATGTTAACCTACGGGTACAGGCAGCCAAATTCGCCCCTAGGTATCTGGGTCCGTTTAAAGTACTACAGCAGGTAAACCCAGTGGCTTATCGACTCCAGCTCCCTCCACGCTGGGCTATAGCCAACACCTTTCACGTGTCCCTCCTGAAACCCGTACGACTTAATAAATTCTCGGGGTCCCTGCCGGCTCAAACAGACTCCCCGTCCGACGACCCTGAGGTGGCAAAACTTGTGGAGACAAAAGTCATACAGGGCAAGAGGTACTACCTCGTGGAGTGGGCCGGCCGTGGTCCGGAGCATAGATCCTAGGAGTTGGAGGATCATATCCGCGCCCCGGGTTTGATAGCGGCCTTCGAGCACGGACAGGGGGGGGTGCCTAGACGGGGGGGTAATGTTACATCTCGTGGCTCTCCTGAGGCAAGGACTGAGGCAGTCTCCCATTCCTTGCCTGTCACGAGCACTCCTGCTCAGCAGCGCCGAAGGTCTGCCAGACTGCGCAGTGTGCAGGAGATACCTTCTCAGAGAGGCAGCAGAAGGGTGACACCTAGTGGTTCTCCTGTTACAAGGAGTGAAGCGGTCTCCCATTCCTGGCCTGCCGCAGACTCTCCTGCTCAGCGGCCCCGAAGGTCTGCGAGGCTGCGCAATGTGCAGAGGTTTACTGCTCAGGGAAGCAGTGAGATTCCCGTTATCTCTCCACATTGTGAGACCGAGGATCCCGCCTCTATTTCCCAGAGGCAGGAGAGTGAGCATGTGCAATGCGTGGTGGGTCCTGATTCGCTCACTGACGTCAGACGGCTTGATGACAAGGCTGATGACGTGGTGAATCCTGACTGGCCAGGCTGGGACGTCGTGGACCCTGATTGGGTCAAGTCCGTCATCTCCGCCTCGCGCCCGCCCTCGGGTGGAGCTGCACCTCCTTAAAAGCTCCCCCTGCCATCATGGCGGCGCGCGACCGTCCTTCTATGTTTGGATGTCTGGCAGCGTGCTGCCACGCCACTGCTCAGGCATTACTGTCTCTTGTGGGCTTGGCCCTTGCTGCTCCGGCAGTACCTCGTTTGCAGGCCGTGTTCCTGCCTTGCTGCTCCGGCAGTACCCCCGTCAACAGGCCGTGTTCCTGTCCCAGGTGAGCTCCTCAAGTCTCCATTGGACTCACCTGGTTATTGAAAGCACACGTGCGTGGGCACCTCTGTGCTACCCTCGTGCCATATTCTCGTGACTTCCACTGGCACACGTGCGTGGGCACCTCTGTGCTTCCCCGTGCAACAGGTACACCGAGCCGTGTGATCTGTGCCATACAACCCTCACGGGTTAGGGCAGATCGGTGTACATAGATCGTCTGTGACATTCCAGACGATCGCTAGCAGCAACCCGCTCACTCTTCACCCACCATAGCGGCGGTCCCTTACACCGCACAGTGGACCTTGACCGGCGGAAGCAGTCCATTTCCCATCTTGGCACGCTTCCCCGGGTCCCCATCGTAACAGTCCGCCAACCCGGGTCTGGGCCCCTCTAGCCACCACGATCCCGGATCCAAGCGGCCCGACCAACACTGGGGCGGTACACTCATACATGTCCTCCCGTTAACAGACCCCGGCTTGCCTGACTACTTATCTGTCACGCTCCCCGGGTCCCGTCGCCGCCTGTCACTCACCGCTCCGGTCTCCGGTTCTCCTGCTCGCGGCGGTCCCTCTCACTCCCCCTCCTGTACGTCCTCTGTGCCCTCCGTCAGCCGGTCCCGGCGTTCCCCTGCGACCCCGGACACCCCCTCTGGCTCCACTGCATCTCCTTCACCTTCCCCGCCACTTCCTGCTTTGGTCTCCGGCACTTGGGCCTCACGCATGCGCATTAGGGCGCGCGCGCGCTCACTCACCTCTTCTTAAAGGGCCAGCATCCCGGGAACAGGATATGGCTAATTACAGGTACTGGGTATATAAGACTTCCTTTTCCCTGGGGCGGTGCTTGTTCAACGTGTTCCCATAGCTAGGTGTTCAGGTCCCTCTGTGTCTTGTACCCAGATTAACCCCGTCTCTTCCGCAGAGCCCGTCGGCCGTCCTGACCTGGTCCCAGAGTGCCGATTACCCAGGAGGTGTCCCGGTGACTGTTTGCTCAGGATCCTGCCATCTCCCGTCAGCCTGAACCCGTCACCTGGACTTCACCTGGAAGCTCCAGCCTCCAGCCTGCACGTCCCGCTGGATCCGGACCCCGTCGGCTGTGACTACTCGGCACCTGTACTCGGTTCCCGTCATCTGTCCTGCCTCCGGTTCCCGTTGGACTATTAGTCCTCTCCCGTGTCGATCTCTGATACCCCGTACTCCCTGTGTTTCGGCTGCCGTGCATTTAGGCCCTCTGGTGGGGTGACCAGACAGTCCCTGTATAGGGGTTAGTGACTCGCCCACCCCAGGGCTATGGGACACCCGGTGCCGGGCCGGACTAGTCCGGGGGACGTCAGTGGTGGCTGGGCCCGACTCCGTGCCCTGGTGGGGTCAATTAATATGGCTTCAGTGGGGGTGATTAAAGTTTATATTTGTCGTGACGCCACCTGTGGTTTGCGGCTATTAAGCCGCCGCTGCTGTATGGGTCCTCCGGGGCTGATGGAATGGCAGCTTGGATGGTCCTGCTCCCCACAGGTGGAGTGGTGCCCCGGGGACACTATTGGTGCTTGTGAGTGTCTATGCAGTGATGGAAGTCTATGCAGATGAAATAACAGAGGCAACACCAAGGGTGCAGTTTCAAGTTGTTTACTCACAGTTCCTGGTAGGTGCACACTGGTGCCTCTGGACTGCTGAGACCCACTGTCAGGGACCTCCGCCGATCCTGGGTAGATCTGGGGGTAAAAGCCGGTGCACCCCTCTATGTGTTCCTTTCTTCAGCTGTCTCCTTAAGCCTTGCCCTTGTTGGCTGAACCTGGCTCGGCCTCCACTACAGCATCCGGGCCGGGGTTTGCCTGTCGGTAATTTACCCCCTTTCTAGAGGTTCTGCTGTGGGCTGTGGCCCGGGGAGCTTGCAGCTTTCCCTGGGCCTCGGTTTTTTACTTTTGGAGATGACTTTTTCTCCTCCAGTTTCTAGGGACTGTCCCCTGTGTGCAGCTTGATCCCTCCTCCGAATCTTCTTATTGTGGAACAGGCCACTAGCCTGAAAGCTGTCTGTGGCCCTGGAATCCCTTCTGTTCTACTTGGTGTCACCTGGACCTACTGGGTCCCAGGGTCTTCACCAGGAAGCGTCACTTTCTTCTCTTGCTCCTGACTGACTAGAGCACTACTCTTTTCAGCTCTCTCTGCAGACTCACACTTCTCACTTCTCTGCCTCCCGCAGACTTCCTCACTCCCCTCCTCCCTGAGGTAAACTGAAACCCTCTGACTTGACCTTCCTTACTACTCTTCACTCGGCTGGCTCCTCCCACCCCCCCAGTTGCTAAGCTACCACCCTATGGGAGCAGGGATGGGTCTTACGGCCCCTCCCAGCATGCAGCATGGGAGGGTTGCTGCCACTGTCCCTGGTCCCTGTGTGTACCTAACAATGGGTGTAGTGTGAATTTGCCTGTGGACCGGCAATCACCCCTTTCCTTACCCAGGATGGAGCATCACACCTCTGGCTGGGGTGCAATGTCTCTGTGGCGACGGAAGCCTCAGGGGCGCCACATTAGCTCTTGGTTGCCTCTCTGGGGGAGTCCGGTGCACGGTCCCGTGAATCCAGCTCCAGGACGTTACAATATCCATCCATTCTTCCTGTAAGTAGTGGCTAGCATCACAGGTGTGTTCCTTAACTCTTGTCAGGGGGCATTTTCTAAAGGACCACACCCAGTTCGTTGAAAATATTACATTTAAAGAAAGGGAAGAGGGAGCAATATCTCAGGAACGGAGAGGAGCAGAAACAAAAGAAAAACAAGTCTGGATTCAGGAGAACAGCGGCATAACTAAAAATTACATATTTTTGGGAAGTGACAGGTCCTTTTTACAGAATAACGCTACTTGTAAAACTCTATTACTAATAATAAAAAAACAACTCTTCTTTCTACTGTATATGTACCCCTTTAATCTCCTGTCCTTCATGCTTTTATGCCTCTTTCTCTCTGGGTGACTACACTGACTGCAATAATTTTTCTGTCTAGAGGAAATGCTTATGGTATAGACAAGATAATTGTCATGAGTGTGCTCCGCTCTGGGGAGACCCCTGTCAAGTCTGGGACCAGAAGGTCACGATACCTTATTGTTCTCAGGTCTACAACTGGTATTTGAATGTACAGTATCTACTTTCTTTCAGTGCTGCAGGGGTTAAGGACTCTTTCCTATCTGGCTGTTCTTTATAGCCTTAGGGGGGCTTTACACGTTGCGACATAGCTACCGATATATCGTCGGGGTCACGTCGTTAGTGACGCACATCCAGCGCCGGTAGCGTCATCACAACGTGTAAATCCTATGTGCGACGATGAGTCACAGCGACGTCGCCGACCAGGTATGTGCGTATGAAGCTGCCGTAGCAATAATGTTCGCTACAGCAGCAATCACCACATATCGCATGTACGACGGGGGCGGGTGCTATCGCGCTGGACATCGTGTAAAGCACCCCTTAATCTCAGGTGCAGCACTTTTGTGACCACTCCCCTTTGCTATAAAAAGTCACATGCTTTACCATATAATGCCAGTTATAGATTCTTATTCTATTGCTAAACACATTGGAAGGACCCTGTCTCTGGAAGAAGCTGAGGAGTCATGACTGTTGCAGCTGCAATGTTTTGCGGCATTGTAGAAATTTGGAATGTCTTTTCCTTTTGCACTTTTTTCTCTCTGTCTGACTCCCTTACCTTGCATTATTACAGTGGTGAGACTAGTGCTCTTGCCAGCCTTCTCACTAGCTAGGGTGAGTTCAGGGCAAGTGAGGAATTAGGCATGTGATGGCGACGGGGAAAATGACCCGTATAGGGATGTTAGAGTATAGACTCAGGGGAGTTGTAGGAGGTGTTCCCTCTCCCTATCACCAGGACCTTCCTTCTATACCATTCCCGCTGTTGCCTTTTTGTTGCACTGCATTCACTTAGCATTTTGTTAATTGATAAAAATAAACTATTAACGCTTTTGTTTTTTTAAAGCATTTGTACTTTGCAGCAATTTTTTCCACTTATGTATAATACTTTTACACAGTACTGTATCTCCTCTGTAACATAGAGTTGGCAGCAGACCCTAGTAGACGACATCATATGTCTATGAGGCTCGGGTAAGGAAACCCACTGAATTGGACAGATATTGAAATCCGGCACAGTCCATGTTTGACAAATGTGTAAATTTTGGCATTTAAGCCCCCTATAACATTAGAATAATGTCTTCTGCATCCACCAATATCTGGTTTGGAGGACACTTTAAAATGGATGGGGCACCAGCCAACTGTAATGCCGGCGTTACACGGGACGATCTATCGTGCGAACGCACGAGCGATCGTACCCGCCCCCGTCGTTTGTGCGTCACGGGCAATTAGTTGCCCGTGGCGCACAAAGTCGTTAACTCCCTGTCACACGTACTTACCTCTCTGACGACCTCGCTGTGGGCGGCAAATATCCACTTCCTGAAGGGGGAGGGACGTTCGGCGTCACAGCGATGTCACACAGCGGCCGCCCAATAGAAGCGGAGGGGCGGAGATGAGCGGGACGTAACATCCCGCCCACTTCCTTCCTTCCGCATTGCCGGAGGACGCAGGTAAGCTGTGTTCATCGTTCCCGGGGTGTCACACGGAGCGATGTGTGCTGCCTCAGGAACGATGAACAACCGGAGCACAGAAGGAGGAACGAAATTTTGAAAATGAATGACGTGTCAACGAGCAACGATAAGGTTTGTATTTTTGCTCATTGACAGTCGTTCCGAGGTGTCACACGTTACGATATGTCAAACGATGCCGGATGTGCGTCACTAATGACGTGACCTCGACGACATATCGCCCGATATATCGTACCGTGTGACGCCGGCATTAGTTGGGGAGATTTCGATTGGGTATTGTCCAATTTGGAAGGACCGATCGCATTGTTCTCCCAGAGATAAGTCGCCACCAGAGATGTCCGACAGCGGCTGTCTCATAGAGATCACAGGAGCTCTCAGTAGAGCGAGTGCTCCTGAGTATGGAAGAGAGGGCAAGACAGCTGTCACCCGAAGCATTGGTCAGCCATGTAATGTATGGAGGACTTTTGGGGACTATTGGGCACATTTGAGATACTAGAAAAATTGAGTGACAAGCCTTATTATTTATAGAGGGGTAGGGTGTGCTAAGTGAGGTATCGGATATACTCATCACTTTGATTAATTATTTCTTCTGACGGTGTAAGTAATTGTGAGTCACCTGGCATTTCTGCGAGGAAAGCTAAAGGTCGCAGGCTTTCACCGCTTGGATTGATTGCACATAAGGTCAGCCGTCAAAGATTTACTACAAGGAAAAAGCTGCAGGGATCCTACGAAGATTGTTCCAAGGTGTGAAGTTCATCTCCTATATTATTTGCAAACTTTCAGCCCTTAAGAAGCCATCCGCAGCTATAAGTGATCATTAGTCCCGGTAACATCTGCTTAATGTGTTGTGCCCAAAACTCACAGACGATTACAGGAGCGCAGAATCCTCCCGAGGCTAAAGTGCCAGTCATTAATTAGTCACCATGACATTTGGTTTCATGGGAGGAAATGTGACGTGTATTGTGTCTTTATCAGTGGAAATGTGGAACGTGTATCATATGGGAATATATTAAAGATCTGGATTTGTCATATTAGATCCAACATGTTCCTCAGATGGAATATATGCTGGCTAGATCCTTCCACCAATGCCAGCTATAGTTTATCTTAGCTGGTCTGGTGAGGTGTTGTGATCTGGTGGTTGTTATACTTGTTGCGGATTGTGATTGTGGAGTTAACCCTTGTTGCATTTTTGTTGCTACCTTCCTGCTCTTGCTTTACTACTGAGTCTCTCATTGTCTATTCCTGTGTGTGTGCAGTGTGTCAGAGTTTGGGTTTTCAATTGTCTGTCTTCATCTGTTTTCCATCACACTCCTGCCCTGTTCTTCCCTAGTGTAAGGGGGATATCAGAGTAGTGCTGGTCAGGAGCAGGGCCAGGAACGGGACTCAGGCATGTCCACCATCAGAAGTAACCCTGTGGTTAGTGATAGCATAGGGTCCCCTAGCGTGAGGAACAGAACAGGAACTTCTATCCCTAGTTAGCCTAACAGTATTCTAAATATAATCTTTGTCATGATTTTCTCATGGCTCTGACTTTGCAGAGCCAGTGCATGTATATTGTCTCTGAGGGTAGATCCAAGGGGAGGGGCCTGTTTGGTCGTGCCTCATTCCTGAGGTCGCAGCACCATATCTTGGTGTTGTTACCTCCGGGACGCCGCCAGTAATAGTTCCTGCTCTGCAGAGTGCAACTGGTTCCTGTGAGTGTACTCTGATCAAGTCCCGCTACCCAGTACCCTTCTCATTGACCTCCGTTCCTCCTGCCCGGTCTGACCTCTGTCCCTCCTGTCCGGCCTAACCTCCCTGCCCACCTGACCCTGTTCCCGTTCCTTGTCCTCACCTCCTCTTCCTCCTTTGTGCGTACGTGTTCTCACTGACCTCCGTTCCTCCTGCCCGGTCTGACCTCTGTCCCTCCTGTCCGGCCTAACCTCCCTGCCCACCTGACCCTGTTCCCGTTCCTTGTCCTCACCTCCACTTCCTCCTCTGTGCATATGTGTTCTCCCTGACCTCTGTCCCTCCTGCCCAGTCTATCTTCCTGAACCTGGTCCCGTTCCATGTCCCGAACTCCGCTATCTCTACTCTGCTTGCTTGATCTCCCAGCATCTCACCCTGGTTTTGTTCTTGGACTTTTGCTTGCTTACTCCTTGGTCCAGACGTGACATCCCAGCTCAGACCTTGGGTGACTAATCCCTGTGCTTGTGTTTAGCGACCTCTAGTGGGCCTCTGTCTTCCTGCACTCAGGAGCTCTTCCTCCACCTGAGTCCCAGCGCCCCCTGGTGGTAACTTTACAATCTTCATACTGCTTGGGGCCACGAGATGACAGGGACTATAATGTGAACTGTGAAATAGCAAGTTAGTTGATGGTGGTGTGTGGCTGAGGCCACATGGAGAACCTGGAGAGTCTATATAGACCGGATAAAAGACTGTAGGCACAAGGGAGCCTGGTCCTGGTGGAACGCACCTGATAAAAGCGGTGTGGAGAGATAGATCAGTGGGCAAATTAAACCAGACATGAGAAGAAATGTTTGTAGAAGCTGGGCAGGGCCACCTGAGGTTGACCAGAAAGGACTAATGAGGAAGAACACGATGCCCATAGACCCTGTTCTTTTGAGTGAAGAAACTTTTCTGATAACAGGTGGAAAGTTTCTGCTATAGATATTTTGTTGAGTTGGTCTGTACTGCGCTGGAGATTTTATTAAGTACTGCTCATGGAGTGGGTCTTTAAAAACATGAATAAATCTGCTAAGCTTTATACCACAGTTAGTGTGTAACCCCCAACCGTGTATTATTTAGTCATTACCACTTTAGTTTGTTGTTTATGCCGTACTTTGCAGTCTGTGAGTGGTAACTGCACCGCCCTGGTGACTGCAGGGAGAATTACACTTAATTTTTTCATTGTAGTCGCTGCACAAATTGTTTTCCAAAAATGTTGTGACTTATCATATTATTTGGCACCAATTTTTTGCAAAAACAGTTTGATGAATTGCATGACTGTCACGCCGGAGCATACAGACACTTAGCATGCAGCGTAACACAAGGGTGACAACAAGGATGGTATAAAAGGAAGGCCCTAGTGATAGGGAGAGGGGAAAGGAGACACCTCCTGCAGCTCACCGGAGTCTGTACCCTGAGCTTCCTAACGTCCATATATGGGTCCTTCCCCCCCATCGCCATTACCCTCACTTGCCATGAACTCACCCTGGCTAGTGAGAGGTCTGGCAAGAACGCTAGTCTCACCACTTCTATAATACAACACAAGGTAAAGGAGACAGACATAAGGAAAAACTCACTAAAGGAAAACACTCCAAGTTTCTTCAATGCAGCAAAACACTGCAGCTGTAACAGTTACGACTCCTCAGCTCCTTCCAAAATGATCAGCATAAGAATGAGATTCTATAACCGGCATGAGACGGTAAGACACATGACATTTATAGTGAAGGGGAGTGGTCACAAAAGAGCTGCACCTAGGATTAAGGCTGCAAAGGATAGCCAGATAGGAAAGAGTCCTTAACCCCTGCAACACTAATAAAGGAAAGTAGATACATTCAAACATCAGTTGTAGACCTATGAACAATAAGACGTTTTGACCTTATGGTGCCAGACTTGCCAGAGGTCTCCGCAGAGCAGGACACACACATGACAATGACTAAAGGTGCAATTTTGTAGGGCCTATATCCCCTACCAGGCTGTTTGCTAAGTTTATATTGTCAATTTGAGCTGTCAAGAGCAGATACTCATTGAATGAGTGTCAAGGGTGACAGGCAGTCATGTGGTTTCTGGCAATAGAAGGTCACAGTGTTTGGCTGCGCAAAATACTCCCTGACTTTATTGTTCCTGCTGTTAGCATTCACTCTAATAGGTAGCTTTCCTGCTGGCTTTTCATCTTGTCCCCTTTAGGAGTCAGCAAAGCCCTCCTTCCATCCAGCTGCTGATTATCAGTATTCCCTTTGTACATTAATACTCCCATCTTCCCTGGTCTTGTGCTGGTGATATTATTCAGTTCATTCAAGCTCTGGTTACAAGCAGGTGGCTTGCACTCATCAGTGGTATCGTTGTTGAAACTTTGCTGAACTTTTACTTTAGTCATATGTGGATCAGTAGTTCAAGTTTTTCCCCATGTGTCCTCCTTGCGTCTTCTCTAGTGTTTAGTACCTAGGGTCAGGTGTCCGGCTCGGCGCATAGGTGTGGAACCTATCTAGGGTGGTGAGGGACCCCAGGGACCAGCAGTAGGTTTGGTCAGGGGTCATCATCTTCCCCTTTCCTAGACATAGGATTTCCCTTCCCTTCTCACTACAGGTAAAACTAAATAGGAGAGAAAAGGCGCAATAGGGTCTTACCCGATACATTGGGCAAAATCATATAGAAGTGGTGCACTCACCTGATCGGGTTGTGCCAGTCACAACTCCTTTAACAGCAAAGAGTGAGCGCCTGAGCGGTCCAGCAGCAGCCCTGTTGCACAAGTGGAACGTCAAAAGGAAACTGGAGAAAAAACAGGTTTTTTGCCGCACTTGAAGACCACAGACATTGGTGTCAAACAGATGATTCTTTTTATTTCATTCCTATGTGTTTCGGAGACCACAACTGTCTCCTTCTTCAGGGAAAATAACCTGGTTCCTTTCCCTGAAGAAGGAGACAGTTGGGGTCTCCGAAACGCGTAGGAATGAAATAAAAAGAATCATCTGTTTGACACCAATGTCTGTGGTCTTCAAGTGCGGCAAAAAAACTGTTTTTTCTCCAGTTTCCTTTTGACGTTCTTCTCGCTACAGGGACATACTCAGGGCAATCCAATCCTCCTTTATTGCTACACTTTTTGCTCCGGGGTTGCAACCACCAGTGGAGAGTTGACACTACATCATAGAAAATATGTGCAGATGAAGGCAAAGACAAGTGGTGTCTAGAGTGGTGAGAGACCCCAGAGACCAACGGTAGGTTTGGTCAGGGATCATCTTCTCCCCCTTCTCTAGACACGGGGTTTCCCTTCCCTTTTGCTGTTCTCTTGGTACTTCTCCGTACCTAGCGTGACAATGGGATTCTCATGTTCTACTGTGGAAAGGAACCTCTTATTCTTCTATCTGTGTCTCCGGTAGCTGTAGAGCCGCTATCAGCCTTGATAAGGTAACATCCTGTAGATGAAGTTCGGAAAGGTGATACGTCTTATAAAATTTAATCTCTTTTCCGATGGTTCATTAGTCTTACTAAATCATTAATGTCCCTACTTAATGTATTTCAGGTGTTGGATACAATTGTATCACCATTTACAGTCAACAGGACAATGTCCGAAGTTCTTTACTGCAAAAGTGCAGGTAATGTTCAAATATTGATTGAGATAAAACTTTCAACCTCGTGACTCCCGTCCAAACCTTGGTATTATCCAATCATAAACTATCCCAGACTATATCGGAGACAATCTATATCCTGGGTTGTGTGTAACCATACTGCGAAGATGTTAGCGTTGCTAAAGCCCACTTTACACGTTGCAATTAGTTGTACAATCGCATTTGCGGTGTGACACGCCCAGGTTGCATACGGGATCTATGAGATTGCACGTTGGTCGTTCATTTGCTGTCACACTTGCGTGAGTAGTCTATGTTAAATTGGTCAATTTTGTGTGCGATCCTTTAGATCATGTGTTCTGTGACGTATGCATTGGGCACCTTTTTTTTTTTTATTTATTGACTTGCCAAGCGTGTGTAATGTGTAGGGATGCGTTTTTACTATGTCATCTGCCATTCAGCTCTGCTACATGGCCGCTAACAGCAGACACAGACAGCCATGTAGCAGCGGTGAATGGTAGATGACAGCAGACACAGACAGAGCCGCACTGTCAGAATGAACTCGGATGAACTTCACCCGACTTCATTGTGATGCTGCGGCTGTGTCTGTGTCGCGTCCTGATTAGCGGTCACCAGTGAAGACTCACCGGTGACCGCTAAACTCCTGAGTAACTGAAGTTAGCAGCCCTCTCTCATACTCACCAATCCCCGATCCCCGGCGCTGCACGGCATTCACACTGCTCCGGCGGCTTTTACTGTTTTGAAAAAGCCGGCCGCCCATTAAACAATTTCGTATTCCCTGCTTTCCCCGCCCACCAGCGCCTATGATTGGTTACAGTGAGACACGCCCCCACTCTGAGTGACAGGTGTCACACTGCACCCAATCACAGCAGCCGGTGGGCGTGTCTATACTGTGTAGTGAAATAAATAATTAAATAATTAAAAAAAACGGCGTGCGGTTCCCCCCATTTTTAAAACCAGCCAGATAAAGCCATACGGCTGAAGGCTGGTATTCTCAGGATGGGGAGCTCCACGTTATGGGGAGCCCCCCACCCTAACAATATCAGCCAACAGCCGCCCAGAATTGCCGCATACATTAGATGCGACAGTTCTGGGACTGTACCCGGCTCTTCCCGATTTGCCCTGGTGCGTTGGCAAATCGGGGTAATAAGGAGTTATTGGCAGCCCATAGCTGCCAATAAGTCCTAGATTAATCATGTCAGGCGTCTATGAGACACCCTCCATGATTAATCTGTAAGTTACAGTAAATAAACACACACCAGAAAAAAATCCTTTATTAGAAATAAAAACACACACATTCCCTGGTTCACCACTTTAATCAGCCCCAAAAAGCCCTCCTTGTCCGGCGTAATCCAGGATGATCCAGCGTCGCATCCAGCGCTGCTGCATGGAGGTGACCGGAGCTGCAGCACACACAGCCGCTCCGGTCACCTCCACACAGCAAATGAACACAGCCGCGCGATCAGCTGCTGTCACTGAGGTTACCCGCTGTCGCTGCATCCACCGGTGGCCGCGGGTAACCTCAGTGACAGCAGCTGATCGCACGGCTGTGTTCATTTGCTGTGTGGAGGTGACAGGAGCGGCTGTGTCTGCTGCAGCTCCTGTCACCTCCATGCAGCTGCGGTGGAAGCGACGCTGGATCATCCTGGATTACGCCGGACAAGGAGGGCTTTTTGGGGCTGATTAAAGTGGTGAACCAGGGAATGTGTGTGTTTTTATTTCTAATAAAGGATTTTTTCGGGTGTGTGTTTATTTACTGTAACTTACAGATTAATCATGGAGGGTGTCTCATAGACGCCTGACATGATTAATCTAGGATTTAGTGGCAGCTATGGGCTGCCAATAACTCCTTATTACCCCGATTTGCCAACGCACCAGGGTAAATCGGGAAGAGCCGGGTACAGTCCCAGAACTGTCGCATATAATGTATGCGGCAATTCTGGGCGGCTGTTGGCTGATATTGTTAGGGTGGGGGGCTCCCCATAACGTGGAGCTCCCCATCCTGAGAATACCAGCCTTCAGCCGTATGGCTTTATCTGGCTGGTTTTAAAAATGGGGGGAACCGCACGCCGTTTTTTTTAATTATTTAATTATTTATTTCACTACACAGTATAGACACGCCCACCGGCTGCTGTGATTGGGTGCAGTGTGACACCTGTCACTCAGAGTGGGGGCGTGTCTCACTGTAACCAATCATAGGCGCTGGTGGGCAGGGAAAGCAGGGAATACGAAATTGTTTAATGGGCGGCCGGCTTTTTCAAAACAGTAAAAGCCGCCGGAGCAGTGTGAATGCCGTGCAGCGCCAGGGATCGGGGATCGGTGAGTATATGAGAGAGGGGGATAGACTGACATGGACTGAGAGTGAGGGACAGAGATAGTGACGGACTGACAGAGATTAGTGCATGACAGACATTGTGAGGCGCTTCAGAACGCAGCTTTTCAGCTGCGCTCTGAAGCGGACCTTTTCTAAGCTGCGGTGCAGAGCGCACACCTGCGCACATAGCATCAGACACCGAAATCGTATGAGGGATGTCACACGTTACAATTGACTAGGTTCGTGCAACAAAACGCTCAATTCTAGAGAATGATACGATGTGTTTGCGATCAACGGTTTTGCGTTCAATCCTGATCGCATGTAGCTGTCACACGCAGATACCTCACAAACGATGCCGGATGTGCGTCACTTACAACTTGACCCCAACGACGGATTGTGAGATATATTGAAGCGTGTGTAGCGGGCTTTAGAATATTATATCTTTTGTATACACTCCCTATACCTGTTATCATTAGAGACCTTAGAACTTTGCCGACACAAGTCCTTAGATCTATCTGGAATAATCGGTGACCACGTATTTTACACAATATATTGCTTTAACATAGGAGGGTAGGAGGATTATCTGCCAGAAATGTCTCACATTACATAGCACTTATGTGACGCCCTGGCAAGACCAGGTAGTCACAGATGACTGTACCCCCCACCAAGGGTACAGGAATCGCCTCCTCCTTGGGAATTAACACCACACATCCCACACATAGGAACATCAGCTACAAATCCTAGTCGCCCCCCCTATGACAGCCAGGACACACCAGTGGGCAGGACCAGGCGGATGGGAACACCCACCTAGGGGTCTTGAGGTGACAAGGGGTGGGAACCAGTCAGTTTCAGTTTGAATTCAGTCGAGTTGGAGTGGAGTTGAGTGGAAGTTGCAGTCTGGAGCAGACAGAGTCAAACATTGAGGAGTCTGCAGTGTGGTCAGGGGTGGAGCCCTTGGACCACGGGAGAACCGACTAGGTGGCAGACGGCATTATAGGGCCACAGGCGATGGAGATCCAATCACGAAAGACCTGAAGTGGACCGGGGCAGGGTTGCAGCCCGCCGGTACCGACGACGGGAATCCGGTCCGGAGGCCGTGCACAGGCGGGGTACCTGGACCCTAGGACGAGACAAGCTTCAAGCCAATTGTTAATTGACCAGCGGCACAAGGTACCAGGCCTTGTTTCCGAGGAGAGAAGCCCAGATAGAGCAGACCGGCAGCCCAATGCGGGGCATAGGGTGTCCGCCAAGAACCCATTGAGATACCAGGGGTCAGAGTTTGCGGGCAACGGCTCTCTCTGCGTACAAAGTTGCAGGGGAGCGGATTTCTCCCGTTCCAAGCGGGTTTAATTAACACACAGCAAGACACATGTGCAGGAGGAAGGGTCCCTACCTTGCCAACCTGTGTGCGGGACTAGCACACCCCTCCAGAGGCAACCGGAATCCGGCCTTGGTTTACAATACAGACTCTGTGTGAATCCTTCCTAATTGTGAGTACACCAGTGTCACCCGGTCCGACCTGCCGACGGCGCTCCAGCACTGCTCAATACCTACACCCCGGGACTACACCTCCCCCCTACCTGTGGAGCAGATACCACCTTGCTACCCCCACACCATCGGACCCGGTCACAGACAATCTCCCATGTAAATACCCCTTTTTTCACTGTTGCGAGGATGGGCGGTTGCACGAGCCCCGGGTCCGGTCACCACTCGAGCCCCAGACATGATCCTGGATCCGAGCGTCACTCGAGCAGCCCCGGTTGCCGCAGTGGAGGCGGCACCCCTGCGCGACACTTACGGTATATTATAAAATGCCTGGACTGACTACTCTCTGTAGGTGTCGTGTGGTGTTCAGCGTTTCACTTGTTGGGCGTCATCAGACTCAATTCACAATGCAGAGTCTAACAAACAGCCTGGGATTTCTTAGCTGCTCAGCCTGGCTTGGGCGTCGGCTTGGTCTGGCTTCAATGCCCTCCAGTACAGGAGTTAATCCCTGCTGGCTTGTGATCATCTGCTGGGAGCTCAGGCTGCTGATCACCAGCTGCCCTCACCGTTTATAAGGCTCTGGATTCTGGGGCTGAGTGCCGGATATAGCTTTGCTTCCTGGTTCCTGTGGTTTTCCTGTTACATGGTGATCTACAAGTGCGTGGTGTGCGAGTGCCCCAGTTGTGCATTAATTCCCTATCTCGTTTACTTTACTCCCCTGTTCACATACTGTCCTCCCTTCATATATATCAAAAAGACCTTCCATGTAGTAGCAATAGGCGAATAGAGGTCAAAACACCACCACTTATACAGAGAAATAAGTATTAGAACACATTTTATTAAGTACAAAAAGATAAAAAAATATTTCTCTTGTAATATTACAATACCTAGGTTCATTATTATAAAAGACAGGGTTTCTCCAAAGGCAACAACAGAAAATGGTAGGAAATAAAGAACCACTGTAGTTAATAAATAACCACTACAATATTCACATAGAATGATTACTATAAGTAAGAAAATAGGATAAAGATTTCCAAGGAGACATATAAATATAGATATCGATAGTACCGTAATGTATTTCAGTAATAAGATCAACCTAAGAAATCTATGTAATGTTGCTGGGATATGAGCCTATTAGCATAGCTAGTAGTCCCGTAACTGGGGAAACATGTCCGCACAAAACAGTCAATGTGGATAATACCTGTATTCAGGGTCTGTGTGCCTTCAGCCCGACGTGCGTTTCATCGTTATCTGACTTCCTCAGGGAGGGTTCGATGTATGATCTCATCCATACATTTTGCTTCCTTTGGAGAAACCCTGTCTTTTATAATATTGACCCTAGGTCTTGTAATATTACAAGAGAAATATTTTTCACTCCATTTTTTTTGTACTTAATAAAATATGCATCTTATTTCTCTGTATAAGTGGTGGTGTTTTGACCTCCATGAATAGTATTCACCTATTGCTACTACATGGAAGGTCTTTTTGAAATGTTTGGTCTCCGATTGACACCTAAATTAGGGATTTTTTGATCATATGTCCCCTCCTTCATGTTTAAGTGCAATGTGTGTGAGTTTTCATTTATCTTTGTCTGTGCCTATTTGTGGGGTTTTGGTTACTGGGTTTTTGGCCCACTCCCAGGGTGGGGGAGAGTAGCATCAGATACCTTCAAGATAAGGAACATCGCAGGGGTCCCAGCCTTAAGGGGGCTTTACACGCTACGATATCGTTAATGTTTTATTGTTGGGGTCACGTCGTTAGTGACGCACATCTGGCGTCATTAACGGTATCGCAGCGTGTAACACCAGCGACCTTAAACGTCCTCCAAAGTGGTGAAAATCGTTCACCATGGAGAGGTCGTCATAAAACCAAAAACTGTTAATGGTTGTTTATAGATGTAGTTTGTCGCTCCTGCGGCAGCACACATCGCTACGTGTGACACCGCAGGAACGAGAAACCTGACCTTGCCTGCGTCCCGCCCGCAATGAGGAAGGAAGGAAGTGGGCGGGATGTTCGTCCCGCTCATCTCCGTCACTCCGTTTTGATTGGCCGGCCGCTTAGTGACGTCGCGGTGACGTCGCGGTGACGACGAATGCACCTCCCCCTTGAGGGAGGGATTGTTCGGCAGTCACAGCGACGACGCCGACCAGGTAATTGCGTGTGACGCTGCCGTAGCGATAATGATCGCTGCAGCAGCGATCACACGATATCGCATGCACGACGGGGGCGGGTGCTTTTGCGTACGATATCGCTAGCAATTGCTAGAAATATCGTAGCGTGTAAAGCCCGCTTTAGAGTCAGCCTAGGAGACCCTGTTCCATCTGTACATACCCCGTGACAGTGGGTACAACTAAAAATGGCATGTGTGCCTCTTTCATGGGGGCTAAAGACCCTATAGCACACCATATTTCTCCTTCTGTTCAAATTACTTTGTTCTCTCTTTTACCATGAAGAGCTGTATGTATTAAACCCTTTAAGGCTCCATGATGTACTGCATGGAATGTATCAGGGTGTTTGGAGCGGACTCAGAAGCCGAGCCTGCTCCACACAGGGCAGATGCTATATTACACAGCAGTGGCCAGTGCTACCACCCATCTGTGCTGATAACCTCTTAAGCGGGATTTACAAGCTACGACATCGCTAGCAATTGCTAGCGATATCGAGCGTGTAAGCACCCGCCCCTATCGTGTGTGCGATATCGTGTGTTCGCTGCCGTAGCGAACATTATCGCTACGGCAGCGTCACACGCACTTACCTGGTTGGCGTCGTTGCTGTGACTGCCGAACAATCCCTCCCTCAAGGGGGAGGGACGTTCGGCATCACAGCGACGTCACCGCGACATCACTAAGCGGCCGCCCAATAGAAGCAGAGGGGCGGAGATGAGCGGGACGTAACATCCTGCCCACCTCCTTCCTTCCGCATTGCGGCCGGCGGCAGGTAAGGAGACGTTCCTTGCTTCTGAGGTGTCACACACAGCGATGTGAAAATGAGAGGTGCGTATGATAAATCCAAATGTAGCTTACAAGGTGGTGGTGGAAAGGAATCACAGGAGGCAGGGCAATGCTGTGCGCTACTGTCTGCGGTGATGGTCTGTACAGCTCTGTGTGGTGGGCCACGCTGCTCTGTGTGGCTCTGTGTGAAATGCGGCGCTGCTCTGTGTGGCGGGGAGCGCAGCTCTGTGTGGCTGGTGGTGCTGCTCTGTGCGCGGTCGACACTGTACTGTGCGGCTCTGTGCGACGGGTGGTGAGGCACTGACCATTCTGAAGGTGTCAACGGTAAGGGCTTCAAATAATGGCACCCAGAGTTGGTGCATGCGCAGATGGAGCTCTTGGCTCAAGTTCTCAACTGTGCATGTGCTGACTCCAGATGACTTTTCCTTGAAGCCCGCACCGCTAACATCTTCAGAATGGTCAGCGCCTCACCGCGCGCAGCAAGCACCCGGCTGCCCCAGCACAGCGCTGCAGCCCGCAGCAAACATCTGGGTCCCCCTATGCACCGCCCGTAGCATTGCTGTAGTCCAGCACTTCCCCTACCTCTTGTGACCCCTGCTCCACCACTACTGCCACCCCCCTTCGGTGAGACACCACCAGATTATAAAACGGACCCCATATTTATTTTTTACCTTTTTCTTTTAACCCTAGAACGCGCAACCATAGAAATCTACCATAGAAAACAAGTAACCTATCAGGCCTGCGAGGCCCCAGTTTATGCGTTCTAGAGTTAAATTTGGGGTGCGTCTTATAATCCGGCTGTGAAGCAGGAACATGCAGAAACTGTCGGCTGTGCGGGCTTCAAAGAAATGGCGCCCATTGTTGGTGCATGTGTAACGCCCTGGACTAGTCAGGTCTTCCCAGGTAGTCACACACACACCCCCTCCCCGAGTAGGTGATAGCAGCCAACCAAGAAACTCTTGTCACCACCCTCTAGGTTTGATGTCCACAACAGGGGGGCGGAGCCAGGAGGTTGGCTCCGTCCACCAAGGAGTTCACAGGCCTGAAGGCGGGAAAAGACACAGAAGTTCTAGAGCAGTGTGAAGAGTAGTCTGGACAGTGAAGGAGGGAGGTTGAGTTCAAGGGCAGACCTGTGACCAGGCCTGCCAACAGTCTACTCAGGTGGCTGGATCGGAGCCCAGTCACCTTTGGCATGGAGGTAGATGGTAGTGGCCGCCTGCAGGAGCTGGGATTACAGCCGGTGGAACCGTAGGGACCGGGGTCGAGCGGTGGCCCGCCGGTACCGAACCGGGGAACCGATTGGAAACCGGAGTACCAGGAGGGGTACTCAAACCCAATCAAATCAACTGATTGAGGACTGGACTTAAGGACCTATCCCACACAAGACGCGTTAGAAGACAACAGCCCCACCATACAGGGTAAAGCCACCCCCAAGGCAGAGACCCAAAGGGCCAGCGTCTGCGGGCAAACAGGGCTCTTCCGACAATCAGCAAGCGACTACCGTTGCTTAGGCATAGGAGTCAAACATTCATATAACAAGGTGCAGGAGAAAGGCGGAAACCACCAACCCGTTCAGGGAGAAGCTGCAGCCGGCTGCAGGCCCCGTTCATCATCCCATTTGGTTTACCAGAGACTCCAGTGTATTGTGTCATAGTGAGTACACCAGTGCCTTCGGGCCGCGCACCGCGCCACACCGCACCAGCATACGCCCGCACCCGCTCCAACGCCTCCGCACCTCCCCCGGGCCCCCGGGACCATCACTCCCCTACCCACAGAGGGGTCAACACCAAGCTGCGCAACACCATCCCAGGGAGGCCTAGTTAATGGAAGCGGTGGTGTCCATCTATTCACCACAACCTGTGGGTGGCGTCACAAACTTACATCCCAAACCAAACCACCGCGGCCCCGGCCGTGGAACTCCCCGTCAAGTCCCTGCGTGTAGCGCCAACCCCCTTGCAGAGCGACGTGACCCCCGGGTCAGTGAGGAGCTCGAGCCACCACCCACCATACGAGCACGGATCCAAGCGGCTCGGCGGTCGCAGCCGAGCCCGCGGGGCGGTACACATCCGCAGATTGAACTATCGGCTCAATGACGAGCCAAGATCTCCTCTGCACACGCGCCGCCTCTGGGAGCCATTATCCTTAAGTCTACCGCTAGGAGATCAATGGGATGGAGGCGGCACGTGCGCAGATGAGATCTTGAGTCGAGAGCTCAATCTGCGCACTCGCCGACTCCAGGCGCCATTATTTGAAGTCTATTTTCAGGATGGCTCCTACCACAGCCCCCGTAGCAAGCACTAGCACAGCCTGTAGCACACAGCCCGCAGCATTGCCCCTGCCACCTGTGACCATTCTCCACCACCTCCTGGTAAGCTACATTCAGATTACAAAGGCACCCCTCATTTTCCTCCCAAACTTTTGGGAGGAAAAGTGCATCAACTATACATATTTAGAATCACTGTAATTGTACTAACCTGGAGAATCATGAAATCAGGTAATTTTTGCTACAGAATTAAACAAAAAATGTTGATATTACAGGGGGGTTTCACCATGTCATCACATTTGGATTTTTTTTTGCCATTTTCCCTTGATCTTTATGGTAAAATTAATGGTGCAGAATAATGGAGCTATATAAGTGAGTAAAATATATACAAATCATAGAGTGTTTGCAGAGTGTATATTCATTTGTTATCAAATCTCTTCACACAAGAATGTCTTGAAGGAAATCGAGAAGTCAGAAAATCTCTCTACTCTGTTGCAGACTCATCTCGGTGGTCTGGAATGTAAGTCCCAAAATATTCACTGTTGTTCTGTTCCTTTTTATAGATCATTAGGTAGCACGTGGGGAAAAATACAGCTAACGAAACCCCGAGACAGCTGCTGAGAATAAAACTCATCTGAACGAGAGACTTGGAGGCGATGTCTGTGCTGACATATGTGGGTATGAAAATGATGCAGGCCAGAATGACAGTGAGCATGGCCACCGTGATATCTCTCCCCATGTAATACTGGTCAACTGGTTTCTCCGCCATGAAAGAACATATGAAAGAAAGTAAAACCAGTAGACCATTGTAGGCAAACATCAAGCCGAACTGTAGCAACGGCTCGTATTTACAGCTCACATAAATAGACAAGGAACTGACGAGGCCACTTGTACCAAAAGGAGCTGTGAAGACCTCACATACATTGTGCAGAACAAGACTTGACCCAAGATGGTGACAGTTGAAATAATCCACCTCAACGAGTGTATCAACCTGTAGAAGCATGACTTGTAGGACAAGGAGCAGAATAGGAGCTGTATGGATTTCACCAGGATAGGACCCAGGAAGGTGGCGAAACTCAAGGAGAGTATCGGTTGCTGTAGCAGACACATCCAGTCTGCAGGTTCTCCGATGTAAAACAAGATTGATGCACACATACACAACAGACCCACCAAAATAAGATAACACTGCAGGCCACCGGCAGCCATGTACAGAGGTGGATGATGGTGCTTAATATGATCCAAAATAACAGACATAATGAACCGGAGGAGAGCAATAACAAAATAGTTTCCCCATGACAAGTAGAGGTACGTTGGGCATTGACAGCTGTTACTCATACTCCCCAATTTGGACCATTGACCAGCAGGGCAGGATGGACATTTGAGGACAAGTAAAGATTAGTCAGCTTACTATGGTGAGGGTGGAACAAACAATAAATAGTATAACGTTTTACATATGTTCTTTACGGACACATGAAACCATCACAGTCATTCTGTGGCTAGTTATTGTTGGATCTTTCACCGTGGAACAGGTGGATTGTCCTTCCTCCACCATCTATTTTCAGCATTAATTTACTATAGTCAGCTACTGGAAGTAGCAACCCTGTAGGTGACTATCCAAGCCTTTATTTAGCCTTGTAACATAACCAAGGAATAACCAAACTAGACACTTGGGTACGTGCCCCTCATCAGTGCTAAGTTGGGTTTGTATGGGTGAATGAAATGCTCTTGATTCAGCTTTGGGAAAGGCTGGCTTTCGCTATAAAAAGTTACGTGTCTTACAATCTGATGCCGGGTATAGATTCTCATTCTATGCTGACCACTTTGTAAGGAGCCTGTCTCTGGAAGAAGCTGAGGAGTCGTGACTATTGCAGCTGTGGTGTTTAGCTGCATTGTTGCAGCTTGTATTGTTTCCGTTTTGTGGCTATTTTTCCTCTGTCTGTCTCCCTTACCTTGTGTTGTATTATTGCAGTGGCGATACCAGTGTTATTGCTGGCCTTCTCACTAGTCAGGGTGAGTTCAGGCCAAGCGAGGGCCTAGGCATGTGGCGGCGAAGGTGGGAAGGAGCCGTATAGGGACATTAGGGAGCGCAGGGTACAGATTCAGGTGAGTTGCAGTAAGTGTCCCCTCTCCCCTCTCTGTTACGGGGGCTGTCTGATTATAAAAACCAAAGGGATATCAGACAGTCAGGGTCCACTGTGCAAAGTCTCTGCTGCAGACTATGGCAGAGGATAAGGGGTATCTTGTACTACGGAAGCAGTACTGACACTGATACGTTTCAGTGACACTAGAGCCAATCACGGCGTGTACTGTTAAAGTCACAGCGACTACCGTATTTAGCATTAACGTAAAAGGGATAGGTTAATGAGTGAGGAAGAGTATATAAGTGTGCCGCTGTAAATAGTAATAGCACAAGTGCAGAGTGCAATACCTCTGTTAAACTCACAGAGAAATATCGTTAGGAAATAAAGCAATTCCTCCCTTACTTAGAGGGTGTGTGGTATGGTCTCTGTTAATGGTCACAGAGACAAAAGCAGTGAGTGTGAAATGGCATCTACCTAGGTCCATTCCTCTAGTGGTGCCAGGAGACGGACAGCAGCGTAAGCCGCACAAAGCTCCTACCTGCGTTCGCTCCACTAGTGTGCAAGGACACGAACTACTAAATATGGCACCTGCCTAGATCCGCTCAACTAGTGGTGCAAAAGAGACGGACGACTTCCGGTTCCGGTCCTGGCCGCGGTGGAGGCATAAAGGAGAAGCTCCTGCCCCCCCCCGAGAAAAGCAGTCAGACAGCAGCCCCCCCGCATCGGAGTCCGGGACGGGAGGGACCCAGCCTGAAAGCGGAGATCTGCAGCTATGGACAGATACCTGCTGAGGAGCGCCAGCGGCGGTGAAGGGCCTGGGAGAGGCGGCGACGCTGTGGACATGAGGGGAATGGAGGAGAGGAACATGGCGCCGACGAGCGTGCCGGGGGCGGAGCCAGAGGTGCGGGGAAGAGACGCGATGGAGCCGGGTCGGAGCGAGGGATTAGCAGAGGACGCGGCTGCAGAGACAGAGGAATGTGGAGCTGGAGACAGGTGGCTGCAGGGGTCGGAGGAGGGCAGCTCACAGTGGGAGGATGAGGGGGAGGTGGGGGGAGAGACTGGAGAGGAGGACGCTGGCGTTATGGAGGGGAGCTATGGAGGAACAGGAGGGCTGGAGGAAAATGAAACCCAGCAAAGTAGAGGGCCCAGAGGGAGACAGCCGCAATACAGGAGGAGATCAACCTCAGGCACCCCCTGTAAAGGAGGAAAAAAAAAACAACAACAGGATCCACTGACATCTCAATTTTACAAGACATCTGAGGGAGGCAGAGATTCAATGCAAATAAGCAGATCTAAGAAAACAGCTCCACCTGCTGACCAAAACAAGCAAGTGCAAGAGTTTCATATGGATTATAAAAAACTGGCAGTAGAAGTAGCATCTCACTTGTCCAAAGACATAAAAATAGCCATTGAAGTAGCCGTACAAACTTCACTAGCCGCCATGCAGAAGCAATTGACTGATCATTCAAAGAGACTCACAGAAGCAGAGCAAAGAATCTCTAACTCTGAGGAGACAATCTTGACCATGCAAGAACAGATAGCAACTCTTGTAAAATCTAATGATTACCTGAGAGACAAGGCAGAGGACCTAGAAAACAGATCGAGACGAAACAATCTTCGCATTGTGGGGCTGCCAGAATCGGTAACACCGGGACAGCTGGACAATATTTGTGAGGCGGAACTACCACAGGCGCTGGGCATAAAGGCGAAATTTAGAGTGGAGAGAGCCCACAGAGTGGGACCATTGAGGCAGCAAGAGGCGAAGGAGGGAGAAGGGCAAAATTCAAGCAATAAACCGCCCTCAAGAGCCAGACAGGTGATAGTCAAATACCTTGACTACAAGCACAAAGAGGAAATTCTGAAAGCCTTTAGAGAACGAAAGCGACCTTTACAATACCAAGGAAATAGACTGCTGATTTTTGGGGATTATTCCGTTGATGTGTCCAAACGGAGGAAGGACTTCAGTAAACTGTGCACATTTCTGTACAATAAAAGAATAAAATGCCAACTACTCTACCCGGCAGTGCTGAAGGTCAGGAACTCCAATGGTTCGTTCTCATACTATAAAGATCACAAGGAGGCGGAGAATATTCTCATGTCAGAACATAAAGGGAACCGGACGGAGGGGCAGGAGAGGAGACCCAGTGGAGGAGAAAACTTCAGAAAAGGTTCCCCGGCGGGTTCGAGAGGGGAAGGTGGACAACGCGGAAGGCAAACACAACCCGAGGCCAGTGGAGAGGGGAGACGCAGTCCAGCCCAGCAGTTTAGCCCAGGGATGGGACCCAGGGAACAGCGTTCTTGAAAGACACCAAGACACAAGATGACTCTTGAACTGATCTCTACTAGCCCTTATCGATCTACCCCCCTGAGTGAGGAAGGTGGCCGAGCCGAGGGGGACGAGCCAGCGTGAAGGGGACGGAGGGGAGACTGATCAAGTCACCTACTCTCCCTCCCCTCCTCCCCCTTTTTTTTTTTTTTCTCTCCTTTTTCTCCTCTCCCCCTCTCTTCTTCCTCTCCCTCTCTCTTTTCTTCCCTACCTCCTCCCTTCTCTCCCCTAATTTGTCTCTGGTGTGTTCTCCCTTCTTTTCTCTTTCTCCCTTCCCCTCTTTTCCCCCCTCTCTCTCTCTATGCCCTCCCCGGTTCTACCTCTCTTGCCTTTTTTCCAATACTACTCCTCGCTTCTTTCTTCTCTTCTCCTCTGCGCTGTTTCTTCCCCTCTCGTGCTTCTTGGGTATGATATCCTTTATCTATTTCTATGCTGGGCTCTTTTATCTCTTTGTCTCTGCTCCGTTGTTCTTCTCTCTTTGTGGATTGCTTTGCAGGTCCAAATACAGTGGGCACGAATGGGTCGGCAGGAAGGTCCCACGAAACTAGGACTAACCCAGTAGATGAACTCTCTTTAAGGTCCTACCACTTATAACATAATGTTTTAATCTCTGTATATTACTTCAGATCGTTATGTTTTACGCGGGGGATAGAGCTCTGAATCTGTCTATTGGGGGGGGACTAGGGAGACTCATATTTTGGCCAGGAAAAAGGGAAGCCACTAGCATGGCAAAAAGTGCCGAAAGTCCCACCAAAGGGACAACTTGTTATACTGTTGTAGGATTTATACTTTGCTTATGTTGTTTAAGAGTTTACACACAGGTTGGGGAAAAGAAATGCCATTCTGGGGAAACCACGTGTGAAGGATATAATGATAGTCGTGTCTCTCCTACAGCTGGGGACCTGGGGGGTGGTATTGATAAGAGCAAATTACCCAGACAAACATGGTGCAACTAACGACATGGAATGTTAAGGGCCTAAGATCACCTAACAAACGAGCAATGGTACTAAGACACTTGAAAAGATTAAAAACAGACATTGCTCTATTACAAGAAACTCACTTGGGGAGGGAAGATTTCTTTCGCATGAAAAAGTACTGGGTGGGCTCAGTATATGGGGCAGCGGCGCAAGGAAGGAAGGCGGGCACAATGATTTTGATAAACAAGCAACTTAGACATGAAATAGTGGCTCAGGAAGAGGATGACCAGGGAAGATGGCAGCACATAATAATTAATAGCCCAGCGGGGAAACTCAGCATATATAATATTTATGGCCCAAACTCGAAGCAGAATCAGTTTCACGACACCATAAAAGCCATAATTCTCTTGGACAAGGAGCCTAACATCATAGTGGCGGGGGACTTCAATGCAGTGCCAGACTCGGTGGAGGATAGAAGCAAGGGAGAGGGGGAGCCAGGATCCGGGGATAAGGGAACAAATCACAGAGATGTATCACTGGAGGATGTAGGCCTAAAAGACATCTGGAGACTAACTCACCCGCACGATAGAGAATATACGCACTTCTCTCACCCACACAACAGTTGGTCTCGCATAGACCAGATCTGGTTATCTATGGAACTTGCGAATGGTGTGCAAAACTGTATGATTGAGAATATGGTAATCTCAGACCACAGCCCGGTGAGAGTGGACCTTAGAGAAAAATTCAAAAGGGGATCAGATATTATTTGGAGATTCCCGACGTTTCTCCTTAGACAGGACAATTTTCGCAGGATAATAAAAGAATGGTGGGAGGAGTTCTCAGAGGATAACAAGGATCACAGGGTGACCCCGATTTTGTTCTGGGAAACTGCAAAGGCGGTCTTGAGAGGACGCTTGATGGGGTATGCTGCCATGGTCAAACGGAAGACGAATGCGAATTACAACTTGCACAGTGAGGCAGTACGTCTAGCGTATACTAATTATCTGTCAGACAGGTCTAGCAGGGCAAAGGAGAGGTGGCTGGCAACCAAGAGAGATTTTGACGAGTGGGCAAAAAAAAAGGAGCAATTATTTTGGTCACATAAAGAGGCAGATCTTCATAGATTTGGTAACAAGGCGGGGAGGATGTTGGCAAATCTAGCAAGAGGCAACAGAAAAATGACAGTAATCTCTTCATTGAAAACGAAGGATGGGGGGATGACTTCGGATCCTAAAGAAATTAACAAGGTGCTGGGAGAATATTATAGAAAGTTGTACGGGCCAGGACAGAATGACATGACTGACGAATCGGAGTGGCTACGACAAGCCCAACTACCTAGCTTAACGGAGGAGGAAAGGGAGGCCCTAAATACAAACATCACGGAGGAGGAGGTCTCAAGAACAATTGGGGAACTTAGCACCAACAAGGCGCCAGGGCCCGATGGTTTTAATAGTGAATTTTATAAAGCCCTCAAGGACCAGATTTCGCCGGATTTAACCTCAGTCTTTAATGCGATACTGGGAGGAGCAGAAATCCCTAAAAATGCAAATATAGCGTACATTAAATTAATTCCTAAGGGAGCCAAGGACCTGGACGACCCCTCGAGTTATAGACCCATTTCGCTCATCAACCAGGACTTAAAAATAATGTCTAAAATCATGGCTGACAGATTGGCAGCAGTCTTACCTAGATTAATTTCAGAACACCAGGTAGGGTTTATAAAAGGAAGAAATGCAGTGACCAATATTAGAAAGACGATTTTAGTGGTTGATGCGGTTAGACTGGGGCGTACAGAGGGAAAGGCAAGCCCTGCTTTAGTCACGCTTGATGCTGAGAAAGCGTTCGACAATGTTAACTGGAACTGGTTGGACAAGGTGATGGAGGCCGCAGGGATAGTGGGTAGGATGAGACTTTACATTAACAATTTGTATGCCAACTCGGGAGCAAGGATCCACACACCGGGATTTTTGTCTGACGTGTTCCCCCTGATGAAAGGGACGAGACAGGGATGCCCGCTATCCCCCCTACTTTTTAACCTTGCAATAGAACCCCTATCAAGAGTGCTGCAGGGTCACAATAGTTTTAAAGGGATCAAAATAAGGGGAAAAGAGATGAAGTTAGCGCTGTTCGCCGATGACGTGATTTTGTATATGGGGGACCCTGTTGCGGACCTACCCTGGACACTTGATATGATTGGAAAATTTGGTGCCTTTTCAGGCTTTAAGTTAAACAAAAAAAAATGCGAGCTCTTATTCCTGGGCGGAGGCAAAGGACCAACTGTGGGAAACCCAAGTGAGGGTCATGTGAATGGGATCCCTATAGCGCACTCATCAGTAAAGTACCTGGGAGTGCATATAGGGAGGACGACGGAATTAATTTATAAATTGAATTATGGTCCATTGATTAGAAAAATCATTAACCAGTTGAGGGGCTGGAAGGGGCTGCCCCTGCCACTATTGGCACGATGTCACCTCATAAAAATGATGAGCTTCCCTAGGCTGCTGTACCCCTTTCAGACGATCCCGCTATTGATAACACTGAAAGATGTCAACAGACTTAATTCAGCGTATGCAGACTTTGTTTGGAGGGGAAGGAAACCCAGAATAAAGCTGCGCACGCTGATGAAGTCAGTGGAGGAGGGTGGGATAAATTTTCCGGATGTCAGAGGGTATAACATTGTATGCATTATGAGACATGTGATTGACTGGCTGAGAGGAACGAGCAGGCACTCAGATTATGGAACGGAACTCAAGTATGCAGAACCATGGGACCTGACGTCCATTTTACACTCCCCAATGTCTAAGGTTGAAGGTCATATAAGAAACTCGGTTATATTTCGAGACACCATGTTGGCCTGGAGATTGGTTAGACGGAAATTGGGACTCTCCTGGAAGGTATCAAAATACCTAAATCCTTGGGCGTCACCAAACTTTCCCCAGGGGAGAGAGAATAAATTATTCCTCAAATGGAAAGAGAGAGGCATTAGGAGTCTGATAGATGTCATGAATGTGGAAGAGAGAAGATGGATGACAGGTCGGGAGGTGCTTGATAAGTACAATCTCAACGGCTCCCACATTATGCAGTACGAACAATTGAAACATGGAGTACTGAAAGAGCTTGGTGAGATTGGAAGGGAATTGAACAAGAGCATGATTGATGAGCTCATGGGATGTAGCGTAACAAATATAAATGTTTCCCGAATATACCAAACATTTAGAGGTGTGCTAATATCCAGGGAAGATAGTCGAACACTTCTAGCATGGGAAAAACAACTGAAAGGACAGGAAGTAGTGGAGGTCATACTGAAAGGATGGGTTCAGATGAGGAAACAAGTCACTAACGAGAGCTGGAGGGACACCCAATTTAGGATATTACACAGGGCTGTTTTGGGCTTCAACATCCCGGGCAGGGAGGCACGGTGTCCTAAGTGCCACAAAGAAAAAACAGACATGCTGCACGGTTTGTGGGAATGCAGTCCAATAAAGAGGTTTTGGTACCAAGTCAGAGCGTTAGTTCAAACAACATGGAAAATTTCCTGCAAACTAGAACTAATGGTGTGGATCTTCCACTTTTTGGAGGGTGGAGTTAGAGGGGGATTGAACGCTCGGGACAAAAAAACATTTGTAATCATACATGACATAGCCATGATAGCTAAAAGATGCATCCTAAGGCACTGGATACAGGAGGAGGCCCCAGCCATAGGGGAAGTCATCAGTGAACTGCACAACCTTTTGAGGCTGGAGAAATTAGAAGCAGAAAGGGACAAGGATAATTTGACAACCAAGTTTTTTAGGAGGTGGAAAACTTTTATAGAAGTTCATTACAAACAGGAGGACATAAGCCATTTAGTGGCACCCTTCAGACATACGGAGTGGTACCTCATAAATGAAATCCAGGATAGTCTGGGAAAGCTGAGGACTAATTAGCAGGGACCCAGGTGAGGGACAAAGGCGAGACAACATGACGTCATCAAGACATGACATTGGCACTAGAACTATTAGAGAATGGCACAGGGGTTCAGGGGTTTGTTTCATTTATGTTATGTTTGGATTTTTTAACTCTGATTCATTATCTGTCAATGCAATCTGAAGCGGGATTGGAGATAGAGAGGGGATTCTACCCCTTCCAATGATACTTATCGACAGCTGCAATCTTGTCTTTTGTAAATCATACTACTTTTGATACGATATTGAAATAAGTTTGTAAAATCAATAAAAAATTGTTTTGAAAAAGAGACGGACAGCAGCACAAGCCGCACAAAGCTCCTACCTATGTTCGCTCCCCTAGTGTGCGAGGATACGAACAACTGCCAGACGCAGTATAAGGAATGTTACCCTAGCGGCAACGTCCACCTACGAGTAGAATCACAAGGCCCAGCCGGACCATGTGCCTCAGGCACCTGCCTATGTCCGCTCCACTAAGATATAAGGATACAGACCGCAGCCGAAGCTGTAAGGTACAAGAACACTACCCTGCCGGTAGCGCTCACCTAGCATAGACAGAGAGATGCGTAGAGGGACGTGCACAGAGCGTCTACTCTCATGCATGAACCAAGAGGACTGAGCGCCGGGCGGCGTGCGTCAGAGTCTTATATAGACTCTGTGCCTCATCCAAGATGGAGGACATCAGAGCCAATCCGCTGCCAGAACGACAGCAATGACGTCACGCTGGCCTATCACCGAGCAAAGCGTCACAAGCACATGACCAGCGACCAATCGGCATAGAAGGTGTCAGAGACATGTGACCACGTGTCACAAGCACATGACCAGCGGCCAATCAGCTTAGAAGGTGTCAGAGACATGTGATCTCATGTCAGCGATGATGTCACCCGCACATGTGCAATGGCTCCAAGATAGGACTTAGTCTCCAGCGCTTGCACATGTGCAGTAGCAAGAAATCCGAACATAGTCTCCAGTGCCACAGCAACCGTAACACTCTCCCTATTGCTAGGGCCATGCTTCTATTCCATTCCAGTTGTTTCCTTTGCATTGTACGCTCTGGTGTGACAGTATGTTCAAACTGAGGTCTTTTGCACATATTTTGGTATGAAAAATGTTTGTTTTTCAAATCCATACAAAAAAAGGCTTACAAAATCAGCTCTTAAGTAGAGATGAGCGAACCGGTCCCGGTTCGGCTCGAGGCGGTTCGCCGAACGGGGGGTCTGGCTCGAGTTCGGCTCGTCGAACGTTCGACGAACCGAACTCGAGCCCATAGGAAACAATGGCAGGCAATCACAAACACAGTAAAACACCTAGAAAACACCCTGAAAGGTGTCCAAAAGGTGACAAACAACTCACAACATAACACAAACACATGGGAAAGTGACAAGGACATATACTCATGTGAAAACAAAACAGCTGGACAAGGAAAAAGAGGGAGACACACAGATATATGAGTATATGCAAAGAAACATCGATTCCATTATTGTGCAACTTGAGCCCTGCTCATTTTAGGCTTCCAATCTGGATAAATTGCCTGAGCTCGCCACGTACGCCTTGAGGATCTTGTCGTGTCCTGCAGCCAGCGTTCTCTCGGAACCTGTCTTCAGTGCTGCTGGGGGTCTGCTGGCAGATAAGCACACGTGTCTGTCCACTGACAATGTGGACCTGGCTCTCAGAGGACTTTTCTTCCCCTGGGTCAGCCAGGGGAGGCGAAAGGCACGCGTATTTTTGAGAGTGCTTCATGCAAAGCATCTTTTTCTTTGTCAAAAGGGGGGCTCAACCGATGCCAGTCAAGTGGGGTGTGTGTGGCCCAGTTAGTGGCAACGAGGGAGACTGTGGTTGGAGTCCCCTCGCTGTGTCTCTAAAAGAACCAAGATGAACAAGTCATGGCTCTCAGAGGACTTTTCTTCCCCTGGGTCAGCCAGGGGACGGGAAAGGCACGCGTATTTTTGAGAGTGCTTCATGCAAAGCATCTTTTTCTTTTTCAAAAGGGGGCTCAACCGATGCCAGTCAAGTGGGGTGTGTGTGGCCCAGTTAGTGGCAACGAGGGAGACTGTGGTTGGAGTCCCCTCGCTGTGTCTCTAAAAGAACCAAGATGAACAAGTCATGGCTCTCAGAGGACTTTTCTTCCCCTGGGTCAGCCAGGGGACGGGAAAGGCACGCGTATTTTTGAGAGTGCTTCATGCAAAGCATCTTTTTCTTTTTCAAAAGGGGGCTCAACCGATGCCAGTCAAGTGGGGTGTGTGTGGCCCAGTTAGTGGCAACGAGGGAGACTGTGGTTGGAGTCCCCTCGCTGTGTCTCTAAAAGAACCAAGATGAACAAGTCATGGCTCTCAGAGGACTTTTCTTCCCCTGGGTCAGCCAGGGGACGGGAAAGGCACGCGTATTTTTGAGAGTGCTTCATGCAAAGCATCTTTTTCTTTTTCAAAAGGGGGCTCAACCGATGCCAGTCAAGTGGGGTGTGTGTGGCCCAGTTAGTGGCAACGAGGGAGACTGTGGTTGGAGTCCCCTCGCTGTGTCTCTAAAAGAACCAAGATGAACAAGTCATGGCTCTCAGAGGACTTTTCTTCCCCTGGGTCAGCCAGGGGACGGGAAAGGCACGCGTATTTTTGAGAGTGCTTCATGCAAAGCATCTTTTTCTTTGTCAAAAGGGGGGGTCAACCGATGCCAGTCAAGTGGGGTGTGTGTGGCCCAGTTAGTGGCAACGAGGGAGACTGTGGTTGGAGTCCCCTCGCTGTGTCTCTAAAAGAACCAAGATGAACAAGTCATGGCTCTCAGAGGACTTTTCTTCCCCTGGGTCAGCCAGGGGACGGGAAAGGCACGCGTATTTTTGAGAGTGCTTCATGCAAAGCATCTTTTTCTTTGTCAAAAGGGGGGGTCAACCGATGCCAGTCAAGTGGGGTGTGTGTGGCCCAGTTAGTGGCAACGAGGGAGACTGTGGTTGGAGTCCCCTCGCTGTGTCTCTAAAAGAACCAAGATGAACAAGTCATGGCTCTCAGAGGACTTTTCTTCCCCTGGGTCAGCCAGGGGACGGGAAAGGCACGCGTATTTTTGAGAGTGCTTCATGCAAAGCATCTTTTTCTTTGTCAAAAGGGGGGGTCAACCGATGCCAGTCAAGTGGGGTGTGTGTGGCCCAGTTAGTGGCAACGAGGGAGACTGTGGTTGGAGTCCCCTCGCTGTGTCTCTAAAAGAACCAAGATGAACAAGTCATGGCTCTCAGAGGACTTTTCTTCCCCTGGGTCAGCCAGGGGACGGGAAAGGCACGCGTATTTTTGAGAGTGCTTCATGCAAAGCATCTTTTTCTTTTTCAAAAGGGGGCTCAACCGATGCCAGTCAAGTGGGGTGTGTGTGGCCCAGTTAGTGGCAACGAGGGAGACTGTGGTTGGAGTCCCCTCGCTGTGTCTCTAAAAGAACCAAGATGAACAAGTCATGGCTCTCAGAGGACTTTTCTTCCCCTGGGTCAGCCAGGGGACGGGAAAGGCACGCGTATTTTTGAGAGTGCTTCATGCAAAGCATCTTTTTCTTTTTCAAAAGGGGGCTCAACCGATGCCAGTCAAGTGGGGTGTGTGTGGCCCAGTTAGTGGCAACGAGGGAGACTGTGGTTGGAGTCCCCTCGCTGTGTCTCTAAAAGAACCAAGATGAACAAGTCATGGCTCTCAGAGGACTTTTCTTCCCCTG
This sequence comes from Anomaloglossus baeobatrachus, assembly GCF_048569485.1. Taxonomy (NCBI): domain Eukaryota; kingdom Metazoa; phylum Chordata; class Amphibia; order Anura; family Aromobatidae; genus Anomaloglossus; species Anomaloglossus baeobatrachus. The sequence continues at coordinate 148,721,657 of NC_134363.1, read as the reverse complement.
GGTCAGCCAGGGGACGGGAAAGGCACGCGTATTTTTGAGAGTGCTTCATGCAAAGCATCTTTTTCTTTTTCAAAAGGGGGCTCAACCGATGCCAGTCAAGTGGGGTGTGTGTGGCCCAGTTAGTGGCAACGAGGGAGACTGTGGTTGGAGTCCCCTCGCTGTGTCTCTAAAAGAACCAAGATGAACAAGTCATGGCTCTCAGAGGACTTTTCTTCCCCTGGGTCAGCCAGGGGACGGGAAAGGCACGCGTATTTTTGAGAGTGCTTCATGCAAAGCATCTTTTTCTTTGTCAAAAGGGGGGGTCAACCGATGCCAGTCAAGTGGGGTGTGTGTGGCCCAGTTAGTGGCAACGAGGGAGACTGTGGTTGGAGTCCCCTCGCTGTGTCTCTAAAAGAACCAAGATGAACAAGTCATGGCTCTCAGAGGACTTTTCTTCCCCTGGGTCAGCCAGGGGACGGGAAAGGCACGCGTATTTTTGAGAGTGCTTCATGCAAAGCATCTTTTTCTTTGTCAAAAGGGGGGGTCAACCGATGCCAGTCAAGTGGGGTGTGTGTGGCCCAGTTAGTGGCAACGAGGGAGACTGTGGTTGGAGTCCCCTCGCTGTGTCTCTAAAAGAACCAAGATGAACAAGTCATGGCTCTCAGAGGACTTTTCTTCCCCTGGGTCAGCCAGGGGACGGGAAAGGCACGCGTATTTTTGAGAGTGCTTCATGCAAAGCATCTTTTTCTTTGTCAAAAGGGGGGGTCAACCGATGCCAGTCAAGTGGGGTGTGTGTGGCCCAGTTAGTGGCAACGAGGGAGACTGTGGTTGGAGTCCCCTCGCTGTGTCTCTAAAAGAACCAAGATGAACAAGTCATGGCTCTCAGAGGACTTTTCTTCCCCTGGGTCAGCCAGGGGACGGGAAAGGCACGCGTATTTTTGAGAGTGCTTCATGCAAAGCATCTTTTTCTTTTTCAAAAGGGGGCTCAACCGATGCCAGTCAAGTGGGGTGTGTGTGGCCCAGTTAGTGGCAACGAGGGAGACTGTGGTTGGAGTCCCCTCGCTGTGTTTTACATGCTTTTAGAAGGGCATGAAATGGCTTGGAGGTTGACTTTCATCATATGCAAACTGTTGGCTACCAAAATGCTGCCTTTCCAACAACTGTGGTTATAGGCAATGAGGAACATACTGATGAAGATGAGACGCAGATACCCGATTGGGATGACAACTTAAATATTCGGTCAGGGCAAGAAGAAACTCGGTCTGAGGGGTAGGGGAGTGCAAACACAACAATTGATGATTAAGTTCTAGATCACACCTACTGTCAACCCACAGTCAGACACTCGAGGAGGTCAACAGAGGCGGTGGAGGAGGATGCAACCGACGTCGAAGTAACCTGGCGCCTTCCTGGACACAGTCGGAGCACTGGTAGCACGTCTACAACTGCATCCTCAGCCACCACTCTGCCTCTGAGCATTATTCGGGGTGGATCAACAGGTCGCATGGCCTCTAAGCCTTGCCTAGCCAGGTCCTTTTTTGACATAGAAAAAGATCGCCCAAATTATGTGATCTGTAAAATTTGTCATGGTTCTCTTAGTAGAGGTCAAAACCTCAGCAGTTTGACAACTTCTTCCATGAATCGTCACATGAATAAATATCATATGGCCCGATGGGAAGCTCACCGTGCTGCAATGCGGCCTAGCGGAGCGAACCATCCACCGCCTGCCCCTTCCAGTGCATCCGCGCGCTCGTCATCTTCTAGGACTGTGGGGACAGCTGTCACACCTGTTTTTCCACCCACAACTTCCACCACTGTAACCGCAACAGGCAGTTTGCTTGGTAGGTCGTCAGTTGGTTTGGAAGGGGAAACAAGTGAGTGTGTACAGCTCTCTCAGACATCGATAGCACCAACTTTGGATGAAGGCAACATCATGTCTCCGCCTGCACTTTCCTCACAAAGCTGCATTTTTCCAGGGACACCCGACTCAACACCGTCTACACACAGCAGCCAGATCTCTGTCCCTCAGATGTGGTCAAATAAAAGGCCACTTCCTGCGACCCATGACAAAGCGAAGAGGTTGACTCTATCCCTCTGTAAGCTGTTGACTACAGAAATGCTGCCTTTCCGCCTAGTGGACACACAGGATTTTACAGACCTTATGTCTGTCGCTGTGCCCCAGTACCAGATGCCCAATCACCACTGCTTCTCCAAGAAAAGCATGCCCGCGCTACACCGGCATGTCGCACACAACATCACCACTTCCTTGAGAAAATCTGTGTGCGACAGGGTGCATTTCAACACAGATACTTGGACCAGTAAGCATAGACAGGGTCATTACATGTCACTGACTGGGCACTGGCAAACTATGGTGAGAGATGGAGAAGGGTCTGCTGTACAAGTCTTGCCGTCCCCACGAGTTGTTTCAATCCTTGTTCTGTATGTAGAAGTTAATACACTGCTTCTGCCTCTTCAACCTCGTGTGGGTCCTCTACCTTTGCGCAAACCCTGTGTGGTCAGGCCACCCTTCCTTGCAACTGCGCACAAGGACTACCACACACCTCCTTACTATGCTGGCAGCAGAGCTCAATGCCATCAGGCGGTCAAAGTTTTACTTTGAAATGTATGGGAAATGTGAGTCACACCGCTATTACAGAGAATAGTAGTCAGGCAGGGTCAAAACATTAATTGAGGAACAGGAACAGAATGGGACGGCCAGGACTTAATCAGAAAACAAGCAGAGGTGAAATGCGTATCGGCCAACAAGGTACATAAACAGCAAGCAGGAAAAGTAGTCAGGTAACAAGCACACAAAATCATAAAACTGAACTGGGGGTAAAATTAACCAGAGGTTCATAGCTATGTCTGGCAGTGGTCTGCAGACAGGATGGGCATAAAAAAGGGTGTGGTGTCTTCCCATTGGTTGTAGCTGAATGATGGTATTTCATCTGTGAGATACCCACCAGCTACATTCAGCCAGAGATTCTGCATCTGTCAAGGTAATGCAGCCCAGTGGGTGAGCATAACCTGCGTCCACCTGCGCCGCTGGCATCGACTACTCTCCCATCATCAGCACTATTCATGAAAGGAACACGTTGTCACCTGGCGACCGGAGTACAAATTGACGGAGCGGACTCCGTTGGTGACTTAACAGGCGTGTGCGGCAATGATGCAAACCTGGCTGCGGGCCATCCTCAGGGCAATGTGACACACGTGCCTTTTATGGCTCACGTGTTGATCCGAATTCTCCAGCAATTTTTAAAACACCATCACGGCCTACATGGCCTTGTGCAGCGGGCACGCTCGCTATGTGCTCACTTCCATCGTGCGCACACAGCAGCTCAACAACTTTCATCACTCCGGAAGTCTTAGGGTCTGGCAGTTAAACGCCGGAAATGCGATGTTCCGACACGCAGGAATTGGAATCTGCACATGTTGCAGCGTGTGTGGCAGCACCGCAGAGCCCTGCTGAAATACGGTAAGACATATAGCCTGGGATAAGTTGATCCAGAGGTGGTGCAGATCACGCTGCTGGAGTGGTGTCAGATCAAGGACCTATGCACCCTGCTACACAGTTTTGAAATGTCGACGAAGATGTTTAGCACTGGCAATGTCATTCTCAGCGTGACAATTCTGGTCATCTACATGATGGAGCACACTGTAATTATTATTCGGAGTCAGGTGTTGGGACAAGAGGAAGGGGAGGAAGTACAGGAGGAGTCATATGCGGAAGGGATAACAAGATCTACGAGGTCCAGATGGTCAGCGGCACCTATGCGGCAGTCATGGTGAGGGAGAGGGATTAACAAGGGCGCATAGTATCAGCAAAAAGTGTTGATGAAAGTGCAGGAGCCCATGAAGAAATGGAGGACGAACTGGCGATGGGCATGGAAGACTCAGCAGATGAGTGAGAGCTTGCTCACATTTCGGTTGTGCGAGGTTGTGGGTAGAGGGCAGAGGAAGGATGCACGATTCTCACCTCTCTGCCACCAACACACCAAGGACTTGGTCCTCCTGGATGCACAAGACACATGAGCGCCTTCTTGCTGCACTACCTACATGACCCTCGGATTGTATGAATTTGAAGTAATCCTGAATACTGGGTTGCCACACTGTTAGATCCCCGGTACAAGACAAAATTTGGCGAACTAATTCCTGCCATAGAAATAGACGCACGTATACAGGAGTATCTGCAGAATGTGGTACGCAATCTTAGATCTACTTTTCCACTAAACACCAGTGCTGCACAGAGTGAATCTCAACACTTTGTCATGGATAGGAGGAAATGGTCTTTTACTTGTCCACATCGGAGGGACCGAGGGATGGCTGCTGTGCTGAGATGGCGTTGAGTACGGTGTCCCTGCACAGTTGCACTTTTGGTCATATCCCAAAATGAGTTGAAAAAGGACAGATGCTGTTGGAAAGGGGAACAGGTGTGTTGGAAAGGGGAAAAAAATTTTGGTCCGTGGATTTGGTGGTTAAACAACTGTAACATTTGCTGAAGAAACAACATCTGTTACAGTGGGACTGGCAGATTTGGATAAAGTGGTATATAATCTGTGACCGCTATATAACAAAAATTAATAAGAAAAGAAAGAGAAAGGTATATATCACCTTCAGCAGTCAGTGTCCACCGTGCTCCCAGTTGGAAAAGGAGAGGTTGGCAACTTGAAGGTTTGGTGGAGGATACAGAGCTGTGTGGCTATGAAACTAATAGTAGCCTGAACCGAGTTAGACGCCATTCGGATCTGGAGACTGTGAGCCCTGTTAGCGTCACAGGGTCCACATGCCCACCCAGCCCAGGAACTCCCTGTTAACAACACAGGGGCCATTGAGTACGCTGACCGTGTGCGTAGGGGCCACACCTGTGGACAGCAGGCGCATCAGCAGCAGCAGGCCTGTTAATGCCACTGGGCTGCACAAGCAGGACTGTTAGGACAGGAGCTGGTCTTAACCGTTCTGCGTTACCAACTGTGGTGGTGGCCTGCATCCACCACCCTATCCCTGCCTACCTCTGGCCTAAAGCCGCAATGGGTTCAACACATGGAGGTGTGCTCTTTCGGAGCATAATAGAAGACTGCGCACCTCCTTGTTGGCTCCAGCCCCTTTTATAACCTGGGTCCGCCCCAAACCAGGGTGAACCACAATGCACCTCCTGGAGACAAAAGCAGAGTGACACGTCATGAGTGGCATAACTAGCGTCCTATTTGGAAACGCAACTTCAATGATGACCTCATGGCTGCCATGACCCAAACACCTCACCAGTCATCGTCTGACCATCAATAATGCGGTGACAAGTCATAGGTGTGGGCCTCTGCAAGCCATTTGGGAGGACACCTGATGCCCTGTGGTCTATATGGGACCCCCACATCAGGGCCAGGGCCAAAGAGTTCATTACCGGACCTAGTCTCTGATGCAGGAAGTGCCTGAGCATGCTCAGTAGCATGAAATACAGTCTCTGAAAAAAGACTATCAGCTTTAGCATGGTGTCTAGGCACAAAACAGGACTTAGACCCGGCACAGAATGCAAGCACCTGTGCAAAGAGGCTTTTCACACTTAGTGTGGGAGCATGCGCTGTATCCCGAAATGAAGACTTAGCGTCAGGAATGGCACAGTCAGGCTGAGCATACTCACTAGGCGAAACACTGTAATTATGCTGCAGCTGGGGTACATCGGCACACGCATGCGCACTAGCTGCCTCTCCACACTTAGACGTGGAGGGGAAATTTGTCTTGGAGATGCTGTCTATGAACAGAAGGAAAAGCTAAAGGAAGCCTGACTTTCTATCCCTCCGAATTATGAAATGCAGCAATGAATTCCATGAGTTTGCTATAACATTAGCGTAGCTAAATGTGCATGAGGGTGTGATGTAGAGGTGCTAGAAATAGCTTGTCACCAGTGGGGCACTAATGGAATACAACAGCCAGTTCTATGATGCCACAAAATGGCAGTATTTTGTGCTATCATTATAGCTTATTAAAAACAGAGCACGAGGTTGTCATGCAGAGGTGCTGCACATAGATTTGCAGTAGTGTGAATAGACAAAAGTACAATAGCCACGTTTAGGATACAACTAGGTACAGTGAGTGTTTGCTAGTATAATGGCTGAGTTTAAAAAAGTTAGAGTGTGCAATGCAGGCAGACGTGCTGCAAATATCGTTCCAATACTGTGAATAGACAAAAGTAAAATAGCCACGTTTAGGATACAACTAGGTACACTGAGTGTTTGCTACTATAAATGGCTGAGTTTAAAAAAGTTTGAGTGTGCAATGCAGGCAGACGTGCTGCAAATAACGTTCCAATACTGTGAATTGACAAAAGTACAATAGCCACGTTTAGGATACAACTAGGTACAGTGAGTGTTTGCTAGTATAATGGCTGAGTTTAAAAAAGTTTGAGTGTGCAATGCAGGCAGACGTGCTGCAAATAACGTTCCAATACTGTGAATAGACAAAAGTACAATAGCCACGTTTAGGATACAACTAGGTACACTGAGTGTTTGCTACTATAAATGGCTGAGTTTAAAAAAGTTTGAGTGTGCAATGCAGGCAGACGTGCTGCAAATAACGTTCCAATACTGTGAATTGACAAAAGTACAATAGCCACGTTTAGGATACAACTAGGTACACTGAGTGTTTGCTACTATAAATGGCTGAGTTTAAAAAAGTTAGAGTGTGCAATGCAGGCAGACGTGCTGCAAATATCGTTCCAATACTGTGAATAGACAAAAGTACAATAGCCACGTTTAGGATACAACTAGGTACACTGAGTGTTTGCTAGTATAATGGCTTAGTAACAATGAGTTGTAGTGTGCAATGCAGGCAGACGTGCTCTGCAAATGTCTTTGCACTAGTGGGACTATAGCAAAGTCCAATAGCCACGTTTAGGATGCCACTAGGTACACTGAGTGTTTGCTAGTAAAATTGCTTAGTTTAAAAAAGTTGGAGTGTGCAATGCAGGCAGATGTGCTCTGCTAATATCTTTGCACTAGTGGGACTATAGCAAAGTCCAATAGCCACGTATAGGATGCCACTAGGTACACTGAGTGTTTGCTAGTATAATGGCTTAGTTAAAATGAGTTTGAGTGTGCAATGCAGGCAGACGCGCTATGCAAATGTCTTTGCACTAGTGGGACTATAGCAAAGTCCAATAGCCACGTATAGGATGCCACTAGGTACACTGAGTGTTTGCTAGTATAATGGCTTGGTTTTAATGAGTTGGAGTGTGCAATGCAGGCAGACGCGCTCTGCAAATGTCTTTGCACTAGTGGGACTATAGCAAAGTCCAATAGCCACGTATAGGATGCCACTAGGTACACTGAGTGTTTGCTAGTATAATGGCTTGGTTAGAATGAGTTGTAGTGTGCAATGCAGGCAGATGTGCTCTGCTAATGTCTTTGCACTAGTGGGACTATAGCAAAGTCCAATAGCCACGTATAGGATGCCACTAGGTACACTGAGTGTTTGCTAGTATAATGGCTTAGTTAAAATGAGTTTGAGTGTGCAATGCCGGCAGACGCGCTATGCAAATGTCTTTGCACTAGTGGGACTATAGCAAAGTCCAATAGCCACGTATAGGATGCCACTAGGTACACTGAGTGTTTGCTAGTATAATGGCTTGGTTTTAATGAGTTGGAGTGTGCAATGCAGGCAGATGTGCTCTGCTAATGTCTTTGCACTAGTGGGACTATAGCAAAGTCCAATAGCCACGTATAGGATGCCACTAGGTACACTGAGTGTTTGCTAGTATAATGGCTTGGTTAGAATGAGTTGTAGTGTGCAATGCAGGCAGACGCGCTCTGCAAATGTCTTTGCACTAGTGGGACTATAGCAAAGTCCAATAGCCACGTATAGGATGCCACTAGGTACACTGAGTGTTTGCTAGTATAATGGCTTGGTTAGAATGAGTTGTAGTGTGCAATGCAGGCAGATGTGCTCTGCTAATGTCTTTGCACTAGTGGGACTATAGCAAAGTCCAATAGCCACGTATAGGATGCCACTAGGTACACTGAGTGTTTGCTAGTATAATGGCTTAGTTAAAATGAGTTTGAGTGTGCAATGCAGGCAGACGCGCTATGCAAATGTCTTTGCACTAGTGGGACTATAGCAAAGTCCAATAGCCACGTATAGGATGCCACTAGGTACACTGAGTGTTTGCTAGTATAATGGCTTGGTTAGAATGAGTTGTAGTGTGCAATGCAGGCAGATGTGCTCTGCTAATGTCTTTGCACTAGTGGGACTATAGCAAAGTCCAATAGCCACGTATAGGATGCCACTAGGTACACTGAGTGTTTGCTAGTATAATGGCTTAGTTAAAATGAGTTTGAGTGTGCAATGCCGGCAGACGCGCTATGCAAATGTCTTTGCACTAGTGGGACTATAGCAAAGTCCAATAGCCACGTATAGGATGCCACTAGGTACACTGAGTGTTTGCTAGTATAATGGCTTGGTTTTAATGAGTTGGAGTGTGCAATGCAGGCAGACGCGCTCTGCAAATGTCTTTGCACTAGTGGGACTATAGCAAAGTCCAATAGCCACGTATAGGATGCCACTAGGTACACTGAGTGTTTGCTAGTATAATGGCTTGGTTAGAATGAGTTGTAGTGTGCAATGCAGGCAGACGCGCTCTGCAAATGTCTTTGCACTAGTGGGACTATAGCAAAGTCCAATAGCCACGTATAGGATGCCACTAGGTACACTGAGTGTTTGCTAGTATAATGGCTTGGTTAGAATGAGTTGTAGTGTGCAATGCAGGCAGACGCGCTCTGCAAATGTCTTTGCACTAGTGGGACTATAGCAAAGTCCAATAGCCACGTATAGGATGCCACTAGGTACACTGAGTGTTTGCTAGTATAATGGCTTAGTTATCAGTTGGAGTGTGCAGAGGACAAGAGGGTACAGTGGCAGGATTGTGGTGCTCTGGGTAGAGGAATGGAAGACTGCCTTTCTATTCCCTCCTAATGGTGAAATGCAGGTAGGAAATCCCTGACCTGGGCTACACAGACGCTGTTGCTGTTTGCAGGACCTGTCACCTATGGCTCTCTGACCCTGCCGGTTGGAGCCCTTAAAAGGACTGCTATAAAGTGCTCTCCCTAAGCTGTCTAACGCTGTGTATGCAGCGCATACAGCTGTATCGGCTATAGGACTCAGGAAGACGGAGCTGCGACAGTGATGTCTGACACCAAAGACGCAGAAGGCAGATAATGGCGTCCGTGAAGAAAATGTCCGGTTTTATAATGCAGGGACATGTGACATGCAGATCCTATCACACATGCCGTTGCTTCTCTGGCTCAAAGTCCACTTAGCTGTGTGTGTGTCTGGGATTGGCTGACATGCTGGCCCGCCCCACAAGACGCGCGCGCTTAGGGAAGGAAGACAAGAAAAAAAAAAAAAAAAAAATGGCGATCGCCATTATAGAAACAGCAGTGATCTGAAGGCGCTGTTCACGCACACTATACACTGAAATGTGATAATAGTTTGATTCACAGAGTGACTTACACTATTACAGCAGAAACCAAGCTATGATTTAGCTGTTTTTTGGCTGCTAGAACCGTTCTCGAACGTTTCTAGAACTACCGAGCTTTTGCAAAAAGCTCGAGTTCTAGTTCGATCTAGAACATGCCCCAAAATCACTCGAGCCGCGAACTGGAGAACCACGAACCACGAACCGCGCTCAACTCTACTCTTAAGGGGGCATGCTGTGCTACACTATGCAAGAGAGAGGAGCCCATATACTATTCTTGCACTGGGACTCTCTGGGACTGTGTCAGACCCTTGTTCGGTTCATGTAATATACTCACTTTATTCAACTCTGTGATTAAATTGTGGATTATGATGTGGAAATAAAGTTGATCTCGATGGTTTTTCTGCATGATTACAACTTTTGACTGATCATCCATGTCCGCCTGAGGCTTCATATGACGGGCAATGCGCACAGACCCAATTGGCACAACAAATATTGCCATATGGTGCCTTCATATCCTTCTATTGGAGAATACTTCTGCAATATCCAACTGAGCATGCCATGATCCACTGGAATCCGACACGCAGGCATATGGATGTAAAGTATGGCCCCCTAGATGTCTGAGGTCTTTTTATCACAGTGCTACAGATTGGTGCTTGTGAAGGAAGGCATGGACGCTGGGCCATACGGGCGCTGTGCTTCTTCAACAAGGAGACTCCATGTATGGGTATGACTTCAGGTGGGGTGCGCGACACTTACTGGTTTCTACAAGCTGGTGTCCATCACCCTGCTGCCGGTTCTCGACAAAATAGTACCCACGCAACAACAGAGTTCACTTGACAACCAAACTTGTTTAGTTTATTCTTCACACTGTTATGACAGTCATGGCCTCACTCACGGTTTTATGGTAATCTTTCTCGACCTGTGCACCACTATCTTGGAATTCGTCCACAAGCTTCCAGGTCTGCATCTCCATTTCCCCTCTTCCTCACACATTCGTCCACTTCTTGGTCCTGACAGCTCTCTAGTCGCAAGATTCTCTAAGCCCACTGGGGTGAGCCGTAGGTTTTGGCCATCACGAGGTTACCTCAGGGTTCCCTGACTGGCCCTGACACCATAGCCACATCTTCTCTTACTTGAACCCTATCCAGAACTGGCCCACGCTACCAGCCAACCAACTTACCATCTGTCACTCCTCCCCTACCTTGACTTAACCCTGTCCTATCTGATATCTAATCAAACGCTGCTCCGGCCCGTCCGTTAGGTGGCACCAGAGTCAGACTGGCTACCGGAGGAATCTCCAGTAATGCCAGGTCTGGATTCAGGTACCTGCACTGCACTCTGGAGGTCTCACCTGAGCTCCAGAGTGCAACCTAGACTGTACCGCGAGCTCTTGGTGATTGATTCCCCAGAGACTGCGGTTCAGTTCATGACAGCTGCAGACAGGCCGGGCTGATCTCCGGAGTTCAGGTGAGAGCTCTGGAGTGCAATGCAGGTACCTGAATCCAGGCCTGGCATTACTGGAGATTCCTCCGGTAGCCAGTCCGACGCTGGGTGGCACCCACTGGTAAAGGGCCCCAGCTCTGCTACCAGCATTTACATGTTAACATACATTTCTAACAATCAACATCATATATGTTTGGTATAAAACACCTTTCACAGTACAGGTAGACAACATATAGCATAAAACAGCATGGGCACCCAACCACCTCTTCACTTGTACAGTCCTGCAACATATCCCCTTACAATAGTCCTGATATTGTTCATGTCAACTTCAAAATCGGAAAGGAAGAAAATAAAAATATACAATAGCAACCTGTATATTTCCTGTAGGTTCCTTCATGTAAAATACTCAAAGTGGTAATTTTTGAAATCTTTGATCACTTTGACGACCCTCTGGACTCTGAAACCAATGAATCTGTAGACATTCAGAATACTATTCATTAAAACTCTGTCAATCTGAACAACTGGGTCACGCACGGACTAGGGGAAGGTCCGGCATGAGGCCAAACACACAACTAAACAGGGGTAACACTACAACAAACAAGGGGTACAGAGAGGACACTATAACAACGGTGGACCATAGCGCTAGTGAGTGGGTAGATGGACACCTCCTCCACTTACCTGCCACTGTATCCTGCACTTCTAGCCAGTCTATGTACAGGTTGCTCACCTGTCGCCGAGCAGGAACCTAAAGCCCTGAGATGACCCTACAATAGTCCCTGGCTAGTGAGTGGGCAGGTAAAGGACGCTAGCCCCCCTGCTGTACTGAAACAACACACTGGAAAAGTTAGACAGGGGGAAACACACCAACAGACCACTGCAGTCAGACCCGAATGCTGCAGCCGCACCAGAAAACCAGAATCCAAATGAATCAAGAATAACCAGCACCCTCTGGTGGTAGCAGAGGGTATATAAAGAGACTGGGAGTGGCTCCAAACCAGAAACACCTGATCAGGAGTCTGAGGCTGCTGGAAAGAAAACTGACATTAACCTTTTCTTTCCCAAAGGAAAGAAAACCACAAATAAATAGAAGAGTCTCACTAGCTAAAGTCTCTGCGTATATTGCACTGCAGTCAATGGGAGTTTCACACGCTCACCTAGGCTTGTATGGGGGTGCGTGTGTACCGCCCCGTGCTCAGCAGCCGAGCCGCTCGGATCCGGACCTTCAGTGGGTGGCTCGAGGGTCTCCGGACCCGGGGGTCCTCCGGTCATGTCGATCAAAAAGGGGTTTGCGGTTTGGGGACGTATGTGTACGGCCGAAGCCGTGTTTAAGTTCTTGACGCCACACACAGTTACGGGGCGCCCGGGGGAGATGTTGCGCAGCAAGTTGTTAACCCCTCCTTGGGCAGGGATGGTGGCCCCGGGACCCTTGGGGGTGTTTGGCGGTGTAGGGAGGTGGGCGGCCGGAGGGCACTGATGTACTCACTATTATTAAACACACGAGTCTCTGGTAAACCAAGGTGATGGTGGTCGGTGCCCGCAGCTGGCTGCGTTCGGGTTCCCCCACCTGGCTGGTGGTCTCTGTCTGTCTCCTGCACCTGTGTAAGATGGTGGACTGTCTGTGCTTGCAACTTCAGGAGTCCGCTCCCGGCTTGTGGTTGCCTAAGGAGCCCTTTTCCCGCAGACGCTGGCCCGTGGGATGTCTGAGCCGTGGCGGTGGCCTTCTATCCCCCTCGGTGGGCTGTTGCCTTCAGTCTGGACTTTGGGTGGGACAGGACCTCTAGTCCTGGCCGCAATCAGTTAATTAGCTAGCCTCCAGTAGCTTCTGGACCTAGCTTCAGGGTCTGAGTACCCCCTTTGTGCTCTGGTTTCCGGGTCGGTTCCCCGGGTCGGTACCGGCGGGCCACTACCCTGTCCCGGTCCACCACGGTTCCACAGAGCCGTCTTCCCAGCTCCTGCAGACAGAGGCCTCTGTCTGCCTCCTAGCCAAAGGCACCAGGGCTCCTACCCTGGTACCTGTCAGTTTGTCTCAGGCCTCAGACACAGGCCTGGCCTCCGCTCTCACTGAACTCTCCCACTGATCTGAACTTCCTGACTTTTCTGACTTTTCCCCGCCCCGGGCTGTCTAGGACTCCTCAGTGGGCGTCTTCCAACCGCCTGGTTCCGCCCCCTGGTGTGTCCATCAAGCCCTGAGGGGGGTGACTAGGGTTTTGTGGTTGGCTGTGTGTTACCTGTGAGGGAAGGTGTAATACGGGGCCCTATTTGTGACTACCAGGCCCGGCCAGGGCGTCACACGTGAGCCGAGACTCACTGCAAAACACAGCATGCTGCAATTGCTCCGAGAGCATGATGCATGTCGAGGAAATAAAAGGAAAGAGGAAACTGCGTCATTGATTAACACTGGTGCAAGTGCAATCTGATTTTTTATCGGATCGCACTCGCACCAGGAAATCGTAAGTGGAAAAGAGCCCTGAAACTCAGAAACATCAGAGTAACCATAGTGTGGAGTGTCAGAATCTGTAGTGTGACCAGCATCTGATGCCGCCATGACACTTGGCGAGTTTTGCGCAAAACTATGTGTGACAAGTTGTAATGGATTCACTTACTTTAAACCAGTGTTGATTAGTTTCCTTTTCGTTTGTTGCTAATGTCGTAGTTTGCAATTCTGGCTCTGTGTAATCAGAAAGCCTGGCTTCTTTTAATTGTCTTACATATGATATAATATTGCCTTAGGCATACAATTGTATTTAAAGGGAATCTGTCAGCAGGTTAGTCCAGTACGTCCCCTGCTGTGATTAGCAGCTCATTCTCTATTGACATTGTATATAGAGAGCATGGTGTGGGCGGGGGAAGCTTTCTCAGCTCTGCTGCATTGCTAAATCTAAAAACTCTGATCATGTCAGAACGGCTGCACCTAGTAATCTAAAGCTGGGTTCACACTAAACGACAGCGACAACGACGTCGCTGTTACGTCACCATTTTCGGTGACGTAACAGCGACCTTGTAAGTCGCTGTTATGATCGCTGCTTAGCTGTCAAACACAGCAGAAGCAGCGATCATAAGGTCGCTGTGCTACATGTTCAGAGAGCAGGGAGCCGCGCTTAGCGCTGGCTCCTTGCTCTCCTGCAGCACACATCGGGTTAATTAACCCGATGTGTGCTGCAGCTACATGTCACAGTTCAGAGAGCAGGGAGCCGCGCTTAGCGCTGGCTCCTTGCTCTCCTGCAGTGTAATGGGGTCAGCAAGTCCGACTGCATCTTTTCTGTAGAAATGGCTTTGAATACTGTTCCAGCAATTGCCCACAAGGGGGCAGCGTCAGACTGTACAACGACAAACACAGAGTTGGGAAATTCCCCACAGGAACTAGTGTATGAAAGCCAGGAAGAAAAGACGCGGGAAGTGGTTGTTCAGCTCCGGAGCTCAGTGAGGAGAGACCTGCGTGTGGTCTCCCTGAAGAGAGGGCTCGTTTTGCCGCAAAAGTCAGGAAGAAATCACCCGGTGGAAACAGTTTCTGTCACTCCCGGTTTGCAGAACTTTGTTTTCTTCAGGGAGTTAATCAGACTGCCGAGCACCGCCATCTGAGGGTAATTGCAAGGACTGTGACCTGCTTTCTTCTGCCCGGCGTGCTCCGGAACCAAAAGACTACTTAGAATCCGTCACCTGCGGGGGAAGGAGAAAAAGAAGGAAAAGACCGAGGAGCTTCATTTCTTCAGCGCTGCACCAGGACCCATCACCGTGAGACTCCAGGCCTGCGACGTGGGAGCGGCATCTTCTTCCGGGATAGACTGGTACGTGTTTGTAGGGAAAGTTAGGGAAAGTTGCCGCCATTTTTTTTGTTGTTGTTTTCCCTTCTGTTTTTTTCTTGCTGCATACCCGGAAGGAGTGAAAGTCCAGGGGCTTCCCTATACTCATGTGTGCAGATAGTTCAGTTGATTGTATTATAAATATGTTTCCTAGTAAAGAAATGTTACTACCGGTAAAATCTGAGTATGGGAATTTTGTTGGAATAGAGCATACACACACACCCGCGGCCTTACCTCCGGTCGCTTCATGTGGCGTAGTCGGCAGGATGTGTGACCAACAAAATCATCCCCCGGTAGTAACTTATAACCGGACAGCTCCCCCGCCATCTATTGTCAATCAGGTGAGGAAGTTTGACGGACGGAACTATCCTGTAACTGAATGGACTGAACAACTTAAGATAGTGGGGGAAATGTATAACACTGATCCTAAGACCTTAGCAGAAATGGCCATGCTAACATTAGAGGGGGAAGCGTGGACGACAGTCAGGCTGGAGACGGTTAGGGGCCAGCGTACGTTGGATGACTTAGTGCGGGTGCTGGAGAACACCTATGGACCGACCACATATGCGGGAACATTGCGCTATATGTTTTTCCGGCGGACGCAACTCGAGTCGGAGGACATCCCTCAATATGCCAATGCCCTTCAAGTGCTACTAGAACAAGCCTGTAGAAAAGAAGAACAGATAGCTAGTACGGGTACCCGTGACCTGGTATTGAGAGATCAGTTTGTGACCGGATTGAGAGACCCGTACCTTAACCGCTCATTGCAAGATCTACTCCGGATAAATCCGGCCTTTACGTTCGCTGAGGCCAAACAAGAAGCTATAGAACGTTCAAGGGGACCTGTCGTGGAGACACAGACATATACCGCGGCTTGCAGGTCCATATCTGGTATCGGGACGCCGAACAGCAACACGGAGGAACTGAAACAGATGGTGGCAGAGTTGCAGAAACAGGTGCTACAGCTCACCTTAGATCAACAGGCGGGACGGCAAGCGAGACAACAACCCAGCCGGCCGATGGGAAGATGCTGGACATGCGGCGATCCCCGCCACAAAGCCAACCGTTGCCCCCAGAACTCTCAAGCTCCTCCACAGTCCGATCTACCAGGACCAGCAAGTCAGGTCCCACAACAGAGGCCGCCTTTAAACTAGACGCCCCTGTCAAAGAGGCTCACTCGACAGGGGATGCCAAAGAGAGGGGTGTAGGAAAACAGAGCCAGCCACGGAACAAACTTGCATCAAATAGCCCCACCCTGGAAGTATTACTGGAAGGGATCGCCGTACAAGGGTTAATGGATACTGGGTCTCAGGTATCCACTATCTCCGAGCAGTTCTACGAAGAATGTCTAAAGCCGCGAGTTGCCTATGACCCTGATACCGCCATCAAGATCAAAGCAGCCAATAATTTACCCATTCCGGTGTCGGGAGTTGCCTGGATGAACACCCAAATCTGTGGCCAAGATCTCGGGAAGAGAGGGATAATCGTGGTCAGGGAAGGCTTTGAACCAGAAACGCCCATGATTATTGGGATGAACATCTTGAAAGACCTGAATCTGGTGTTGTTTACCAAGAAGGGGCCCAAGTACTGGCAAGGAGTGACCGCACATAAGGCCACCCGCCGTGCCTTTCAACAAGTGGTCCGGACCTGCAACCTCCAACGAATGACCGAAGAACAGCTGCCGCTGGCCACGGTCACCGTACCCCGCCATACTAGGATCACCTTACCAGCTGGAAAAGAGACAGTTATCTCACTACCCCTTGGCACCATGAGACAGTTTGAAGGCGTGGAGGTGCTGATTGAGCCGCGCTCCCCGAGGGAGGGGAAACTGAACCCACTAGTCGCTCGAACTCTAGCAGTAGTGAGAAAGGGAAGAATTCCTGTCAGGCTGGGCAACACGGCTAATGTGAGCGTTGACCTAAAAGCCGGGACACAGCTCGGCCAAGTCTACGCTCTAACCGAAGAGGTGAACCCTATGAGCCCCCTCCAGTTTGTACCGTCTACAGAGGGAGATTGGACAGTGACGGTCTCTACCATGGCCGCTGTCGCGGGTGACACCAACGTAGGGCGAGAACTCCGAGAGAAGTGTCAGTTGGACGTATCCCAATACTCCAAACGGGAGGTGTCTCAGGTGGAAGAGCTACTCCAAGAGCATCAGGCGTCCTTTGCCCGGCACGACACCGACTTTGGGTGCACCACCAGTATCAAGCACGAGATCCCCACCGGTGACACTGCTCCTATCCGTGAAAGGTACCGCCAAATTCCTCCCCAGCAATACCAAGAAGTGAAAAATCTCCTGAATTCCATGCTACACGCGGGAGTGGTACGGGAAAGCCAGAGCCCCTGGGCGGCGCCGGTAGTGTTAGTCAAGAAGAAGGACGGATCCCTGAGATTCTGTGTGGACTACCGCCGTTTGAATGCTTGCACCATCCGGGACTCGTACCCTCTGCCAAGGATCGAAGAATCCCTGACAGCCCTGAAGAAAGCCAAATACTTCTCCTCGTTGGATCTGGCCAGCGGATATTGGCAGGTACCTATGCATGAGAAAGATAGAGAGAAGACTGCTTTCATCTTACCCATGGGCCTGTACGAGTTTGACCGGATGCCCTTTGGTCTGAACAACGCGCCGGGGACTTTCCAGCGGCTGATGGAGCGCTGCTTGGGAGACTTCAACTTCGACTTCACCCTCATCTACCTGGACGACATTGTAGTCTATTCGGCCACATTTGAAGAACACCTGCAGCAGCTGGGCCGTGTGTTCAGTAGGTTGAGGGAACATGGCCTGAAGTTGAAACCCAACAAGTGCCGTCTCCTGCAGCCCGAGATTAATTACCTGGGCCACCGGATCTCAGCCGAAGGCGTCCAGCCATCTTCAGAGAAGATAGCCGCCGTACGGGATTGGCCGCAGCCCACAAACGTCAAAGAGGTCAGGGCTTTCCTGGGGTTGGCCGGCTACTACCGCCGGTTCGTCAAAAACTTCGCCCAGCTTGCTGCACCCTTGCATGATCTGCTTCGAGGGACCACCCACAGTCCCAGAGGACGACCCATCAGCTGGGGGCCCAGTCAGGAAGAATCCTTCCAAGCCCTAAAGGGTGCCTTAACGTCTCCCCCCATCCTGGCATATGCGGACTACAACCTGCCCTTTCAACTACACACCGATGCCAGTTTACAGGGTCTAGGGGCAGTACTTTCACAGGTCCAAGACGGCAAGGAACGGGTCATAGCCTATGCCAGTCGGTCCCTACATGAGGGCGAGAAGAACCCCACCAATTATAGCTCGTTCCGGCTGGAGCTGTTGGCCCTAACGTGGGCTATGGCGGAGAAATTTGCAGGGTACCTCACGGGGACCGAAGTACTAGTCCTGACCGATAACAACCCGTTGGCTCATCTAGAAAATGCGAAGCTCGGAGTCATGGAGCAGCGTTGGATGGCTCGGCTCTCCAAGTTCAATTACAAGATCAAGTATCGGGCTGGAGCTGAGAATCAAAATGCGGACAGCCTGTCTAGGGTGTCATACCCCTTACTCAACCGAGACCGGGATGAAGAATTAGAAGGGGACGAGACACCTGACTTTGCAAAGCTCGCCCAACAGATGGTGGATCATCGCCAGTTCGTTGTGGGCGAAGCTGGAACTCCGGTGGGAGTCGCCTTGCCACCTCAGGAGTGGTGCAGGATTCAGGACCAGAACCCTGATTGGGCTCTACTCAAACAATGGGTGAAACGGCAGCAGAAGCCTCCCGCCGATATACGGGCACGACTGTCTACTGGGACCTTGACCCTGCTCAGCCAGTGGGACCGGCTGATTCTGAGAGAAGGAGTGCTATACCGGAAGGTTCTCTTGTCACACATGCTGGAAGAATGTACACAAGTTGTAGTGCCTGAACAATTGGCCCGTGAGATGGTGGCTCAGGCCCACATTAGGAATGGACACTTCGGAATGGACAAGACCTTTCGGTGGGTTCAACAGTCTATCTATTGTCCGGGGCTCCGCAAGCTGGTTGAAGACGTCTGCCAGACCTGTCGCACCTGTGAACTACACAAGTCCTCCGAGCAGCGTGCACCTGTTCAGACAATTAGGACATCCAGACCCCTTGAGCTGTTGATGGTGGATTATCTGCTGGTTGGGACGGCGAGCAGTGGCTATCAGTATTGTCTAGTCATGGTGGATCACTTCACAAAATTCGCTGTCGCTGTCGCTACCAAAGACCAGACGGCTGAATCGGCTGCTCGGGCCATCTGTCGACAGTTCATCCATGTCTACGGGTGCCCGGAGAGGTTGCACTCCGACCAGGGGGCTTGTTTCGAGGGCCGAGTCATCGAAGAGCTGCACCAGATGTATGGGATCCAGAAGTCGAGGACCACTCCTTACCACCCACAAGGGAACGGTGCATGTGAACGCTTCAACCGGACCCTACTCCAGCTGATTCGCACCTTGGCCGATGATAAGAGAGACCAATGGCCTCAATTTCTTCCTGATTTAGTATGGGCCTACAACAACCAGGTCCACTCTGTGACTGGCTACACCCCACACACCCTTCTCTTTGGTCGCCCCGGAAAAGGGGTCCATGACCTGAACCTATTTCGCCCTGGAGTTGACGTCTGCCATAACTACCCCTCCTGGCTAAATGCTCACCGACAGAAGATGGAGACGGTGCACCGACTGGTGAGCAAACAAATCCGGGACCAGATACATGCTGATCCACTCCCCGTGCAAGAGCAACCCTTGAAGTTGGGACAGCTGGTCCTGCTCCGTATCAAGAAGCCCCAAGGGAAACTTCGAGCCAAGTGGGAGACTGAGATTTACCGGGTAATCGAACGCCCCTACCCCAACGGGCATGTATACCGAGTGCGGGGTGAAGACAATCACAGCATCCGCACTGTGCACCGAAATATGTTGCGGCCCTGCCGATCCCAGCCTGACTCCCCTACCACAGTACCCGGAGGGGGTGACACTACCAACACGACTGACGTCACAGACGTTTCCCGGCATAGTGATCACCTTGACTCTGAGATCAGTGACCCCCCTACACAACCCAGTTCTTTCCCCGGAGCGTTGACTGGAGTGGGGTGTAGAGACAGTGACAGGGTGGGGAACAACCGACCCTTGAGACGCACTGACCGCACCACTGCTGGGATCCCGCCCGGGCGGTCTTACAGGGACCAGTATGTATGGCCCACTTCTCAACCAACCCCTGTAACGTCTGCAGTCATCGCTGCCTGGGAACCGACGGTAGTTGACAGGGACTGCCAACCTTTAAGTGGGGGGGTATGTAATGGGGTCAGCAAGTCCGACTGCATCTTTTCTGTAGAAATGGCTTTGAATACTGTTCCAGCAATTGCCCACAAGGGGGCAGCGTCAGACTGTACAACGACAAACACAGAGTTGGGAAATTCCCCACAGGAACTAGTGTATGAAAGCCAGGAAGAAAAGACGCGGGAAGTGGTTGTTCAGCTCCGGAGCTCAGTGAGGAGAGACCTGCGTGTGGTCTCCCTGAAGAGAGGGCTCGTTTTGCCGCAAAAGTCAGGAAGAAATCACCCGGTGGAAACAGTTTCTGTCACTCCCGGTTTGCAGAACTTTGTTTTCTTCAGGGAGTTAATCAGACTGCCGAGCACCGCCATCTGAGGGTAATTGCAAGGACTGTGACCTGCTTTCTTCTGCCCGGCGTGCTCCGGAACCAAAAGACTACTTAGAATCCGTCACCTGCGGGGGAAGGAGAAAAAGAAGGAAAAGACCGAGGAGCTTCATTTCTTCAGCGCTGCACCAGGACCCATCACCGTGAGACTCCAGGCCTGCGACGTGGGAGCGGCATCTTCTTCCGGGATAGACTGGTACGTGTTTGTAGGGAAAGTTAGGGAAAGTTGCCGCCATTTTTTTTGTTGTTGTTTTCCCTTCTGTTTTTTTCTTGCTGCATACCCGGAAGGAGTGAAAGTCCAGGGGCTTCCCTATACTCATGTGTGCAGATAGTTCAGTTGATTGTATTATAAATATGTTTCCTAGTAAAGAAATGTTACTACCGGTAAAATCTGAGTATGGGAATTTTGTTGGAATAGAGCATACACACACACCCGCGGCCTTACCTCCGGTCGCTTCAGCAGCACACATCGGGTTAATTAACCCGATGTGTGCTGCAGCTACATGTCACAGTTCAGAGAGCAGGGAGCCGCGCGCACTGCTTAGCGCTGGCTCCTTGCTCTCCTTGCTACAGTATACATCGGGTTAATTACCCGATGCGTACTGCAGCCACATGTCACAGTGCAGAAGCCGGCACTGGCAGCAAGAGCGGAGGCTGGTAACCAGCGTAAACATCGGGTAACCAGGGAAAGGTCTTCCCTTGGTTACCCGATGTTTACGCTGGTTACAGCTTACCGCAGCTGCCAGTGCCGGCTCCTGCTCGCTTCATTTCGTCGCTCTCTCGCTGTCACACACAGCGATGTGTGTGTCACAGCGGGAGAGTGACGACCAAAAAATGAAGCTGGACATTCAGCAACGACCGGCGACCTCACAGCAGGGGCCAGGTCGTTGCTGGATGTCACACACAGCGACAGCGACGGGACGTCGCTGCAACGTCACAGAAAATGGTGACGTAGCAGCGACGTCGTTGTCGTTGTCGCTGTGTGTGACACCAGCTTAAGTGATATATTGTTGGTTCAGGGTCTCTTGGCCTACATCACGCTGCTCTCAGATGAAGTAGCCTAAACCTGCTGACAGATTCCCTTTAATGTTGACAGAATGACAAACAAGTAATGAGCCTTGCTTGTGGTGTATAAGTATAAGGTGAGGATTCTCAGGAGCCAGGGATTACATTCATCACACGACCTCAAGATATAGTCATCGAGTTGCTAAGCATCCAATGCTCAGGATTAATGGGCTGAAAACTGATCTATCAGCAGAAATGATGTCCCTGAGACGAATATGACAATTGTCTCACAGTGTGACTGATGTCTCATAGCTCAGGCTCTGGAGTAAGGCTCACCTTCTAACAGGTAAGTGATCGTCACAATGATTATGCTTATCAATACTGAGGAGTTTTGTAAATATATGTAACACTTAAGGCTGTGTGCACACAGTGCGTTTTTATTGCAGGGGTTTTTTTTGTGTAGTCTTGTCACAAAACTGCAATCAAATCCTTATGTCAATGAGAATCCTGAAGTGCAGTGCACATGTTGAGTTTTTTTCCTTGCAGATTTGGTGCAGAAAATAATTTACATTACGTCAATTTTAGACTTTTTGCCTGCGTTTTCCTCTATTGAGAGCCATTAAAAAACACATGCAAAAAGGCAGCAAAAAGGCATAAAAAGAGGGTTTTTGTGCTGCGGTTTTCCTGCCAAAGGATGTAGAATAGATGCAGAAATTTCTGCAACCAAATACTCAGTGTGTGCACATAGCCTAAAGTCCCTGTCACACACAGAGATAAATCTTTGGCAGATCTGTGGTTGCAGTGAAATTGTGGACAATCAGTGCCAGGTTTGTGGCTGTGTACAAATGGAACAATATGTCCATGATTTCACTGCAACCACAGATCTGCCAAAGATTTATCTCTGTGTGTGACGGGGCTTTTAGGGGTACTTTGCACAGTACGACATCGCTAGCCGATGCTTGCGATGCCGAGCGCGATAGTCCCCGCCCCCGTTGCGATATCATGGTGATAGCTGCCGTAGCGAACATTATCGCTACGGCAGCTTCACATGCACTCACCTGTCCTGCGACGTCGATCTGGCCGGCAAACCGCCTTCTTATTAAGGGGGCGGGTCGTGCGGCGTCATAGCGACGTCACACAGCAGGCGGCCAATAGAAGCGGAGGGGCAGAGATGAACGGGACGTAACATCTCGCCCACCTCCTTCCTTCCGCATAGCCGGCATGAGCCGCAGGACGCAGGTAGGAGATGTTCCTCGCTCCTGCAGCTTCACACACAGCGATGTGCACTGCCGCAGGAACGAGGAACAACATCGTAACATCGGTCCTTCCCAATTCATGGAAATGACCGACGCTTCATCAATGATTCGATTACAACGCTTTTGCGCTCGTTAATCGTATCATAAAGGATTTACACATTACGATGTCGAGAGCGACGCTGGATGTGCGTCACTTTCGATTTGACCCCACCGACATCGCACCTGCGATATCGTAGTGTGCAAAGTGCCCATAAGAGTTTTCAAGTTAAAATATTCATAGATAGATAGAGAAAGACAAATGGATAGATGGATAGATAGATATATAGAGGGATAGATAGAGGGATAGATAGAGGGATAGATAGATAGAGGGATAGATAGATAGATAGATAGATAGATAGATAGATAGATAGATAGATAGATAGATGGATAGATGGATAGATAGAGAGATAGATAGAGGGATAGATAGAGGGATAGATAGAGGGATAGATAGATAGATAGATAGAGGGATAGATAGAGGGATAGATAGAGGGATAGATAGATAGAGGGATAGATAGAGGGATAGATAGAGAGATAGATAGAGGGATAGATAGAGGGATAGATAGAGGGATAGATAGATAGATAGATAGAGGGATAGATAGAGGGATAGATAGAGGGATAGATAGATAGAGGGATAGATAGAGGGATAGATAGATAGATAGATAGAGGGATAGATAGATAGATAGAGGGATAGATAGATAGATAGAGGGATAGATAGATAGATAGATAGATAGAGGGATGGATAGATAGATAGATAGATGGAGGGATAGATAGAGGGATAGATAGAGGGATAGATAGATAGATGGATAGATAGATAGAGGGATAGATAGATAGATAGATAGATAGAGGGATAGATAGATAGATAGAGGGATAGATAGATAGATAGATAGAGGGATAGATAGATACATAGATAGATAGATAGAGGGATAGATAGAGGGATAGATAGATACATAGATAGATAGATAGAGGGATAGATAGATGGATAGATAGATAGAGGGATAGATAAATAGATGGATAGATAGATAGATAGATAGAGGGATAGATAGATAAATATATAGCTATTAAAAGGATAAATAGAAAATAGACATAGGTAATGAATGGTTACATAGATTAGTATATATTGAATACATTGAAATTGAATAGATAGATCCATTAATATAGAGAGAAATTGATAAGGAAAATAGGGAAATATCTGATCAAATTGCTGACTGTGTCTCTTCCCATATTATATTCTTATTAGTACATATACAGTATGTACACTATATTGTTTTTCAATTATTTTTATATAAATTTCAATTTAAGAGTGAAAATACTTTATTTACAAGGAAGGGTAAGGGGGGAAATACGGTAGGTACAAATTAACAGGGAGAAGTACTCTATTGTACATTTCTCTGTCTTAGGTCCTCTGCGGATTTATCACGGATTTACCGCAGAAAATGTGTCTAACATTGCTGCAGAATATGCGTCTAACATTGCTGCAGAATATGCGTCTAACATTGCTGCAGTCATTCCCCAGCAAATCCTATGGGTTTTAAAAAATGCTGTGCGCACACTGCGTTTTTTTTATACCCACGGATTTCCTCGCGGATTTTAGCTGCGGAATTAATGAGCATGTCACTTCATTTCCGCAGGTACCTGCGGTTTTTGCCATAGATAATAGTAAAAACCGCGGGTATCAACTTGCAGAAAATCCATGGTAAATCCGCGGTAAATCCACGGCAAATCGCAAGCACGGTTTTATCGCGTTTTTTACCGCGGGTGTGGGATTCTTTCAGAGGGTCAGTTTTTTTCTTAAGAAAAAGGCACTTTCTAGTCTGCACATAGCCTTTTAGAGGATATGTTTGTAAGAATACCCCTCAGCAGAGTCTTGCTGTTTGGCTATTCTGGAGTTTCCCATGTAAAGACTCCCCGACTCAAGGACAATACTGACCTGGTTATCAGTGTGAGAACAGGGGATGTTGATTTATCCACCATGAAATCGTCCTTGAGTTTATTAAAACTGATTTCTGTTTGTGCTTTGGTAAATTGGCCAGTGGTTTTCAGTAGTTTATAAGAAGGTTCTTCGGCTGAAAAATGTCCAGAAAATCCCCTTAAAGTCCAGTTTGGAGGACAGATGTCTTCTTCAATGCAGGATGACTCCATGGACATGTCTTAATGTTGCTCTCTTTAATATTTCTTATTTATGTAACTTTACTTCTAATTATACTTTTTAATCTACTTTACTACATGAGAATAAAGGACGCTCTACACGCTGCGATCTCGCTAGCGAGATCGCTAGCGTGCGTACCCGCCCCCATCGGTTGTGCGTCACGGGCAAATCGCTGCCCGTGGCGCACAACATCGCTCGGACCCGTCACACTACTTACCTGCCTAGCAAGGTTGCTGTGACCGATGAACCGCCTCCTTTCTAAGGGGGCGGTTCGTTCGGCGTCACAGCGACGTCACTAAGCGGCCGCCCAATAGAAGCGGAGGGGCGGAGATGAGCGGGACGTAACATCCCGCCCACCTGCTTCCTTCCTCATTGCTGGCAGCCGCAGGTAAGGTAAGGTTCCTCGTTCCTGCGGTGTCATACGTAGTGATGTGTGCTGCCGCAGGAACGACGAACAACATCATACCTGTAGCAGCAACGATATTTGGGAACTGGACAGCATGTCAACGAGCAACGATAAAGTGAGTATTTTTGCTCGTTAGCGGTCGGTCGTACGTGTCACACGCAACGACGTCGCTAACGATGCCGGATGTGCGTCACGAATTCCGTGACCCCAACGACATCTCGTTAGTGATGTCGTTGCGTATAAAGCGGCCTTTAGACATGTTGGACAATTTCCATGTCAAGATGAAAAGGAGAAAGCATATATCTTGAAAATTAGATAGTGATGGATGAATAGACAGATATTATCCGTTGTGGAGTAGATCTATTCAGTAGCTATGAGAAATCCATCTATAACACTTTTGTAACTTATGAGCTGCACTCGTTGATCACCAGGAATAGGTGGAACCAGTAGGTTTTACCCTACTGGCATAGAACACAAAAAGAAGCAGATATTAAGGTGAAGAGTGTTGAACACTGATCTAGTTGATATTGAACATGCATTTTTTCAAATAATTGACAAATTCCAGATTTTCCTACTTTGCATTTAACATATACTTTCTTCTTGGGTTTTGTCATAATTTCCGCTGATATTAGGAACTTTGGACAACATCACATTGCAGAAAAGTAAGATGCCCTTGCCATCTACCGACTTGGCTTTTTATGGTTTGTTGGTGGCTTCTGGAATACTGGGTAACACATTGGTCCTTATGACTGTAATCAGCAATGCTCTGGATAATAAGGGAATGCCGGCTTCTGACCTGATATTGTCCCACCTTACAGTTGTTCTCCTACTACTCTCCATCTTAAGGAACGTTTTGGTTGTCACTTTCCAGAACGGTATGGACATATTTTTCTCGCGCACCTTGTGCAAAGTGTTCATGTTTGTTTGGACTTTGCTGAGGTCCATGAGCGTTTGGGGAACATTTTCAATCAGCGTTTTCCATTATTTAAGCATCAAAAACCATTATGTAAATATAAGAAGAAATATCTTCTGGACCACAGTGAAAGTTCTGGCCATAATGTGGATATCTAATTGTTTGTTTTGCATACCTGCTTTGTTGTACACAGACCGTATTCAAGCCAATGCCACCTTTTCGGTGCAGTTGATAGGCACCAGCACTAAACCTGTCCTTGGCTGCGTATGGAATTTCCCTACTCCTTATGTCAACCTTGTCTTTGTCACCTCATCGTTAGTCATTCATGAAGTTATACCAGTCATTCTTATGGCAATTACTAATATAAGCAGCCTATATACTCTACAACAGCACTCTAAAACCATAGCGGCACAGAAAACCATCAAACGCGTGGCCTCAGAGCGCAAAGCCGCCTTGGTTATTTTAACACTGGTCATTCTCTTCGTCCTCTGCTGGGGATCCAATATTGTGGCAACCAACTTCTACAACTTTACCAGAGGCTCATTCTCCACATCATTCCTGTTGACCATTGCTAATTTCGGAGCCTACATCTTCATGGGCTTCAGCCCTCTGGTGCTACTCATCGGGCATAGCAAGCTGAGAAGGAAACTGGTTTATTTACTTTTGAAGCAATGGAAACGCCAAGTCAATCCAACAGGGAACTCGCCCAAGAGTAGTAGTAACGTTGCTGTTGTTAACTTTTAAGACCTGTGTTAACCTATGTATCTTTAAACTCCCTACTTAGGGTAACTGGAAGGTCCTGGGTTGCAAATTAAAATCTTTAACTGGACCTTCAACATTATTTTTAACACTGGTCTACTTGTATTATATGTATTATATTATATTATATATATATTATATGTAATTGTAAATGAGACAGATAGACCTTTTGATCCACCTGAGACTCTACGACCAACTAAGACATTTGTACCAATAGTTACACCAATGTTGGCAACTAGCATTTCCTTTCTAAAAAAAAGGGGGAGCAGACTGGTTGGATTTTACCTATTTCTTCTATTGTTTCCTTCCACATACGTAGCTCTAGATACTATTTCCTATGTTGTTTCCTTCATCATAAGTAGCTCTAGATATCTTACAGACCCGATATCCTCTTGTTTCCGCTAAATAACTGGTCAGTTGTCATGAGGTGACAGAAAGGAGGGGGGGGGGACTTCCGGGGAGCCCCTACGCTAGTCCTCAGACTAAGCATACCCTAGGCTTTCCTTCTACCCAGAGGTAAGCATAAAGGTAGGGAGGTCTGGGCCCCCAACATCTCCCTATCTCCTGTCCTTGTCCCTGATGGTAAGAACCCCCTCCACAATGCACCACCCATGGGGAAGGGCAAGAACAGAAGTAAAGAACCCTACCAACAAATAATGTCTGACAGGGTAGCAACAAACACGCATACCTAAGACCAATACCAGGGAACTACAAAAGGTGTACGGGTAGGGGTATTTAAGGAAAGGAGAATGTAACAAAACAGGCTACTATAACACACCCAAACAGCAGGCTGCAGCAGCAACAGACATGTCACAGCTCCAGGCCTACCTCCAGACTGATCTGAATAACCGACACCCTCTGCTGGGAGCAGAGGGTATATATCCAGACCGGAAGTGGTACTCAGAGAAAAGACCTGGGCAGAGTTAATGAGCTTGCAGCTAGCAAGGAAAACAGACATTAACCCTGCTACTGCCAAAAGAAAAACACATTAAATGTGTATGGCCTCTAATGAAAAACAAGAGTCCAGCCTGTCACTAATCTCAAGAAGAGAAGACCACGACACCAATCAAGTCAAGTGGACATTAAAAGGTTCCTTAAGGAATTTTCAGAAAATTGTTTATTGTTTAATTAAATAACTGGTGGAAACTTCAATTCCCAGTACACAAGGGTTTTCATTCCAATGGTCTTCACCAAGACCACAAGTGGTGGTGATTTATCCATCAGTTATCTGAACTTGCTGCTAATCAGGAAGAGCAGCAATCAGGTTTCTAAATGAATGGAATGGCATAGCTTTTGGAATCAGTGGAGACTACTGGAGTGGCATCGATTCTTTTATAATGGTTTATTTACGCTAAGGAGTTTTGTAAAGTTATGTAAAACCTCATTTAAGGTTGTTGTCCAACAAATAAAGTCCATTTTAATCAATAGATCTTGGAATGTTCATAAGTTATGCAATTAGATGTGTTTCCAAAGATTTTTCCTATGCTAAGATAATCTTATAAATGTATCCCTGCTATGTATTGCATTATTTGCTTTATTCAGTCATGTAGAGGTGTTCCAGCTCACTGTTGCACATACACAGCTCCTGCCAGGTTAAAAAAGCATAGGTGAATAGACTGATGACACTGCACAGTCTCTCAGCTGCTTATTTGTGTGAGGGAATACATTTCCATGCCTGTTTTATCACAGGAGGGAGTGTTTCTGCCATTCACCAGCCTTGTGAGCTTATGATAAATCAAGTCAGTGACATAAGAGATCAATTACTACCACTACTACTACTGCCATTGACTTGATTCATGGTGAGCTCACAGGACTGGGGTGACATGACAGAAACATTGACTCCTGTGATGAAAAAAACAGACAGGAAAATGTCTTCTTTCACACAAATGAGCAGCTAAGAGTCCTGGCAGTGTCTTCCGTGTATCCACTTATGTTTATTCATTTAGCCAGGAGCTGTATATACACAGCCATGAGCTGTAACTGTTCTACATGCTTGAACACAGTAAATAACCCATTTGAGGCTATGCTCACTGAATGTAGTGAGGGATAATCACTTGGCTGTTAGATTAAGGCACACAGCAACAGTTTTCTATTTAAACAGTCAAGTTGGTTTATTCACACACATAAACCAGCATCGCAGCAACTGAATAAAGGTCATCCTGTGGCTACAAAGTAACACAAACAGGGTATATGACATACAGTCTGTTTCATTCCGCTGGTACACCCGCATGGCTCCGTATACAATCCTCACAGCAGTATCCCAGTGGAGGTATAGCATTGTCCACTTACTGACCCCAGTCAATATACAAACCCCTTTTGTGAGGTTATCTTTTCTGGAGCTTGAGCATGGCTACAATGGACACTTAGGAAGACTGCCTCACTGGGATCACCAACCAGGAACTGTAACTTGCACCACACACTGACTCCTGCCAGTCCAGATCCTCAGAAGGATTCCAGCTTCCTAAGCACAGAGCGACCACAGGCTCCATACACACCTGACCTCCTAGCCAGTGTGTCTTCAGGGAAGTCTGCAGCCGGCTCTAAACCCAAATGGACTCCTCACATGGTGTCTCCAGGAAGTAAATAGCTTTCAAGCACACAGAGAGCATGTGACCAAACAAACAATCTCATATATCAGACCAGACACACCCATGGGTGGAGGTAAGTGAATAGCCAGAACCGCCCAGCATGCTGACAGTTCGTACACCTGGCCCATAATATATTTAACAAGACTTCTGGAACTACAAGTGTCAGAGTAAACATTCCAGGTTTACATCGCAGAGGACCTCCGCCACCGCGATTCATAGTGGCCACTTACAATATAGGTGGTCACTACCTCACACCCTGTACATAGCAGGGGCAGATTTATGAGATGATCTCAACACAGGGGTATTTTTTTAAACACATCCAATTGGAATGTATTAATATTTCAAGATCTATTAAACAAAATGTACTTTGTTTGAGGGACAACCCCCCTTAAGATAAATGGGAATTATAGTGGTCCTTTGTGTTTTGTCAGAGATTCTATAACTGCATACTATACTATTCTTGCTGTC
This sequence comes from Anomaloglossus baeobatrachus, assembly GCF_048569485.1. Taxonomy (NCBI): domain Eukaryota; kingdom Metazoa; phylum Chordata; class Amphibia; order Anura; family Aromobatidae; genus Anomaloglossus; species Anomaloglossus baeobatrachus. Next base: position 148,691,759 of record NC_134363.1, on the reverse strand, counting down.
AAAAGTGATTAACCGCATGATGGAGGCACTGACTAGCAGTGTGAACATTGTCTTACCCGGATTCAGATTCTATAACCGGGTGGGGGGGGTGTACGACTCGGCCCACCACAGACCTGCAGACTGTATTATATATTTTGACTGTTTCACTGTGTAATTGTATTGTATTCTGTAAAGTGGCCACAAGATGGCCACGGGGTGCTCAGCTGCTTCCCTGGTGCTGTTAGGTAGTAATCGGTTAGTGGGGTGGAGCAATAAGGAAACCCCAGGAAGCAAAGTGCAGGAGAATCCCCGAGAGTGAGAAGGATAACACACCTGTGTCAGGTGTGAAGTGAAGCCCCAATTAGAGTAGATTACTAGACCCTATTGGTCAATCCTGGCCCAGTGGACACGTGGGATCCTGGAACCGGAGGATTATGTTTAAGTATGCCACCTGTGGGGTATAGTCCAGCCGGTTGGGAAGGAGACTGTTCCCCTGCTGCTGTTGCCCAACAAACCCCCCTGGCAGCTGAAGGTCAGTTGCTCCCTCTGGAGTAGGGTAGGTATAGTGCTGGCCAGAAGCAGGAGTCCGAGGAAGAGTATGCTGTGGACCCTTTCAGGCAGAATGCAAGTCCCTGTGGGTAGGATTAAGGGGTTCAGGAGATTGAATGATCTAGACTCTGCACGTTTGACGCTAGCCAGGGGGATGAGGGGCCTGGGAGAGCCTGAAGGTACCTGGGTGCCAGGGAAGCACCCGGCTGCCAAAGTATACCGTGTAACAATAGATGTGGAGATAAAAAGGAACCCCTGTGGGACCAATGTCGGTGCCCTGAAAGGCTATAGATATGGTATTGGATTGACGGTGAAGAACCCAGAATCAAGTAAAGTTATGTTAGAAATGAACAACTTCTACATGTGTCAGTTACTGTGTCTGCGAGAGAGTGGAACGCAGAGTGCAAGGCACAGAAACCTCTTTTCCATTGGAGGAGAGACTGGGAGGCATGGGGTTAACCACCGGCTGTGCTGCGGCCTGATAACCCCTGAGCGTACGGCCACTACTGCCTGCCAGCCTGGCTCCAACAACCCTTTAGTCAAAAGAAATGGACTAGTTGCATTATATACGATTTCCTCCAGTCGGCCTCAAAAAATTCTGAGCGGTTTGGTACTTTTGGTATGCAGATTTTTTTAAATATCATCATGGATATCATTTTTTAATTAATTCTGAATAAAAGACATCAAACAGTGTTTGCAGAGTGTATCTTGATTTATTATGAAACCCCTTCACATCTTCAAGATTGTCCAGAAGGAAATCGGGAAGCCAAAATGTCTCTCTACTCTGTTGCAGACTCATCTCGGTGGTCTGGAATGTCAGTCCCAAAATATTCACTGTTGTTCTGTTCCTTTTTATAGATCATTAGGTAGCACTTTGGGAAAAATACAGTTGACAAAACCCCGAGACAGCTGCTGAGAATAAAACTCATCTGAACGAGAGACTTGGAGGCGATGTCTGTGCTGACATAAGTGGGTATGAAAATGATCCAGGCCAGAATGACAGTGAGCATGGCCACCGTGATATCTCTCCCCATGTAATACTGGTCAACTGGTTTCTCCGCCATGAAAGAACATATGAAAGAAAGTAAAACCAGGAGACCATTGTAGGCAAACATCAAGCCGAACTGTAGCAACGGCTCGTATTTACAGCTCACATAAATAGACAAGGAACTGACATCCAGAGCGGCCACCTTTACCGAAAGGAGCTGTGAAGACCTCACAAACATTGTGCAGAACAAGACTTGACCCAAAAAAGTGACAATTAAAATAATCCAACTCCCCGAGTGTATCAACCAGTAGAAGCATGACTTGTAGGACAAGGAGCAGAAAAGGAGCTGTATGGATTTCACCAGGATGGGACCCAGGAAGGTGGCAAAACTCAAAGAGAGTATCGGTTGCTGTAGAAGACACATCCAGTCTGCAGGTTCTCCTATGTAAAATAAGATTGATGCACACATACAGAACAGACCCAACAAAGTAATATACGACTGCAGGCCACCGGCAGCCATGTACAGAGGGGTATGGCGGTGCTGGAATATGAGCACAATGACTGCCAAAATAACCCACATGATGAGTCCCATGAACCCGAGCAGAGCGATAACAAAATAGTTTCCTCACGACAAGTAGAGGTACGTTGGACGTTGGCAACTTTTACTCCCAGATTTGGACCATTGACCGGTAGGGCAGGATGTACATTCTGGAAGAAGTAAAGATTAGTTAGCTTAGTATGATGAGGGTGGTACAAATATTAAATGATATCATTCTTGACATATCTTCTTTATTGACAGATGAGACCATCACAGTCTGATGTCTAAAGCAGATGCATTGTCCTACCTTCGCCACATATTCTCAGCTTTGATTTACTATAGCCAACTTGTGGTGGTGGCAACCCGGTTAGTCAATGTATGATCCTTTATTTAGCCTTGCAAAACGACCAAGGCCTGGCCAAACCAGACACGTGTTTCAAGGTCCGTGCCCCTCATCAGTGCTGAGCAAGGTTTGTCTGTATGAATGAAGTGTTGAACTTGATTGAGTTTTGAGGGAAAAACTGGCTCTCCTCTATGTTGATTGACAAGATGACTTTATCTTGAAGATCATATTGAATGGTATTGTGAACAGGAGTTCACCGGTAGAGGCCAACACAAAAATGAGTTCAACAAAGATGCCAGGAAAAAAATATAACCTACAAGGGTTACATGGCCATGTTTACTCTTTGTTGGGTATTCTTGGCTAAATGAGCACAAAACCATGTAAAATTTTGTCCACTAAAAACACTTTTCAAAAACTCTAAAGTCATGTCAAAGCTAGTTTCTGCATATTATTATTATTATTATTATTATTATTAATAATATTATTATTATATCATATTGTTACCCATAGGTAAAGAGGCCCACTGTTACATGCAAATTCAGGGTCAATTTTCGGGCTCTAATTTCCGATGGGTTATTGTCACAGGGTGTGATGGGATAACCAGGGACCGAGGCTCCTAAACTGGCCCTCAGGCTAGGGATCGCTAGTTGTCCCTAATCCCATAGATGCGTCTAATGGTGACGATGTCTGGGCCGCCTTCCTTGCCCTGCTTCTGCAGCCCTACAGATTGGAGCTTGTACAGGCCTGCATTACGGATCCTCACAGCAGACCCGACATTGTGTACTGTGATGGGGTTACTTACTCAGGATAGAAGTGTAATGGAGAAGAAATCGGGTATATGACATGTTATCACCAAGGAATCCGATGTTAATTATTTAATCTCTTTATTCTTTGTACAGGTCAACGCATTTCAGAGATCGCTGTCTCCTTCATCAGGACATCAAAGAACAGTATATGCTACTGTTCTTTGATTTCCTGATGAAGGAGACAGCAATCTCTGAAACGCGTTGACCTGTACAAAGAATAAAGAGATGACATAATTAACATCGGATTCCTTGGTGATAGTATGGCATATACCCGATTTCTTCTCCCTTACACTTCTATGCTTCCTCTCGGGGCTATGGCTGTTGCCATTTCTATACATGCATTCAGGGGTTGTGACTTTCACAACCGCAATAGGTGAGTGCATTTAATTCTAATTTCTGTTCCCTTACCAGGTAAGACCCTATTGCGCTTTTTGCTCCACAGTTTGTCTTCGGAGTGACTTACTCAGCTGCTGATTGAGGTAACAAAAGAATGGTTTCTGTTTAAACAGTCCAGATGGATTATTTGCAGATTCCATAAACTGCTCCAGAGAAAAACATAAAGCAAGACTTTCCAGCATAAAGTCACAAAACTTCACACATATATCTCGATGGGGTTCGCCCGCACAGGATGTCTCACCCAGATCCCACAGGAGGTGTTCCAACCTCCACACACTGACCATGTGTCAAACAAACAGACACCATTTTAAAAACATGAGACACACTTATGGGTGGAAGTATATGGATAGCCAGACCTGCTTGTCTCTCCTGTTATCTGTAAAACCTGTCCCTGGACATTCAGGTTTACACCACCTTTGTGATACATACCTTCCGACATCTTACAATACGTAACAAGAAGTCAACTTTAGCAAAAGAACAAAAGAAAAAAGTACAATAGCAACCTGTAGAGTTCACGTAGGTTCCCTCCGGACATGTAAGACACTCAAAGCAGCAACTTTTGAAATCTTTGACGACTTTGACTTGACCCTCGGAGCATTGCCTGGAGCAGGTGGACTCGGCAACCTGTCAATATATAAGCATCCAGATACTTGATCATCCCAGGCAAAAAAAAAATAAATCATAACCATAAGAAAATTAAGATTTAGAGTCCTGCTGCATCCAATGAATTAGGAAATGAGCTCCTATGGGGATACCCATCAGCCTGCAAGATTTAATCAAATCTGATCTTGCCAACGGTGGCCGTCCTCGGCAAAACTCACTTTTCAATGTAAATATTGAGATACGATGCAATAAATCTGAGCAGCTTTGGATGTTTTCTCACTGAATTCCTAGCATTAATATTTCAATAGGCTGAATAAATATATAATACAGGGATACCGTGATAAGACAAGCATTTGCTGTTTCTGTCATTTCTTTCCTGGTTTAATGCTGATTTCTGTTGCTGTGTTTTTGCATTATTGATTCTCGCAGGCAATGTTAGCTTACAGCACTACATTTAATTTAGATTGGTATTCTGCAGGTTACTGACTTCAACCTCTGACTGTTTTTGCAGCAGGAGGGAGCACATAACTACCGTACTGGTAGCACAGCACATATTCTGGACCATTAGCCCTTATAATGAGAATGAATTATCCAAACAATGTCTATTTGGAAAATCACGAGACCAGTAAATCCACATATCTGAAGATAAGTGGTGCAGCTTATAATGGGATGACCTCATTTAGAATTCCTACCAAAAGAATTCCATAGAACACAGAATTAAATGCATTCATTGTTAACACATATATGACAGCCATACATTGTTAAGAGTATAGTCTTGTTGACTTTGGTATTTTCATGATATCCCTCTTAGGAAAAAAAAAAAGAAAAATCAGGATCTCTGTGAAGAAAATGACTCCTCAGGGGTGGGGCATTCCTGTTGTCCCGCCCACAAGGATTTCACGGCAGCTATGGACTGCTTTATTGATTAGTAGTCAGCTAATTTCTCTTAGCTGAGATCCTTTCCAGATGGAAAACTTCTCTTAGGGCAGAGGCAAGAAGGTTCACATATATGACAGCCATCCATTGTTAAGAGTATAGTCTTGTCATGTTTGGTATCTTCATAATATCCCTCTTAGGAAAAAAAAAGAAAAATCAGGATCTCGGTGGAGAAAATTACTCCTCAGGGGTGGGGCAGTCCTGTTGTCCCACCCCCAAGGATTTCTTAGCAGCTATGGGCTGCTTTATTGGTTAGTAGTCAGCTAATTTCTCTTAGCTGAGATCCTTTCCATATGGAAGACTTCTTTTCAGGCAGAGGCAAGAAATATTTAATATCTTTTTGGAGGACCAATTAAGGTGGCAGAGCTTAGATAAATAGATCCTGACTGTGAGCCCTCGAGGGCAGGGTCCTCTCTTCTGCACCAGTCTGTGACTTGTATTGTGACTGGAAGTTTGACATGGCAAAGAATTCTCTGAGGATCTGAAAAAAAAGAATTGTTGCTCTACACAAAGATGGCCGAGGCTATAAGAAGATTGTCAACATCCTGACACTGAGCTGCAGCATGGTGGCCAAGAGCATACAGGGGTTTAACAAGACAGGATCCACTCAGAACAGACCTCGCCATGGTCGATCAAAGATGTTGAGTGCGTCATACCCAGAGGTCGTCTTTTCAAAATAGATGCATGAGAGCTGCCAGCATTGCTGCAGAGGTTACAGGGGTGCGGGGTCCGCCTGTCAGTGCTGTCAGACCATATGCCACACACTGCATGAAATTGGTCTGCTTCGCTGTTGTTCCAGAAGGAAGCCTCTTCTAAAAATGATGCACAAGAAAGCCCAAAAACAGTTTGCTGAAGACAAACATACTAAAGACATGGATTACTGGAATCACGTCCTGTGGTCTGATGAGACCAAGGTAAACTTATTTGGTTGAGATGGTGTCAAGTGTGTGTTGTGGCAACCAGGTGAGGAGAACAAGATAAGTGTGTCCTGCCTACAGTCAGGCATGGTGGTGGAGGGTCATGGTTTGGGGCTGCATGAGGACTGCCGGCTAGGGGGAGCTACAGTTCATTGAGGGAACCATGAAGGCCAACATGTACTGTGAGATACTGAAGAAGAGCATGATCACCTCCCTTCGTATTCCAACATAACGACCCCAAACACCTCTAAGACGTCCACTGCCTTGCTAAAGAAACTGAGGGTAAAGGTGCTGGACCGGCCAAGCGTCTCTAGACCTAAACTCTATTGAGCATCTGTGGGGCCTCCTCAAACAGAAGGTGGAGGAGCACAAGGTCTCTGACATCCACCTGCTCCGTGATGTCGTCATGGAGGATGGAAGAGGATCCAGCGGCTCCTGTAAAGCTCTATTGACCTCCATGCCCAAGAGAGGTAAGGCAGTGCTGGAAAATAATGGTGGCCACACAAAATACTCACACCGAAGGCACAATTTGGCCATTATCACTAAGGGGACAAAAAGAAAGAAAAATTGAAGTGGCAGAATAGTTGGGTTTGGTCTTATTGTCTGCCACTGCCTATTGAGAGGGAAAAATTGAAAGCGGAGAGGGAACCACATAATCCTGCAGCCAGCCCTGGGGGTCAAAAAAAGAAATGTTATGGTATACAGGGTATGATGAAGACAAAGTGTTGCTTCAATGCAAATGGGAAATTTTTCAAGCAATTGCATAGACAAATTATGAATAAAATCACCGTTTTTTTTATTATTATTCTTTGTATTAAGAGATCACTTCATTCTATATACAAACTCCTATCAGACAGGTTGTAGCAGCAGGACCGGGTAAGTATGTAGTACATGATTATTTCTGACTAATGCTTATTCTATGCTAAGGCCTTTACTTAGTATTGATATCTAGCAGAATAGCTCCCCCTTGTGGTTTTTAGAAAAAATATATATAATATTTACACATTTTGATCATGATAATGTATCAAACATGTTTAGAAAATTATACATTATGGATAATGTTCTGTTTCTGTTTTGAAAGGGAATCCGCAATCAAATCTGAGAGCAGCATAATGTAGGGGCAGAGATCCTGATTCCAGCGATGTATCACTTACTGAGCTGCTTGCTGTAGTTTGATAAAATCACTTTTGTATTAGCAGTAGATTATCATTGGAGGACTAGTAAATCTATTGCCATGTAGTCCTCCATATTTATGAGTTCTGTATAGCCACACCCCCACCACTGATTGGCAGCTTTCTGGCTATGCACAGTGCACACAGAAAGCTGCCAATCAGTGGTGAGGACATGGTTATAAAGAGCTTAGCATTCAGAGAACTAAATAGTGATTTAATCAAAATGACAGCAAACAGCTCAGTAAGTGACACATGTAACGCCTGCCTAGATCCACAGACTCAGACGGGCTGTAATGGACAGGCTAGAGGGAAGCCACTCACCAAGCAGGACCCCCAGAACCCTGAAACCCTTTAACTCCTATACAGGGATTTGGAATTACACAGGGCCCTGGAGATCACTACCTGTGGAAGGCTGCAGTCCGAGAGAGTAGTCGTCAGGCAGGGTCAAACCAGGAATTGCGGAACAGGGACAAAATCAGCAGGTAAGAATGTAATCAGAAAACTACGCCGAGGTCAAATCCGGACCAGGCAGCGAGGAACAAAAACAGCAGGCAGAAGGGTAGTCAGGAAACAAGCGATAATCAGCACACAATATCACAGGACAAAACAGGAGCCAGAATTCTCAGAACTATCTCTGGCAGAGGTCAGTAGACAGGAGGGGAAATAAGAAGGGTGTGGTGTCATCCCATAGGCTGTAGCTGAATGATGGTAGTTCAGCTGGGAGACACCCGTCACCTACAGTCAGCCAGTGGTACTGCAGATCCCCAGGAAACCCAGCCCAGTGGATGAGCGGAGCCTGCGCCCACTAGTGCCGCTGGCATCAACTCCTCTCCCATCACCAGCACTATCCACGGCAGTAACACGGCGTCGCCTGGCGATCGGAGCAGAAGTCGCTGGAGCAGACTCCGGTGGTGACATAACAACACATCGCTGGAATCAGGGTCTCTGTCTCCACATTATGCTGCTCTCAGATGAGGGAGAAAAAAAATTCCTTTAAGACTCTGCATTCTTTAAAAGGGTAGTCCGACTAGTGGACAACCCCTTTAAGCATTTCCCTATTACCTTCACACTGTGCCATGTGATCTGATATCTTTTCAGCTTCTCCTGGAACTCTCCTATTCTCAAGAATGGGCTCTTCCGGTTAAATCACGTCAACGTTTTTATGTATATTCACCTGAACCCCCTTTGTTCCCCCCTTTTTTGACAATAAAATATTTGCACTCTTCATTCCTATTTTCTCCTGTTTATTATATGTTTCTATGGAATTTGTGCTTGCGGCATGTGACCCACGGGTGGCACTTTGACCGCAGATATGATTAGTATGGTATCATGGAGTTTTTCTAACTTAATTCCGTGTGGCCACATCTGAGCCACCACCTCTATGCTGGCACGTCCGAGCTACCACCTCCGTGCTGCCACATCTAAGCTACCACCTCCGTGCTGCCATGTCCGAGCCACCACCTCCGTGCTGCGGAGACTCCCCAGTCCGTCAGATCAAACTTCACTGGTCCTGGCTGTTGTGCATTTAGGCCTTGCGGCTACGCCTGACAATCCCTGTATAGGGGTTCGCTACAGGTTAGTTCCTCCTATGAAGTCCGGTGTACGGCCCAGTGGGTCCACTCCTGAACGCTCGCCACCCCTCGGTGACCGTAGCAATCAGGTTTAGTATTTGCAAAGTGATTTTAACATTTATGACTATGTGTAAATGGGTGGGTACTTCACTGCTATGTTGTCACACTATGTAATGTTTATTCAGTGTTTTGTGTCTGTCTTTCCATATCTCTATTGTCAAGCTGTGAGCTGTGACATCCTATCGCCGACCAGAGACATCCTAAAATAGCTGCTGCATTCCCTGCCTCTGCTTTTATACAGGCTAGGGTAGCTCTTCTGATTGGCTGTGCTATACCATGTGATGTGATAGCAGCAAAGCTTATGGGGAAGTCCAGCCAGCCATACTTGAGGTCATGTCAGCCTTCTGTGACTGATGCAATGATGTTTTAGAATGTGTGAAGTGATGGCTGACATTTTTGGTGTCTTGTGGAAATCAGCTTCCAGATTACTTGAATTCACCAAGTTCAGCGAATTCCTAAAAATTCAACACGAATTTCATTCACATCATATCGATTTGATCAACTATATCAATGTGACTTTTTCTCAATGCTGGGACTACCCAATGTCTCACTGGAAATACAGCAGTAGATGTCATATGGACCATGTTCACTTGATCTGGATTCTGTCAGGATTAGGCTACAGTTAGGTCCAGAAATATTTGGACAGTGACACAAGTTTTGTTATTTTAGCTGTTTACAAAAACATGTTCAGAAATACAATTATATATATAATATAATATGGGCTGAAAGTGCACACTCCCAGCTGCAATATGAGAGTTTTCACATCCAAATCGGAGATAGGGTTTAGGAATCATAGCTCTGTAATGCATAGCCTCCTCTTTTTCAAGGGACCAAAAGTAATTGGACAAGGGACTCTAAGGGCTGCAATTAACACTGAAGGCGTCTCCCTCGTTAACCTGTAATCAATGAAGTAGTTAAAAGGTCTGGGGTTGATTACAGGTGTGTGGTTTTGCATTTGGAAGCTGTTGCTGTGACCAGACAACATGCGGTCTAAGGAACTCTCAATTGAGGTGAAGCAGAACATCCTGAGGCTGAAAAAAAGAAAAAATCCATCAGAGAGATAGCAGACATGCTTGGAGTAGCAAAATCAACAGTCGGGTACATTCTGAGAAAAAAGGAATTGACTGGTGAGCTTGGGAACTCAAAAAGGCCTGGGCGTCCACGGATGACAACAGTGGTGGATGATCGCCGCATACTTTCTTTGGTGAAGAAGAACCCGTTCACAACATCAACTGAAGTCCAGAACACTCTCAGTGAAGTAGGTGTATCTGTCTCTAAGTCATCAGTAAAGAGAAGACTCCATGAAAGTAAATACAAAGGGTTCACATCTAGATGCAAACCATTCATCAATTCCAAAAATAGACAGGCCAGAGTTAAATTTGCTGAAAAACACCTCATGAAGCCAGCTCAGTTCTGGAAAAGTATTCTATGGACAGATGAGACAAAGATCAACCTGTACCAGAATGATGGGAAGAAAAAAGTTTGGAGAAGAAAGGGAACGGCACAGTTGATCGGACGGCGCTTCATAGTACAGATGGACAATGACCCCAAGCATACAGCCAAAGCTACCCAGGAGTTCATGAGTGCAAAAAAGTGGAACATTCTGCAATGGCCAAGTCAATCACCAGATCTTAACCCAATTGAGCATGCATTTCACTTGCTCAAATCCAGACTTAAGACGGAAAGACCCACAAACAAGCAAGACCTGAAGGCTGCGGCTGTAAAGGCCTGGCAAAGCATTAAGAAGGAGGAAACCCAGCGTTTGGTGATGTCCATGGGTTCCAGACTTAAGGCAGTGATTGCCTCGCAACAAAATATTGAAAATAAAAATATTTTGTTTGGGTTTGGTTTATTTGTCCAATTACTTTTGACCTCCTAAAATGTGGAGTGTTTGTAAAGAAATGTGTACAATTCCTACAATTTCTATCAGATATTTTTGTTCAAACCTTCATATTAAACGTTACAATCTGCACTTGAATTCTGTTGTAGAGGTTTCATTTCAAATCCAATGTGGTGGCATGCAGAGCCCAACTCGCGAAAATTGTGTCACTGTCCAAATATTTCTGGACCTAACTGTATGTGTGCATCAACTGGCAGAAAAAAAATGTGCAGTTTTGCCACATTTTTGCTGCATTTATTATGCATTTTATCCATGCATTTGGGATGGAAAAATGCTGGCAAAACACTGAAATAATGGACATGCTGCGGTTTATTTTCTGCTGCAAATCTGCAAGTGAAACGAAGCAACATGTGCACAAACGTCAGAATTCTCATTGACTTTGCTGGCCTAAAGGCTGCTTTACATGGTACGACCGATTGTGCAATTTCACAATCGATCGTACCCGCCCCCTTCCTTTTTGCGTCACGGGCAAATCGCTGCCCGTGGCGCACAAAGTCGGTAACCCCCGTCACACGCACTTACCTCCCGTCCGACCTCGCTGTGGGCGGCGAACGTCCACTTCCTGGAGTGGGAGGGACGTTCGGTGTCACAGCGACGTCACACGGCCGCCGGCCAATAGAAGCGGAGGGGCGGAGATGAGCGGGATGTAAACATCCCGCCCACCTCCTTCCTTCCACATAGCCAGCGAGAGCCGCGGGTCGCAGGTAAGCGATGTTCATCGTTCCCGGGGTGTCACACGGAGCGGCGTGTGCTACCCCGGGAACGATGAACAATTAAATTAAACGATATTATGAAACCTAGCGACCAGTACACAACTCACGATTTGTGAGCGATACTGCGTCGCTAGGAGGTGTCACACAGGCCGGCATCGCAAGCGATGCCGGATGTGCGTCACAAAAACCGTGACCCCCGACGATCTATCGCACGATAGATCTTCTGGTGTAAAGCAGCCTTAAGGATAGGCATGCAGATTTGTGGCAAAACTACCATATTTTTCGTTTTATAAGACGCGCCAAATTATAAGATGCACCTCAAATTTAGAGAAAAAAAAGGGAGGGGATATGGGGTCTGTTTTATAATCCGGTTATGTCTTACCGGAGGGGGGTGGCAGTTTTGGTGGAGTGGGGTTGGAGGAGGCAGGGGTGGTAATTGAGTAGGGCGATACTACGGGCAGTGCAGCGGGTATCCTAGATGCTCGCTGCAGGTGCTGTGAAGTAGGCAACATCCAGAAACTGTCGGCGGTGCGGGCTTCAAAGAAATGGCGCCCGCAGTTGACGCTTGCGCAGATGGAACTCTCAGCTCATTGACAAGCTGAGATCTTATCTGCACACGCGCCATCTCTGGGCGCCATTTTCCTTAAGTCCGCTGCAGGGAGATCAATGGGCCGGAGGCGGCACTTGAGCAGATGAGATGTTGAGCCAAGAGCTCCATCTGCGCACGCGCCGACTCAGAGCGCCATTATCTGAAGCCCGCACTGTCAACATCTTCAGAATGGCGGCCCCTGCCTCACAGCCCGCATCACACCGCGCGCAACACAGCACCTGCAGCATCTCCTGTGACCCCTCTCTACCTCCCGTGGTAAGCTACATTCGGATTATAAGACACACCCCTCATTTTCCTTCCAAATTTTGAAGATTTAAAGTGCGTCTTATAATCCAAAAAATATAATACACTCAAAAATGCATAAAAACGCACTGTGTGCACATAACCTTAAGGTGTAGATTCCACTGATTTTCATCCGGCAGTGGAATATTTTAGACCTCATATATATTTTCTGTAAAAAATCTGCAGAAAATAATTATAACATTTCAAGCATATTCATAAAAGCATAGTTGTCCGAATTTAGAAAGTTATCGCCTTATAAAAAAGGAAGGTAACAGTAAAATTCAGAAGGCGTGATACATTTATACAATATATAATACATAATATATAGCATTTAGCATTAGTAAAACTGAATTCATACTTCGACTTACATTTTAGGGCAAGTGGTTAAAAACGTCAAAACAAAGGTATTAAGTGTATATATATTTGTACATGGTGCATAATTACACCCCTATAGATTTGTATTGTACAAATAATGGTATTTTGTAAATTGTATCCTTGCAAATAAAGAAAAAAAGTCTTACTCTTTGCATTGCGCGGTTTCATTTCTTCCCCCATTGAGTGGTTCTTCGGCTTCATTATGAATAGCGAAAAGGCCGCCCAGTTTGTAGTCTCCCGGTGAGTTAAAGAATGTCAGATTAGTCGAGTTTTCCTCCTTCGTTAAAGCCGGCAGCGACAAGCAATAGACAACTGATACAATGACAATGAGAGAAAATCCCGACATGTCCACCGGGAGCCCCGCTCGTGTGAGCCATTGGTAAAGAAAGCCATGGAACCCATAGGGTGGAGGGGCGACATGACTAGAGGGAAGGGAAGGAGTGATGGGGTTAATGGAAACAGGAATGGTTTGTTTATAAGGCAGAATAGAGGGATTGGTGGGTAGGAGGAGTTCCCTGGAGGAAGAGGTGGGACAGTTGAGGGGTGTAAGTAAAGGACTTTGACTTACCCCCTCTCTCTTGACTTCCGGATATGGAACGATCTGACTGGAGAGGTTCCTATAAGGTGTCAGGACGTCACCTTCTATTTCTCCATGGAGGAGTGGGAGTATTTAGAAGGACACAAAGATCTGTACAAGGACGTCATAATGGAGGTTCCCCAGCCCCTCACATCACCAGACTTCCGGATATGGAACGATCCGGACGTGCGACAGGATGGCTGCTACCCGGGACCAGCGAATTCATCATGGCAGTGCACGGGCCCCTGGCAGCGCGGTCCCACGCCTTGGCTGCTGGGGGTTAACCTGTTGGCACTTTCCCCTCGCTCCCCTGTCAGCTGCGGGCGGCGTCCCCCCTCCCTCATATCTCAGGTACTTGCCGTGTGCGGGGGGAGCGAGGAGGAGATGTGAGAGCCCCTTCGGGGACCCTCCGCGGTAGGACGTGGGCAGGGCAGTACTCAGCTGCTGCTCCGGCCGCGGGAGGAATCTCCGTCCGGGCCGCGGCAGCCGGGAGGGGGGCGTGGCTTGTCTGCGGCCTATTTCCGGTCCGAGCCGCGGCCTGGATTGCTGGATGCGGCGGCTCCCGGACGGGGAGAGTGCCCGGCGGTGACAGAGGCCAGCTTTACCCCTCGCGGACGGTGGGGGGGGCCGCGGAGCTGCAGCCAGTGGTGGGTCCGGCACCAGGGCAGGCGGGCCTGGGGCGACGGGTGCCCAGGAGGCGTCGGTGAGTGGGGGTGACGGCAGGGGCCCTGCGGTTTCTGCTTGGTCACCCAGATCAGGTTGCAGCTCCCGGCCGCGGCGGTCTCCCCCAGGAGGGGGAGGGCCCAGCGGACAGAGGCTTTCATGGGGCCCAGGAGGGCTGGATGCGGCGGCTCCTGGCCAGGAGAGCGCCCGGCGAGGACGGAGGCCAGCGTTACCCCCCTTCCCCCGTGGGTGGAGGGGGGGTGGCCGGGGGGCTGCAGCCAGCAAGGGGTCCGGCACCAGGGCAGGCGAGTCTGGTGCGACGGATGCCCGGGAGGCGTCGGTACGTGGGGGTGACGGCGGGGACCCTGCGGTCCCCGCCTGGTCACCCAGAGCAGGCGTGCAGCTCCCGGCAGCGGCGGTCTCCCCCAGGGGGGCGAGGACCCGGCGGACGGATGCCTTCTGGGCCCAGGTGGGCAGGAGGCTGGCGGCTCTGGATGGGAGTCTGCTGGCAGCAGGTCGGGCCACAGGTACCCCCTGTCCTTGCAGGCAGCAGGGGGGGTCGGGCCAGAAGATGAGGCCCGCGGTGGCAGCCCGTGGGTCAGGATGGTTTCCGGGGTTGTCGCCGCGGGACAGAAGATGGAGCTTGGAGGATGGTGCCCACGCGGCGTACCAGGAGGACGGCCGTGGTGGTGGCAGCGCTTCGGCGGCGTCTGCATTACATGAGCCAGAGGCGGTCGGCTCCAGCGAGGAGGAGGAGGAAGCAGCGACGGAAGAATCAGACGTCTGGATGGCGTGACTTTTATTCCGGGATACGCCGGGTCGCGGTCGGGTGAGACGGCCGTGGATTCGGCAGGGTTGGGGCGCAGTTGGTGGGGGGGGCGGCTGCGGACACGGCAGCGCCAAGTGGGTTTGTGTTTTGACAAGGTATGGGGTTTACTGCAGTGGTGTATACGGTTGTGGAGAGTGCGCATGCACCGCCGGCGGCATGGACGGGAACGGTGGGTAATAGGCGCAGGTGCGGCAGGCAGAGTGAGGGCGCATGAGGCGGCAGGGGAGCATTTTCGGGCAGAGGCGGCAAGGGCTGTGACAGAGTGAGTGGTGAGGAGCGAAGAGGGGGATGAGGTGGTGCATTGGGCTGACAGTGGTCAAGTGTGAGAGTTATGGGTGCTTCAAAGGCCCGCTGGGGGGGGGCTCACTTGCTGGAGGATGTGAGGGATAAGATTTGAATGGGGGAACGTGTAGCAATAGTTTCGCTGCTCCCCCTGGAACAGTTTCACCTGGATTAGGTTAAGCCAAGTGATTCCAGGAAGGATAAGTAGAGGGAGGGAAGCGCCGGTGGAGGCTCACCCCTCGTACATTTGCAACGTGGCTGCGGGCATTTGCGTTTTTGGCAAGGGTATCGGGGGAAGGAATTGGGTAATTGGTTCGGCATGGTTCGGTTATATGGATCCATTTGGGGTGGCTTGTTTAGGTCATATGGCGGTTTAGTCTGGCTTCAGTACGCCGTGTAATTTCAGCAAGGGAAGGTGTTGCGTGCCAGTATGCGGTAGGAGCATACGGGCACATCCTTATGGCTGCAGTGGATGGCGGCTCCTAGTCAGCCCCCCCCCTTTTGGGGGGTAGTTGGCTGTTCGGGGCGTGGAACCCCGGCGACACGGTCGATGAGGGTTTTTTGGGGGGAATAGAATGATGGGTGGTGCAGATTTGGCGCGGACGGTTGTCTTAAGCATACGTGTTGGGTTGTGGTAAGGAACATAGTAATTCTGCGTCTTTCTATTTATATTGGTGGATCTTTGCCTCCTTATTGGAAGTTTGTGCTGGGCGAGGGGACACCTGGTGGTTGTCAGTGGAAAGAGGGGTCAGGACGTGGCTTTGGGCAGGATGGGTGGGCCATTCGGGGCCCTCCTTGTCATGATTGGGTTTCTCTGTTGGTGGGTAGTGCCGGAAATGAGCTGTATATAGATGTATATATTTCGGCTTGTTCAAAACGTATCTTATCTGGAGGAGTCATCGGTGTATGCCTGCTTGGCTCCAGAATTGTCGGCGGTTTATTATGTGTCGTTGGACAGAGGGTGGGATTTGGTAAAGGCGGTGAGCCGTGGAGCATTGATGGCAAAGGTGGATTTGGAGGCGGCATTTAGGTTGTTACTGGTCCACCCTGCTAGCTAGCAGTTCTGGTGCTGCGGTGGGGAGGGGAGTTATTATTATGCTGATCGGTGGGGGCTAATGGGTTTTGTCCCATTTTATGTTCCGTTGGGGGCGGTTATTTCTTTGTGGAGTGGTTTGTGCGTGGTGTGTCCCAGCTTACACCTCTTATTCATTATAGGTTCATTCTCTTTACATCGGGTTGGCGGGTTGATGATTCGTTGAGGTTGTTTGTTTCATTGCAGATGGTGGTGGATACTCTTTTGGGCCTGTTGGCGCAGGCGAAGACTGAGGGTCCAACGCCAGTGATACAGTTTGTGGGGGATAAAGTTTGATGTTATGGTCAGAGAGGTAGGATTCGTGGGTAATGGTGTGGTCCTATGGGCTGCGATAGAGGCAGTTAGGTCAGCTAAGACGGTGCGGTTTCAGGCGGTGCAGTCTTTGCAGGGGCGGTCGAACCACGGGTGCAGAGTTACGCCGCTGGGGGGCGTGTCTGCTGGACGGCTGGCGATGGCTGCGCCAAGGGTGCAGCCATCGGATCATTTGTGTGTGGTCACGAAGGAGATCAATGACGATCTGATGGTGTAGGAGGTTTTTTCTTACGGCGATTTAGTGGCCGCGGATTGTGGCTGGGTAAGGTAGTGCCTGATGGAACGTAGCTGCGGTACTCGGATGCAGCGGGTCCAGTTGGTTTTCTGGTTGGGCATTGTGGGGTAGCGCTTCCAATCGGTGGTAGTAGTCGGGTTGGGGAGGTTGGCAGTTTTTCCAAGAGGAAGGTGTGCTGTCATTCTGACTATCAGTTGGTGGAGAATTCGATTAATAGTTGGTTTGCTAATCCTGGGGCCAAGGGTGGCGTACTTGCGACAGTTGGTTTCGCAATTGTATGCGTTTAAAAAAGAAAAAAAAAAAAAAAAAAAAAAATGGTATGCGTGGCGCAACCAGTACTGGGGTTCGCCAAGGGAATAGCAGCTGCTTTGTTTCCTTCCAGTTCTGCAGGTCTCGGGAGTTGAGGCCGCGTAACAGACGAGGTGGGCACGGTGTGTCCTGAGGGCTTGTGGAGTCTGGTGTGGCTGTGTTGGGGAGCGGCTCGGTGCCCAGTGACTGAGGTTATTTGGGGCTGATATCCAGAAGTGTGGGTGGCGCGGATAACGTTGTTTGGGACAATGTGTGAGGAAGGCCCGGTGGAGTATTTGGTGGGGGTGTTGGCAGTGGTGATTAACGGTTTTCAGGCTGCTAGGCCGGCGTCAGCAGTGGAGCAGAGGGTGGCGGCTGTGGCTGTCTTGTTGAGGATTAGATGTGGAGAGATGTTTTCGCAGGATCTTAGTGCGCGGCAGGCCTTGAAGGGTTTGGTCGTAAGGGTGTGAGGCAGCGGGATACAAGGGTTCGTCTCCGTTGTTTTGTGGAAGCGTTTGGTGAGTGATTTGTGGTGGCTATGTTCATCTGAGCACGAGCAGGTTTTGTTTCCCTTGTCCAAAACGGTTTGTGTTAGCCTTTTGGGAGGCTTTGAGATTGTGGGGTTGGTCAGCCCATCTACGGTTAGGAGCGGAGGTTGGATGTTGGAGGATGTGTCCGAGGTGGTGCAGTGGGTTGAGCGCCGGCTTTGTCGCTCACCGAATCAGATTAGGCGGGTGGTGAAGGTTGGTGTTGTTATACGCGGTCCCGGGTGCGGAATTTATGTTGTGAGGACGCCCAGGATCATTATTGTGTCGCGTTTGTTAAGGTACCATTTTGTGGCAGCGCTGCAGACTGGATTGCAGGTGGCGGGGGTGGGCGCCCGGAATACTACGGGTCGTCTTCCTTCTGGATTGGGCTTCCACGGAGGCCCCTCGGTGGGCTCAGAAAAGGGGTGGTGAGAAGTATTGGGAGGTGGGAGTCCTCTTGTTTCGGTGTTACGTTGGCCTCAGTTGTTATCGGGTTAAGGCCAATGGGGGCGTTTGAGTCTTTTGGGAGTGGAATGGGTTGGCGTAACAGGTTGGGGTTATCTGTGGGTTTATAACCTCTGGGTTTTGTGGTGAGGGTGTGCCTCATTTGGATATTTGGGCATTCGTTGGTTCTCGGGGCCTCGACGGTCTGAGGCTCGCCCAAATTTTGCCAGTGGGGTCTGGACGGGTCGATGGTACTGGTCCAGTGAGTGGGAGGCAGCGATTAGGTATCTCGAGAAGTTATTTATGAATGTTTTAAAAAAAAAAAAAAAAAAAATTTGTTGGTTTGTTGCATTGTGGAAGACATACCCGGGCTTAATCGTGGGGTAGTTTTTGATAGTGTGACCGGTTTGGAATGGCGTGTGGCTTGTGCGGTAGGCAGTATCAATCGAGCCTTTATTGGGGGGCGGCGCCTAAAGTTGGTGGCGCTGAACTGGTGGTTTTGGTGATGCGATGGGGGTGCATCTTAACGTTCTTGGTGCTGTTTGTGGACGCTGGGATTGCGTGGAGGTGTGGTACAAGCTTTTGGTGTGTGGCGGGTCCAGGCCACGTAAGGAGTCACGTGCCCTGTCCTGTGGCGGGGGGTAGGTCTGGTCCAGAGGCGGTTGAAGGCAATGGTAACTGGACAGAGAGACACCATCTTGGTATGGTGGCTCCAGGTTCCGGGATGTTGCAGGCACGGGGTTCTGCAAAGTTGGAGGGTTAATCCGTAGGTGATTAATACCTCATCTCTGGGTCGGTGTGTTGCGGCCAGGGATACTGGGGTGAGAAGTGGTTCCTGGACTGGGCCTACTCAGGGTTGTATATTTACTGTATTGGTTACTGTGTTACCTATTGTTATTTGTTGGGGTCGCCCGTTGGACGGCGCCCCCTTGTGTTAGTATGTAAATAATAGGTAATAAAGGCTGCTGTGGCCAATTTTAAACCAAGTCACATGCAGTTCGTGTATTATTTACAGATGGTATTGGTGGGTAACACACATACAGCACGACTGGAGAATCCTTCCTCAATGGTCAAGAAAGCCATGGAACCCATAGGGTGGAGGGGCGACATGACTAGAGGGAAGGGAAGGAGTGATGGGGTTAATGGAAACAGGAATGGTTTGTTTATAAGGCAGAATAGAGGGATTGGTGGGTAGGAGGAGTTCCCTGGAGGAAGAGGTGGGACAGTTGAGGGGTGTAAGTAAAGGACTTTGACTTACCCCCTCTCTCTTGACTTCCGGATATGGAACGATCCCCGCCCACCCTCCCTTGTGTTTAATACCGAGGGGAATTTTGTCTGGGTTGTTTCTTTGTCACAGCAGCGGGGGGTAGGTCTGGTCCAGAGGCGGTTGAAGGCAATGGTAACTGGACAGAGAGACACCATCTTGGTATGGTGGCTCCAGGTTCCGGGATGTTGCAGGCACGGGGTTCTGCAAAGTTGGAGGGTTAATCCGTAGGTGATTAATACCTCATCTCTGGGTCGGTGTGTTGCGGCCAGGGATACTGGGGTGAGAAGTGGTTCCTGGACTGGGCCTACTCAGGGTTGTATATTTACTGTATTGGTTACTGTGTTACCTATTGTTATTTGTTGGGGTCGCCCGTTGGACGGCGCCCCCTTGTGTTAGTATGTAAATAATAGGTAATAAAGGCTGCTGTGGCCAATTTTAAACCAAGTCACATGCAGTTCGTGTATTATTTACAGATGGTATTGGTGGGTAACACACATACAGCACGACTGGAGAATCCTTCCTCAATGGTCATGCGGAAAATGTAGATCGTGCGATTATGGAGGACATGAAAATAAGCCACTGTTTGCTCTTGTGTATTTGTGTACTGGGCTCCGCAGCTGGTGGAGATGTTCAAATAGACACCTCTCAAATATGTGACTTGCTAATGATGTTTCAGGACTCCAATAGTTATTTCCAGTCGTTACCATAACCCTCAGATTGTTGTCATCCAAACTCTTAGGGGCACTTTGCACACTACGACATCGCAGCTGCGATGTCGGTGGGCTCAAATCGAAAGTGACGCACATCCGGCCTCGCTGTCAATATCGGAGTGTGTAAATTGTTTTTGATACGATTAACGAGCGCAAAAGCGTCGAAATCGTATCATCAGTGTAGTGTCGGTCTTTCCATAATTTCGGAAGGACCGATGTTACGATGTTGTTCCTCGTTCCTGTGGCAGCACACATCGCTGTGTGTGAAGCCGCAGGAGCGAGGAACATCTCCTACCTGCGTCCTGTGGCTCAGGCTGGCTATATGAAAGGAAGAAGGTGGGCGGGATGTTTACATCCCGCTCATCTCCACCCCTCCACTTCTATTGGCCGCCTGCCGTGTGACGTCGCTGTGACGCCGCACGACCCGCCCCCTTAGTAAGGAGGCGGTTCGCCGGCCAGAGCGACGTCGCAGGGCTGGTAAGTCCGTGTGAAGCTGCCGTAGCGAAATTGTTCGCTACGGCAGCTATAACACAATATCGTATGT
Source organism: Anomaloglossus baeobatrachus (assembly GCF_048569485.1). Taxonomy (NCBI): domain Eukaryota; kingdom Metazoa; phylum Chordata; class Amphibia; order Anura; family Aromobatidae; genus Anomaloglossus; species Anomaloglossus baeobatrachus. The sequence goes on along the minus strand of NC_134363.1, from coordinate 148,671,250 downwards.
GCGACGGGGGCGGGCACTATCGCGCTCGGCATCGCAAGCATCGGCTTGCGATGTCGTAGTGTGCAAAGTACCCCTTAACATCCATTCCTCCTGACCCCCATATACACGAACAATGGCTCGGCCAGGCATTTATGTATTCTTAATAGGAGGGAGGAGACAATGATGACTCCTCTGCAAGGTGTTTCCCACGTTGAAAACAAATGATTGGGCATGCTGAAGTCCAACATGTCCAGTTTCAATTTTCCACCACACTACATAAGCATTAGATGGTAATTTGGTCCCAAGGAGATCTACGAATTCAGCTGGAATTTGTATATGATATGTGAATTGACCTAAAGGCTTGAAAGGTTACAGGTTGATCCTAAGGGGTACTTTGCAAGCTGCGACATCGCTAGCCGATTGTAGCAATGCCGAGCGCGATCGCAGATATGATATCTTGTGATAGCTGCCGTAGTGAACATTATCGCTACGGCAGCTTCACACGCTCTTACCTGCCCTGCGACGTCGCTCTGGACGGCGACCTGCCTCCTTCATAAGGGGGGTGGTTGTGCAGCGTCACAGCGACGTCACACGGCATGCGGCCAATAGAAGCGGATGGGACGTAAACATCCCGCCCACCTCCTTCCTTCCTCATTGCAGGCGGGACGCAGGTAAGCTGATGTTCCTCGCTCCTGCAGCTTCACACACAGCGATGTGTACTGCCGCAGGAACGAGGAACAACATCGTACCGTCGCTGCAGCTACATTATAGAAATGTCGGACACTACACCGATGATATGATTACGACGCTTTTGCGCTTGATAATCGTATCATAAAGAATTTACACACTACGATATTGACAGCGACGCCGGATGTGCGTCACTTTCGATTTGACCCCACCGACATCGCACCTGCGATATCATAGTGTGCAAAGTACCCCTAAGGCTTGAAAGGTTACAGGTTGATCCTAAGACTGGCCCTCAGTGTTTCTAAGCTGAATGATCTGGAAAGTCTATAGACACAACATTGTCCTTCCCAAATGAGGTGAGACAGAAGAATGGTCTTGGTTCCTTACTATATGCCAGAGCTAGAAGTGATCCTAAGTATGGCTGCTGGGTCTTGTCTTCATAATCTAAAGCCAAAATTGTCTTTCCAAAAATGAGGTGAGACAGAAGAATGGTTTTGGTTCCTTACTGTCTGCCAGCGCTAGAAGTGTTGCTAAGTATGGCTGCTGGGTCTTGTCTTCATAATCTAAAGCCAAAATTGACTTTTCCAAAAATGAGGTGAGATGGTAGAATGGCCTTGGTTCCTTACTATATGGCTGCTAGGTCTTGTCTTCATAATGTAAAGTTAAAACTGTTTTTGCCAAATGAGGTGAGACAGAGGAATGGTCTTGGTTCATTACTATCTGCCAGCGCTAGAAGTGTTGCTAAGTATGGCTGCTGGGTCTTGTCTTCATAATCTATAGGCAAAATTGTCTTCTTCAACATGAGGTGAGACAGTAGAATGGCCCTGGTTCCTTACTATATGTCAGTGCTCTAAGTGTTGCTAAGTGTGGCTGCCAGGTTTTATCTTTACTGCTTGCCTGCTCTAGAAGTGTTGCTAAGTATGGCTGCTGGGTCTTGTCTTCATAACCTAAAGCCTAAATTGTGTTTTCCAAAATGAGGTGTGACGGAAGAATGGTCTTGGTTCCTTACTATCTGCCAGTGCTAGAAGTGTTGCTAAGTATGGCGTCTGGGTCTTGTCTTCATAATCTGGAGCCCTGTTTCATTTATAAAAATTCACAGTCATAAAAATAACTTGAGTTTGGTGACAAGGTCCAAAGAGAGCCATTGCCAGCACCATAGGAATCTGTTCATGAAGATATCATGGCAATCTGGGTAGATCCACTCTACACTTGCTGAACTAACATTGGAGTAGACAAGGGGCGTACGGCCATTTTGTTGTCCACCTACACATGGATGTGGCATTCTGAAGAAGAACTTCAATACCAGTCTTCTCAATTAATGTCTATCAGTACTATGTTCTAACGGATCAATGTTTGTCCATATAAAGAGAATGATTCCTAGTACCCGTTCTTCCATTTACTGGTTCAAGTGTTTTGGTGAAGAATAGAGATGAGCAATTTCATATGTGCTGTCTTGGTCCGGCGTCCAGTTCTGTTCTCAGAGGCAGCTGGTCTTCACGCCTGTGCCTGGCATCTTTGATCCTGCATCTTGGGTGGCTCTGGTTCTTACCAGGCCCAACAACATCATGACATTGAGGTGCAATGTAAGGGGTACTTTGCACGCTGCAAAATCGCTAGCCGATGCTAGCGATACCGAGCGCTATAGTACCCGCCCCCGTCGCACATGCGATATCTTGTGATAGCTGCCGTAGCGAACTTTATCGCTACGGCAGCTTCACACGCACTTCCCTGCCCTGCGACGTCGCTCTGGCCGGCGACCCACCTCCTTACTAAGGGGGCGGATCGTGTGGCGTCACAGCGACGTCACACGGCAGGAGGCCAATAGAAGCGGAGATGAGCGGGACGTAAACATCCCGCCCACCTCCTTCTTTCCGCATAGCCGGTGGAGGCAGGTAAGGAGATGTTCCTCGCTCCTGCGGCTTCACACACAGCGATGTATGCTGCCGCAGGAACGAGGAACAACATCATTTCTCCTATTGGTGCGATATTATGAAAGTGACCGACGCTACACAGATCACCGATTTTCGACGCTTTTGCGATCGTTTATCGGCGCATCTATGCTTTACACGTTGCGACGTCGTTACCGGCGCCAGATGTGCGTCACTTTCGATATGACCCCGATGATATCGCAGTAGCGATGTCGCAACGTGCAAAATACCCCTTAAGCCTGCTTTACATGCTTCAATAGATCTTTCAATCCGTCGTCGGGGTCAAGTTGTAAGTGACGCACATCCGGCATCGTTCGTGACGTATTTGTGTGTGACACCTACGTGCGATCAAGATTGAACGCAAATACGTTGATCACATACACATCGTTCATTTCTCTGACATTGAACGTTTTATTGCACGAACCTAGTCAATTGAAACGTGTGACATCCCTCATACGATTTTGAAAATACAACTTTAAGGCCGGCTTCTCACTTGCGAGTTTCTCGCAGTAGAGCAAAGCGAGAAAATCTCGCATTGGAATCGGACACATGTTAGTGAATGATTCAGCTCGCATTTGCGTTTTTTTTTCTCAGTCCAAATCTGACTGAGAAAAAAATCGCAGCATGCTGTTTTTTTGCGAGTTTCTCTGCGAGTCTCTCCAATGCAAGTCTATGGGAGCGTGTAAATAATCGGATGTCACGGGACGGCACTCACACCATCCTAGTGACATCCGATTTTCTAAATACATTTCTTGCATCTTTCCTAAAACGCTGGAAACGAGTGATGTCTCACAATGTCTGTCAATCACTATTCTCTGTCAGTCGGTCTCTCCCTCTCGTTCTCTATTCTCTCTCTGTCGGTCGGTCACTATCTCTGTCTCTCTCTATCTGTCCATGTCGGTCTATCCCTCTCCCCCCCTCTCTCATACTCACCAATCCCCGATCACCAGCGCGGCGCTGCACGGCGTTCACACTGCTCCGGTGGCTTCTCCTCTTTTGAAAAAGCCGACCACTCATTATTCAATCTCGTATTCCCTGCTTTCCCCGCCCACCGGCGCCTATGATTGGTTGCAGTCAGACACGCCCCCACGATGAGTGACAGCTGTCTCACTGCAACCAATAACTGCAGCCGGTGGGCGTGTCTATGCTGTGCAGTAAAATAAATAAATAATTTAAAAAAACGGCGTGCGGTCCCCCACAAATTTTAATACCAGCCAGATAAAGCCATACAGCTGAAGGATGGTATTCTCAGGATGGGGAGCCCCACGTTATGGGGAGCCCCCCAGCCTCACAATATCAGCCAGCAGCCACCCAGAATGGCCGCATCCATTAGATGCGAATGTTCTGGGACAGTACCCGGCTCATCCCGATTTGCCCTGGTGCGTTGGCAATCGGGGTAATAAGGAGTTAATGGCAGCCCATGGCTGCCAATAAGTCCTAGATTAATCATTGCAGGCGTCTATGAGACACCCGCAATGATTAACCTGTAAATTAAACTTAATAAACACACACAGTTAAAAAATCCTTTATTTGAAATAATAAACAAAAACAAAGACCTTCGTTCACCACTTTATTAAGTCCCCTAATAACCCATCCTTGTCCGACGTAATCCACGGATGTTCTGCGACGCTCTCAGCTCTGCTACATGAAGGTGACAGGAACTGCTGCAGAAGAACACCACCGCTCCTGTCAGCTCCACGCAGCAACTGAGGTGAGTATCGCGATCAGCTGATGATGTCAGTCAGGTTACTCGCGGCCACCGCTGGATCCTCCAACATTGACAGCAAGTCTCCCGAGTGACAGCGATCAAGTCACAGGTGAGTTGTGGTCACCAGGGGAGAATACAGCTAGCCGCGGGTAACCTGAGTGATGGCAGCGCTAATCGCGCTGTTCAATTCAGTCACTCAGGGGATTAGCGGTCAACGGTGAGTCCTTCACAGGTGACCGCTAATCAGGACGCGACACAGACAGAGCTGCGGCATGACAATGAAGTCGGGTGAAGTTCACCCAAGTTCATTCTGATCGTGCGGCTCTGTCTGTGTCTGCTGTCATCTGCCATTCAGCTCTGCTACATGGCTGTCTGTGTCTGCTGTCATCTGCCATTCAGCTCTGCTACATGGCTGTCTGTGTCTACTGTCAGCGGCCATGTAGCAGAGCTGAATGGCAGATGACATAGTAAAAACTGATCCCCTACGCATTACACACGCTTGGCAAGTCATTAAATAAAAAAAAAAGAGTGCCCAATGAATACGTCAGAGAACACATGATCTAAAAGATCGCACACAATATTGATCAATTTAACATAGACTACTAACGCACGTGTGACAGCAAATGAACGACCTACGTGCGATCTCATTAGATCACATATGCGACCTGGTCACATCGTATACGAGATCGCACACCTAATTGTAAGGTGTAAAGCAGGTTTTAGTCATGAAAAACACGAGGATCAGTGACTCAGATCATGTAAAGTCATAACTTTGCAGGGTGTTGTAAGCACCAAAGGTGAATAGCAGAAACTGCAGAAACTCCACAATTGGACCATAAGATAATGGGCATGCTGAGGATTGAAAATCCTTAAAGTATAGCCAAATCAGCAACACAATTGTTCTGTGACATGTGAAAGGACATTTCACAATCCCATTCATTCATGTTGTGTCACACAGAGGTTTGCAGAAACTTCGCTGACTGTCATGGTGGGGTTGGGCTCTGTTCAGATTCTGATACTCCACTTGATGGTTTCTCAAGTGTCTGGGATCAACACAGGCAGACTCGGGCGACGACCTGCTGTGTATTAATTCATAGGCAGGCTAGCAAGAGTCACTCTCTGTTGGTCTGCTTGCTGCTTTGATTACATGTTGTGGGGAGACCTATCACATCTGCTCCCCTCCTATTTATGCTGGTAGAATCCTTCTACCCATGCCAGCTATAGTTTGTCTATGTTGGTCTGTGAGGTTGTGGTGTCCCAGACTTACTGGTTAAAGTTGTGTTTATTGCTTGGTGCAGTTGTGGAGTTTACCCCTGTTGTTTTTTGTAGCTTCCTTCCTCCTCTTGTTTTTCCTCCTGAATCTCTTTTTGTCTTAACCTTTGTGTGTACGTGCTGTGTAACAGAGTTTTGGTTTTCCCTTGTCTTTCTTTATCTGTGGGTTTCATATCACTCCTTTCCTGTCCCTCCCTGAACATCAGATCATCAGATCAGGACTGGTCAGGAGTAAGGCCAGGAAGGAGACTCAGTCATCTCCACCATTAGGAGTATCCCTGAGGTTAGGGATAGCATTGGGTCCCCTAAATGAGGGACAGCTTAGGAGCCTCGTTTCCCCTCTATCCCATAGTCATCATGACATGTTGTAATGCAGAATCCGGAATGTAAATCTGCAACAAATCTGAGAAGTGTGAGCTTGGTCTATTACTGCTTCTTCCCATCCCTCCCCTTTTTCTTTCCCCCCCAAAAAAAGATAAATGCTTTTTTTTGTATGTAGAAACCAATTTATTGTGACAGGCAATTGATTCATTAATTATTATAAATTTTGAAATATTCTTCTGATGCCATTTCTGGTTTTATCAAAAGAATATAACATTTTGGAGCAAAATAACCCAACATTATACCAAAGGAACTCACCAGAGTCACAACCATTTGTAGCAAAAGTTGCTTTTCGTCTGTGACCTCAGCATAGACAGGAACAAAGACGATCCATATCAGTAAATAGGCCAGCGTGGAGAATGTGATATCTCTTGCCAGGCTGTACTGACCGGGGGGAGCTTGGGCTACACAATTTAACATGAAGGAGATGAGAGCAAGTATTCCATTGTACCCAAACATCAAGAAGAAGTTGAGAACATTGGTAATTTCACACTTAAGGTACTTATAGAGGAAAGTGACTTGCTCATTTTGGTTTAACGAGGGTGCGGTGAGTATGTACCATGTACAAAACAAGCCCTGGATGATGATACTAAATATCAAGATGGCCCATGTTCCTTTGATTTTTAGCCATTGGATATATTTTTGGGGAACATCTTTAAAATCTGTTACCAACATGACTTGGAGGGCTTTGATGGAGAATGTTGACAAGCAACACGTAAACCCCAGAGCTGGGAGTGGTTGCTGTAACTGACACACAAAATCAACAGGCTTACCAATAAAAAGGATGATACTCAAAGTGACAACCAACAAAGATAGGAGAGCGAAGGTGCACATGTGACCTCCGGAGGCTCTAACCAGTGGACTACCTCTGTGCTGAAAGAAGAGAACGATTGTTCCCAGGATCAGAGAAAGGAGGACAAAGGATAAGAGCAGAAGAAATATAACAGAGAGGTCTTTCCACTGTAGATACATGTAGGTTGGATTGCTACAGCTGGTGCTTCGAACATAAGACCACTGACCCTTGGGACATGACTGACATTGATATTCATCTGTAAGAAGAATAGTAAAAATTTGGTCAGTCAAACGTCATCCATACAGGTCTAACACTTCTCTGTACAATATTATTGGTTTACCTTCACTTGACTGAAACATTCCCTCTTGGCAATCAATGCAGTCGAAACAGCAGGAATGGGTTCCCTTCACTCTCCTTACTTGTCCTCGTAGACAGTTTCCCGAACATTGAGACTCTGGAACCTTTGAGAAGCAATAAGACCTTTTGATAAGCGCTCAATGATTAACCTCCAACTTTTTACCCGTTTTTCCCTGCCAAACTGTAATGCGGCATCCCTTCCTCTCGTTCCCTTGCAGGGATGCACATTGACTCATCACCGCAGCCGGATCCCTTGCTGCCTGGTGTCCCTGCTCACTCATCCACATGGGTTCCTCTGCTGCCCGCCACCCAGAGTCTGTACGCGTGTCACAGGACCTCGGGGAATGATCGTAGGGCCACTGACAGGAAGTGTCTCTCAGCCTATCGCTGAGAGACACTGGGTATTTAGGGCAATCTCCCACTAGGAGAGTTGCCTGTTCAACACCATAGTTCCTGTGAGTCAGTTTGTTTCACCTGGTCCTGTTCCGTCCTGTTACTGCCTGTCCTGTCTGTTCCCATCCTGTCCTGTATCCAGTCCTGTTCCTACCTGTTAGCACCTGGGTCCAGCCTGTCCTGCCCCTACCTGATCCCAGCCTGTTCCGCCCTGTTGGGTGCCTGGTTCTAGTCCTGTCCTGCCTGTTCCTGGCTACCAGCCCATCCTACTTGTTGGCATCTGGTTCCAGTCCTGCCAAGTCTGCACCTGGAGGCTGACTACTCTGTTGGCATTGGAGACTCTGCCTGCCCGTCCAGCCCTGGCCTTGCCATCTGCCTTGTTAGTGTCTTTGCCTGTCTGTCCTCCCCTGTTGGTGCTATAGACTCTGCCTGTCCATCCTGCCAGTGCTACCTGCCTTGATCCACCCTGGTGGTCCCTGTCTGCACTTGAGACTCTGTCCTTCCTGCTCCTGCGTCTGCCTCTGTCCTGGGGGTCAGCTGCCACAGTCCCGGTCCTCTACCCAACGTTAGGGTAGGCCTGGGGTCTCCCTGTGGTCCAGTGGGTCCACTTCAGCTTGCTACAGTACCATCCCCCAGGTGACGAGTATGACACAGATGTTTGGAAGCCACATGTGACCTTTTTGTCCCATGTATGAGGGTCTGCAGCTGTTGGCGTCTACAAAAGTTATTGGAGAGTAGACATACCAAAGATGTCAACCTATATAACACTTGGCACAGGAGTCCAACCATATCACCGAGGGTGACAGGAATGAGACTAGTTGACAATCCTCAAAATGCCATGGACTTCTGCTCTATCAATCAGGTACAAAATCTTTTACTCGTATTAGTCCATTTTTCGGTGGGGGTTATACGTATTTTTGTATGTTACTGTCACATAAACACTATGGTCACAATAGAAGGAAATGGAAAACATGTCCAAAAGTAGAAACCAAATGCTAAAAATGACAACACAAAACAAACTATAAAATAATCACAATATCTATAATACAAAAACACTTATTTGCCCACACTTTTTTCCTCCCGAAAAAAAAAGAAAATAACACTATCATTTGATTTCCTTGCTGGAAAAAAAACCAATGCTGGCCAAAAAAATATCTAGGATTAACATGGCCACCTGGAAATTTGTATCAACCACAACATCTATAGAGATTTAACCAGAGCTGCCATTTTTATTGGTTTCACAACTTACCACATTCATAGGGGTTCCCCAGTTAATGAGAGTACTATTCAGGTCCATTTCTGTGTTGTAGGATCCAATTTTGGAGAAGCCCATCAAAGACGTACTATGGGTCACTATATCATAGCCAGTATTAGGATTCCCACTACTGTCAAACTTGAACGATGTGTTGAAGATGGAGAAGTCCACGTTCTTCACCTTCTCCAGCAACTACCGAATTAAAAAAGATAAATAGGGACTTTTTATGCTTTTAGTTTCACCAGTTCATTGAGTGCAAATTGGCATTTTAGCAATGGGCATGAGGTACACATACATATTACTGTCACGGTCGTCTCTCTGCATAGTGAGACTAGTGACAAATTCAGGACTTGAGTCATTTTCCATTCTTGACTCAATATTGGTGTGTTGTTTCAGTGCAGCAGTGGGGCTAGCATCATTCACCTGCCCACTCACTAGCCAGGACCTTTGTAGGTTCTTTTCAGGGCTTCAGGTATTCCTGCTTAGCGACAGGTGAGGAACCTGTACAGGGACTGTCTAAGAATGCAGGGTACAGCGGCAGGTACTAGCCTTATTAGTCCTAGGGCCCTCTGTTGTTAAAGTGTCTATGGTGTACCCCTTGTTTGTTGTTGTGTATCCCCTGTTGGTGTGTGTTTTCGCTCACGCCAGACCTCCCCTAGTCCATGCCATGACATTTACACTAATAGAGAACATGTAAAATGGCTTACCTTCCACGCATAGATGTTAGAGTCTTGCTTGTTGCATTTCACAGAGGTGCAGTTTAGAAGTTTATGTAATGCGTGCGCCACTGCGTAAACCGCCATATATACGCTGTGTGCATGCAAAGCTGTGAGTGGGTTCAAGATGATTGGGACTTTATCAGGTTCTAGGGCGATGCTTTGGAAGCCATCATTGATGTTTTGTGTATATGTCTGTGAGATCATATTTCTTAAAAACATATCAAATCCCGAAACAGTATGGGCACTTGGAAAGAAACCAATGACTGTGCCGACACGTTCGATGCCCGGCAGGGAAAGAATACTTTGTGATAGGACCCAGGATGTACTTCCTATCCATACCCTTGTCATGTTGCGCACAATAACCTCCTTGAAGAATGCGACTGATTGAGTCAATGATGCAAACACCAGCACTACTTCCACATCAGTCTTTTCAATCTTGTCTAATATCTCCTCAATAACGGTACTGGTGTCAGAGGTGGAGAGGTACGTTGGAATTAGACCTTCATAAGCAAGGCAGATACCACTGGCCATGCCAAAAGAAGAGAACTGTCGGAGAGCAGTTTCGCCATAATCGTCCTCGCTGGCCACTGCAGCTATCCAATTCCATTTGAAGAATGTCATCAATGCCACCATACCATACACTTGCTTCTGATCACTTGGCACAGTTCTGTAGAAGGCTGGATAAATGCTTTTATCGCTAAATACATCAGCAGTCACGGAATAACTGATCTGAAAAAAATAAGCGCATATTGAAAACATCCTACTGAGATGTCGTCAAAAGTATTGACACCTTACCTAAGGGGACGCAATTTCCTCATACAATGTTTCTACCAGTACCTACACTCCGAAAGGGGATGTCAAATTCACAAAACCCATTTTAAAGAGGACGTCAAATGTGACCTATTTTTGTTGATATTTTATTCTTGCTGCTCCCCTTATTATTATTTTTTATTTTTTATTTATTTATATATTTTATTTAAATCTGCCATATAGTTCTAGAGATATGGGAGTTCTCATTAAGTGCTTTTTTATGGCCTTTATCAAGGAGTTGTGGTTAACAGAGTAATTATGCATAGGAGCCTGAATACACGCCCCTGAGGATCTTATGAACCACGCCCCCTTGCTAAAGAAATAAAATTGGCCATATTTTTTAAACTATATGTTGAATTTTGAAAAAAAAATGGACTACTCACGGAAGCATTATGACAAGGATGTGTCACTGGAGACAGTCATGTGGTTTTTGGCAATAAAATGCTCCCTGACTTTCCATTGTTCCTGCTGTCAGTATTCATTGGTATAGGTGGCTTTCCTGCTGGATTCATCTGTTTCCCTTTTAGACCCAGCAGGAGCTCGCCTTCCACCCAGCTGCTGATCATCAGTATTCTCTTGATGCTTAAATACCCCTTCCTTCCTTAGACTGGTGCTGGTGATTTTATTAAGTCTATTCTAGCTCTGGTTGCAAGCAGGTGACTTGTATTCCTCTGTGGTATCATTGCTGAAAACTTTGCTGAACTTTTACCTGTGTCATCTGTAGATAGGTAGTTCATGCTTTTTTCCTCCATGTGTCCTCCTTGTGTCATCTATAGTGTTTAGTGGGGTTGATGAAGAGCTCATCCCACCCATTCCCTATTTAGGGCCCAGCACTAGGGATACCTAGGGTCAGGTATCCAGCTCAGGGCATAGGTGCGGAACCTCTCTAGGATGGTGAGGGACCCCAGGGACCAGCAGTAGGTTTGCTCAGGGGTCACCCTTCACTAGTCACAGGGTTTCCCTCCCCTTTCGCGGATCGCTTGGTACTTCCTGGTACCTAGTGTGACTCTTTAGGAATAAAATAATAGCAAAAGCTGGGCACTTTTGACTTGCCAACAGGTCTTCTTTGAAATACCCTATTACAAACATATAAACTCTTGACTGAGCTTTTATGGGTTCTTTATGGGTAGAGTGAAATAAGCTGCTGTCAATGGCTTATCTGACGGGAAAACAAAAGGTTCATGATTTTGAATTTCCTTCCGATTTTGTCTTTTTTGAAAGAGGCAGGAGGCCGGTATACATGTTAGATTGACATCTAAACTCACCAAAATCGATGGCTTTGACCAACTATAATCTAATGTGTCTGAAGGCCTTTAGTCAAAGTTCAAAGCAAAGTACTTAGCCCATTAATACCAATGGGCATTGTGTATTGCATATTTCTCTTACTGCAGGAATTTAAAAGACTTGTTATTCAAGAGTTTAGAGTCAACCAACTCCGCATCGGGACAACTTGTGATCAGTTTGTTGTTGCGCCGGGGTCTCTGCAGAGACGACACTGACTTACTCACCGCCCTGGATGTTTCGTCCTTCCCTGCACTCCCCCAGCCATCCATGTGTGATTCTGCCACCTTCCCCACCCGGGACCTGTACATGCGCCACAGGGTTCCCAGGAGTGCACCTTAGGCTATGTGCGCACGTGTGCGCTCTGCACCGCACCGAAAAGGTGCGCTTCAGAGCGCAGCTGAAAAGCTGCGTTCTGAAGGGCATGGTGCCGGCGAGAACGTGCGCTCTGCCTGCAGCTCCTGCCATAGACAGAGCAGGGGCTGCCGGCAAAGCGCACGGAAGAAGTGACATGTCACTTCTTAGAACGCAGCGATTCGGGCAGCAGCCGAAGCGCTGCGTTCTAATATGCCACGTGCGCACGGCCCCTGCACAATCTCCATAGATTGTGCAGGGGACGCAGGACGCATGCAGTTACGCTGCGCTACAAAGCGCAGCGTAACTGCATGAATTACGCACACGTGCGCACATAGCCTAAGACGCGCGCATGCACACCGGCGCTCCTTCTAAAGGGCCGGAGTACTATTTCCAGGAAATGCCTCTCAGCCATAGGCTGAGAGGCATAGTGTATTCAAGGCAGCCTCCCATTAGGGGAGATGCCTGAGCAACGCCTTCAGTTAGATAGTCAGTCAGTCTGATACCTAACTAGTTGTCAGGTCCTGAGCCTCTGTCCTGTTATCCATGTGTCCGTCTCCAATACCTGCCTTCCCATACCTGCCATGCCCACCCACCATTCCTGTCCATACCCACCTGTCCAGCCTGCCTCAGTCACCCTGCCTGTACACATCTATTCCTATGTCTGTTACCTGCCCTGGGGGTCAGCTACCACAGTACCGGTAACTGCCCTGGGAGTGGTACCTGGTGTCCGCCTTGCGGTGGGCGCTTAGTTAGGCCCCACCCACTAAAGGGTAAGCCTGGGTCCCCCTGAGGTCCAGTGGATCCACCTATCCTGCTCGCTGCCCCTGCATGCAGCGGCCGTAGGCGTTACACTTGTCAATAAAGGACACTTTAACAAGTAGAGATTATCCAAAGCGGAAAATAAACATGAAGATGCTTATGATGAGGCACTACCAATGTAAAAATAATCAAATGCACACAAAGCATACTATATATGTTTACTTTATTGGATTTAATGGAGGTCATGAAGACAAAATACTGTCTTGCACACATTGTTCCACATTTATTATCCTTTTGAGTCACTGAAGAATTGCCAAGGAGGATGGATTTAGTTTGCCCTGCTGATTAATAAAATCAAAGAGTCGAGATATCTCGAATATTGGTATATTTGTCAACGTGTTTCAGACTCCATCTGAGTTCTTCATCAGGACAATCACATGTATTTGTGATATCTCGACTCTTAGGAGCACTTTGTACACTACGATATTGCAAGCCGATGCTGCGATGTCGCACGCGATAGTCCCCGCCCCCATCGAAGCTGCAATATCATGGTGATAGCTGCCGTAGCGAACATTATCGCTACGCCAGCTTCACATGCACTCACCTGCCCTGCAACATCGCTCTGGCCGGCGACCCGCCTCCTTATTAAGGGGGGCGGGTTGTGCGGCGTCATAGCGACGTCACACGGCAGGCGGCCAATAGAAGCGGAGGGGATGAGCAGGACGTAAACATCCCCCCAACCTCCTTCCTTCCGCATTGTCGGCATGAGCCGCAGGACGCAGGTAGGAGATGTTCCTCGCTCCTGCGGCTTCACACACAGCGATGTGTGCTGCCGCAGGAACGAGGAACAACATCGTAAAATCGGTCCTTCCGAAATTATGGAAATGACCGACGCTGCACCGATGATACGATTACATCGATTTTGCGCTCGTTAATCGTATCAAAAAGGCTTTACACACTACGATATCGCCTGCGACGCCGGACGTGCGTCACTTTCAATTTGACCCCACCGACATCGCACCTGCAATGTCGTAGTGTGCAAAGTGCCCCTTAGATTCCATTCATCAGAAGCGCAAAATAAATCCATCCTCCTTGGCATTTCTTCAAATCCTCCCTGGATTTTGCAGCAGCTGGTACTGTTTTACCTGGATAAGACCCTATTTCGCGCCTCTGCATTTTTTTAACTAGTACATTTTAGACACTGTTGCAACTGTGTCCTTCATCGGAAAGATGCAAGGCACAACAGTGCATGGAGCATTTTTTTTTTTACCCAAAGCGAAATGACATGTACAAAAATTTGTGACTTTTTGGACCCCAAAAATTAGTATAAAACCCTTAATAAATTCCCCTAAAAAATGAGCCAAGTGATAAGTAGTGTAAAGTTATACTTGATATTCCAAAGATATATGCCAAAAATTACTGTTATCTTACTTGTGGAATTAGAAAGGTGCTGAAAAACTTCATGGAGACGGTGGCTATCTCGACGGATGAAGGTCCGATCACAGCGAGAACTCGGGTTCTGTACTCGGTAAGGTTGCAGCTCACTTCCACGTCTTCTGTCCCATTTCTAGCTAAGAAAAGCAGCACAGGGTGTAGAATAGCTACAGAGTTAAGACAAGTGTCGTAGATCTCATAGCCCAGAGTCTCTCCCGGGAGCAAGACGGTGCTATTGTTGATTTCTTCCATAGCAAATTTCATTGCCAAAGCCTGGAGAAAACCCGTAGGATTCAAGCTGCAGCAAAAAATGTTTATTAAAACCAATAATTATTAAAAATGTTGTCTGTTTAATAAAACGTCTTAATAATTGTTTCCCGCCCCCCCCTCCCAAATTGATGACCTTGATATTTAATCAATGGTGAAGAATGGCTTCAAAGAGCATTTCCTCTTCTAGAGGACCCAACACATCCATGCATTATATATATATATATATATATATTTATATTTTCCCTGTTTCCCTGAAAATAAGACCTAACATGATTTTTACAGGATTTTTGGAGAATGTTTGAAATATAAGCCCTACTCCAAACATAAGTCCTAGTTACAGTCAGGGCCAGAGTTAGGTAGAGACAAACTGAATAATTTTTCCGGGCCCCACTTTCTTAGGGACCCCATTGTTTGTATTTCAACGTTAAGATTGTTTAAGGACCTTTGAGAACTTCAGTCATGTGACCATGATGTAAGCAAAGGTCCTTAATTGCAGGAGACTAAAAGACCTGAACAGAAGACAGGCTGGTATGCAGCACTGGCATAAGGGGGAAGAGAGAGCAAAATGGGCAATTTCACAGGGCCCCCATTCTCCTAGGTACCCCACCGTTTATATTCTGATGATAGCACTGTTTAGGGACCTTTGTGACATCACGTCATGTGACCAAAAGTCTCCTAATTGCAGGAATCTATAGCTGAAGAGTAGACAGATTGGAGAAAAAAATCTAAGGTCCTGTCTTAAGCGGGCTTTACACGCTACAATATATCTTACGATGCGTCGGCGGGGTCACGTCGTAAGTGACACACATCCGGCATCGTAAGTTATATTGTAATGTGTGACAGCTATGTGCGATTGAATGTTCATCGCATGCACGTCGTTCAATTCCTAAAAATTGAACGTGAGGTTGTTCAATCTTCCCGAGGTAGCACACATCGCAGTGTGTGACACCCCGGGAACGATGAACAGATCTTACCTGTGTCCCGCGGCTCCCGCCGGCAATGCGGAAGGAAGGAGGTGGGCGGGATGTTTACGTCCCGCTCATCTCCGCCCCTCCGCTTCTATTGGGCGGCTGCCGCGTGACGTCGATGTGACGCCGAATGTCTTTCCCACTCCAGGAAGTGGATGTTTGCCGCCCACATCGAGGTCGTATGGACGGGTAAGTACGTGTGACAGCAAATAATCGTTTGTGCAACATGGTCAACAAATTGAACGTGCCGCACATATGATGGGGGTGGGTACGATCGCATACGATATCGTATGCTTAATCGTAATGTGTAAAGCAGGCTTTAGTTTTGAGGAAACACAATATACAGTATGTAATTCCTCATTTCAACAATAGTAAAAAAAAACACTATAAATGAAGAAAATGTGGTTAAAGAACAACTAATTTTTACATTTCCAGTGCTCTCTTGTTCCCCTTTAGACTCACTTGTAACAATACCATGACCACTGCAGCCAATCGCTTGTTGCTGAACACACTAGCATCACCACTAATGCTTGTGAGTGGCTGCAGCAATCAAATGGATGTACGATATGGCGCCTCTGCAGAAAAAACAACAAAGGCCGCCGGAGACCACTAAGGAACAAGGTTTGAAAAGCTTGATTGTTGTTTTGTCTTCCAATAATAGCCCTACACTTGGGTTGTGCTTGGGACTGGTGTTTTCTGTTTTTTTTAATCCTTCGCAATTCCTTTAATTCTCAGTTGTGATACAGGGAACCTTCCAGTTGGCTGCGCCGCAGTGACATTTAACACAGCCTAACTGGTTTACAGCACTGAAATGTATATCTCTAGTGTTTACTGCCAATGTGTCAATTGATTTCCGAAAATGCTTGTGTATGTTATAACACGGCCGTTTCCCCTATTATCCGTGCTTAAAGAATCCTAATGTTCTTCTCTTTAGGGCTCATTGTTCCAGCTTCGTATAGTCAGCAGTAATACTGAACGAGTGTGCAGTTCTCTGTGTCGTAAAACTGAATGAGACGTCAAGGACAATCGGCCGGGGCAATAAACTGGTCTATAAGTTGCAAAAATTGTAAACGCTTTGAAAAGAAGACATCTAGAGTAAAGGCGGCACATGCGGTGACATTTTACATTTCTTCGGATTCAGTTCTAAATTAGGTTACTCTGTATACAATTTAATATTGTATCTGTATCACGGCCATATACAGGGCTGGCCTCAGCATCCGGCGCACCCGGGCAAGTGCCAAGGCCCTGGATCGCCGGGGGGTGCCAACTCGCCGTCGGCAGGAGCGGTGATGAATTATTGCGGCCCCAGGGCCGGTTTCCAGGGACCGCGGTGCTTGGGCCAGTAGCCGTACTTTTCTGCCTGCTGGCCCTTTAAATCCACACTTACACACAGTGGTCACTGCTGAACACTGTGTACAGGTGCATTGAAAATAA
Organism: Anomaloglossus baeobatrachus; assembly: GCF_048569485.1. NCBI lineage: Eukaryota > Metazoa > Chordata > Amphibia > Anura > Aromobatidae > Anomaloglossus > Anomaloglossus baeobatrachus. The sequence continues at coordinate 148,654,465 of NC_134363.1, read as the reverse complement.
TCTGTAGGCGGAGCTAGTAAACAGGGTTCTCCTGTCTCATAGATGAGCAGAGAGAGGAGCCACAACCTCAGCATCCCGCCGAGCTGTGTGCCGTCCCACCCCAGTGCTCTCTACCCCACCAGAGCTATATGTCCCCCCACCAGAGTGCTGTATGTCCCTCCCTTTGCTGTATATGTGGCGCCCTGGACAAGCCAGGTCATCACAGGTACTGCAACAACACACCCCACACCCCGAGATAGGCACATCAGTCACACACAAATCCTTGTTGCCTCCCTCCAGGGGCTGATGTTCACACCAGGTGGGGTGGAGCCAGGTGGTTGGCCCCACCCACTGAGGAGTTCACAGTCCTGGAGGCGGGAAAGGAAGTCAGTTAAGCTCGGGCAGAGTTGGAGTTGAGTTAAGGAGAGTGAAAGTGACAGAGCAAGAAGTGGTAGTTGAGGAGAAAGAGCAGACTGACCGTGTCCGGGTACGTGGCCCGGGCACCAAGAGCAAGGTTGGCAGACGGTGGTGGCCGTCTGCAGGAGAGGCCGATCGACGCAGAACCGTAGGACCGGGGACGGGAGGTGGCCCGCCGGTACCGAACCGGGGAGCGAAGAGAAGCCAGCACAAACCGGCAGGGCCTACGGACCCCGACCAGGCTTGGAGTCGCCGTTAACCCGGTCAAATCCATTAGCGACTGGAACCTCCGGGGTTTCCTAGCAGCAAAGACCCGATAGAAGGCAACCGTCCAAACCGAGAAAGGGAAATACAGCTGCCGCCACAGCTGGAATTCCCAGGGCCGGAGCCTGCAGGCAAAAGGGGCTGCTCCAGCACACATCCAAGCTGGAGAGCGGGTTACCGGTGGGAAGCCATCGGGACCGAAGACACACAGCAGGTGCAGGGAAAGGCAGCCACCACCACCCATCCGGGAGTGACCACCGCAGCCGGCTACGGGACCCGTCCATCCAGCCGTTTATTTTACCGGAGACTCTGTATTCATCATTGGCTGAGTGAGTACCACCGTGCCGTCAGGCACCGCGCTGCCCCCGCGACCCTGCACCTCGCCAACCCTGCCTCCCCCGACACCTCACCGGGCCCCAGGACCACCAACCCCCTACCCACGGAGGGGAGAAAAACATCTCAGCTGCTCCCTGTCATCGCTCCCGGGATCCCCGTTCAGAGCAGCGGTGGTGTCCCAATCTCACCACAAACCGTGGGTGGCATCACGGACCATACCCTCCAACCCCAAACCACCCCTTTCACTCACGGGCGAGGAGCGCCGCTCGAGTCCCCGGATCCGGCCCACCGCTCGAGCCACCGAGCAGCGGCCGAGCAAGCAGCAGCCCAGAGCCGGACCCAAGCGCGGTGAGCGCAGCGGCCCTCCTCCCCGCCCGCGACATATACAACCCCAGAACTTTATGTCCACCCACCCCAGTGCTGTATGTCCTCCAGAGGCTCTATGTCCCCCCCACCTCAGTGTTGTATACTCCCCAGAAGCTGTATGTCCCCCACACCAGTGCTTTATACTGCCCCAGAACTGTATGTCCCCCCACCCCAGTGCTATATACCCAACCAGAGGCTGTATGTCCCCCCACCCCAGTGCTGTATACCCCCCAGAGCTGTATGTCACCTACACCCAAGTGCTGTATGTCCACCCACCCCAGTGCTGTAGACCCCACCCAGTGGCTGTATGCCCCCCCACCCCAGTGCTGTATACCCCACCAGAGGCTGTATGTCTCCCTACCCCAGTGCTGTATACCCTCCAAGAGCTGTATGTCCCCCCACCCCAGTGCTGTATACCCCAGAGCTATATGTCCCCCACCCGAGTGCTGTATGTCTACCCACCCCAGTGCTGTAGTCCGCACCCACTGGCTGTATGCCCCACACCCTAGTGCTGTATGTCCCCCCCACCCCAGTGCTGTATACCCCCCCTTGAGCTGTGTGTCCCCCACCCCAGTGCTGTATACCTCGCAGAGCTGTTTGCCCCCCCCCAGTATTGTGTATGCTCCCAGCCTTCCCTGTAATGTATATACAGCAGTCTGTATACACTGTGCGCGGCCATGTTTGTTAGTGACTGCCATCAAGCAGTACGCCCTGCACAGCCACATGCCTGGGGGGAGACAATTGGGGGAGGTGAGGCTGCTGTTGGACTCCCCGTATTAAGAATACCTCTAATGTGTCTGTCTGTGTGCATGCATGACTGTCTATGTATGTCAGTGTGTATGACTGTTCATATATTTAAGTATGTTTATATATATACAGTATTTGTGAATTTGTCTTGAAATTTGTATATGTACATACACCTGTATGTGTACATATCTGTGTGTGTCTGTGTGTGTATGGGGGCCACTGAGACTCTTTTGCCTGGGGCCCACAAAAACCTGCAGCCGGCCCTGGCAATATACTCTATCAGGTACTCTTCTAGAACACAGTCTATTAGGCAGAACAGAGAACCAACTATACATTACACCATTTGTTTCACTGGCTGGTAAGTTTGGCTCTCAATGACTCCTTTTAATATACCCAAATTTATTGGTGTCATAAAGTGGGATCCTTGCTAATATTTGTTCTCAACTGGGTATTCTCAAATTGTCTCTTGAGCAGCTCAGAGTGCTGTAGTCTCCTTACTTCCTGGTTTCTTGTAGGGCGTGCTCTCCTCCTTGAGTGATAGCTCTAGCAAATAGTAGAACTGTATTATTAGCAGAACAACAAAGCTCAGGACAAGTTTTGCTGTAACACATTCAGCTATCAGTGGTTAGTTCTGAGTCTACACTATTATTACTATATTCACTCATAGAGATAACAGGGCATTTGAATAAGCACACAGCTGCTGATCGCAAGAGAGTCTTGGTTAGGAGGACAGCACTAAAAGCTGCAGGGCAGTTGATTTTGCAGATTTATCATATTCAGAAACTTTGAGGGAGGGTTGTGAGCAGCCAGCTTCTTTATAGAAATTAATGAGCTGGATAGAGGTGGCTGGGATGTTAGGAGTCAACCCCTTCTCATAGAAATCAATGGGTTGGATAAAGGTGGCTGGGATGTTAAGAGTCAACCCCATCTCATAGAAATCAATGGGTTGGATAGAGGTGGCTGGGATGTTAAGAGTCAACCCCTTCTCATAGAAATCAATGGTCTGGATAGAGGTGGCTGGGATGTTTGGGGTTAACCCCCTCTCATATAAATCAATGGGCTGGATAGAGGTGGCTGGGATGTTAGGAGTTAACCCCTTCTCCTGGAATGTAACTACTGCACACTCTCAGCCAGGCACTCTCAGCCAGTCTCCATGGACACAAGTTATACACTAAGTAAGATAAAAGCACTCACAGGAGCAGAATAACAGCAAAAAGAAAAGGTAAGTCAATTGCAGACTTGCTTATTTTAATGCTGTCTAGCTGATTCAAGCTATTTGAAAACTTGAGAATACCCCTTTAAGGATTTAACCATCAGGTGGAAACAGAAAATTCTGTGAGACCCACCAACCGGGTCCACAGGGGTCTCCGGTGAAGCAGCTGCACCCAACTATATAACTAGTTAAGAAGTGGTCATGATTAAGCTTAATAGATGGTGCCACATAATCGTCTCTCTTTTCAGTCTGCAACTGAATGCAGTAATTATCGGCCACCATAGATGTCTGTTTAGGGTCAGCAGTTCCTCCCTAATATAAGGGTTACATGCATGGAACCATCACCCATAAGATAATTGGTCTAAGAAGGCAATATTGAGGTTTCATGTATTATCTATCCATGGCATAGGTAATAAGTGATTGACTGGTGACCACTCGGTTACCACCAATGGCTAGAAAAGATGACCACACCACAAAAGTAGGCTTCAGTATTTCCATAGACCCTATAACCATGGCTCCTTTCAACAGCCAGAACAGTTGTGGTGGGAAGGGATAGGTGACCAGGTCCCTCAATCATGCAATCGGCAATCTACTGTCCATACGGAGTTATTTCAAGTCTTACCTGGAACAGTTCAGAGGTTCTGGCTTCCAATGGCTTTCGAAGTCATCAACCTTGGTGTGAAAAGGAAACAAACCTCCAATCATGAATTCTCCTGGCTTCCTAAATATTTGGTAAGCCACAGGCTCAGAGGTCGTCAGCACGACCCTCTCATTAAACCTTAACAACAAGACGAGGTAGAAGATCATTACGTTGATGGTGGATGGAGTCAACAGATGACAATGGACTACACACTACTAGTGTCACCGTACGCAGCCTCATTCAGTATTATTGACTGAACACAATAGGTGGTAATATGATAGAGTCAATAATCTTTGTTATCCGCCAAGTCCTGTGTCACTGACCCTAATATTTGAGTAATTGAAAATCTTCGTCTTGCACTAGACAGTCAGAATTTGCAGTCAAATTGTGAGGTTTTCAGATATGACATCATTCACTGGAGACCTGAAAATAATGGAATACACAACTTACAAGCTAAGTTCAACGAAAGACACATGCACATTAAAAAGAAACAGCAAATTATCATCTTACTTGATGATCACTGGGGGGTTTTGGCCACCAGGATCCCTTGAATCTGGCTCCGAAATCCAGAGAATAAGGTTTTGCCCATCTTAAATTTAGGAAAGGTTTAGGAATCTTGTCCCATAGATAAGAGGTTGATTGTAATTTTGGGAAAAACCCCTTTAACAATAGCTAAAGGTCGTGGATTCATATGCATGTCATCAAAACAGAAGAATTCAAGCGTAGTCAGGCAGGTAAAGATCATGGTGGTGTCATGTGTGGTCTGGATCCGCTACTAGCATGTCGGACTCTGTCCTCACTACTGAATCCAACAAACAACCTATCATGCGCTACCCGGATCGGCACCCACAGTTGCTACTACCAGGCTGGACTCTGTGCACACTTCAGAATCCAACAGGCAACCTGCATTCTATATAGGACCTCTGCTGTGCCGGGCGTCGGTTGTTTTATTACCATGGCTTTAGGCCTCTTTCACACATCAGTGAAAAAGACAGACGTTTTTCACTGACGTGTTAAAAACGCATATGTCCCTCCGTGTGCCGTGATTTCATGGCACACGAGTGTTCTCCATGTGCAATCCGTGATCCATGATAGCATATGGAGATCAGGTACTCCAAAGTCACCTGTCCACGCTCCTGCTGTCCGTGGTGCTGAATCTCCGACTCTCCTGTGACCGGCCGCCGCTGTCTCCCTTCTGCAGCTACTTCCGGGTCGGCTGTGCAGTGCATAACTGCATATGCATGAGAATAATTAGCTGGGATGGAAGCAGAGACAGCAGCGGCCGGAGACAGCATCGCTGGTGACGGGTTTGTTTAAAAAGCTTTTTATTTTAAATGTACGTGTTTTTCTGGTATGTACAAACTGTGCGTTCTGTGTGAAATTAGTGATGCCAGAAAAAAACGGACATGTCTCCGTGCGGAAACACGGACACGTGTTTACGCCGCACAAAGACACGATCAGTGAAAAATCTCTAATGTGTGCGCAGACCCATTGATTTTTATCGGTCTGCGTATATCCATGATTCTGGTACGTATAAAAATTGTCACTGACGTGTGAAACAGGCCTTAGGCATGTTAGGAGTGAATGCCTCCTGGAGCAGTGTGTGGCTACTCAGAGAACCAGGTTGCTAATCACCATCTTCGGCTGGTCTTCTCCCACTTAAGTCTGGGGAATTTTCTAAGTTATCACTGAAGATAGTATTTGCTTAACTGTTGCGATATCCCGCCATCCGTGGCGATCTTCCTTTTGGTGACCAGCAACTTGTTGTTTGCGCTATATGAAAAGTTCCTTGTGGTGACTTTCTCCTACCCCTTTAGTTTATCCCCTCCAGTGTCTTATTGTCTCCCCTCTGTGCAAATTTGATGTGTGCGTGAGTTTCAGCTTTACCCCCTTGTTTTTGTCTTGTGGGAGGTTTAATACTTTCTTTCCAGCCCACCCGTAGGTAAGGGTGTGTGGGGTACTAGGTCAGTGCCAGACAGGAGACAGGGCCAGGTCGAGGGCCCAGACCTCCCTACCTTTAAGGGTACCTCCGGGGTGTGGGTGAGCGCAGGAGCCCCAGTCTTAGGGCCAAGTCTCCCTGTGTCCCCTAGTCACATGTGACAGGCAGGCATAGTTCTCATACAACCGTAGACACACATCAGGCCATGGTAGGCAGCCGATTGATGGACAAGGACAGAAAATGTGTTAAAGTCAATATCCCAGTAGACAAACTAAAGAACACCTTTGTAATATGCAGGGACTAAAAAAAGAACCTCAAGAAATGAGCATTGGGGAAAGGAACCTTCAAAAATCCTGGCAAGATATTGACTTGGAAGAAGGGCATGCACTGGCCACTTAAGAGAACAGAGGGAAAAATGGCCAGTACAGAGTTTTTAGCAGAAAGGCAGTGGCGGTGAGCAGCAGGCCATGTTCAGAGTCCATGATGGCGACAACAGACCAATTTTGGAATGTAGCCAGAAGTAAGCATATCACATACTTGTGGTCACATGACTTTTCGGTCTAGCACCGGAGAATCCTGACAGTGCACACTGTTCATGCTGTGAAGTTTCACAAGTCTACAGTCACATAGAGTGACTGCAGATTTTCGTGTTAAACCTGGACAACCCATTTAATATCTGGCTATATTATGAACATCAAATTGTTCTTCTTGAGACAAATGTGTTTTTTTTATTTAATCCTTCAATGCCAAATTGTGTGCCACATCCCCATAACATACAGAAAAGTGTGCGAAACAGGGTGGTTTTGAATGGTTTGATAAGTATATAGGATTCTATGGAACTTAACGGGAATATGTCAGCAGATTTTTGCTATGTAATCTGAGGACAGCATGATATAGGAGTTAAAACAATGAATTCAGGGATGTGTCACTTACTAGGCTGTGTACTGTTGTTTCCACACAATGAAGGATTTATCACCAGCAAATTATCACTGCTTGGACCACCAGACTCAAGAGCAGTAGTCCAACCATGCCCCCCCACTGATAAGCAACTCACAGTCAATAGACAATGTACACAATGAGCTGTGATTTGGGCGGGATTAGCTATAAGAGATGCATAGCTGGAATTAGGGTCTCTTTTCCTACATTATGCTGCTCTCAGATGAGGTAGCAAAAACCTGATGACAGATTCCCTTTAATGGTAGAGTCGTTTCCCTCTCAGGGATAAAGGAAGGAATTCGGACTTACATTGGAGACCGCCTAGGAACTGTTTTACTTGTGAAGATGCAAGCACTGCGGTGACAGAGTCTTACAAGAGGCAACATACTTGGTGGTTATAGGTTTTCACACTAGGCAACAGTTTGGTTTAAACACATGAATACAGTTGGTAATAACAATGGTGGGCTAACACGTGCAACACTGTTCACAGGCTTGTGGCAATCTCCTTGGCAGCTCCCAGGTTGCTCTAGCATAGTCGTTGGGTGTACAGTCTCTCTATGCGCTCTCTCAGTGCTTGCTTCAGCCCCTCTCTCAGTCACCTCTCTTTGGCAGCAATGCACTGCTGTACAATTCAATTACTAGGGATGAGTCCTTCACACCAGTCTCTTCTCCATCATTGACGTGGTGTTCTCCTTTACAGTCAAGTACCAGATTTCACACTACTCAGGTTTTTCTCCTTGCCTCTTGTGGATGACTAAATGTCACCTTAATGGCATATGCACTCTTCATTCACTGGTATAGGCATCTTTGCTTTGCTCTGTGGTAGCCTCTAATGGCGGCACTCTAGTGCAGGTGGGCTGGTCTCCTCCATCTGGGACAATCTAACCCTACTGCAGTACAGGATGGAGCCCTTTACTTGCCCCTCTGTGGCCGCTGTATATCCCTGGTTACACAGCTTAATAATTAATTCTACTTACCCCTTGGCAAGTTTTGACAGTGTGCATTATGCACACTATGAGGATTCCCCTCAATTGCCAGATCCGTTAGGTGGTCACATGACTGCCAGTATTCAATTTGTCAACTAGATTCTCATCTATTTTTCTCAAGAGAAAATTGAAAGAATCAGATGATAATCCAGCTGGCACGTGTCTGCCAGTATATAGATTGCATACTGCTGGTCACATGATGGCCTACTTAATCTGGTAATTAAAGAGAATCCTGACAGTGTGTTTAGTTCACACTGGGAGGATTTGCCAATCTGCAGAAATGTATCTCAAGCCTGGAAAACCCCTTTATCAATTAAAGGACATAGCACAATGCTTGCTCTTAATGAGTGGCACCTTGGATCTCTTCTGCTTCTACCAGTGGAATGCTATCTGGGCCTACTGACTATAAGCGTCATCGGCGCATGCGCAGATGATAAAAAAAAAATTCAATCTGCGTATGTGACGATATCACTCATAGCTTTTCTACAATGTCTTCAATAAAATAGCGCCAGAGCCCTTGGTATGCGCATGCGTTGCCATTTTAAGGAAGACATCATTGCACTTGCAATGCGCATGCGCCATCAACAGCGGCAATTGCAGTGCAGCGTGTAATTTACATAAAGAGAAGGGGGCAAGTCAGGAGGACACAGAATTTACACAAAGGATCCGACCCATATAGGCCCGCCCCGCTGCACACGTCAATCAAAGAATGCACCAACTTCAGGACCTTTGTTAACGTTTTTTCTTCAATCAAAGATCCAATCTGAAAAGTGAAGGTATGACTTTAATCACCATGCGGCATCGCCAATGATGCTGGGTATTGAATAGCATATTAGTACGCCCCTGTGAGCGTGCTAACAGGGTACGAGGGCGGACTAATCAGAGCAACTAAACACTAGTCCCTGTGCTCATTAGCATATCATAAAGGATCTTTATAAATACTTTTTCTATGGATCTCTTTATCTATGCTAGTGTATACAGGGACGGGTTATGCAGGGATTAGCAATATACACCCAGAACTGCTCGTGGCTCTGTGTGCATATTATACCTGACAGGTTCCCTTAAAGCAGCATTAATGAGACCTGATCATTATCACATTCTGGATTATTGAAAACATACAAAATTATATATATATAATAAACATTTCTTAATTAAAAGCATAGAAGACAATCAAACGCACAAAATATATGACCCTAGTTTTGATTTTTATTAGTCACCAAAATTGTACTTTGATTAATTGCTCAACTAGAAGCCGGATTACAGCAATTTTCCTATATACAGCACATTTTTTACAGGTTTTTAAGTAAGGTGCCTTCATAAGTCAAAAAGATCACCTACCTGATTTCAGGCTGAGCGTTAATAAATATCACAAGAGCACTAATAACTGTCATAGGATCCGCTACGACTCTCTGTATTGGAGGAGCCAGGACACTGGATGCCGTATACAGAGTAGATTGAGTCTCGCTTTGCACATCATTTCACCATATTTGCATAAAACAGACAGGTTTTTTAAGCCTCATTTCAGTTTTGCATGCTCTCCAGCTTATTTGAATGCTTTATTTTCATAGTCTAAGGCAAACAGGGAACTTTACCTCGGTGTTTACATATAAAGAATAATATATGTACTGTATATGACTAGCAAGGGGCCACCTTAAAGGTTCAATTCCAAAAAAGTTAAAGGGAATCTATCAGCAGGTTTGTGCTATGTAATCTGTAGGGGTTGAGACCCTGGTTCCAGTGATGAGTCACTTATTAGGCTGTTTGTTGCTGTCTCAATTAAATCAGCAGGAGACTATCACTACAGGATTAGGTGTCTCGTGCCTATGTATGTAGTGTATACATAAAGCTGCCAATTAGTGGTGTGGGCAGGGTTATACAGGGCTCAGCATTCAGAGCACTGCTAGATCTACAGTAAAGAAAACTATGATTTTATCAGAACTGAAGCATGCAGACCAGCAAGAGACACATCGCTGGAATCATCAAGGTTTCAGCCCCTACATCATGCTTCTGTACTGGGTTTTAGAGCCCCCAGCAATGTAAAGTGTATGGTCATGGAAAGTGTGATGTGGATAATAATTTGTAGTGGAGTATATTAATTAGATAAGCTTTAGATTAAGACATAGGTTTTAACAGATATAGCAGAGTGGGGAATGTTAAGTAGGATGTATTGTAAGGTAAAGGTTTAGGATGTAATTTGTAAGCAGTAAATACAGGATTGTCATGTAGATAGACTTTTTTTAGCAATGGAAACAGTTAATGTCAGTTTCAGCTCACTGGTCGGTGGAACTAGTGTTGAGCAGAGTGAGAGACTTCCTGGTTACAGAGAGCTGGGAGTCAGTTCTGGAGTTTGAGTAAGAAAGGACATGGCTACGGTGTCAGGGCTAGTCTCTGGGAACCCTAAGGTAATCTCGAGAGATCCATAGCCTACAGCTTACCCCGGCAGGCTCAGGGAAGTCATACGACTAGACAGCCGTTGGGGGCCCAGAAGCGATTGACTGTGTGAGGAAGAGGGGGAACAGAGATGCAGGTGCCCAACAGCTTAAGGACGAGATCCAAGATAGTGGGGATAGGTCAAGAGAGCGTACTCAACAATAATATAGACAGCAGAACCGTCAGAAGTGAGGCCATGTCTGTCATAGTGCTGTGTAGAATAAGGTAAACAAGTTTGGTTTGCAGAGAGAAATCTGGTGTTGCGTGTTTTACTACTTTGTCTACAACGGGGATCGGCAGCGGGGCGATGGACACCGGCCTGAAGAAACCAGCAAGTGTTGCACCACCCGCCCAAAGTCATACATGCACATAGGGCTCATTGGTGAACAAGTCTGTACAGCCTTCCTTCACTTCTCTTAGATTTCATAGCAAAACCTTGCTGACAGATTCCCTTTCTTAAAACAAGACGTCTTTACTCAAAAAAACAGCAAAACATCTGCTCTCTCGTTTTGTGCACCATTAACTTCAATGGCGCTAAGTTGCAATGTTAGCCAATGTACAGGCAATCCGGTGTAGTGAGGCAGAGACGTAACTGCAGTTCTTGACGTATTGACAGAAGTATTTTGTGGCGTAATCGGTCGGTCAGGGCGGCTCCACCACTTCCGTGTGAGATTGTGTTTTTGGCTTAAAGAACTTGGACTCTTACTTTTGACATATCCTCGAGAATGAACTTTACTGCATCGAGCATGTAAAATAAGGAAAATGCTTCTATATTTTTTTTTTCGCTCTTTAATCACGAGAATAATTGAATTTGGAATCTCACCCATGTATAAGGCTATTAACGTGTATGTTATTGCCCGCTGGTTACATTAAAGTACAGCCAGAGTGGTTGTATATCTGTCTTTTTGGATTTTCCATTATACTTTTTTAACGAGTACGGTGGACTCAGTGGTGAGCTCAAGTGAAGTGACGTGTGGGTTGAGTGTGGTGCCAGTAGCTTTTTGCATATCTATGCTTTTTTGCCTCTTCCATGCTCTATGGGCAGTGCCAGTTTGGACATAAAGGGATGTCTCACACCAAATACAACTTAGGGTGGCTTTACACGCTACGAGATCGCTAGCCGATGCTAGCGATGGCGAGCTTGATAGCACCCGCCCCTATCGTTATGTCGATATGTGAAGATCGCTGCCGTAGCGAACATTATCACTACGGCAGCTTCACACGTACTTACCTGCTCGGCGACGTTGCTGTGACCGGCGAACCGCCTCCTTTCTAAGGGGGCGGTTCGTTCGGCATCACAGCGACGTCACTAAGCAGCTGCCCAATCAAAGCGGAGGGGCGGAGATGAGCGGGACGAACATCCCGCCCACCTTCTTCCTTCTTCATTGCTGGCGTGTGGCAGGTAAGGAGAGGTTCCTCGTTCCTACGGCGTCACACGTAGCGATGTGTGCTGCCGCAGGGACGAGGATCAACTTTGCCCAAGCGACAGCAGCGATAATTGGGAGAGGACCCCCAGTCAACGAGGAGCGATTTTGGACGTTTTTGCAATGATCCAAAATTGCTCCTAGGAGTCACACACAACGAAATCGCTACAGCGGCCGGATGTGCGTCACAAAATCCGTGACCCCAACGAGATCGCTGTAGCGATCTCGTATCGTGTAAAGCCCGCTTTACCTAACTCTAGCTCATTCAACCCACCTACTAGACCTTCTCGTCCCAATAAATGATATTACTTTTTTCCTGTATCACAAACCCAGAGTAACCTTTAACTCTGTTCTGTCCTTCAAAGCACACATCCAAACCCATATCTCCTCCTGCCAACTCCAACTTAAAAAACATTTCCAGATTATGTTGTTTCCTCAACCCTAAATCTACATGTCAAATGTTAATGTGGCCCTCAGAATCTCCCACCTTGACTACTGCAATATCGTTCTCTGTGGCCTCTTGACTAACACTCTTGTGCCTCTGCAGTCCATCCTTAAATCTGCTACCGGATTAATCCACCTGTCCTCTCTCTACTTCTTATCCTCTGCCCTCTGTCAATCCCTTCATTGGCTTCCAATTCCCCACCACCGGCACAGAAGGTGAGTATATGTAGCACCCACGGGGCAGGGGTTGAAACACTCGTCGCCGGGCCGGTGATGTTGGGTCTGGGATGTCATGGGTGGCTCTGCCCGGCTTCGTGGCCCCGAGGTGTACACCAAAAGGGATGGATAGAATGATGAGGATGAAGGGTGTCGGGAGTAGTAGTTGTCTTGTGATGCCACCTGCGGTATGCGACCAGGGATTAGCCGTTAGTGCGGTCGCTGTCCTCTGGGGCAGGTGGTGTCGCAGCTAGGATAGTTAAGCTTCCCGCAGGTGAAACTAGGCCGCAGGGAGGATGACGAGGGGGTAGCAGTGGCCGTTGGTGCGAAGCGCGGGGAGACGGCAATGAAGGAGTGACACAGAAGTTGCGGTTCCAAGTCTTTTACTCACAGTTCGTGGGCTGCTCGGAGGCACCGGTCTTCACTGCGATGGACTCCAGCCGATCCCAAGTAAGTCAAAGGTCAGAACTGGTGCGGTAGTCTGTGGGCCCTTCCTCCTTGTGCTGTTTAGTGTGGATCCCCATGATATGAAGTACTTAGGGACCCCTGTTCAGTGTTAAAGGTCCTGTCCCATGTGCAGGTGGCGTAGATCCGGTGTGGAGCCTGCCTGTAATCACGACTCCGGACCCTATGTGCCACTGTGCTCCGGGATCTTGTGGTGGCCAGAGGGACGTGGAATACCCCTGTTCGGCAGATTCTGGTGCTCCAACGTAGAGTATGTTCCACCCTAGGGCTCTGAACCCTGCACTGCACCAGTTCCAATGAAACTCTCCCCTTGGCAACCGTGTTTCTCCTTCGTCCCACAGGATCTACTGGTCAGCCAGCTCCTCCACTTTCGTCCCCTACTCCTTCCAGTCTGCCCGGTTCTAACTGTAAAAGCTTTGAAGCACTCTCTACAGCGACCATGTTGTTCTGAGTCTCAGACTATTCTGAGGTAAAAACTGTGTGTTCTCTCACTTCCTCTGTGCTGCCCCCACCTTCCTGATGACTCACTAGTGGCTGGGTAAAACCTGTTCTTATGGTGACCACCTTTAGCCCAGTTCCAGTGTCTGGCTGCTAAGCTGGGAAAGTACCTAAACTGTGCATGTGTTGTGTAAGTGATAAACACCAGTGGTTAACCTCTTCCTTACCAAGGACGAGTACTGCATCTTAAGTGAGATGCAATACCCTGTGGCGACTGAGCCTCAGGGGCACCACATATAAGCTTTTTTATTTCAATGGGTCATGTGTCGCGGTGTGACTGTAGGTGTCCTGCCCAGTAGAAGAGGACTCCCAGTTAGCAGCGCAGCACAGAGGGAACACCAGGGTAGCAATAATGAAAGGCCCTGGCGCTAGTGAGAGAGGAGTGAGGTCACCTCCTAACATTCACCTGAGACTAATCCCTGCACTCAATAAACGTCCCTAGAATGCTCCTTCCCCCATGCACCGCATGTCCATAGGCCTTCACTGGCTCTGAACTCAATCTCACTAGTCTTGTCACTCCAATAAGGCAACACGAGGAAAGTAAGACAAATGAGTGGGGAAAGACACAACAAAAAGCACTCCTAGGTTTCTTCAGCAGGAATTTTGCAGCTGCAACAGAATCAACACCACAGCTATGCAGAGACAAGCTCCTTCAAAATGGACAGCATAGGTATGAACTATAGCCGGTATAGGGAGGACTTAGGAACGGATGCTTATAGTGGCTGCAGCTGAGGTTACAACTACTGTTGGATCACTGCAGGATAGAAATTAACTTTAACCCCTTCAGTACTGGATGGAATTAAATACGTTCCAACTCAGGTTAAACAATGGGTGGGCACTAAAATGGATCTGCAATCAACAATAGTAAGTGACCCTTCTGAACCCAGATCCCAACGAGATCACATCAGGCTGTGACACACTCATGACAGTATGAAAAGGGGTTGGTTGTCCTAGTAATGGACTAGCAGAAAAGAGCAACGAAACTTGGCAGTACTTAGGTTATATCAATCTTTATGTCACTTTGTATTATTAATCTGACTTTTCTAAATACACCACATATTTATATGGACATTCTTTAAAAAGAGTCATCACTTTTATAACTTTTTTTTATGCCTTACAAAATGTATAAATCCTTAATCTACATTCCCGTGAAGTTTTTTAGATAAAAAAAAGTCCTGGAGAAACCACATCGGGAAATGCTTCTTTTTGGGGGGAATATTTTGTTTACTAAAGTAGATTTGAAAAGTTTTCTTAAAAGTTTTTTTTCTTTAAGAATTTATTTTTTGCAGCCTTTTGATTTGACAGTACATATATATGAGGGGATTACATCATTTCCTGCTGTACAGAAGAAACATGAACTTTCCCACCAGGTATTTTTGAAAACCTTTCCCGGAATGTTTGTACGATGTGAGTTTGCGGTTTTTGCCATAATTTTCCAAAATAACAGCCATACCACTGCATTTTTAAAAGCAATTTTTGAAGACAATGGCAAAAAAAATGCAGGAATGTTTGAGGTGAGCATACCTTTCAGGAAAAGAAATGCACCAAAAACTTCTCATGTGTGCAGTTAAGTGGATTTCCCATAGAAATGGACAAGTTTTCCAACTGTTATTAAATATTTCATTTTTTAAGTGGAATTTGGAGCATATCCAATCAAATACTCAAAAAAACTATGTGTGAACATAGCCTTATGTTGCAGAGATCATGATTTGGAGTAATTTAATGCAGCTGTACCAGCCAGCTGGTGATTAGTGAGCACTACCATGCTCAGGTGCTCTGTACTTGTAACGAGCAGGTAAGTCGCTCCGAAGGGCTCAACTCATATACCAATTATATGGAAGTCTTTGGAAAACTCAAGCATTCTTCTGGAAGATCTTCGAGGAAAATGCTTGAGTTCCCCATTGACTTTCATTATACTTAGCACACGAGTCACGCCCGTCCAAGCGTCCAGCTGCTTGTTACAAGTAGCGAGCACCCGAGCATGGTAGTGCCCGCTCATCACTAATTACGAGTACTGAGCACCCAAGCATGGTAGTGCCCGCTCATCACTAGTTACGAGTACTGAGCACCCGAGCATGGTAGTGCCCGCTCATCACTAGTTACGAGTACTGAGCACATGAGCATGGTAGTGCTCGCTCATCACTAGTTACCAGTACTGAGCACCCGAGCATGGTAGTGCCCGCTCATCACTAATTACGAGTACTGAGCACCCGAGCATGGTAGTGCCCGCTCATCACTAGTTAGGAGTACAGAGCACCTGAGCATGGTAGTACCCGCTCATCACTAGTTACAAGTACAGAGCACCCAAGCATGATAGTGCCCGCTCATCACTAGTTACGAGTACTGAGCACCTGAGCATGGTAGTGTCTGCTCTTTACTAGTTACAGGGACTAAGCACCCGAGCATGATAGTGCCCGCTCATCACTAATTACGAGTACTGAGCACCTGAGCATGGTAGTGCCCGCTCATCATTAGTTAGGAGTACCGAGCACCCGAGCATGGTAGTGGCCGCTCATCACTAGTTACGAGTATCGAGCACCCGAGCATGGTAGTGCTCACTCATCACTAGTTATGAATACCGAGCAACCGAGCATGGTAGTGCTCTCTCATCACTAGTTACGAGTACTGAGCACCCGAGCATCGTAGTGCCCGCTCATCACTAGTTACGAGTACCGAGCACCTGAGCATGGTAGTGCTCGCTCATCACTAGTAACGAGTATCAAGCACCTGAGCATGGTAGTGCCCGCTCATCACTAGTTACAAGTATCAGGCACCCAGGCATGGTAGTGCCCGCTCATCACTAGTTACGAGTACCAAGCAACCGAACATGGTAGTGTGCGCTCATCACTAGTTATGAGTGCTGAGCACCCGAGCATGGTAGTGCTCCCTCATCACTTGTTCCGAGTACCAGGCACCCGCGCATGGTAGTGCCCGCTCATCACTAGTTACAAGTATCAGGCACCCAGGCATGGTAGTGCCCGCTCATCACTAGTTACGAGTACCGAGCAAACGAATATGGTAGTGTGCGCTCATCACTAGTTATGAGTGCTGAGCACCCGAGCATGGTAGTGCTCCCTCATCACTTGTTCCGAGTACCAGGCACCCGAGCATGGTAGTGCCCGCTCATCACTAGTTACAAGTATCAAGCACCTGAGCATGGTAGTGCCCGCTCATCACTAGTTACGAGTACTGAGCACCTGAGCATGGTAGTGCCCGCTCATCACTAGTTACGAGTACCAGGCATCCGAGCATGGTAGTGCCCGCTCATCACTAGTTACGAGTATCAGGCACCTGAGCATAGTAGTGTTCGCTCATCACTAGTTACGAGTACCGAGCAACCGAACATGGTAGTGTGCGCTCAACACTAGTTACGAGTATCAGGCAGCCAGGCATGGTAGTGCCCGCTCATCACTAGTTACGAGTACCGAGCAAACGAATATGGTAGTGTGCGCTCATCACTAGTTATGAGTGCTGAGCACCCGAGCATGGTAGTGCTCCCTCATCACTTGTTCCGAGTACCAGGCACCCGAGCATGGTAGTGCCCGCTCATCACTAGTTACAAGTATCAAGCACCTGAGCATGGTAGTGCCCGCTCATCACTAGTTACGAGTACTGAGCACCTGAGCATGGTAGTGCCCGCTCATCACTAGTTACGAGTACCAGGCATCCGAGCATGGTAGTGCCCGCTCATCACTAGTTACGAGTATCAGGCACCTGAGCATAGTAGTGTTCGCTCATCACTAGTTACGAGTACCGAGCAACCGAACATGGTAGTGTGCGCTCAACACTAGTTACGAGTATCAGGCAGCCAGGCATGGTAGTGCCCGCTCATCACTAGTTACGAGTACCGAGCAAACGAATATGGTAGTGTGCGCTCATCACTAGTTATGAGTGCTGAGCACCCGAGCATGGTAGTGCTCCCTCATCACTTGTTCCGAGTACCAGGCACCCGAGCATGGTAGTGCCCGCTCATCACTAGTTACAAGTATCAAGCACCTGAGCATGGTAGTGCCCGCTCATCACTAGTTACGAGTACTGAGCACCTGAGCATGGTAGTGCCCGCTCATCACTAGTTACGAGTACCAGGCATCCGAGCATGGTAGTGCCCGCTCATCACTAGTTACGAGTATCAGGCACCTGAGCATAGTAGTGTTCGCTCATCACTAGTTACGAGTACCGAGCAACCGAACATGGTAGTGTGCGCTCAACACTAGTTACGAGTATCAGGCACCCAGGCATGGTAGTGCTGCCTCATCAATAACTTGAATACCTTGGGAAGATCTCACCTTGTGCTCCCACTCCCTCTCTTGGTGTAGGACTGTATGGTTGTTTGGAAGTGCTTTGTGGTATTAAATTGAGGCTTACAGTAAATGATGTAACATTTTGGAAAAAAATAGCCTCCTGTAATGCCAAATAAGCTGGATAAAGCCAGGCCGGCATTAATTGGGGTGACGTATTCCCCCACATCAATGAGTTGAGCGGTAAAGAAAGAGATGCAGACGACAAAATAAATCAACATGGCAAAAGTGATGCATTTGGCTTCGCTGTAGTTTTTGGGTAATTCTTTGCCCATGTAAGCAAAAGTAAAACAGAGAAGACTGAGAAAAGCGTTATAGCCGTATTGTAGGATGTTGTAGATGGATCCGAACTGGCTGCAGTCCACAAGAACCTCATCGGAGCTCAGGTCCTTTGTAGTTGCCTGTGGAGGCTTGATGGAAATCCACACGCATGAGATCAAAACCTGAACACCGGAAAGGACGGCCAGACAGATGTACTGCCCGTTCTGCTTCACCCAGTAGTCGTAGGTGGCTGGCAGCTTTGAAGCCATCTTAAAGATGCAGACGATCTGAAAGGACCGTATGGAGATATAGGAGAAGCAGATGGTGAGGGCAATGCTGTATATAGGGTGTCTCATGATGCACTTGAGTATCGTTGGCTCTCCAAGATAGGCCAAGACGCTAAGATAGGCAACGGTGAGTGATATTAGCATGAGGAAGCACATTTTACCCCCTGCAGCCTTCACCACCGGACTCGATAAATGTACAATGAAGGTCACAATGATGACGATGGTGAGCAACATCCCAGTGAGTGTTGTCACAAATAAAGCTATGGTCAGAATGTCGTTCCAGGTCAGATAGCGTCTGCTCTTATTATAGCAGGCAGTACTGCTCTCCGCGGACCACTGGTCTGCATTGCAGCTTATACAGGTACCTAAAAATGAATAACATATTATACAGTTATAATACAAGCCCATGTATATCGTCAGCTATCATAGAAATATAACTTACTATTTTTTAGGGGGGTTGGCAATTTTTGTTTTTTAAAATAAAAATAAAATTACTAATATTGCAATTTTCACACTTTTAAACTCATACTTTCTGCCTTTTCAAAAAGTTTTCATCAGACTCCTTATCATCACAGACAGGATTACAATGGCAGGTGACAGCTCTACACATAGCTGATAACACAGGATACATCAATCACAATAGGCAATGTCACAGCTGACCCTCCCTTCTCAATCACATTTTTTTTTACATGCTCATTAGATGCTTCAACTTAAACGATAGCCAGAATTGTCAGACCATGACCCTAAGTTCCTGCACACAAAAAATGGAAGGGGTTTTTTTTTGGCAATTTTTCATTTTTAAAATAAAAAAAAATACTAATATTGCAATTTTCACACTTTCAAACTCATACTTTCTGTATTTTCAGAAAGTTTTCAGCAGACTCCTTGTCATCACAGACAGGATTATAATGACAGGTGACAGCTCTACACACAGCTGATAACATAAGATGCACCAATCATAATAGGCAATATCACAGCTGACTCTCCCTTCTCAATCACCTTTGAACATGCTCATTAGATGCTTCAATACAAAAGAAGGGATCAGGGTCTGACCATTCTGGTTAAGTACATGTGTTGTTTCCTGGACCAAAAAAAGGACGGGGTTTTTTTTGGCAATTTTTCGTTTTAAAGAAAAAAAAAAAATACTGATATTGCAATTTTCACACTTTTAAGCTCATACTTTGTTTTTTCAGAAAGTTTTCAGCAAGCTCCTTATCATTACAGACAGGATTACAATGGCAGGTGACATCTCTACACATAGCTGATAACACAGGATACATTAATCACAATAGATGATGTCACAGCTGACCCTCCCTTCTCAATCCCCTTTTTACATGCTCATTAGATGCTTCAACTTAAAAGATAGGGTCATGGTCTGACCATTCTGGCTAAGTACATGTATTGTTTCCTGCACACAAAAAGAAGGGTGTTTTTGGCAATTTTTCTTTTTTTAAATAAAAAAAAATACTAATATTGTCATTTTCACACTTTTAAACTCATACTTTCTGTATTTTCAGAAAGTTTTCAGCAGACTCCTTATCATCGCAGACAGATTTACAATGGTAGGTGATAGGTCACACACAGCTGATAACACAGGATCCACCAATCACAACAGGCATTGTCACAGCTGACCCTCCCTTCTCAATCACCTTTGGACACGCTCATTAGATGCTTCAATACACAAGGGTCTGACCATTGTGGCTAGGTACATGTGTTGTTTCCTGCACCAAAGAAAGGAACTTAGAGTCTAAAAATAAAACCCTGGCGGCCACTGTGAAAAGTGCAATATTTCTAATTTTATTTTTATGATAGATTGTGATATGGTTAAAAAAAAATGCCAAAACTAATTAAACAATAGGTCATTTTTTTAAATTATACCCTTTAAAAAGGTAAAAATTCACCCTGAAAACACAACCACAGCTGTATTGTAGCTTTAAATGGTCAATATTCCTGCAGCACCTCCGCAGGTGAAATGAAGCATTACACTGTTACTAGAGAAATTAATGTGCTAATTAATAAAGGTCCCAAAAAGACAGACTCTATTTCTCATTGGATAGATAATTCAATAAATAAATAATATGCTAATCACTTTATACAAAAATAATGTTACAAAAATAATGTCCCTACAGTTCCCCCCCAAAAAATCCCTAAATTTTACAAACCACTTTTATCTAATTCACTGTTGTTGTCTAGTGTAATTAGTCCCTTGGTGCAACCAGTTACAAAATAGAAGTCCTTGTTCCTATAGTGCTGGCAGAATGCTGATAAAGAGGAACATGAATGGTATAACATATTACAGATTTTGCATTAGAATCCTTTTTGACGGCCTAAGATCTGCTATAACCCCATTCCTGCAGGTGACTTACAGTGTAAAAATTTTTTTTTTTCAGTTTTTTTAATTCATGGTGTCGCCATGATTACTGTTTTATTTCCTAGGAAAGACAGAAGATTTACCAACCATTGTTATGGAGGTAGGTCCCGGCCGCGCAGCTGACACATGTAAAACAGCATGAGTATTGCCCCTTTTGGTGTTTTTCCTGTCCTGGCAAACAGTCAGGGGAACACACAGAGGAAGGGATCTACAAAAAGGAGAGACAAAATATCATAACATAAGGACAGAATTACATCAATCAAGATGTCTCAATGTGTAGGGCCATAAGGAGTGACCGTCGTTTTCATTTTTATTTTATAAATCAATAGTACGCATGATAATAAGCAACTTTTAAATATATTTTATCACCGATATCTGCTTCTTTTTCATTCTGAACTGATTTTCACTCTAAATTTATGGTGAAAATCTGTAAAATTAAGGTTCTTTTCTATCCTGCTGTGATTGACTTGTAGTTGTTAATCTCAGCTGCCGCCATTCCTTTCCACTAAATAAACCCATTCCTTACTCTTTCCTATGCCGGCTGTAGTTCATTCTATGCTGACCTATGAAGGAATTGTCTCTGGAGAAACCTGTGGTTCTCTTTCTAGCAGGATTCGATAAAGTCTCTCTCCAGAAAAGAATTGGAGTTTCTGTTTTCACTTGTTTGTTTCCCCTTCCTCGTGATGCATTTATTTTAGCAGTAAGACCAATGTCTTGCTGGCCGGCGCACTAGTCAGTGCCACTCCCGGGTTAGCCCGGGCCTAGGCACGTTGTCATGCACGAGGGAAGGACCCGTCTAGGGATGTTAGAAAGCTCAGGGGTCAGCCATAAGTGAGTTAGGTGGTGACCACTCTCACCTCTTGCCATCATCAGGGCCTACCTTTACATCTTCCCTGGTGTACTCCCTCCTCTTGCGACACTTGTCAGGTGTTCCCTCACCCCGGCGTGACACCTGAGTATGCAATTTTTGGTTGTTTTTTTTTTACAATCCGTCATCGAGTTCTAAAGAAATGGGCCTTGTTATTTGAAGCTAAATTTCTATGAACTTTGTCAAGGGGGTGTTACTCAAGGGTCATTATGCAGAGCCACCTAAAGCTATGCACCAGAGGGCAAGTAAAGGGTCAGCCAGGTCCTAGGCACATAATCGTGTATGGGGGAGGAAGGACCTGTCCAGGGAAGTCAGGAAGCTCAGGGATGAGCCACAGGTGAGTTAGGTTGTGACCCCTCACCCTATCTTCAGAACCTACCTTTACATCTTCCCTGGTGTACCCGTCCTTTTGTGCCGCTTGCCAGGCATTCCCTCACCCCAGTGTGACACCTGAGTATGTAATTTTTGTTTCTTTTTATAATCCATCATATAGTTCCAAAGACATGGGCCTTTTTATTTAGAGCTAAATTTCTATGGACTTTGTCAAAGGAGTATTACTCAAGGGTCATTATGCAGAGTCACCTAAAGACACGCTCAAGAGGATCCTGTGAGCTACACCCCATGCAGAATCACCTAAAGGCATGCCCCAGAAGATCCTGTGAACTACACTCCCATGCAGTAACCTAAAGGCACGCCCCACAGGATCCTGTGAGCTACGCCACTATGCAGAGTCACCTAAAGGCATGCCACAGAGGATCCTGTGAGCTACACCCCCATGCAGAGTCACTTAAAGGCACACCCCGGAGGATCCTATGAGCTATACCCCCATGCAGAATCACTGAAAGGCATGCCCCAGAGGATCCTGTGAGCTATACCTCATGCAGAATCACCTAAAGGCACGCCCCAGAGGATCCTGTAAGCTACAACCCTATGCAGAGTCAAATAAAGGCACGCCCCAGAGGATCCTGTAAGCCAAAATCCTATGCAGAGTCACATAAAGGCACAACCCAGAGGATCCTGTAAGCTACAACCCTATGCAGAGTCACATAAAGGCACAACCCAGAGGATCCTGTAAGCTACACCCCCATGTACAGTCATCTAAAGGTACACCCCAGAGGATCCTGTAAGCTACACCCCCATGTACAGTCATCTAAAGGCACACCCCAGAGGATCCTGTAAGCTACACCCCATGTACAGTCATCTAAAGGCACACCCCAGAGGATCCTGTAAGCTACACCCCATGTACAGTCATCTAAAGGCACACCCCAGAGGATCCTGTAAGCTACATCCCCATGTACAGTCATCTAAAGGCACGCCCCAGAGGATCCTGTAAGCTACACCCCCATGTACAGTCATCTAAAGGCACACCCCAGAGGATCCTGTAAGCTACACCCCCATGTACAGTCATCTAAAGGCACACCCCAGAGGATCCTGTAAGCTACATCCCCATGTACAGTCATCTAAAGGCACGCCCCAGAGGATCCTGTAAGCTACACCCCCATGTACAGTCATCTAAAGGCACACCCCAGAGGATCCTGTAAGCTACACCCCCATGTACAGTCATCTAAAGGCATGCCCCAGAGGATCCTGTAAGCTACACCCCATGTACAGTCATCTAAAGGCACACCCCAGAGGATCCTGTAAGCTACACCCCATGTACAGTCATCTAAAGGCACACCCCAGAGGATCCTGTAAGCTACATCCCCATGTACAGTCATCTAAAGGCACGCCCCAGAGGATCCTGTAAGCTACACCCCCATGTACAGTCATCTAAAGGCACACCCCAGAGGATCCTGTAAGCTACACCCCCATGTACAGTCATCTAAAGGCACACCCCAGAGGATCCTGTAAGCTACATCCCCATGTACAGTCATCTAAAGGCACGCCCCAGAGGATCCTGTAAGCTACACCCCCATGTACAGTCATCTAAAGGCACACCCCAGAGGATCCTGTAAGCTACACCCCCATGTACAGTCATCTAAAGGCATGCCCCAGAGGATCCTCTGAGCTACACCCCCTTGGTAATGACCATAAAAATAAGCATCAGATTAAAAGGTTCATGGCTCTGGAATAGAATGATGGATTTTCAATCGACAAAGAATGGAAAACTCAGGAGAGCAAAGGGAATAAAATAAGATTAAAAACTATCCACTTTTGTCTTGGTGCCACATCCTATTTAAGTCACCATAGACTAGACAATTTGTACAACACCAGTGGCTGGGTACTATGTAAATCTTTATGTGATTAGAGACCTTATACATGCGCTATACAACATTGGGGCACCATTGAGTTAAGCTTTGGGTGAACTACTAACAACAGTCCCAAAAGTCTTGGCATTTAGTTGTGGTTTAGGGTAAGATCCTTATTACTTTCATGCATCATATTAACTAACCGCATTGTTTCCTGTTTGCCAATTAATCATGTCTGACTTGATACTGAGGTCTCCTAAACCAGTATAGGTCCCAACAGCCTGAAACGGAGACGCGCCCAACCAGCTCCAGGAGACAATATCATATCCGATAGGAGAATCGCCATATATGTTGAAGTTTACTTCATTATCCAGCAAAGAAAAGTTCACTTGTCCCAGAGCTTCGGTGATCTAAAACGAGCAAAAGGAATAGTATAAAATGTAAATCTGCACCAAAAACATAAAAAATGATAACATTCTTACGAAAGGCAGCAAAACTACATTTGCAGTGCTGGAGATTGTAAACAATGGATGTGCTGGCGACAATAAGCAAACTGTATGGGGGCAACACGGTGGTTGTCCCTGTGTGAAGCCCCTTAAAAAGGTTGTCCACTACTTTTATTTACATTGATGGGCTATCCTAAGGATAGGTCATCAATGTCCGATTGGCCAACGACCGACTCCTGGTACCCCCACCGTTCACCGATGCCGGCGGCGGCAGCAGGGGGCCGGAAATGCTCAGTCCCAGAGTTGCCCAGTCTTCCCATAGCTGCACATCTGCGTCCCATCAAATCAATAGTGGGCGGATGTGCAGTAGATGGAAGACGGGGCAGCTCCGGAGTTAAGCATTTCAAGCCACCTACTGCTGCCGCCGGCACTGAGAACAGCTGATCGCTGGGGGTGTTGGGTGTTGGATGCAGACAGATCAGACATGGATGACCTATCCTAAGGATAGGCCATAAATGTTAAAGTAGTGGATAACCCCTTTAAACAAGTGTCGATCTACTTGTGAAGGAAAAGGAACCAGCTTCCAGGGAAAATTTCAATAAAATCCACTTCTTTATTGGATTCTTTAAAAATGTAGAAAATAGTGAATGTCACAAAAAAGACAGGAGTCACAACCAGCCCTGGACACCAGACGCATGTCAATCAGAAATTGATCTAAAGGGCCATTTACACACAACGATATCGGTAACGAGATATCGTCGGGGTCACGGTGTTGGTGACGCACATCCGGCCTCGTTAGCGATTTCGTTGTGTGACACCTTTTTGCGATCAGTAACGATCGCAAAAAGGTGTCAAATTGTTCATCGTGTACACATCGTTCATTTTTAAAAAATCATTCCTTGTTTGGAATGCAGGTTGTTCGTCGTTCCTGCGGGAGCACACATCGCTATGTGTGACACCACAGGAACAAGGAACAACATCGTACCTGCGGCCGCCGGCAATGAGGAAGGAAGGAGGTGGGCGGGATGTTACGTCCCGCTCATCTCCGCCCCTCCGCTTCTATTGGGCGGCCGCTTAGTGACGCCGCTGTGACGCCGAACGAACCGCCCCCTTAAAGGAGAGATTGTTCGGCGGTCACAGCGACGTCGGTGAACAGGTAATTGCGCGTGACGCTGCCGTAGTGATATTGTTCGCTACGGCAGCGATCACCCCGTGATGAGCCACCGACGTGGGCGGGTGCTATCGCTCGCGACATCGCTAGCGATGTCGCGAGCGTGTAAACCCCGCTTTAGACTTGGTCGATCTACTTGTATATAATCTATCAATGCTTGTTTTGGGCAGGAATCTACTCATCTTAGTGTTCCTTAATGGGGTTGTCCAAGACTTTTGCACTGATGGCCTATCCTTAGGATAGGTCATCAATATCTAAAATCGGTACGGATGCGACACCCGGCACTTCCACCGATCAGCTTTTCACCTCTCTGGTGGCAGCCGGATGTGCAATGTACTCCGTGTCCACAGGTGAGTATTGTCCATCTGCCCCCTATTAATGCAAATAGCGGTGTTGTCCAGGACTTATGCACTGATGGTCTATCCTTAGGATAGGTCATTAAAATCTGATAGGTAAGGGTGTGACACCCGGCACTCCCGCTGACCAGCTTTTTACCTCTCTAATGGCTAGAAGGTTGGAGGAGTGTTTAAACTAGGAATGGGGGGCGAGGGTATTCACTTTATAGAAGGGGAATGTAGTGCAGATAGTGACCAGGGCACAAGTAATGAAATTGGGGGTGGTACGGGGGGAAGGGTTAGGACAGTTAATACAGTAAGCAGGAATACAGGTACAGAGTCATACGTAACGTGCATGTACACTAATGCCCGAAGCCTCACAAATAAGGTGGAGGAATTAGAATTAATATTGTTGGAAGAAAATTATGACATAGTGGGGATATCAGAGACATGGCTGGATGAGAGCTATGACTGGGCTGTTAATTTACAGGGTTATAGCCTATTCAGGAATGACCGTACAAATAAGCGAGGGGGAGGTGTGTGTCTATATGTAAAATCATCCTTAAAACCCATCCTGCGTGACAACATATGTGAGGGTACTGAGAATGTAGAGTCCCTATGGGTGGAGATAAGGGGGGGGAGAATGAATAATAAAATACTGATAGGGGTGTGTTATAAGACGCCGAATATTATGGAAGAGGTAGAGAATCTCCTCATAAAGCAAATTGATAAAGCAGCGAGTCTCGGAGAGGTAATTATTATGGGGGACTTTAACTATCCTGATATAAATTGGGGAACAGAAACTTGCAGTTCCAGCAAAGGAAATAGATTTTTGATAACAATGAAAGATAATTACCTTTCACAAATGGTACAGGACCCCACAAGAGGGGGAGCACTACTAGACCTTGTACTAACCAATAGGCCAGACCGCATATCAAATATACAAGTTGGGGGTTACTTGGGGAATAGTGATCACAAAATAATAAGTTTTCATGTATTCTTTAGTAAGATGTCTAGTAGAGGGGCTACAAGGACACTAAACTTCAGGAAAGCAAATTTTAAACGGTTGAGAGATGATCTTAGTGCAATAAACTGGGATGATGTACTAAGTAATAAAAGTACACAAAGCAAATGGGAGACTTTTATGAGCATCCTGAATAGGGCTTGTGCAGAAAATATACCCTATGGGAACAAACATGCTAGAAATAGGAGGAAACCCCTATGGCTAAATAGAGCTGTAAGGGAAGCAATAAAAGAAAAACAGAAAGCCTTAAAAGAATTAAAGAGGGTAGGTAGTGATGAGGCATTATATAATTATAGAAAATTAAATAAAATATGTAAACAGCAAATTAAGTTAGCTAAGTTTGAGACAGAGAGACTCATTGCGAGAGAAAGTAAAAATAATCCTAAAATATTCTTTAACTACATAAACAGTAAAAAACTGAAAAGCGATAGTGTTGGCCCCCTTAAAAATAGTCTTGGTGAAATGGTGGAAGGGGATGAGGGTAAAGCCAACCTGCTGAATGACTTTTTTTCTACGGTTTTTATACAAGAAAATGCCATGGCAGATGACATGACCAGTGATACCATAAATTCACACTTGAATATTACCTGCTTAACCCAGCAGGAAGTACGCCGCCGCCTCGAAATCACTAAGGTTGACAAATCTCCGGGCCCGGATGGCATACACCCCAGAGTACTACAGGAATTGAGTTCTGTGATAGATAGACCATTATTTTTAATCTTCTCAGATTCCTTAATAACAGGGTCGGTACCGCAGGACTGGCGCATAGCAAATGTGGTGCCAATATTCAAAAAGGGGACAAAAACTGAGCCGGGAAATTATAGGCCGGTAAGTTTAACCTCTACGGTTGGTAAAATCCTTGAGGGTTTCTTGAGAGATGCTATATTGGAGTATCTCAAGAAAAATAACCTTATGACAGAGTATCAACATGGGTTTATGAGGGATCGATCCTGTCAAACTAATTTGATCAGCTTCTATGAAGAGGTAAGTTCAAGTCTGGACCAGGGAAATGCAGTGGATGTTGTGTATATGGACTTTTCAAAAGCTTTTGATACGGTGCCACACAAAAGGTTGGTACATAAAATGAGAATAATGGGGATAGGGGAAAATATGTGTAACTGGGTTAAAAACTGGCTAAGTGATAGGAAACAAAGGGTGGTTATTAATGGTACGTACTCGGACTGGGTCTCAGTTCATAGTGGGGTACCACAGGGGTCAGTATTGGGCCCACTTCTTTTCAACATATTTATAAATGACCTTGTTGGGGGCATGCGGAGTAGAATTTCAATATTTGCAGATGATACTAAACTCTGCAGGGTAATCAATACAGAGGAGGATAATTTTATATTACAGGGAGATTTATGTAAATTGGAGGATTGGGCTGAGAAGTGGCAATTGAAGTTTAATGTAGATAAATGTAAGGTCATGCACTTGGGTAGAGGAAATAACATTTATGATTATGTACTTAATCGTAGAACACTGGGTAAAACAGACACAGAAAAAGACTTGGGTGTATTGGTGGATGGTAAACTTCACTTTAGTGGACAGTGTCAGGCAGCTTCTGCCAGGGCTAATAAAATAATGGGATGTATTAAAAGAGGTATAAGTGTTCATGAAAAAAATATAGTTCTACCTCTGTACAAGTCACTAGTGCGACCACACTTAGAATACTGTGTACAATTCTGGTCACCGATATATAAGAAGGACATAGCTGAACTGGAGAGGGTGCAGAGAAGAGCCACCAAGATTATTAGAGGAATGGGTGGGCTGCAATACCAAGACAGGTTATTAAACTTGGGGTTATTTAGTTTGGAAAAACGAAGGCTTAGGGGGGATCTAATCACAATGTATAAATATATGAGGGGACAGTACAGAGACCTTTCCAAAGATCTTTTTACACCAAGGCCTGCGACTGGAACACGGGGGCATCCACTACGTCTTGAGGAAAGAAGGTTTAATCATAATCACAGACGAGGATTCTTTACTGTACGAGCAGTGAGACTATGGAACTCTCTGCCACATGATGTTGTAATGAGTGATTCACTACTAACATTTAAGCAGAGCCTGGACGCCTTTCTTGAAAAATGTAATATTACCAGTTATGTATATTAGATTTTATGACAGGGTATTGATCCAGGGAACTAGTCTGATTGCCGGATGTAGAGTCAGGAAGGAAATTTTTTCCCCATTGGAACTTGTTTGCCACATTGGGGTTTTTTTTTTTGCCTTCCTCTGGATCAACATGTTAGGCTACAGGTTGAACTAGATGGACTTAGAGTCTCCCTTCAACCTTAAAAACTATGATACTATGATACTATGATACTAGTGGCAGCCGGATGTGTACTGCTCCGTGCCCACAGGTGAGTACTGCCCATCTGCCCCTTATAAATTTCAATAGTGGTATTGTACAGCCGCCACCATCAGGAGTAGCTGATTAGCAGGTGGAACGTTTTTCGATCAGATGTTGATGACCTTTCCTAAGGATTAGCCATCAATGCAAACGTTTCAGCCAACCCCTTTAAGGCCCCTTGTGAATGGGTGTATCACAACTCAAACTTGCACTGAGCCATATTATGGCAACCAAAGAGGTGCCTGGGCCTTTACGAATGTATCTACTGCTAATCTACTATCTAATGCTGTTTTTGTGCTTTACATAATAAAAACATTGAAAACTATGGAAGAAAAAAAACCTCCAAAATGAAAACATCCAAAAGTCAAAAAAATTCCAGAGATCTGGTACAATGTGCCACCTACTTGCCACGGGTAGACCTCCTTTTTGGTGCAGGACGTATTACTACAACCAAGCACATCATGCAGGGCATGTGCCACGGCATACACAGCTGAGTAGATGCTGAAACTGACCCTCTTATCGGAGGCACCCAAAAAGTTACTAAGAGGTGTACTGAGGCACTCATCACAGTTTTGGTTGCAGCCTTCATCTAGTCCTGACGTTCCAGAGCTGCTTCTGTTTTCATAGTATACATTCATGAGATAATTATCGAAGGCTGGGATCTTCATGTATTTTTGAGCGATGCCAAGTACCAACCCTAAATTATTCATATTCGGCAAATCATAAACTTCCTTAGACAGTGACCACGTCTCGGTAGCCAGCCAGATCTTTGAGGGACAATTCATTTCCGCCACTTCCTTAAAGAAATCCAGAACGACAATGTCGATGGAGAACAACAAGACAACATTGACGTTAGTCAGGGTGATATTGGAGATCAAACTATGTACAGAATTTTCCCAATCAATCTCTTGGCCCTTGATTTTAATAGGTATGAATCCTTTATATGCGACACAAATGTTTGTATCTGATGTCAGTTCTAGGAATTGCTGAACTCCATTAAAGCCGTATTCGTCCAAACTTCCCAGAACGGCGATCCAAGTCCAATTGTAATAGTTGAGGATGTCTCTAATGGCTTGTTGCTGCACCCTGCTGCTGGGAATGGTCTGGAAGCAGGACGGCAGGCTCAGCTCACTCATCCTCTTACTGGTAGCAAAAACATTGATCTAAAAATGTAGAAAAACAAATATTTTTACTGAATTAGATCCCAGCTCTTTGCTTTTTCGGTCGAAGACACTTGGCCAAGAACCTACAGTCTAGAAGTTCTCTGGTGATTAGCAGTAGTCTCGGAATGTAGACTATTGGAAGCAGCAATCCTAAAAGTCAATATCAACCACTGTAACGCCTGCCTGGATCCACAAACTCAGACGGACTGTAATGGACAGGCTAGAGGGAAGCCACTCACCAAGCTGGACACCTAGAACCCTGAAAGCCTTTAACCCCTATACAGGGATTTGGAATTACACAGGGCCCTGGAAATCACTACGTGTGGAAGGCTGCAGTCTGATGAGAGTAGTAGTCAGGCACGGTCAAACTGGGAAATGCAAAACAGGAACATAATCACGCAGGCAAGGACGTAATCAGAAAACAAAGCAGAGGTCAAATCCGGATCGGGCAGCGAGGAACATAAACAGCAGGCAGGAGGGTAGCCAGGAACAAGCAGAAGTCAGAACACCAGAATCACTAAACAGAACAGGGCGGGACAGGAACCAGGAAAACAGAACTATCTCTGGCAGTGGTCAGCAGACAGGAGGGGAAATAAGAAGGGTGTGGTGTCTTCCCATTGGTTGTAGCTGAGGAGCTGGAAGACACACACCACCTACAGTCATCCAGTGGTACTGCAGATCCCAAGGAAACCCAGCCCAGTAGATGAGCGTATCCTGCGCCCACCATCGCCGCTGGCATCGACTCCTCTCCCATCACTAGCACTTTCCACGGCAGGGACACGGCGTCGCCTTGTCATCAAAGCAGAAGTTGCTGGAGCGGACTCCGGTGGGGATGTAACAACCACTTAACGAGACTTGCCTCATGACTTAGGGTAAGAAGCCAAACTAGAAACTCCACTTACATACACATGTTTTGGCGTTCTTGCCCCTCATCAGTGCAAAGAATGATAACTAGTTGGATGGGTGAGAGGCATTTGACAGTAGTCTATGTGGTAAAGTTTTTCCTTTGGGAGAGCACCATTTGGCTTAAAGGGGTTGTCCACTACTTTAACATTGATGGCCTATCCTCAGGATAGGTCATCAATGTCTGATTGGCTGGGGTTCGACACTCTCGGCTATCAGCTGGTCCTGGTGGCGGCGGCAGCAGCAGAGGCCACAAATGCTCATTTCTGGAGCTGCCTCATCAACTAATAGCAGCCACAGCCGGTTACTGCAGATCCTACTCCCATTCAAATCAATAGGAGGTGGATGTGCAGTACCCGACTGTGCACGCTATCAGAAGACGGGGCAGCTTAGCATTTCCAGTTGCCACTGCTGAGAACAATTGATCGGCGGGGCCCGGGCGATGAGACATTGATGACCTATCCTAAGGATAATCCATCATTATAAAAGTAGTGGACAACTTCTTTAAGGAGACTTACATGCCATGCAATGCTCCTCTATCATTTTTTTTAAGTCACTTTTCTTTTTTTGTTTTGTGGTATTTGTGGACTTTTTTCAGCAATTTCTTCAAAACACGTGGCTGATGAATTTTGTGTAAAGTTCTCTTGGGGTCTAACTTATTATTACACTTCCTCTTTTTTTGTAGTCTAGTTTTTAGTGTTTTCCACCTGTTTTTGATTTGCACTTTATTTCTCTTTTAATTTTGTACCTTTTTAAAGTTTATTTTTCTATGTTTGTTCACTTGCTTTATTTTTAATGTTTGACGTTGTGGGCAAGGTTTGAGGTTTCCAGATATTTTTGGACAATTCATCAATTCTCTCCATCGTTTCCACATACACACACACACACACACACACACACACACACACACACACACACACACACGCACTGGGGTCGCTTTATGTAAGCCTGGATCCTTTGCGCACGTTTTGCTGCATTTTACCAATACATTTGACTTTTTTTTGCTACATATTTGCAAAAAAATAAAGAATAATTTTTATTTTGCACAAAATTAAGAAACCGGGTGCATCGTTTTGAAGAATTTGGGGCAAAAAACGTCCATGGATGCCACAAGACAAAAGAGAAAAAGTGGAAAATAAATGATAAATGAGGCCTTTTATTCTTTGGGAGAAGAATAAGGCACACATGAAAAAGAAAAAAAAGGCAAAAAAGACCAATAACAAGACAAAAAAAAAGACCCTAAGCTGCTGTATTGAATGGCGACCATGAGAATTGAAAAGTCCAATTCAGACAATGGTCATATAGTTAAAGTCAATTATCCCAACATTATTATTTTAAATTTATAATAAACTAGCTGTACTACCCGACTTCGCCCGGGTTAATAACTGTTGTTAACAAAATAGAATGTATTAACAAAAATGTATTCTGCACACAAACACCACAAAACAAATAGAAATGTAATTATTAAAAGGCAAAAACTAAGCTAATAGAAGCATTTCACAACATATATTTGTCACGCTCCCTGGGTCCCCTGCCTTGCTTCCCGGCTCCCCTGCCTCGCTCCCCGGCTCACCTGCCACGCTCCCTGGCTCCCCTGCCTCGCTCCCCGGCTCCTCTATCAGGCGTCCCCCGCTCCACAGCCTCCAGCCCCCATCACCTGCGCTCCCCAGGCGGCTCGGTCCCCGCTCCCGGCGCCCGTCGGCAACTCTGCTCCAGGCCGGCTCCCCTGCCTCCTGTTCACCGCTCCCTGCCCTGGCTTCTGGCACCCGGGCCTCGCGCATGCGCATTAGGGCGCGCGCGCGGTCATTGACCCTTTCTTAAAGGGCCAGTGTCCTCCAACAGGATATTGAAGGATCAGGTACTGGGTATATAGGGGGATCCTTTCCAAGTGGGCGGGGCCTGTTCTTCGTGTTTTCTAAGCTAGGAGTCAGGTCTCCTTGTGTCTGTGATATACTCACCTATCTCTCTCGTAGAGCCGATCCTGCCTCGCCAACCGGCCCTGACGATACCCGAACCCCGAACGGTGACGGCCTGCCATCCCGTCAGCTCCTGCCATCTCCGATCCCTGTGGTGACCCGTCTTCTCGCTCCATTGGTTCCGGACTCTGCCTGACGACATCTCGGCCTCCGAACCTGAGCTCCGTCACCCGGACTACCATCAGAGACCCCGTGGTCCCAGGGACTTCTTTACTCCACTCCTCTAAACGGACTGTCCTGCTAGTGCTCCGGCTACCGGACACCTTGCCCTCGGTGAGGTGTTCAGCCCAGTGGATCCACCTCCTAGGTCTGCCCGTCCACCTGGCCCTAACAATATTTCAACACCACAGATATTCTACACAGATTTAACTAAATTGGCCAAGTAATGTGCTCCGTCTGTCTCTTTCCAGGTCTGTCTCTTTCCAGGTCTGTCTCTTTCCCCATCTGTTTCTTTCCCTGTCTGTCTCTTTCCCCGTCTGCCTGTCTCTGTCTGTCTCTTTTTTTGTCTGTCTCTATCTCTCTGTTTCTTTCCCCATCTGTCTCTTTCCCAGGTCTGTCTCTTTCCCCGTCTGTCTTCCCGTCTCTTTGTCTGTGTCTTTTCCTGTCTGTCTCTTTCCCTGTCTGCCTGTCTCTGTCTGTCTCTTTCCTTTTCTGTCTCTATTTCTCTGTCTCTTTCCCCGTCTGTCTCTATCAAGGTCTGTGTCTTTCCCCATATATCTTTGTCTGTCTCTCTGGCTGTCTCCTCCTTCCCCTGCCTGTCTCTGTCCCTGTCTGCATGTCTGTCTGTCTCTTTCCCCATCTGTCTCTTTCCCCATCTGTCTCTTCCCAGGTCTGTCTCTTTCCCTGTCTCTCTGTCTGTCTCTCTGTCTGTCTCCTTCCCTGTCTGTCTCTATCTCTCTGTCTCCTTCCCTGTCTGTCTCTTTCCCTGTCTGTCTCTCTGTCTGTCTCTCTGTCTCTCTCTATCCGTCTCCCCACCGATATCTTATTACCTCACATATAAGCTTCTTATACTATGAATGTCTTTTGTTCCTATAGCAACCAATCACAGCTCCTACTAATAACCTGTAGTTCCAGGCTCCATTTACTTTAATGGAGGCATGTTTTTGGAGAGTAACTGTAAAGCGCGGGGTTTAATTTTCCTGTCAAAACATAGTCTACGACGTTCCCTGGGTCACATGAGGTGTCTGTGCAAAATTTTGTGTTTGTAAATGCGACGGTGTGGATACACTTTTCGTTTCACTTTTTCCCCATTATGTAGATGGGGGCAAAATTGATTGGTAAATTGGAACGCGCGGGGTTAAAATTTCGCCTCATAACATAGCCTATGACGCTCTCGGGATCCAGAAGTGTGAGTGTGCAAAATTTCGTGGCTGTAGCTGCGACGGTGCAGATGCCAATCCCGGACACACGTACGCACACACACACACACGCGCGCACGCACGCACACACACACACACACACACACATTCAGCTTTATATATTAGATTATAGTTAATGTGAAAAAAAAATCTTACTATTAGTAATGAAAAAGTTCTCTTTTTTCTACTGTATGGCCAGCAGAGGGCACTATTTCACTACTGCATATGAAAAATAATGCTGTGTGTCTGGAGGCAGAGTCCTAAGTGACATCTGTAGGATGAGGGACAGTGACTCACATTTATCATCACTTACTTGTGGAAGAAGCAGCAGATTAAATAGGTCGGCGGTGGTCTCGGCAGCATCGCTGCTATCTGGGCCAATCACGGAGATGACATTGGGGACATATTGTGTAAAACCTTCTGTAGGATTAATCACGTAGTCCCGTGACATGAAGTTCAGAGCCGGCTGGATGTTGTTATACACATAGCAAGTGTCAAACACATTGTAGCCCAGGGTTATGTTGGGCAGAAGATTGCTGCTGTTGTTAATCTCCTCCACTGCAAATCTCATCACTTGAAAGTAGCGATATCCTGCAAAATTGACTTTTAAACTATAGGGGTTAATACACAAAGTTAGCACCAGATCATAGAACTAAACGTCACAATATACTGTATGATACTGTACAATTGAAAAACCTGTACTAATCCTAAACTTCATCACTGCACTCACTATTCTGCAGTACAATCACTGTGTACATACATTATATTACTGATCCTGAGTTACATCTTGTATTATACTCCAGAGCTGAACTCACTATTCTGCTGGTGCAGCCACTATGTACATACATTACATAACCTGTACTGATCCTGAGTTACATCCTGTATTATACTCCAGAGCTGCACTCACTATTCTGCTGTACAATCACTGTGTACATACATTATATTACATGACTTCTCCTGTGTTACATCCTGTATAATACTCCAGAGCTGCACTCACTATTCTGCTGTACAATCACTGTGTACATACATTATATTACATGACATCCTGTGTTACATCCTGTATTAAACTCCAGAGCTGCACTCACTATTCTGCTGGTGCAGCCACTGTGTACATACATTACTGATCCTGAGTTACATCCTGTATTATACTACAGAGCTGCACTTACTATTCTGCTGTACAATCACTGTGTACATACATTAATTACATGACTTCTCCTGTGTTACATCCTGTATAATACTCCAGAGCTGCACTCACTATTCTGCTGGTGCAGCCACTGTGTACATACATTACATTACTGATCCTGAGTTACATCCTGTATTATACTCCAGAGCTGCACTCACTATTCTGCTGGTGCAGCCACTGTGTACATACATTACATTACTTATCCTGAGCTACCTCCTGTATTATACTCCAGAGCTGCACTCACTATTCTGCTGGTGCAGCCACTGTGTACATACATTACATTACTTATCCTAAGTTACATCCTGTTTTATACTCCAGAGCTGCACTCACTATTCTGCTGTACAATCACTGTGTACATACATTATATTACAGGACTTATCGTATGTTACATCCTGTATTATACTCCAGAGCTGCACTCACTATTCTGCTGGTGCAGCCACTGTGTACATACATTACATTACTTATCCTGAGCTACCTCCTGTATTATACTCCAGAGCTGCACTCACTATTCTGCTGGTGCAGCCACTGTGTACATACATTACATTACTTATCCTAAGTTACATCCTGTTTTATACTCCAGAGCTGCACTCACTATTCTACTGGTGCAGCCACTGTGTACATGCATTACATTACTTATCCTGAGTTACATCCTGTAGTATACTCCAGAGCTGCACTCACTATTCTGCTGTACAATCACTGTGTACATACATTATATTACATGACTTATCGTATGTTACATCCTGTATTATACTCCAGAGCTGCACTCACTATTCTGCTGGTGCAGTCACTGCGTACATATATTACATTACTTATCCTGTACTGATCCTGAGTTATATCCTGTATTATACTCCAGAGCTCCACTCCTTATTCTGCTGGGGTGGTCACTGTGTACATACATTGCATTACTGATCCTGTACTGACCCTGAGTTACATACTGTATTATACTCCAGAGCTGCGCTCAGTCGCTCACTATTCTGCTGGTACAATCACTGTGTACATACATTACATTACTGATCCTGTACTGACCCTGTTATTATTCTCTGGAGCTGGATTCACTATTCTGCTGGTACGGCCACTATGCACATACATTACATTACAAAGCTGCAATCACATTGTTATCAGGTATGAATATCCTGAAGGAGCAGTTGACAGGTAAATTTAGCCACCGCTAATGGCAGTGGGGACATATGACTCATCTATAAATCTAAATATGATAGTCAGATTACACATGTAATAGTTGTACCCTGTAACCATGCAGCACATAGGTCTGCATGGGAGCTGCATACACAAAACGGTAGAATAATATTTAAGCAGAACTACTTGTAAACTTGCTTCATTCTTTATTTTAGACACATTTAGGCAATACAAACTCTTGTACCTCTGCTGAGAACGGTCTTACCTGGAGCAGGTCTCTACCGTAGGTATGTAGTCAATGCTCTGGTCTTTACCAGAGGCATGGAGGCTGAATAATCCTCCTAGATTATAATCTCCCTTGGACGCAAACTCGGATGTAACGTTGCCATCTTGGCAGACGTACACAGCAGGTGTAATGGCCAGCAGGAGTCCAAAGGCAATGATGTTGGCTGCCATCTTTACTGGTGCGTTATGAATGCTACCTCTCCTCCGACAACGTCAAGAGTCTATGTGTGTTCTATCTGTCCGGTCCGCTCATTTCCATCCGCATTGGTGGACCGCCGGCACAGGTTTACATTTACACGTATACTTGTGCTTGGTTTGGAAGGCTTCTTTGCGTATGGAAAGCACAATTTGCATGAAGGTGAGGATGTGAGGATACCTTTCTAGGGTTATTCTCACTTCAGCCTTTCATGGTTGAGGTGGAAATATGTCCGACCAAGTACCAATAATACAGGAGGTAGAGCTAAAGGAAACAGCTGTAACGTCCTGGAGGTGGATTCACTGGGCCGTGCACCGGACTCCCCCATAGAGGCAACCCAGAGCTAACCCCTATACAGGGACTGTCCGGTCACCCCGCCAGAGGGCCTTGATGCACGGTAGCCGGAACACGGGAGGTACGAGTCCTTCCAGGGATCTGCTGGGAATGTCTCTGAGTCCAAGGGCACCGTAGGCAGGACGGATGACTGGGACCGGGTTCAGGAGCCGGGTGGGAACAGCAGACGGGGTCCGGGTCCAGCGAGACGTGCAGGCTGATGTACCAGGTAGAGTCGGGGATCGGTGACGGGTACAGGAAGATGGCGGGATCCTCAGCAGGCGGTCACCGGGACACCTCCTGGAGAACCAATAGTCAGGACCAGTGGACGGACTCCGCGGACGAGACAGTGTTAAAAGGGAGACAAAGCACAAAGGGACCTGAACACCTAGCTATGGGAACAAGTTGAACAGGCAATGCGCACCAGGAAGGGGAAGTCTTATATACCCTGTACCTGTATCAGCCATATCCTGTTCCTGGGACGCTGGCCCTTTAAGAGGAGGTGAGCGCGCGCGCCCTAATGCGCATGCGCAAGGCCCGAGTGCCGGAGACCAGAGCAGAAAGCGGCGGGGAAGATGCAGAAAGTGCAGGGGAGCCAGGCAGAGGATTCGGAGGCGCAGGAGGACGCTGAGACCGGCGAACGGATGGCACAGGAGGGGGAGTGAGAGGGACATGCGGCGACGGGACCCGGGGAGCGTGACAACAGCCGAGACAGGCTGAGCTATGTGTTACCATAATTCCCTTGGAAATTAATAGGAGTTATGGAAACTGAGGATACCCTTCCTCATTGTGTGTTTGTGTGACTTTTTAGCGCAGCCCCTTGTGTCGTTTTGCTTTCCCTTTTGCTGTGTGTTTTGTTGCTCTAGGTTTGGTTTCCTGGTTTTCAAAAAAGAGGAGCCTTTTTTATAGGACCAGTGTCATGCATGTGACTAGCGGGGTTTACCTATTACCTGGTAAACCCCCCAGAAGATGTTACAACACACAGGGGTCATGTTACAACGGAGGTCCCTGCCGCTAGGTAGAGGGGTGAGGGGGCACCTCCTGAACTCACCTCAAGCTGACTCCTGAGCTCCCTAGCATCCCGATACAGGTTCTTGCAACCTGTCGCCGAGCAGGATACCTTGTTCTCTCAGCTGGCCCTATACGCACCCTGGCTAGTGAGCAGGCTGACGAGATCACTAGACTTGCCACTAAAATACAGAAACACAAGGGAGGGAATGCAAACAGTGGAAATAGACATGCAAGGAAAAGACACTCAAGGTGGCTTCAGTGCAGCAAACACCACACGACAGACTTCTTCCAGAGCAGGCGCTTTCCAAAGTGGACCACATACAAATGAGGATTCAATTTCTATCACATGCATCATGTGATCAGATCACATGACTTAAAAAGGGAAGGGGAGTGATCCCAAAGAGCCACACCTGAGATTGGCAGCTACAGCCCGCAGCCAGGCAGGAAAGGGTGCTTAATCACATGTAAAGTGCCATGGAATAAATGGCACTATAATACTAAATAATAACCCTTATAGCACGACAAGGAAGGAGATGTTATTAAATAACAGTAGTGAACCTGCCAGCAGCAAGGCGCTGTGACCTTCTGACACCAGATTCACCGCGGGTTCCCCCAAGCAAGATACACTCATGGACAGCCACGCAGGCTTTAGTTGCCATGGGGCAAAGAGAGAAAATATAAGGGAGCGGTGCCAGATAGTATGGCCATTGAGTCTCCTCGCACGTGCGCATTCAGGAGAACCTACTACCAGAGCTGTGAGATTAACAGGCACATGGCAGAGGCATGTGAAAGACCAGATGATTGTAACCTGACAAAATTATATCTGCTGCAAGTTAAATTAACATGTACAACTTATTTTGCAAAATAGGAGCCAGAAAATGACAGTTCAAACCAAGCAGAAGTGTGACGCCCTGGCGCCGACAGGTGGTCACATAGGAATAATTCACCCGACATAACACCATCCCACACTAGGTACCATCAGCCACAAAATCCTAGCCACCCCCCTCAGGGTAGGAAGGACACACCAGTGGGCAGGACCAGGCGGATTGGGAGCGCCCACCTAGGGGTCTTGAGGATCCGGGGGCAGGAACAAGTCAGTTGAAGTGCAGAGGAGATCAGTCTGAGACCTCGAGTAGTGAGGTCCAAGATTGAGTTTGGAGTTTGAAGTTGGAGGTCAAATGGAGAGTAAACAGGGTAGTGGCCCTGGTCTACTGGCTAGGTGGTAAGCAGTGGACCGTGTCCAAAGGCGACGGGAGTCCGGTTGCGGGAAATCCAAAGTGGACCGGGACAGGGTTGGAGCCCGCCGGTACCGACAGCGGAGATCCGGTCTGAAAACCGTGCACAGGCGGGGTACCTGGACTCTAGTTAGAAGACGGTTGCAAGCCCCTTCTCTAATTCACCAGGCCGGGAGCAAGGTTCCAGACATTGCTTCAGAAGTGTTAGCCCAGATAGAGCAAAATGTCAGCCTACCGCGGGGGATAGGGTATCCGCAAACACCCACTGAGATCCCAAGGGTCAGTTTTCGCGGGCACGTCTCCCAACCAGAACATACCGGGAGCGGATTTCCCCGTTTCAGGCGGGGCTGTCCTGAATTGAGAAAGTTACAGAGTCTCGGAGGAAGGGACATCGGTACACCAGCCGGGTGTGGGACCCGAGTACACCCGAACGCGGCAGCCGGCCACTGACCCCTTGGTTTCCAAAAGACTCGTGTGTAATTATTCAACAGTGAGTACATCAACATCCCCCGGTCTGGCCCGGCGCGCCAGCCCCAGCCTGCACCATCTCCCTGTGTTCCATGTGCCTCGACTACTGCATCCTCCTCCTCTGGAGCCTTCCTTCTAACACTCTTGTACCCCTCCAATCTATCTTAAAATCCCGACTAATCCACCTGTCCCCCTGCTACTCCCTGACCTCTCCGCTCTGCCAACCTCTTCACTGGCTTTCCTTTGCCCAAAGACTCCAGTTCAAAACCCTAACCATGACCTACAAAGCCATACACAACCTGTCTCCTCCATACATATGTGACCTAGTCTCTCAGTACCTACTTGCACGCAACCTCAGATCCTCACAAGATCTCCTCTCTTATCTCCTCTTCCCACAATCAGGTACAAGATTTCTCCCGCGCCTCCCCCATACTCTAGAACTCTCTGCCCCAACAAATCAGACTCTAAGCTACTGTGGAAACCTTCAAAAGAACCTGAAGACCCACGTCTTTAGACAAGTCTACAACCTGCTCTAACCCTCAAACCAGAACACCACTGCGCAACAATCTCTGTCTTCACCTACTGTATCATCACCCATTCCCTGTAGACTGTGAGCCCTTGTGGGCAGGGTCCTCTCTCCTCCTGTAGACTGTGAGCCCTCGTGGGCAGGGTCCTCTCTCCTCCTGTAGACTGTGAGCCCTCGTGGGCAGGGTCCTCTCTCCTCCTGTAGACTGTGAGCCCTTGTGGGCAGGGTCCTCTCTCCTCCTGTAGACTGTGAGCCCTTGTGGGCAGGGTCCTCTCTCCTCCTGTAGACTGTGAGCCCTCGCGGGCAGGGTCCTCTCTCCTCCTGTATACTGTGAGCCCTCGCGGGCAGGGTCCTCTCTCCTCCTGTAGACTGTGAGCCCTCATGGGCAGGGTCCTCTCTCCTCCTGTATACTGTGAGCCCTCGTGGGCAGGCTCCTCTCTCCTCCTGTAGACTGTGAGCCCTCATGGGCAGGGTCCTCTCTCCTCCTGTATACTGTGAGCCCTCACGGGCGGGGTCCTCTCTCCTCCTGTAGACTGTGAGCCCTCATGGGCAGGGTCCTCTCTCCTCCTGTAGACTGTGAGCCCTCATGGGCAGGGTCCTCTCTCCTCCTGTATACTGTGAGCCCTCACGGGCGGGGTCCTCTCTCCTCCTGTAGACTGTGAGCCCTCATGGGCAGGGTCCTCTCTCCTCCTGTAGACTGTGAGCTCTCACGGGCAGGGTCCACTCTTCTCCTGTACCAGTCTGTTTTTGTAATGTTCATGATTGTTGTACTTGTTTTTATGTGTACCTGTCTCACTTGTAAAGCTCCATGGAATAAATGGCGCTATAATAATAACAATACAAGGCACAGACTGATACAGGAGGAAGAGGACCCTGTCCGCGAGGGCTGTATATGAATCTACACATTAGTAAAGTTGTTGAATCGCAACGTTGGTGTCATACTATGGGAGCACCTTTTATTAGCGCCATACAGTGCCATCACAACTGATATACACTGCACAAATTCTCTACTTCACAGTGCCTAAGGTGTTACACAAAGAGGACAAAGAAGGAAATGGCACTTGAATGATTGCAAACAAGAATAAAGTATTGAAAAATATTATCAAAATATTTAATCATTAGTATCAAAACAGTCAATAAATTTGCAAGGAGAATAAAATCGAGGTCAAAGAGATGTAGATAGATAACAGTGATGAGTACAATAGAGAACACAATTGTAATAAAACCAGAACACCACCTCTATTAACCCTGCCCAAGATGAAAAGGGGTTTGTGAAAGAACCAGGTAAGTGGCTCTTGTAAATGGCTGCAGTAAAACAAACACCACAACGATGACCAAAGGCCAACAGGGGCCCCTGTAGTCGTGTGAAGGTAACCAGGCGGGGTAAGTGTATAATAGTCGTGGATCACAGAGGTAAGGCTGCAAAGGTTAAAGGAATGGGGTTACCCCGGACAGAATAATATTCAAAGTGGCTAGAAAATAGTCATGGGTCACGAGGGTAAGGCAAAAGATCACTATATATGCAGCCCACCAATTGTTAAAAACATATACCCAGAAGTTATAGTACGTGAAAATAGTCGTAGGTCACGGAGGTAAGGATGCAAAGATTAGGAGATAAAGGCTACCTCAGATGGAAAGTCAATCAGTATGGTTAGAAATCAACCGTAAAACACAGGGTTAAAGCCAAAAAGTACCTGCATAAAATATGCAGCCCCCTTATTATCAAAACCAAACCATATGGGGTATATGAAAAAACACAGTATTATGTGTGTGTAAGGTAGGAAAGAAAAAGGGGGGGGATTGTGCGGTAAACAGATGTGCCAATGTCAACCAGAGCAGCAAAATAGTAAATGAAATATATATAGCCCAGATACATAAACCTGTATAAAACAGGGAATGCCAAAGGGTAGACAAAAGAAAGAATTTGCTCCTGTGGCGGACAGTGGCACATCCGCAAACCGGACCATCCAGTGGTAAAGTGGAGGAGAAGGGACCGGAAGGTAAAGGAGTATGGAAGGATAAGTATACTGCAAGCAAAGTATAAGGATAGAGACCGTGTCAGTAAAACACAGTGTAAATGGATATCTAAAGTATCGCTGGCACGTGCAATCAAAGAGCCAGAAATTACCTGGTGGGGTGGCAGAGCGAGGTGGTGGAGGAATGGCTCCAACGTCCGTTTCGCTTAGGCGCTTTTTCAACAAGATACAATTACAATTCACAGTGCCTAAGTAGCAATGGTATACATTACTGGTAATATTAGTATTTGTAGTGCTCACCTGCCTACATGAGCTCTGGCATCAATGTAGTGTTAAGGCCCAGTCACACTAAACAACTTACCAGCGATCCCAACAACGATCCAACCTGATAGTGATCGCTGGTAAGTTGCTAGGAGGTTGCTGGTGAGATGTCACACTGCGACGCTCCAGCGATCCCACCAGCAACCTGACCTGGCAGGGATCGCTGGAGCGTGGCTACACGAGTTGCTGGTGAGCTCACCAGCAACCAGTGACCAGCCCCCAGCGCCGCGTGGAAGCGATGCTGTGCTTGGTAACTAAGGTAAATATCGGGTAACCAACCCGATATTTACCTTGGTTACCAGCGCACACCGCTTAGCGCTGGCTCCCTGCTCTCCTAGCTTCAGTACACATGGGGTTAATTACCCGATGTGTACTGCAGCTACATGTGCACAGAGCAGGGAGCAGCGCACAATGCTTAGCGCTGGCTCCCTGCTCTCCTAGCTACAGTACACATCAGGTTAATTACCCGATGTGTACTGCAGCTACATGTGCACAGAGCAGGGAGCAGCGCACAATGCTTAGCGCTGGCTCCCTGCTCTCCTAGCTACAGTACACATCAGGTTAATTACCCGATGTGTACTGCAGCTACATGTGCACAGAGCAGGAGCCAGCACTGACAGCTGAGAGCGGCGGAGGCTGGTAACGAAGGTAAATATCGGGTAACCAAGGACAGGGCTTCTTGGTTATCCGATGTTTACATTGGTTACCAGCCTCCGCAGAAGCCGGCTCCTGCTGCCTGCACATTTAGTTGTTGCTGTCTCGCTGTCACACACAGCGATCTGTGCTTCACAGCGGGACAGCAACAACTAAAAGATGGCCCAGGACATTCAGCAACAACCAACGACCTCACAGCAGGGGCCTGGTTGTTGCTGGATGTCACACACAGCGACATCACTAGCAACGTCACAAAAATTGTTCCTTAGCAGCGATGTTGCTAGTGA
Source organism: Anomaloglossus baeobatrachus (assembly GCF_048569485.1). Taxonomy (NCBI): domain Eukaryota; kingdom Metazoa; phylum Chordata; class Amphibia; order Anura; family Aromobatidae; genus Anomaloglossus; species Anomaloglossus baeobatrachus. Next base: position 148,610,556 of record NC_134363.1, on the reverse strand, counting down.
TGTTGCTAGCGATGTTGTTTAGTGTGACTGGGCCTTTAGCCGCAGCTAGCTAAAACCAGTGGAGCGGTATGATAGAAGATAAAGCTTCACAATATGTTTGCTCTAGATAAGGATCTTTCCCTTTAGTTTCCAGCAATACATGTTGTGTGTTTTTGTTAAAAACAGAATTTCCGCTGACTGTCGAGGGACAGAATCTGTGCACCAACAATGCCACAAAGAAGCATGTTTGTAGCAGACTCCATCTGATGTATACTAGATCAAACCCAAATTATAGCACTTACCCTTCTCGATAAATGGTGATTTCGTTCATACGAGCATATAGTTGGTCCGTGTGCTGTCTGTCTGTGCCATGGAGAGCACATAGATCATTATAGCCCGTGAGCCATTGCACATGGATGATTTTGCAAGCGTACCGTTGGTGGACAAATTGCAGTACAATCTACTATGGCCAGTTGAATGGACCAGAATAATGCATGCAATGCAAAAGCAGTTCAGCGCCCATCTGGCAAGGGGTGTTCAGCTTTGCACTCGTTGGGTGTCATGACAGCTTCGGACTCTGTTCACACCGTAAAGTCTGACAAGCAGACTGAGGTCTCTAAGGCTACTTTCACACCTCCGGCTTTTGCAATGCGGCACAATCCGGCAGTTTGCAGGAAAACCGCAACCGTTTTTTTTTTGCTGCCGGTTGCGTTTTTCCTGCATAGACTTTAATTAGTGCCGCATTGTGCCGCATGGGCTTGCGTTCGGTCCGGTTTTTGCCGCATGCGGCAGATTTAGCCGATGCGGCGGCCGGATGGAACGTTCCCTGCAACGTTTTTTGCTCCGGCAAAAAAAAACCGAATCGCGCCGCATCCGGCCGATGCGGCGCTTTTCCCAATGCATCCCTATGGATGCCGGATGCGGCACGATGCGGCAAAACCCGCATCCGGCCGCCGCATGCGGTTTTTGCCACTGCGCATGCTCAGTAGCATGCCGCAAGCGGCAAAAACCGGACCGGCCGCATGTAAAAAACTTATGCAAAGGATGCGGTGTTTTCACCGCATCCGTTGCATAGGCTTCACAGCCGGATTGAGCCGCACGGCTCAAACCGGATGTGTGAAAGTAGCCTAAGGCTACTTTCACACATCAGTTTTCTGCATTCAGGCACAATCCTTTTTTTTCCTGATCTAAAGGATCCGGCAAAAAAATGTAAAACCGTATCCACCGGATCCAGTTTTTAACGGATCCGTTATGCCGGATGCGTAAAAAACCGGATCCGTTGGATCCGTTTTGCATCCGTTTTTGCATCCGGTTTGTCAGTTTTTTTGATGGATAAGTTTTTTTAATTAATTTGGTGCATGCGCAGTTAACAAAAACGGATCCGGCAGCCGCATCCATTTTTTACCGCATTGTGCCGGATGCGGCGTCCATAGGCTTTCATTGTAAAACACGCCATATCGCGCCGGATCTGGCGCAATGCAGTTTTTTTGCCGGACAAAAAAACGTTGCAAGACACGTTGCCTCCGGCCGCCGCTTTAATTAATTTTGCCGCATCCGGAAAAAAACGGATGCAACGCAAAGCCATCAGGTACAATCCGGTAACAATGCAAATCTATGGGGATAAAACGGATGCGGTACCGGATCCGTTTAACCCGTTTTTTTCCGGATTGTACCTGATGGAAAAAAACTGATGTGTGAAAGTAGCCTTAGTTGTACAGCCTGACTCGGGTGTCAGCTGATTTTAGCTTCACTGCTCTCAAGTCCTGCTAGCTTGTGAACTGTTGCTAGGAGCTTCACTCTTTATAAGGTTCTGGATCCGGTTGCTTATCCCCGAATATAGCTCAGCGTTGCTTCAGCGATACCGGTCCCTATTATATGGATCCAGAGCCTGGTGATCAGTCATGTGCTTTCCTGTGTGGTGTGGAAATATCCCCATTGTTAGCTTATTTCCTCCCGGTGTCAATGTGAAGCAGCAGCTGCAAAAACAAACAAGATTCTAGGGTGTATAAAAAGAGAGATTAGATCCCGTGATCCCAACGTATTGTTACCCCCTCTATAAATCACTTGTAAGGCCACATCTGGAATATGGGATTCAGTTTTGGGCTCCACATTTTAAAAAGGACATTCAGAAGTTAGAGTCAGTTCAAAGGCAGGCAACTAGACTACTACAAGGAATGGAGGCCGCCCATATGATGACAGGTTGAAAAAGTTAGATATGTTTAGCTTAGAAAAAAGACGTCTCAGAGGAGATCTCATTTATATGTATAAATACATGTGTGGTCAATATAAAGGACTGGCACAAGACTTATTTCTTCCAAAGACAATACTAAGGACCAGGGGGCACTCACTGCGAGTGGAAGAAAAGCGATTCCGACAGCTAAATAGGAAAGGGTTCTTTACAGTTAGAGCAGTCAGACTGTTGAATACCGACCACAAGAGGTAGTAATGGCAGATACTATAACAGCTTTCAAAAAAGGACTGGATGATTTCCTCAGTACACACAACATTGTTGGTTATAAATGACTTTGTAGAACTGGTGGAGGAAGGTTGAACTAGATGGACCTAGGTCTTTTTTCAACCTTAGTAACTATGTAACTATGTTTTTATTTTCTCCTGGGTTTGTATTATCTCTCCTTCGTGTCTGATTCCAGTGTGTATGTGTTTTGGTTCTTCCCCCTGTCTGTGTTATTTGTGGGATTAGCTTCTCCGGTCCAGGCCCACTCCTGGGGTGGGGGAGAGGGGGTGTAAGATCACGGTTCGAACAGGAGTTAGGGTCATGCTGGCGGCCCAAACCTAGTTACCATCAAGCCTACCTCTGGGGTAAGGGACCCTAATTTGAGGGTCAGTTTAGAGTTCCCTCTTCAGTTGCCCAGATTCCCTGTGACACCATGAGAGCCACAGAGCTGCACAGGAAGCCAGTCAACTCTGCACTTGCTGGTCGGAACTGGCCCATGTTCCAAAACTGCTGTCTGAACCCGGTCATAGGCTAGTAATTCTAAACATCTTTCAATATAACCAGATCCCACCAACTTTAGAACCTGAAATAGTGGTCATGACCAAACCACACAGTGTTATGTACAAGACCACTGTGCTTAGACTTCCTGGAATGTAGAGCGCTGTCTCCACCTGATGTCCTAAACTGTAAACTGCCTAGAATATCACATTAGCAAACCAAGACAGCGTTTCCATTTGTTATATATAAGACAACTGAAATATTCTGGAAATACATCTAGAGATGAGCATTAAAGTGGTATATGTGTTACTTTTGGCAGTGGCTAGGCTGGGCAGTGGAGTCTCAGGAATCTTCTTGTACCCTATAAGGACATATTGTATTTTCAAGTCAAAGTCCCCAGAATGGTCGTAGATTGTTGGTTGGTGCAGTGTAGCATAGATCTTAAAAGGAATATTCCCATCTTAGGCATCACTTGGCTATTTTTAGGATGACCATAGCAATTTGAAAAAATGAACCTTTCCAATATTTTTTAATATACTACAGCCACCTAATGACCTGAAGATTGGTGAGGGTCTAGGTCCTGAGCCCTCTGCTGATCACTCAATCCAAAGGGTAGAAGATCTTAGACCTATAGACTTTTCATTGAGCTCAAACACTATTGTGAGCGCACTCATGCAGAAGTTGAGAGTTTGTGTCCAGTGGTTTGAGCGATCGGTGGCGGGCTCAGAACCCAAATCCTCTCCAAGATACAAGGCATTTAAGGGGCTACATTATTGTCACATGCAGATTTTTGCAAACATCGCCAACTGTCATGGTGACATCGGATCTGTTCAGACTGCTGATTCTCACACTTCACCTGATTAACTTCTTTGAGGTCTGTAATTTGCGCAGGCAGACCTCAGCATGGACCAACAGAATGGTAGTTCATAGGCAGACTAGCAAGAGTTAATCTCTGCTGGTCTGCTTGTTAGTCCTCTTTGATCACCTGTTGAAGGGGAGGTAATCACATCTGCTCTCCTCCTATATACAGTTAGGTCCAGAAATATTTGGACAGTGACACAAGTTTTGTTATTTTAGCTGTGTACAAAAACATGTTCAGAAATACAATTATATATATAATATGGGCTGAAAGTGCACACTCCCAGCTGCAATATGAGAGTTTTCACATCCAAATCGGAGAAAGGGTTTAGGAATCATAGCTCTGTAATGCATAGCCTCCTCTTTTTCAAGGGACCAAAAGTAATTGGACAAGGGACTCTAAGGGCTGCAATTAACTCTGAAGGCATCTCCCTCGTTAACCTGTAATCAATGAAGTAGTTAAAAGGTCTGGGGTTGATTACAGGTGTGTGGTTTTGCATTTGGAAGCTGTTGCTGTGACCAGACAACATGCGGTCTAAGGAACTCTCAATTGAGGTGAAGCAGAACATCCTAAGGCTGAAAAAAAAGAAAAAATCCATCAGAGAGATAGCAGACATGCTTGGAGTAGCAAAATCAACAGTTGGGTACATTCTGAGAAAAAAGGAATTGACTGGTGAGCTTGGGAACTCAAAAAGGCCTGGGCGTCCACGGATGACAACAGTGGTGGATGATCGCCGCATACTTTCTTTGGTGAAGAAGAACCCGTTCACAACATCAACTGAAGTCCAGAACACTCTCAGTGAAGTAGGTGTATCTGTCTCTAAGTCAACAGTAAAGAGAAGACTCCATGAAAGTAAATACAAAGGGTTCACATCTAGATGCAAACCATTCATCAATTCCAAAAATAGACAGGCCAGAGTTAAATTTGCTGAAAAACACCTCATGAAGCCAGCTCAGTTCTGGAAAAGTATTCTATGGACAGATGAGACCAAGATCAACCTGTACCAGAATGATGGGAAGAAAAAAGTTTGGAGAAGAAAGGGAACGGCACATGATCCAAGGCACACCACATCCTCTGTAAAACATGGTGGAGGCAACGTGATGGCATGGGCATGCATGGCTTTCAATGGCACAGGGTCACTTGTGTTTATTGATGACATAACAGCAGACAAGAGTAGCCGGATGAATTCTGAAGTGTACCGGGATATACTTTCAGCCCAGATTCAGCCAAATGCCGAAAAGTTGATCGGACGGCGCTTCATAGTACAGATGGACAATGACCCCAAGCATACAGCCAAAGCTACCCAGGAGTTCATGAGTGCAAAAAAGTGGAACATTCTGCAATGCCCAAGTCAATCACCAGATCTTAACCCAATTGAGCATGCATTTCACTTGCTCAAATCCAGACTTAAGACGGAAAGACCCACAAACAAGCAAGACCTGAAGGCTGCAGCTGTAAAGGCCTGGCAAAGCATTAAGAAGGAGGAAACCCAGCGTTTGGTGATGTCCATGGGTTCCAGACTTAAGGCAGTGATTGCCTCCAAAGGATTCGCAACAAAATATTGAAAATAAAATTTTTTTTTTTGGGTTTGGTTTATTTGTCCAATTACTTTTGACCTCCTAAAATGTGGAGTGTTTGTAAAGAAATGTGTACAATTCCTACAATTTCTATCAGATATTTTTGTTCAAACCTTCAAATTAAACGTTACAATCTGCACTTGAATTCTGTTGTAGAGGTTTCATTTCAAATCCAATGTGGTGGCATGCAGAGCCCAACTCGCGAAAATTGTGTCACTGTCCAAATATTTCTGGACCTAACTGTATGCTGGCTGGACACTTCCATTAGTGCCAGCTATAGCTTATCTACCTGGTCTGGAGAGGTGTTATGATCCACACTAACTGGTGGTTGGAGTACTTGTTGCTCTGTGTGGTTGTGGAGTAACCCTTGTTGTCTTTTTGTCGCTACCTTTTTGCTTTTCTCCTGAGTCTCTCATTGTTGGTTCCTGTGTGTTTGCAGTGTGTCAGAGTTTTGGTTTTCACCTGTCAGTCTTTATCTGTGTTTCCATCTATCCTGCCCCTTCCTTCTCTGGCGGAAGGGGGGAATCAGATCAGTTCTTGTCAGGAGCTTAGCCAGGCATGAGACTCAGGCATCTCGACCATTAGGTGTAACCCTGAAGTTAGGGATAGCCAAGGGTCCCCTAGCGTGAGGGACAGCATAGGAGCTTCTGTCCCTCGCTTTCCTACAGTCACATCATGACATTTTATATATATATATATATATATATATATATATATATATATATATATAAGCTTTAAATACATTTTAATTAGAGAGTGGTCACCACTCCATTTACACCAGGAGAATGGGCTCGTTCTTGGGATAGTTGTTTACCTGGGAAGGTGAGACCCACATTTATCGAACATGCGGCATATACTGTTAATTTCCAAATGGGGTACTCATATACTCTCTTAGTTTATATATAAAGGGGTCTGCCTTAGTGAAATAAACTCTTTACCCCGACAGTGCCACTAGTGTGACATAAGGAATGGCAAGGTCATTACAGTGCAGGCCGTTCTTACCATTTTAACTCTCCCCACCTTTCACTGTAGTACAGCCGCATCTTAAGAAACTGCTGATGGAGTGTAATTGATATAGAGTTGGCCGGTCAGCAAGGTGTCAGGCAGCAGCAAATTACAATGACATGATGCTGCATTCTTCTGCCCTTGTACCTTCCTTGAAGGTCATCATTGAATTTTCGTAGTTGTTGCCACTTATGTCAAAGTTTGTTTTTGGTCAGGAGGAATATTAATATTGATGTTATTTACTCTTCTGGACCCCGGCCCAGGATGGAGATTTCTCCACAGACTGCAACATTTGTACACTGCACCATGTGCAATTCATCTAATTTTATCATTAAGCTATAAACCTACATGATATTACACAATGGGGCAGCTGGGAGCGATTCGGGCACCATCCACAGAGCAAGTATCATTTAATGTCCTGTATTATTTTTGTGGAGACCCTGCTCTTTAATGAAGGCTGCAGTCGACTATTGGTGACATGATCTGGTAACTGTGGACGATCACAAAAAATCCCATTAATCAGGAAAAAACAAAACCACAAGAATAGTTGGAAACTGAGCTGAGCACAATCCCCTATCAGACAACACTAGAAGTAGCAGTGGGATGTTCCTAACACACCTAGACACCTTGTCACTGCCAGAGAAACTTGCTACACCTCAAAGATAGAAATGAAGAATCCTAACTTGCCTCAGAGCAGTCTCCAAAGAAACAGTAATGCGGGCTTTACACGGTACTATCTATCGTGCGATAGCACGAGCGATAATACCCGCCCCCGTCGTTTGTGCATCACGGGCAAATCGCTGCCCATGTCGCACAAAGTCTTTACTGCGCCGTCACACGTACTTACCTGCTGAGCGACCTTGCTGTGGGTGGCAAACATCCTCTTCCTGAAGGGGAAGGGACGTTCGGCGTCACAGTGACGTCACACAGCCGCCGGCCAATAGAAGCGGAGGGGCGGAGATGAGCGGGACGTAAACATCCCACCCACCTCCTTCCTTCCGCATAGCCGGCGGGAGCCGCGGGACGCAGGTAAGCTGTGTTCATCATTCCCGGGGTGTCACACGGAGCGATGTGTGCTACCCCGGGTACGATGAACAACCGGTGTCATTTTAATTAAACAATTTTATAAAACCTAGCGACGAGTACACGACTCACGATTTGTGAGCGATACTGCGTCGCTCGGAGGTGTCACACGAGACCGATGCCGGATGTGCATCATGAAAACCGTGACCCCGACGATGCATCGCACGATCGGTCGTCTCGTGTAAAGCCCGCATTAGCCCCAACATGCAACAACGGTGATGTAAGAAAACACAATACACAGATAGAAAATATAGATTAGCAAAGGTGAGGCCCGACTTACAAGATACAATAGGACAGGACAGATAACTGATTGCGACCAGCAAAAAACCCTGCAAAAAAAACACCAAAATCCTGATAGGACAAAAATGCTAACACCACTGGGTTTTTGCCCGCTATATCAGGTACTCTTGTGCCAGACACTTTAAAGTGAACTGCAGATATAATAGGAAAAAACAAAATCACAGAACAAACCATATCCTAAAGTGCAAATAATCCAAACATGAACAGGGAACAAGCTCCCTTTTTTGCTGGAGGAACGTCACACAGCGGCCCGCCAATAGAAGCGGAGGGGCGAAGACAAGCCACATTAACGACATGCCCACCTCGTTGCCGGAGGACGCAGGTACGTTGTTGTTCGTCATTCCCGGGGTGTCACACGTTGCGATGTGTGCTGCCTCAGGATCGACGAACAACCTGCGTCCTGCACCAGCAATGATATTTGGGAAATGAACGACGTGTCACCGTTCAACGATTAGGTGAGTAATTTTGATCGTTAACACTCGCTCATACGTGTCACACGCAACGACGTCGCTAACGAGGCCGGATGTGCGTCACGAATTCCGTGGCCCCGACGACATATCGTTAGCGATATCGTTGCGTGTAAAGCCCCCTTAAATCTCTAACCATAGTTCACAGCTGTCCTAAATTCAGCAGGACTGTGCCAATTTGAGGGGTCAGTGCCACCGCTCTGGCAGTCAGGGATTTTGTCCCGGTTTCCTCTTACCTTTCCTCGCTGTCTCCAACAATTCTTCTCTCGTCTTCCCAGGAATCAAAGTTGTGACTTTCATGTTCCTCCAGGTTTGCAGGCTGTAGCTCTACCAATGAGGCACCACCCACACTGAAAGACATAGGAGAATTTAGTCATCTTGAGCTGTATTGCAGGTAGTGAACCCCAAAGCAGAATATACAGGTACATAGAGATACATAGAAAATAGCAGTGTATTTGTATGTACCTGTATTCTAGATGGAGAAGAAAAAAAATATTTTTCTTCCACTAAAATAATAATAAAATAATAATAATAATAATAATGCTATATAAGAGAATAATAATGCACTTAAAAAGAAAAATAATACACTTCACGCATCAGCAAATAACATTGACATATTTGTCATCCCTGTAATCTTAACAACCCGCACAACACAGCGATCAGATTATTCATGGTGATCGGTAAATGGCGTAAAAACATGGTGTTATTGAATTATTTTTCTGTATTAAACCCATAAAATCATGTAATAAAATTGTAACACTGAGGCCGTGTGTGACGCCCCTGACTCTATCAGGGTGTCACAGGGAACTGCACTTGTGGCGCCCCAGGACCTGGTCGCCACAACAGCATTGCCCTCCCAAAGGGTTAATGCTGAGCCTGGAGGTAATTGGGAGATCTATTGGCCAGTAAGTTAACACCCAACACAGTTCTCCCTCCGGACAGCAGAGGGAGCTCTGAACCTGGAATTTCAGGGAGGATTCCTTAAGTCTGGCTGGAGGGAGGAAGTAGTGGTTAGTCTGTAGACAGGAGTGAAAGAGGACAGACGGAGAGTAGTGCTGCCTTGTAGAACTGGGGCCTAGAGCTGGGATAGCTTGGCCCAGTGAAGCAAGAGGTGCAGAGAGGCACAGAAGAGACTCGGGCATCGGAGTCTGTGGTTGCCAGGGCATAAAATCCATCCCTGGTAGCTGAATCCGGAGGGCAGGAGAGCTGCAAGCCCCCTGGCCCAGAAGTAATCTGAAGGTACAGCTGCATTCCAAGGGCCCGGTGTGGACTCCAGCAGAGAAGCACCAGAGAGGGCCTGCGCAGTCTACCACACAGAAAAAGGGACGAACCACCAGTCCCAGCAGCAAGAGGGTAATTGCGTACCCAAAGTGCAGTGTCCTAAAACAGCAAAGAAAGATTAGGGAGTAGGCCTCATACTCAACTGGCCAAAGATCACCCCAGGCACTTCCAGGCCGGCTGGACCATCTTTACCATCTGTGACGGTCTCCCTGGACTAAACTTCTGCCGAGTAAAAGAGGAGAAGGTAAAGAGACTACCGTTTGTGCCTGTTTCTTTCATTGCTTGTCGGCCCTGCACCGTGTTAGTCACACAACACCATAGACTTCCACAAGCACCAACTGTGTCCCGGGGCACCGCTCCACCTGTGGGGAGCAGTATCACCATTGCTGCCACTTCATCACCCCGGAGGCCTTACACAGCAGCGGCGGCTTAATAGCCGCATACCACAGGTGGCGTCACGAACACAAACTTAAAGTCGTCAGCCACATATTCTACTGACACCCACCGGGGCCACGGAGCCGGGCCCAGCCACCACTGACTACCACCGGACTAGTCCGGCCCGGCACTGGGTGTCCCATAGCCCTGGGGTGGGCGAGTCAACTTTTGGCGTCACGAACAGGATTTCGTGCCCGGTCACACCGGGTACTGTGCGCCTGCAGGAATTGTGCTTAAAAGACTGTGTACTGTCTGCAAACCGCCGCCGCCATTAGCCTCGCCGAGCGCAGGAAGAAGGGGGGCGTGCCTGACAAAGAGCGCGAAAGGAGCGCGCCATCAGAGCAGAGCGCTGTTAACCCCGCGCGACCCGGAAGGAAATTTGAAAAGTGAACGGAGCCTGGTAAGGTTCACTAAGGGGGAGGAAGATGTCCGACTCAGAGGGAGAGCAGGTGGCTGCCATCGCCCGAGGCGCCGCGGCACCGGCCGAAGTAATCCCAGTCGCCGTCGCCCCAGCCCCCGCTGTAGCGCCGGTAATGCCGATCACGATGCCGTACATCCTGGGAGCAGAATGGCTACCGCAGTACTCCGGGGAGTCCCATACCTTGAGCGACTTCAGGGAAAGCCTGCACAGCTTGTTCCGGGTGTATCCTCTGACTGAGAGCCAGAAGGTGGGCATATTAATGGGACAGCTAGCCGGCGCAGCCCAGCGTGAAGTGAAGTCCTGGCCTGATACAGATAAAGGGACAGTAACCCAGATATTGGCCAAGCTAAAGAGTACTTTTGACACCCGCACCGCAGCAGAGATAAAGATGAGATTCTTTGGGTGCAAGCAACGGGCCACAGACAGCATAAGGGACTATGCCTTAAACTTGCAGGAGGCCCTGAAAGCAGTTAAACAGGTGGACCCAGAGAGTGTACGTGAAGAACACAAACTCCTAACTGAGCAGTTCATAGAAGGGCTCCTGTCAGACGCCCACAAGACACAGCTGCGTATCATGGTCCTGCAGAACCCTGCTCTGGACTTTGCAAAGTTTAAGGACCAGGCCATCCGGGTACTGAGAGAATCTACACCGAATGACCCAGTATCCCTCTGGCCTCTTGCTATCACGTACCCCGGGGTGGTGCCTGCAACACGAGCCGCTGCAGGGGCTGAGGCGCAGTCCCTGGATAAGGACCCCACTGCAGAGCTCAGACAGCAGGTCCAGGAGCTGACCAAGACTGTAGCTGCCCTGGCCAAGACCGTGCAGTCTGTACAAGTGACCCCATCGCCTGCAAGACTCGAGTTGGCCTCCAGCCCAGATGACGTCCCCTGGATGCGACAGAGGAGGATTCCGCCGACCCGAGGCAGAGACACAGACCGGTATGATTCAACGGGACAACCGATCTGCCGCCGCTGCAGCCAGGCGGGCCACATTGCACGACGCTGTCCTTTAAATGGGCCGAGCCTGGGGCCAGGAGCCAACCCCCAGGTGTGAGGAAGCCCGGCTCAACCCCCAGCCGCAGCAAGTATGTGGGAGGACGCCCGGTCCTTCCTATTGTGCTGGATGGGATCCCTTTGAATGCCCTCCTGGATACGGGGTCCCAGGTAACAACCATCCCCTACAAACTGTACAAAAGATATTGGGCTGATTCAGACATTGACCATGGCCCAGATGATGATTTAACAATTGTGGCCAGTAATGGTCAGCCCTTACCCCAAATTGGGTACAAAGAAGTAACCATTAAAGTGGGGCGGGTAGAATTGCCATGTCAGGGGATGATAATTGTAGATATAGATCGCAAAGAATCTGACCCACTGCTAACCATTGGTACAAATGTGATAGAAAATTGTATTGCCGAAGTGATAATTTTGTTGCAACAGGCGTCTGAAACCGCCAGCTCCGGGCAGCAGCGTGCCCTACAGAGGGAGATCAGAGCCCTGATGAGGAGGCAGCAGGTAGAGCTGGCCGGAGGAGAAATTGGCAGTGTGAGGGTAAGTGACCCCCTCCCCATTGCAATACCCCCAAGAAGTGAAATGTTGATATGGTGTCGGGCAGCAATAGGCCTCAAGGGTCAGGATTACCATGCCTTGGTAGAACCGGTGTATTCAGACAGTAGGCCTGGAGTCCTGATAGCCAGAGGGGTAGCAGACGTCCGCAAGGGGAGAGTGCCCGTCCGTGTCCTGAATTGTGGGGAGGAGGAGGCCAAATTGCCCCGGTACGCCACTGTAGCAAAACTGTACACTGTCAGCAACAATACCATCAAAGCAGTGGAACCCTTGATCCCGTCCGACCAGGCGGAAGACAATGGCTCCAAGGGGCAGCTGGAGGACTGGTGCCAAAAATTACATGTGGGCACCGACTCCACCCCCTCACACCAAAAGCATGGGGTTTACCGGGTGGTACAGGAGTACGAGCGGGTCTTCAGCAAACACCCCCTAGATTTTGGGCAGGTGAAAGGGGTTAAACATCAAATCCCCACGGGTGATCATCATCCCATTAAAGAGAGATACCGCCCTGTGCCCCCCGCACAGTATCAGCGTGCCAAAGAAATGTTGCGGGAAATGAAGGCGGCTGGGGTTATCAGAGATAGTTGTAGCCCCTGGGCAGCTCCCCTAGTACTCGTAAAGAAAAAAGATGGTACAATGAGAATGTGCGTAGATTACAGGCAAATTAACCGCATTACACATAAAGATGCTTATCCACTGCCCAGAATAGAGGAGTCACTAACAGCCTTAAAGTCAGCTAACTATTTCTCCACCTTGGATCTCACCAGTGGGTATTGGCAGGTTCCCGTGGCAGAGGCGGACAAGGAGAAGACTGCATTCACGACACCAATGGGCCTCTGTGAGTTCAACTGTATGCCATTCGGGCTCTGCAACGCTCCAGGGACATTCCAAAGGCTGATGGAGTGCTGCTTGGGCCACCACAACTTTGAAACCGTGCTGTTGTACCTGGATGACGTCATAGTCTACTCCAAGACTTATGAAGACCACCTGAGGCACTTAGCAGAGGTGTTTGAGTCCTTGTCGAAATATGGCCTGAAGATAAAGCCGTCCAAATGTCACCTCTTGAAGCCAAAGGTACAGTACCTGGGTCATGTGGTCAGCGCGGAAGGTGTGGCACCTGATCCGGAGAAAGTCACCGTAATCAAGGACTGGCCAAGACCCACCACGGTAAAGGAGGTGCGGCAGTTCCTTGGGCTGGTGGGCTACTACCGAAGGTTCATTGATGGTTTCACCAAGATAGCAGCGCCCCTTCAAGATCTCCTGGTGGGCCAGCCAAAGCAGGCTAAGAAGCAGAGCCCTCCATTTGAATGGAGCAGCCAACTAGAAACATCCTTTGTCCGGCTGAAAGGGGCTCTCACGGGAGAAGAGATTCTGGCCTACCCTGACTACAGCCAGCCGTTTGTACTGTATACAGACGCCAGCAACGTGGGACTGGGAGCAGTTCTGTCCCAGGTGCAGGGAGGCAGAGAGAGGGTGATAGCGTACGCCAGTAGGAAGCTACGGCCCACAGAAAGGAATCCAGAAAACTACAGTTCCTTCAAGCTGGAGTTCCTCGCTATTGTTTGGGCAGTGACTGAATGCTTCAAGCACTATCTGGCATCGGCTAAGTTCACCATCTTCACGGACAACAATCCGTTGACACACCTGGCAACAGCCAAGTTAGGTGCGTTGGAACAGCGATGGATGGCCCGGCTGTCTAACTTTGACTTTACCATCAAGTATCGGGCTGGCAAGAAGAATAACAATGCTGATGCGCTGTCCAGAATGCCTCACTTACCCGAGTCTGGAGAAGACCTGGATGAACTCGAAGAGATAGAGTTACCGGCTTTCCATCACCAAGGTGTGTCCCAGTGTGAGCATGCTGTAGGAGTGAAGCGCTCGAGCCAGCACGAAGTCTCGGTCAACCCATTACTCCACCATAATTGGGAAGAGACGCAGAACGGTGACCCGGCCGTGCGATTGGTCAAAGAAAAGCTAGCACAAGCTGAGACTCATCTTGGCCCAGATGCTCCAGAAGAAGCCCAGCAGTTGTGGAAGGAGAGGGGACGGCTGTTCACCTATCAAGGCAAGCTCTGTAAGTGATATGTCAACTGGCGAACGAATGAACTCGTCTGGCAGATAGTGGTTCCGCAGAGGGATGCTCCAATGGTCCTAGCAGCTTATCATGATAATGCAGGACACTTCGGGTGGAAGAAGTTGGAGGCCCTACTCCGTGATCGGTTCTACTGGGTGCACATGAGAAAGACAGTCGAGAAGTGGTGCCGAGACTGTGGTCCGTGTAACCTGAGGCGGAAAGATGATGCTAGCCAGAGGTCTCCCCTACAGCCAATTGTCACGAAGCAGCCCCTGGAGTTGGTGGCTCTGGACCACGTGAAGTTAACACCAAGCCGGTCAGGTTATGTGTACGCCCTCACCATTGTGGACCATTACTCTCGTTTCCTGGTAGTAGTGCCCGTGAAGGACCAGACAGCCAGAACAGCAGCGAGAGCATTTCAGGCCTACTTTTGTCGACCTCACGGTTACCCTGAAAGGGTACTGACTGATCAGGGTCCTGCATTCGAGGCAGAAGTGTTCCAAGAGTTCTGTAACCTGTACGGTTGTAAGAAAATCAGAACCACACCGTACCACCCCCAAACCAATGGATTGTGCGAGAAGATGAACCATGTGGTTATTGACATGCTCAAGACTCTACCTTTGGAAGAAAGAAACCAATGGCCAGAAAAGTTACCAGATCTGGTAGACTTGTACAACCATATCCCGGTAAATTTGACCAACTGCAGCCCTGCTTACCTGATGCGAGCCAGACCTGGCAAGTTACCTGTAGACTTTGAGATGGGGACTGTGTCACCTGAGGCGGTTCAGGAAATGGAAGATTGGGATACAGAGCGGCAGCAGCGGTACCGTAAGGTCCAGGAATGCGTAGAGAGGGCCCTGTCTCAAGTAAGAACGAGACAAGAGCAGCATTACAATCAAACAGCCCCAGCAACTCCCTTAGCACCTGGAGAACAAGTCCTCAAGAAGAAGCGGAGGACGCATAAATTGGATGATCAGTGGGAAAACGAGCCCTACACCATTATCCCCTCCAACTTTGACAACAGTAAGGTATGCCTCATAAGCAAGGATGAAGGCAAGACCTATCAAGCAGTCTCTCGAGACCGCCTGAAAGCGTGCCCTGAACGGTGCAGAATCCAAAGAGAAATGGAAGAAGTACAAGGAAGTCCCCAAAGTCAAGAGAAAGAGGGGGAGATGATCCAAACAATCCTTGGAAAATTCCCCAAAACTTGGACCCGAATAAACAATGCCATAGTGGTACCAGTTTTGACGTTTCCGCAGTTGGTCGAGCCAGAAACAGAAGAGGTTCCGGATCCACCTAAAGAACCGTCCGCTCCAACACGAGATGACACGCCAGCAGTGGAACAGGAGGATCAACCCCCTGTCAGTGGTGAACCTGTCATACCCTTGGCGACTCTTAGACCACATAGGCAATCATCACGCTTACCTATCGGGGTTAGGCCTACCTGTAGTGCTGAGGTAGAAGACACACCAAGTAGTCAGGGGCAAACACCAGAGCTACGCAGGTCTCAACGCAGCACTCGGGGACAACCCCCTCCAAGGTATAGAGAGTCAACTGTATAAGGGAAAAAGAAAGAGTACTTATTAGAATGTAAATAGTTATGCGAAATGTCTGTAATGTTGTGTACCAAAATGTTTTTCTTTTTCTTTGATTGCGAAAATGGACAACTGGGCCACTGGACTATGGGTGGCCAACACCTAAATTGTTCATAGTTAGCACCAGTGTGCTCAACACCCCTGAAGAAAAACCCGTCCGGCGTGCATAGAGTGGGGTCATAAATGCTCTGACGCACGCCCAGAGCCTACGTTGGGGGTTTGATCGCGGCGGGTCCCCCATGGAGCAGTGTAATGGACACCCAGCAGGGAGCCACACTGGACTCTTATAGTAATGTTTAAGTTTGTAACGTTCAAGTAATGCGCCTCCCATAATGGGATGAAATGTTCTAACATGTCATGTTTGTTTCTACAGTCCGGGAGTACTGAATTTAACTAAGGGAGAGTGTGGCGCACCAGGACCTGGTCGCCACAACAGCATTGCCCTCCCAAAGGGTTAATGCTGAGCCTGGAGGTAATTGGGAGATCTATTGGCCAGTAAGTTAACACCCAACACAGTTCTCCCTCCGGACAGCAGAGGGAGCTCTGAACCTGGAATTTCAGGGAGGATTCCTTAAGTCTGGCTGGAGGGAGGAAGTAGTGGTTAGTCTGTAGACAGGAGTGAAAGAGGACAGACGGAGAGTAGTGCTGCCTTGTAGAACTGGGGCCTAGAGCTGGGATAGCTTGGCCCAGTGAAGCAAGAGGTGCAGAGAGGCACAGAAGAGACTCGGACATCGGAGTCTGTGGTTGCCAGGGCATAAAATCCATCCCTGGTAGCTGAATCCGGAGGGCAGGAGAGCTGCAAGCCCCCTGGCCCAGAAGTAATCTGAAGGTACAGCTGCATTCCAAGGGCCCGGTGTGGACTCCAGCAGAGAAGCACCAGAGAGGGCCTGCGCAGTCTACCACACAGAAAAAGGGACGAACCACCAGTCCCAGCAGCAAGAGGGCAATTGCGAACCCAAAGTGCAGTGTCCTAAAACAGCAAAGAAAGATTAGGGAGTAGGCCTCATACTCAACTGGCCAAAGATCACCCCAGGCACTTCCAGGCCGGCCGGACCATCTTTACCATCTGTGACGGTCTCCCTGGACTAAACTTCTGCCGAGTAAAAGAGGAGAAGGTAAAGAGACTACCGTTTGTGCCTGTTTCTTTCATTGCTTGTCGGCCCTGCACCGTGTTAGTCACACAACACCATAGACTTCCACAAGCACCAACTGTGTCCCGGGGCACCGCTCCACCTGTGGGGAGCAGTATCACCATTGCTGCCACTTCATCACCCCGGAGGCCTTACACAGCAGCGGCGGCTTAATAGCTGCATACCACAGGTGGCGTCACGAACACAAACTTAAAGTCGTCAGCCACATATTCTACTGACACCCACCGGGGCCACGGAGCCGGGCCCAGCCACCACTGACTACCACCGGACTAGTCCGGCCCGGCACCGGGTGTCCCATAGCCCTGGGGTGGGCGAGTCACTCTCCTTTCTATTTTGGTGCAGAACTCATCCTCCATGGTACTGGGATCCTAACTAATGGTATTGCTTCCATCAGCACTCAAATCCTAACCACACCTCATACCACACCCTGTCAGGCACACCAGTGGGTGGTCTAGCTGGAACAAGGCCACCCACCTAGGGTTCAGGCACGCTGGTGGGAGGGAAGAAGTCAGAGTTTAGAGTTCAGTGGTAGCCCTCAGAAAGTGAGGAGCTAGGACAGTTGGAGCTCCCGGTGGGACTTTTGGTTAGGTCGCAGTCAGTGGACTGGGACCGGAGGAGTCGGAGACCCGGTCGCAGGGTATTGGAGAAGGGTGCCCAGACTTAGTTTTGGAGAACGGTCGGCACCGGAAAGTCCAGTAACCGGACTGGTACCGAGCACGGCAGGGTACAGGACCCTAGATCAGGGAGTAGATTCACGCAACCTGGTAATTCACCTGTGGAGGATAGTCTCTTTATGAACTTTCCCCAAGAGCTCAGAGATCAAAGGCAAGAACACAACGAGGGGGATAGGGCTTTCCAGCTTATGCAGCCTGCAAAGATCCCAAGTGTCAGCCATCGAGAGCACAGCTCCCCTATTCAAATATAGGGAGCGGGACCCCGACTGCTTTAGGCCAAGGGGTCACTCAGAAACATCTAAATAGGTGTGCATGGAGGCAGGCTCCAGACCACTAGCAATACCGGCGGGGACGGATTCCTGGACGAGCTCTCCAGAGTGGCAGCGGCACCCAGAGACTTGATTTACTACCGTGTCAGAGTCTACTTAATGGTTGCACCAACGTCCACATGGTCTGAGTAAGTATACTGCTTCCCCTGTTTCCGGCCTGCCCGCATAGCCTGCACCATCCCATCCGTCACCTATCCCATCCAGAGTCCCGGGATCTCCCCTACCCGTGGAGGGAACACCATCTGGCTGCCCCACTCCATCTCCCCCGGGTACTCCCATTGGCAGCAGCTGTACTCCCCTGACCGCAAACCACGGGTGGCGTCACAAACTCCCCCCTTGTAAATATCCCCCTTTTCATTTGAAGTGGCCACAAGCCCCCGGTTCCGGAGACACTCGAGCCACGGTAACCCCGGATTCGAGCAGAGCAACTGCTGCAGGGCGCGGCTCACCTATTTACACATAGTGTTAATATACCGTTTTTGTATATCTGTTTTCTGCGGCTGTTCGCACCACACAACACAATAACATCTTTCTCTTATTGCGTGTTTGCTGAATTTTTTAATGCATCTCCATTGCTCGATGCGTTTTTGCCACAGATCTGAATCCAGGTTTTGAATGCTTTTTAATACTGCAAAAAAACTTTGATTCTACATTTAAAAATTCAATGGCGTTTTTTTTGTTACTTGCATTTTTTCAAACTTCACATAAACGTTTATAGAGGGGGGGGGGGAAGCATCAAACCCGCACAGTTCAGCCAGGTATTTAGACTCACCAAAGGCAGCGATTTCATGAAATCACATCCACTTTATTAAAGCACCCTTCAGTATTTTTTATGTCGTCAGAGTCCAGCAATTTGTTCCTTTTTCGGCATCTCTTTGGTGATATGGCGCCATCTTGTGTCTGTATCTTTTGCCTGGCCAGAAGTCAGAAGTTACGTCACAAGCTCTCAATGCAAGTCTATAAAAGACAGAACAAGGCCAGAGGAGGCTCTCATAGAGTTGTATTGAGTTATGACCTCCAACATGCTCCATGAAACACTGGGGCTACCAGCAGATCACAAATTGCCAGAGACCGACCAGAGTGGCATGATAGAAGATGAAGACGGTGGCAAGTGAGTATAAGACCAGGGGACTTAGATTTAAAGCATCACTCCAGCGGTGTGAAAAAAAAAACCGGAGTGGTGCTTTAAGCTACATGTATCAGAATTCTGGCTCTCAGTTTGTGCACTGGTATAAATGCCTTCCTGCAGATTTATTAGGTGTTTAGCAGAAATTGTCTGGCTCACATCTCTTACCGAACCTACTTCAGTGATATGTACGTCCATCACCACCAGCTGCCATTTTCGCTCTGAGGACGACACCGGCGATAGAGAAGACATGGAGGCCGATGGGCACTGTCCTGGCTGTAAAGCTGTCTTGCGTGTGTGCTGTGTAGAGTAGCGGGGGAAGTAGTCATGGGCGAGGGATTAACTCCAGTTGCCCCGGCATGCTGCGTGGAAGAACTGGTCCTGGCTGGGTGTGTGGACTTGTGTTGTGTGGGCTGGGAACCCATGTAGGCCGCATACTGCTGCTGACGTCAGTTGCCCAGGCCCGGATGATGACTTGTACCCACAAGGAGATCAACAGTTCATTTCAAACACAGCACTTTATTCAATGGTTCATTCCTCTGCAACAACTTTACACTTCAGATAGTGGGCACATATTTTCCGGCACGTGACAGTTCTACAAGGCTTATTTAGACAGTCTCAGTTCTCACTTGGTTGCTTCAGATCTTACTGGTCCTGTGAGTTCTAGCATAACCCAGCCCAATGTTACAGTGCAACTCGTGAAGGTCACTTTCCCTTGTAGTGGCTCCATATCCAGTCTCCATACAGGGGTGAGGATCAGAGGTCCCATCACTATGGTCAGAGAAGAGCCAGAAGCTGGGGGAAAATCAGCTCAGATAAGCCAACTTCACTCACACGCCAGTTCGGATTAACCCATTACTTTGGCGGTTAAAGGGCCTGGCCACTAGAGTCCTGTCCTCCAACTCCTACTGGCGCAGCGTCTACTGAGGATCGATCTCACATTTCAGCGCTGGTTTCACTTCGTGTCTGAATAAACACTCAAGGTTCGTGCTATCTTGTCTCCAGTCTCCTTTCATCCTGTTATTGCCACAAACCACTCACTGTATGCGACCTCACGACCTACAGATTATCAGTCAGTAAGGGGTGATTCACACACAGCGAGATCGCTGCTGAGATTGCTGCTGAGTCATGGTTTTTGTGACGCAGCAGTGACCTCATTAGCGATCTCGCTGTTGGTGACACTGAGCAGCGATCTGGCCCCTGCTGTGAGATCGCTGCTCGTTACACACAGCCCTGGTTCGTTTTTTTATTGTTGCTCTCCCGCTGTGACGCACACATCGCTGTGTGTGACAGCGAGAGAGCGACGAAATGAAGCGAGCAGAGATTAGGAGCCGGCATCTGGCAGCTGTGGTAAGCTGTAACCAGGGTAAACATCGGGTAACCAAGGTGGTTACCCAATATTTACCTTCGTTACCACCCTCCGCCGCTCTCGCGCTGCCAGTGCCGGCTCCTGCTCTCTGCACATGTAGCTCCAGTACACATCGTGTAATTAACCCGATGTGTACTGTAGCTAGGAGAGCAGGGAGCCAGCGCTAAGCAGTGTGCACAGCTCCCTGCTCTCTGCACATGTAGCAACGTTATGATCGCTGCTGCATCGCTGTGTTTGACAGCTAAGCAGCGATCATAACAGCGACTTACAAGGTCGCTGTTACGTCACAGAAAATGGTGACATAACAGCGACGTCATTGTCGCTGTCACTATGTGTGAACCCAGCCTAACGTTCGCTCACTGGATCTTCACTGCACTGATTCTTCTAAAATGAACAGTCTCTTACCCTATCAACCAAACCCTCCCATTGTGGGCTAGTCCCAACACTTAACTATGGCTTACCCTATGGTCTGGTAACATCCCATACACAAGTGCTATGCCATATTTTACATTATGCATTACATTATCAACATGTCATATCACAGGAACACATTACAATATATCATATTACACTACATAACAATACAATGATGTGATTAGTGCCTTTAGAGGTAGGAACGCGACAGCCACAGTCCATGGCGCTGGACAGTCAGATGGGAGTTGCCAGATATAGTGCTTACTGCACTCTGACATCTCTATTCCTGCTTACACCCTGTTGCTGTCCAGCTTTATCTTGGCCTTGTCTGATCTGTTATCTCTTCTTTGACCTCGGCCTGCCTGATCTTATTTTTTTTTCTCTCTTACTAGCATCTGACCTAAGCCAGTGGCGTAACTAGAGTTTGATGGGCCTCGATGCAAAATTTGGACCTGCCTCCCCATCCCCGCATGTTGGTCAGATGTATGTATATGTACAGTTAGGTCCAGAAATATTTGGACAGTGACACAAGTTTTGTTATTTTAGCTGTTTACAAAAGCATGTTCAGAAATACAATTATATATATAATATGGGCTGAAAGTGCACACTCCCAGCTGCAATATGAGAGTTTTCACATCCAAATCGGAGAAAGGGTTTAGGAATCATAGCTCTGTAATGCAAAGCCTCCTCTTTTTCAAGGGACCAAAAGTAATTGGACAAGGGACTCTAAGGGCTGCAATTAACTCTGAAGGCGTCTCCATCGTTAACCTGTAATCAATGAACTAGTTAAAAGGTCTGGGGTTGATTACAGGTGTGTGGTTTTGCATTTGGAAGCTGTTGCTGTGACCAGACAACATGCGGTCTAAGGAACTCTCAATTGAGGTGAAGCAGAACATCCTGAGGCTGAAAAAAAAGAAAAAATCCATCAGAGAGATAGCAGACGTGCTTGGAGTAGCAAAATCAACAGTCGGGTACATTATGAGAAAAAAGGAATTGACTGGTGAGCTTGGGAACTCAAAAAGGCCTGGGCGTCCACGGATGACAACAGTGGTGGATGATCGCCGCATACTTTCTTTGGTGAAGAAGAACCCGTTCACAACATCAACTGAAGTCCAGAACACTCTCAGTGAAGTAGGTGTATCTGTCTCTAAGTCAACAGTAAAGAGAAGACTCCATGAAAGTAAATACAAAGGGTTCACATCTAGATGCAAACCATTCATCAATTCCAAAAATAGACAGGCCAGAGTTAAATTTGCTGAAAAACACCTCATGAAGCCAGCTCAGTTCTGGAAAAGTATTCTATGGACATATGAGACAAAGATCAACCTGTACCAGAATGATGGGAAGAAAAAGTTTGGAGAAGAAAGGGAACGGCACATGATCCAAGGCACACCACATCCTCTGTAAAACATGGTGGAGGCAACGTGATGGCATGGGCATGCATGGCTTTCAATGGCACTGGGTCACTTGTGTTTATTGATGACATAACAGCAGACAAGAGTAGCCGATGAATTCTGAAGTGTACCGGGATATACTTTCAGCCCAGATTCAGCCAAATGCCGCAAAGTTGATCGGACGGCGCTTCATAGTACAGATGGACAATGACCCCAAGCATACAGCCAAAGCTACCCAGGAGTTCATGAGTGCAAAAAAGTGGAACATTCTGCAATGGCCAAGTCAAGCATGCATTTCACTTGCTCAAATCCAGACTTAAGACGGAAAGACCCACAAACAAGCAAGACCTGAAGGCTGCGGCTGTAAAGGCCTGGCAAAGCATTAAGAAGGAGGAAACCCCGCGTTTGGTGATGTCCATGGGTTCCAGACTTAAGGCAGTGATTGCCTCCAAAAGATTCGCAACAAAATATTGAAAATGAAAAATTGTTTTTTTGGGTTTGGTTTATTTGTCCAATTACTTTTGACCTCCTAAAATGTGGAGTGTTTGTAAAGAAATGTGTACAATTCCTACAATTTCTATCAGATATTTTTGTTCAACCCCTTCAAATTAAACGTTACAATCTGCACTTGAATTCTGTTGTAGAGGTTTCATTTCAAATCCAATGTGGTGGCATGCAGAGCCCAACTCGCGAAAATTGTGTCACTGTCCAAATATTCTGGACCTAACTGTATGTATACATTTAGCATTCTAAATCCTATAAAGATATATGAGTTGCCCTCCCCTCCTTTTATAGTAATGTCTCCAATTATGTTCTAATGTCCCTTATCCTGGGCTACGTCTGGGTAAATATGACCCCCATCCTGGTATATATGTTCCTCATCCTAATATACATGCCCCCCATCCTGGTATGTCCCCCTCCTGGTATATACTGTTCGCCTCCTGGGCCCCTTTTGATATATACTGTCCCTCTCCTGGTATATACTGTACTCACATTCCCAGGCTCCCGCGTCGTGCAGCGTCTTCCTCTTTAGCCGCAGTGGCCGACAGCTTTCATCGGCATTCATGCTATGGCAACACTTGCCATCATTGTCATGTGCCGCGTCAGTCATAAGGACACTGGTGAAAGCTGCCAGCTTCTATTTGGCCTGAAATGTGTATCACAGTGCAGGGACCCAAGGGGTCTCTGCATCGCAATGCATTTCAGCTGGATGTGCGGCCTTGGATGCACATCCAGCTGAAGTAGGGTCTGGGGCCAGCGGGCCCCCTGCGCAAACTGGGCCCGGCTGCAATTCCTGAGACCGCAATTGTTCCGCCCCTGACCTCAGCTATTCCACTGTCTAGATTTTGTCTCAGGATTCTAAGTTTGTCCTTCCTGGTACCGACCCGGCTAGTGTGACCATACTTTCCTCATTCTCGCTCCTCTGGGCACCAGCTATTCCCTAGACATAAGTTCCAGGTTCCTCTATCTATGACCTAGGCAGAGTTTTCTAGTTCCAAGTCTGCCTGAGCTAGCCCCTTTGAGCTGAAGGCCTCTAAGATCGGTGTTACAGTTGCGAGTGACTCAAACAAGAATCGAGTTGCATCACCCTGCATGGCCTGCCGCACTCCGGACAGGAGCATGCAACTGCATGTATTTCTTTTCTCCTGTCCGTAGAGCTTCAGGCCGTGCCAGGTGATGTAGATCGATTCTCGCGCGAGTCACGTGCAAGTGTGACACTGTCCTAAGGCTGAGTTTACATGTCCAGTAATCGTCCATTAGAACTGATCCATTGGCAAAAAAAGTTCTGCAAACACAACTTTTTTTATCCTTTCTGAAAAAAAATTGATTTTTGCATGTGTGACGCCCTGGACTAGCCAGGTAGTCACATACATACCAACATACACCCCCCCCACCCTAGACAGTAACAACAGTCAATCAAAAACCCTTGTTGCCTCCCTCCAAGGTCTGATGTCCACACCAGGTGGGGCGGAGCCATGTGGTTGGCCCCACCCACCGAGGAGTTCACAGGCCTGGAGGCGGGAAAAGTGTCAGTCAAGTTTTAGAGGTGGAAGTGAGAGGAGTAAACACTTGAGGTGTCTGGGTAGGAGCCCAGCACAGACAGCAAGGTTGGCAGACGGTGGTGGCCGTCTGCAGGAGTTGGTGGAACTCTGAGAAGCCGTAAGGACCGGGGTCAGTCGTTGGCCCGCCGGTACCGAACCGGGGAGCGGAGTGAAGCTAAGCACACAGGCAGGGCCATCGGACCCCGACCAGGCTTGGAGCCCGCCGTCAATAGTCAAATCCGAGTGTGACAGGAACCCCAGGGGTTCCCCAACAACCAAGTCCCGACAGAAGGCAACAGTCCACACCGTGAGGATATACAGCCACCGCCACAGGCTAGAGATCCAAGGGCCAGCGCCTGCGGGCTAAACGGGCTCCTATGGCACCTATACGCCGGGGAGTGGACTACCGGTGGGGCAACCACAGGAGTAAGAACATTCTAAAAGGTGCAGGGAAAGACAGCCACCTTCAGCCGTCCGGGGAGAGCGCAACAACAACACTGCAGCCGGCTGCGGGACCTGTCCATCCGGCCGTTTTGGTTTACCAGAGACTCTGTCAGTGATTGCCTGAGTGAGTACACCAGAGCCGTCCGGCACCGTGCCGCGCAGTCCCTGCACCCCAGCCATCCAGCCTCCCCGTTACACCACTGGACCCCGGGATCACCAACCCCCTACCCACGGAGGGGACAACATCCTAGCTGCTCCCTACCATCTCTCCCGGGAACCCCGTTACCAGCAGCGGTGGTGCCATCATCACCACGTCCCGTGGGTGGCGTCACGAACAATCTCCCTAAACATTCCACCCCTTTTCACTCACGGGCGAGGAGCGCTGCTCGAGTTCCCGGGTCCGGCCCACCGCTCGAGTTACCGAGCAGCAGCAGCAGAAGCCCCGGACCCGAGCGTGGCGAGCGCGTTCCCCACCGCCCGCGACACATAATCCATTTTTTAACATTGGAGTCTATCGAAAATGGCTCTGTTAATGGATTGCTGTTTATCTTCCATTTGAAACTGATCCAGTAAGGAAGAAACAGATCCTTTACAAATGTAAGAAAAACGGATTACTAAATAGTAATCAGTTAATGGATCTGTTTTCCATAAGGGTACTTTACACGCTGCGATATCGGTACCGATATCGCTAGCGAGCGTACCCGCCCCCGTCGGTTGTGCGTCACTGGCAAATCGCTGCCCGTGGTGCACAACATCGCTTACACCCGTCACACGGACTTACCTTCCCTGCGATGTCGCTCTGGCCGGCGAACCGCCTCCTTTCTAAGGGGGCGGTTCGTGCGGTGTCACAGCGACGTCACACGGCAGCCGTCCAATAGCAGAGGAGGGGCGGAGATGAGCGGCCGGAGCACGCCGCCCACCTCCTTCCTTCCTCTGCCGGTGGACGCAGGTAAGGAAATGTTCGTCATTCCTGCGGTGTCACACATAGCGATGTGTGCTGCCGCAGGAACGAAGAGCAACATTGTACCTGTAGCAGCAACGATATTTGGAAAAGGAGCGACGTGTTAACGAGCAACGATTTTTCACGTTTTTGCGCTCGTTGATCGTCCCTCCTTGGTGTCACACGCTGCGATGTCGCTAATGACGCCGGATGTGCGTCACTAACGACATGACCCCGACGATATATCGTTAGCAGTGTCGCAGCGTGTAAAGCACCCTATAGACTCCAATGTTCAAAAAATGAATCCTGCAAAAATCAATTTTTTTAAAAACGGACAAAAAATGTTGTGTTTTCAGAACTTTTTTGCCAACAGCTCCATTCTAATGGATGATTACCGGACATGTGAGGCCTCACAGACTTTATAAAAACTTTATAAAGATGGGTTGGCTTTTTCTTGAAATGGTTTTTCATAGGAAAATTTAATCGGCTTTTTTGGTCAGAATTAGGACGTTTTGTACAGAAGAAACGGAGAAAAAATCAAGAAAAAAAAAAAATCAGCATTTGCTGCAGAAAATGTGTCTAACATTGCTGCAGTCATTCCCCAGCAAAACCTATGGGTATAAAAAAATGCTGTGCGCACACTGCGTTTTTTCATACCTTCGGATTTACCTGCGGATTTTTCTGCTGAGGAATTAATGTGCATGTCACTTCTTTTCCATAGGTACCTGCAGTTTTTGTCATCGATAATGGTAAAAATCTGCAGGGATCAACCAGCGGAAAAAACGTGGCAAAAACCGCTGCAAATCCGCACCAAAACCGCACCAAACTGCATGCGGAATGCGGATATCGTTGCGGTTTTGGTGCTGTATTTTACCGCAGGTGCGGGATTCTTTCAGAGGGTCCGGATTTTCTTCAAGAAAAAGTCAATTTCTAGTGCGCACAAGGCCTAAGGGAAAGAAATACGCCTCCGAAAAACCCCCCCTTAAAAAGTGTGTCCTGGAGCAGTGCCTGGTTGTAAAACCCGTATTTGAAAGCATTAAAAGACTTTATTTAAGCCTAGCCTAAGGGTTTGTTTAAATGGAGTCTTTTTGCTGAGTTTTTAAAGCAGAAACTGTCCAGTATTATCCTTAAAAACCTGGTATTTTCTGCTTCAACAACTAACCTTAGGCCGCGTGCACACATTGAGTATTTGGTGAGGTTTTTACCTCAGTATTTTGTTGATTTTTTTTTTTGCCTCAGTATTTGGTGAGGTTTTTTTTACCTCAGTATTTGGTGAGGTTTTTATGTTAGTATTCGGTGAGGTTTTTACCTCAGTACTTGGTGAGGTATTTTCTTTACCTCAGTATGTGGTGAGGTGTTTATTTACCTCAGTTTTTGGTGAGGTGTTTTTTTCTTACCTCAGTATTTGGTGAGGTTTGCTTTTACATCAGTATTTGGTGAATTTTTTTCCTCAGTATTTGGTAAAAGTTTTTTTTTACCTCAGTATTTGGTGAGGTTTTTTTTTACCTCAGTATTTGGTGAGGTTTGTTTTTACCTCAGTATTTGGTAAGTTTTTTTAACTTCAGTATTTGGTGAGTATTTTTACCTCAGTATTTGTAAGAGGAAACGAGGAGTGGGTGAAAAATGCAGACGTAGTCCCTGTGTTTCTATTATACTTTTCCTCTGATTGTTTCACTCCTGGTTTTTGTCATACAAATACTGAGGTAAAAAACCCCTCACCAAATACTTAATGTGTGCACGTTGCCTTAGGTTATACACAGCCTGTTTTTCAGGCGGGTCCTCTCCACCAATCAGAGCTCAGCTTTCATTTTGAAAATAGCCCTGGTAAAATGAAAGCTGCGCTGTGATTGGTTGCTATGGGCAACAAATCACTTTTGATAAATCTGCCATATATATTACTTTTTTATTACATCTTGGAGCAGATAATTGTTTTCTGCCATGTTGCGGGGCATCACTGGATCTCCTATAACACTACCATCTACATGGAAGTGCTATTTTTGCAATTTCCCAAATAAATGGCATAATCTCAGGAATGCTTTGAGGTTGTCCAGTCCTGTTATGTGTGTATATGTGTACTACAGTGACAAACCCCCAGGCACTGAGTATGAGCAGGATGGGCTTGTGGATATATATTAGTACCTCATATACAGTCCTGTATGCAGCATAGCTCTTTTTAGCACTACAGGAAAGGTGAAACAGTAGCCCTGTCAGGAGGCCAGTCCTCACACACTACTGAGTCACCATTTACTCAGGGCTTTCCTATGTAGGCACTGCAGAGAGCACTAGGGGAGCCCAAAACCTTACAGACGGCCCCACTGCGAGGCATGCCGGGAATTGTAGTCTTTCACCCCTCTGGCAGAATAAGCTTCAACGAGTAAGGGAACTACTACTCCCGTCAGCCCCTGCGCGGCCGGGATTCTGCCGTCGCTACTGTCAGAGAGAACGATGTAAGTGGAAAGGGAAATGCGGCTGTGAGAAGAGACGACACCGAGAAGCGGGGACACAGCTCTGCCTGCAGCTGGTGAGTGCCTGCACCCTGGCAGGGGTTAGCATCGGGGGCACCAGGGGACAATGACACTTTTTTGCAATACTGTTCCAACTCTCAGTGGGTGGCAGTGCTACCAGCATCACCCCTTTAAGATAAATATTGACATCCCCAAAATATAGTCACTTTGATTGGGTGGGGTTCATAGGACAAGTTTATTTTTAGCATATGGGAAATAAAGGGTTAAGGGTGTGTAGGTGATGGCATTCTTCACCAATATGAGAAAAAATGTTTGCAACCTATGGCGGCATAAGTGGGAGCATAACATCGCCATGTTACCGTTTACATACATCGGTGGGGCATAACTGCGCCATGTTATAGTTTATGTACATCAATAGAGCATATTGGCACCATATTACCTTCTATGTACAGCGATGGCGCCTTTATTACCGTCTATGTACAGCGATGACACCTTTACTACCGTCTATGTACAGCGATGGCGCCTTTATTACCGTCTATGTACAGCGATGACACCTTTACTACCGTCTATGTACAGCTTTGGCGCCTTTATTACAGTCTATGTACATGCGGATCGCCTTTATTACCGTCTATGTACATCGATGACACCTTTATTACCGTCTATGTACATCCATGGCGCCTTTATTACTGTGTTTGTACATCTATGGTGCCTTTAGTACCATCTATGTACATCCATGGCGCCTTTAGTTCCGTCTATGTACATCCATGGGGCCTTTAGTTCCGTCTATGTACATCCATGGCACCTTTATTACCGTCTATGTACATCCATGGCGCCTTTATTACCATGTTTGTGCATCAATGGCACCTTTATTACCGTCTATGTACATCCATGGCGCCTTTATTACCGTCTATGTACATCCATGGCACCTTTAGTACCATCTATGTACATCCATGGCGCCTGTATTACCGTCTATGTACATCAATGGCGCCTTTACTACCGTCTATGTACATCCATGGCGCCTTTATTACTGTCTATGTATATCCATGGTGCCTTTATTACCGTGTTAGTACATTCATGGCGCCATTATTACTGTTTGTACATCCATGGTGCCTTTATTACCGTGTTAGTACATTCATGGTGCCTTTATTACTGTGTTTGTACATCCATGGTGCCTTTATTACTGTGTTTGTACATCCATGGTGCCTTTATTACTGTGTTTGTACATCCATGGTGCCTTTAGTACCGTCTATGTACATCCATGGCGCCTTTAGTTCCGTCTATGTACATCCATGGCGCCTTTAGTTCCGTCTATGTACATCCCATGGGGCCTTTATTACCGTCTATGTACATCCATGGCGCCTTTATTACTGTGTTTGTACATCCATGGTGCCTTTAGTACCGTCTATGTACATCCATGGCGCCTTTAGTTCCGTCTATGTACATCCATGGACCTTTATTACTGTCTATGTACATCAATGGCGCCTTTACTACCATCTATGTACATCTATGGCGCCTTTACTACCGTCTATGTACATCCATGGCGCCTTTATTACCATCTATGTACATCCATGGCGCCTTTATTACTGTCTATGTATATCCATGGTGCCTTTATTACCGTGTTTGTACATTCATGGCGCCATTATTACTGTGTTTGTACATCCATGGCGCCTTTATTACTGTGTTTGTACATCCATGGCGCCTTTATTACTGTGTTTGTACATCCATGGTGCCTTTATTACCGTGTTTGTACATTCATGGCGCCATTATTACTGTGTTTGTACATTCATGGCGCCTTTATTACTGTGTTTGTACATCCATGGCGCCTTTATTACCGTGTTTGTACATTCATGGCGCCATTATTACTGTGTTTGTACATTCATGGCGCCTTTATTACTGTGTTTGTACATCCATGGCGCCATTATTACTGTGTTTGTACATCCATGGCGCCTTTATTACTGTGTTTGTACATTCATGGTGCCTTTAGTACCGTCAATGTACATCCATGGTGCCTTTATTACCATCTATGTACATCCATAGCACCTTTAGTACCGTCTATGTACATCCATGGCGCCATTATTACCGTCTATGTACATCGATGGCGCCTTTATTACTGTTTATGTATATGGATGGCGCCTTTATTACCGTCTATGTACATCGATGGCTCCTTTATACCATCTTTTTATATCAATGGGGAGTACAGATGCCATATTACCATTTACGTATATCATCTTCATCATTAAATGCCACGTTATATTATGCTATAACCGCAAGCAAAATCTAACTGTCGAGTCGTCTTGTTTTATCAGATCCTAGAAAAGCTGGGTGAGGCCGGATTTACAGCCACGTGACGGGTCTTCACCCAACTTTTCCTGATAACACTTCCTTGTGATACAGCTGTAATTCACCTGCTGCCTATGTTATTACAAATGGAAACAAACGTGCCTTTCAGGAGTCAGGAAAAGCTGGGTGAACACTGATTTATTGCCCTTACACAGGTTGTCAGACAACGTTTTTTTAGACTATTGCCTAAGGAATTAGTTGTACAGCCGAGTTTCATCTGTCCTTATATGAATGCATTGCTAGACACATTTACCGTTCTGGAATCTGAGAAAGCTCAGTGATTCTTAGCTTGTCACCCAGCTTTCCTAGACCATTGCATAAGGCATCGTCCTAGCAATCCAGGCATACTTTACCTATATGATTGAATACCCGGCTGGTTTACCGTTCAGGAGTCAAAGAAAGTTGGGTGACAAGTGATTTAGAGCTCTCACCCAGCTTTCCAGAACTCTGGTGTAAAGAATCTGTTTTATTTTACAGTCTCATGTCAACAGATGTTGCATAAAGATACCAGTTTACCCTTCAGGAGTCTGGAAAAGCGGGGTGACCATCGATTATAGCGCTGTAACGGGTTGTCACCCTGCTGTCCTTGACCACTGCATAAGGAATGTACCTAATTGCAGAGCCATACTTTACCTGCTGATATTCAGGAGTCAGGGAAAGCTGGGTGACAACCTCTGGGGGGGCTTTAAAAGATTTGATATCACCAACATTGATTCTACCAGCTAAGGGTGGGAGATTGGTGTGAAAGTAGAAGGGAGACCCTTGTTCTGGATTGTTATTACTAATGGAGAATTCGGAGGTTTATTTTGGGGAGACGTTTTAACTCTGTGAACGGTCTATGAAAGGGCAGACCTGGTTACTGAGGGGTTAATGTGTCGTGGGGTGAAAGGAAGGGACAAACTGGACCCCCAAACTGTTCAGGGACTGGCTTCAGTCTATAAGATACATAAAAGTAGGATAGAGGGCAATGTACAGACCCCATTAATTCCCAATCACAGTTATGAAAGCCCCTCACTCTGTTCACTGAAAGGGTGTTCTTCAGGAAAGTCATTGTCTGCTTTGATGATCACTGGCACCACAAGAATGGTTTGGTATCTGATGAAGGCAGCGGCGCATAGTTTTAGGGTAAGTTCACACAGTACGTTTTTCGCGGCGTTATTGAGCGTTTTTTGGGTGCGTCTTTGGCCTCAAAACTGCATGACTTTTGCTTCCCCAGCAAAGTCTCTGAGTTTTCATTTTTGCTGTCCGCAAACAACTTTTTTTTTAAGCTGCGTTTTTGAGCTTAAAAAAAAAAATGGACATGTCAATTCTTTCCTGCGTTTTTTTGCATTTTCCCCGCCATGCAATGCATTTGAAAAACGCAGAAAAACACACAGATCAAAAACGCAGCCAAAAACGCACCAAATCGCGGTAAAAACGCATGCGGTTTTTGCCGCGGGTGCGTTTTGGTGCGTTTTTAGCAGCCAAAAACGCAGCGTCAAAAAAATGCAGCGTGTGCACATAGCCTTACAGTGTTGATTGAGGTCTTCATTCGACCATTAAATAGCAGAATGAAGTGGATATAATGACCCATGTGTGGGCGAGCTGC
This sequence comes from Anomaloglossus baeobatrachus, assembly GCF_048569485.1. Lineage (NCBI taxonomy): Eukaryota > Metazoa > Chordata > Amphibia > Anura > Aromobatidae > Anomaloglossus > Anomaloglossus baeobatrachus. Next base: position 148,578,685 of record NC_134363.1, on the reverse strand, counting down.
AGAGCCCGAATTTGCAATAAATGGGTGCTACTGTTGGGCAGCCCCTACTAAATGGATAGCCCCTTAGTTCTACCAATCACAGAGGTTGAAGCCCTCCCCCACCACTGATCCCGAATTGATTGCCATTAAAGCATGCACCTTTAAGGCCCAGTGCCCAGGCTGCGGATTTTGACACAGATTTTCAGAAATCTGCATGTCCATTGTGAAGCCAGCAAAGTCTATGAGAATTCAGAAGTGCAGTGCCTACGTCGCATATATTTTTCCTTGCGTATTTGGTGCAGATTTCTTTTTTTCTGCACCAAATACGCAAAAGAAAAATAAGCAACGTGGACACAGCACTTCTGAATTTTCATAGACTTTGCTGGCTTCACAATGGACATGCAGATTTCTAAAAATACGCGTCAAAACTACACAGTGTGGGCACTGGGCCGAGTAACGGAGCACACTGTGTGGAGGCAGCACGATGCCTCTCAAGATCAGATTTCACATTCTATTCTGTGCAAATGTATCAAAATAGAGAAAACATGCATCACTATGTATCAAAAAGGACAGTATGTCTCCTCACTCGAGTCCATAGTCATCTTTCCTTATCCCAGAGAAGTGGGAATTTGGCATTTCACTGATAAAATTCACATTGAAAAGTAATAATTATTTTTACTGACTGATTAATGCAAGTTTTTTTAATCAGTTAATCGATGCATTGTAAAAAGTGAATAAGGCCCAGTCCCCACGCTATGCAGTTTTGACGCGTATTTTCAGAAATCTGCAGCAAAATCTGCATGTCCATTGTGAAGCCAGCAAAGTCTATGAGAATTCAGAAGTGCTGTGCCCACGTTGCTTATTTTTCCTTTGCATATTTGGTGCAGAAAAAAAGAAATCTGCACCAAATACGTTAGGCTATGTGCCCACGGGACTCTGTATCTGCGGATTTTTCTGCAGCTAAATCCGCAGCATTCCCCCGGAATCCGCACCTTTTCATAGGTGCTGATTTTGTGCAGATTTGTTGCGCATTTTCCGCAGCGTGGGCACATAGCCTAAAGGAAAAATACTCATTGTGGGCACAGCACTTCTGAATTTTGATAGACTTTGCTGGCTTCACAATGACCATGCAGATTTTGCTGCAGATTTCTGAAAATCTGCATCAAAATCAGCGTCAAAATCCGCAGCATGGGCACTGGGCCTAAATGTCATTCAATGTCACATAAGGTTTAGGCCTTGTGCAGACGCTGCATTTTTTATTTCCAAATCTGCAAGCCTCTCCTGAAGCCAGTAAAGTCTGTGAGATTTCTGAAGTGCTGTGCCATCGCAGCGTTTTTTTCCTTGCAGATTTGGGGCAGATTTTGATGCAGAAACAATCTGCAGCATGTCAATTATTGGTCTGGATTTGCAGCGTTTTTTTTCCACCCATTTACTTCAATGTTGTGATGAAAAAAACCCCAAACGCTGCAAATCTACAGGTGTGTTCACACTGAGTTTTTGGTACTTTTTTTGCATCATTTTTTTTTTAACAAAAAAATGCATGGCTAAAACAGGATGTGATATTATCAGGAGCAGGAGAATGGAAAATGAAACAGAAGAACAGTTGTAAAAGGAAATGACATAAAAAAAGCTTTTTTTTTTTTCTTTTTATTATTAACCTAGCTGTGACAGTCTTTTCCTTGTTGCATGCAAAAAAAAAACCCCACACCCCAAAAGAACACTGGAAATACGCATCAAAAACTGCACCAAAATAGCAGGTGGATTTTGGTGCATTTTTCTGTGACAAGGTGCAGAAATTTCTGCACCAAATTTGCAGTATGTGCACATACCCGAAGGCCATGTGCGCACGGGAGTTCGCAACTGCGGATGTATCCGCAGATATGGCCGCAGGTTTCCCGTAGCTGCCCGCCGGCATCTGCAGCTATTTTTAACTGCGCGATTCCAGCGATATAGCTGCGGTAAACCTGCGGACTTTCATGCGAATTACCTGCGTACGTCCTGGCCTCTATCTCCATAGTGGAGGGCCGGGATTTCCGCAGGTAATTCTGCAGGAATAATTGACATGCAGTTATGTGCGGATGCGGGAAATCCGCAGCATATTCTGCAGCCGCACATTCCGCAACGTGGACACAGACGCTCCCCATGTTCCATAGGATAACATGGGGAGTGTCTGTACATGCTAAAACCTGCGGATTTATCTGGAAAATCCAGATAAATCCGCAGGTTTTCCGCGGCAAATTCTGCAGAAACAAGCTCCCGTGGGCACATAGCCTAAGGCCCAGTGCCCACGCTGCGGATTTTGATGCAGATTGTCAGAAATCTGCATGTCCATTGTGAAGCCAGCAAAGTCTATGAGAATTCAGAAGTGCTTTGCCTACGTCGCGTATTTGGTGCAGATTTCTTTTTTTTTCTGCATCAAATCTGCACTAAATACGCAAAAGAAAAATAAGCAACGTGGGCACTGCACTTCTGATTTCTCATAGACTTTGCTGGCTTCACAATGGACATGCAGATTTTGCTGCAGATTTCTGAAAATACGCGTCAAAACTACACAGCGTGGGCACTGGGCCAAGGCTATGTGCCCACGGGAGCTTGCTTCTGCGGATTTTGCCGTGGAAAACCTGCGGATTTATCTGCATTTTCCAGATAAATCCGCCGTTTCAGCAAGTACAGACACTCCCCATGTTATCCTATGGGACATGGGGAGTGTCTGTAATATATTTGATCCCAAGCACTCAAATTAGGACAAAGAGAATAAATGCAAAAAAGTGTTATTTTATTGGACTATTTGCAAAAAAGAAAGCGCCACCACAATATAGCAAAAGCCGACGTTTCGGCCTGTTAGGCCTTTTTCAAGGTTTTTGCGTATAATGAGAGGGTGGATAGGACGAATTAAACGTCAAGGGATTATACCATGTGGCGTTTGCTTCGCTTTGCAAGGGTACGTCACGGAGGCCAGGGAGGCCCAGAGGACAGGTGGAGGAAGAGAGAGGATGCCTGGATGTCACAAGGAGTGGGGACAGGGTCCCAGAGGTCTGTGATGGAGGCAGGGGAGTGTCTGTGTCCACGCTGTGGAATATGCGGCTGCGGAATATGCTGCGGGTGTCCCGCAGCCACACATAACTGCATGTCAATTATTCCTGCGGAATTACCTGCAAAAATCCCGGCCATCCACTATGGAGATAGAGGCAGTGACATCCGCAGGTAAGTCGCATAAATGTCCGAAGGTTTACCGCAGCTATTCCGCTGGAATCCCGCAGCTAAAAATAGCTGCGGATGCCGGCAGGCAGCTGCGGCCGTACCTGCGTATATATCTGCAGGTACGAGCTCCCGTGGGCACATAGCCTTATAGATGAATGTGATCAGCCTCTGTATACGAGCAGCATGGTGGGGTGGGGTGGGGTGGGGTGGGGTGGGGGGGTGATACTATGGAGGGAGCTGTAGAGATAGCAGGAAGATGTTAAAGGCAATGTGTCAGGTCCAATATGTACACAGAACCACGAGCAGTTCTGGGTGTATATTGCTAATCCCTGCCTAACTGTCTTTGTATCTAGTAGCATAGATAAAGAGATCTTTAGAAAAAGTATATATAAAGATCTTTTATCGTATGCTAATGAGCGAGGGGACTAGTCCCCTGTGTGTTAGTTCCCCAGCCTGTCGCCCCTCATTAGCAAGTTAGTATGCCCCTGTGGGTGTGCCAACATGCTAATGAATGCGCAGTGTCAGAGGATGACCTCACCTCTCCGCTACCATCGCATCTGACGGGGGATTGCAGCTCAGTGCGCATGACCCCAGAGTTTGGGTCATGCACACTATGAAGCCGGGTGTACGCGCCTTGGCTTCAAACTGAAATAGTGCGCTTGACCCAAACTCCGGGGTCATGAGCACTGAGCTGAAATCCAGCATCGGGCGGCGATGAGATGAGTGAGATCATCCTCTGATGCTGCGTATTCATTAGCATGTTAACACATACAAAGGGGCGTACTAACATGCTAACAAGGGGCGACTGGCCGGGAACTAACGCCCAGGGGACTAGTGCCCTCGCTCATTAGCATACGATAAAAGATGTTTAGAAATACTTTTTGTATAGATCTCTTTATCTATGCTAGTGTATACAGGGACAGTTAGGCAGGGATTAGCAATATGCACCCAGAACTGCTCGTGGTTCTGGGTGTGTATTGGACCTGACAGGTTCACTTTAAAGGGGTATTCTGTAAGTGATGTGACACGCCAGATCGCATCTGCACATGTGACCGGCGCTATAAAAAACGACCTATGTGCGATCTCGGCAGATCGCATCTGCGATCTGGCGTGTCACATCGCTAATGAGATCGCTAGTGATGTCGCAGCGTGTAAAGCCACCTTAAGTTAGCGTTCATGGACCTGTGTCGGTGGTGGTGGTGGCGACCACTGGGAACATCAGCAATCTAGATAGGTGGTGGGGTCAGACCGTCAGTGATTTCACATAGGAAGGGGAGGCCATAAATGTGTATTTTTGCTAAATTGATATTCAAAATTCTTAGTTTGTTTTGAGAAACAGCTGAAATGAACTTGCCTCTTATAGATAATGTGCCCCTGTAGCTACACGTCGGTAGGATCAGTCGCTGGGCTACTTTGAAGCATAGCACAAGTCCGGCATACTCTGCAAAGTGTTACATCTCCACCTTCTCACCTGTGTCACCCGCCCGTGTTTGAGTAGTCATAATCTGACTAATCTACAAGAGGGCAGGTCACTGCCTTTCTCAAGATCAACACATTAATCTTCTCCTGTCATAATGTTCTACAATCTGACTTCTATTTACTTTATAGCTTATCCCTTGCATTATCGTGATCTGATGAACTATAGATTTCTATGGTCACACATTTGCCGTCACATACAGGAGGCTAATCTAAGGCTTTGTGCACACGGTACGTTTTTGATGCATTTTTTTTGGTGCAGTTTGTGGCCCAAATCTGCATGTCTATGTCCATGCCAGCAAAGTCAATGAGAATTCTGAAATGCTGTGTGCACGTTGCTTATTTTTTATTTTCAGATTTGGTGCAAAAAAAATAATCTGCAGCATGTTAATTGTTGGTGTGTTTTTTTTTTTTTTCCTGCGGTTTTTTGTTTTTTTTTACCCCTTCCACTCATTGGCTTCATTAAAAAAAACACATGCCACCAAAACGCAAAAAAACGCATGCGTTTTTTGGTGAGTTTTTCTGCCAGAAGGTGTTTTTATTTCATACAAAAAATTTCTGCAGCGTGTGCACATAGCCTAATGGGGGTGTCCTCTGTCCCAGTGGTTTACTCTGACCAGGAGCGTTTGATCCAAAATATTCGGCTGGATGAAGCTGCCCATACTTCAGTGCCGCTGATCTCTGCGTCCAGACGGGTTTATGTGCATGGATATAGGAGTCTTTATACTTGCACTATGGGGCTTATTGGAGTGCAGCAAACCATCATCCTGCTGATGACCAGGGTCAGATCTCCACTGATCAGACAGAAGGGGAAAAAAATGACAACCAAAAAGTCCACAATAAGCTAAAATACATATATATTTTATTAAGGACCAGCAAATGGGGGAGGGACTGCATACATTCATTAAAAGGGGGCGTACATTTCATAGTAATATAGTAGGTACTCACATCATTACATATAGAAAGGAGTAGCACATATAATAGATCAACAATTGACTGGTAAGTGCATTCTGGATTATTGGGCTGTATTCTAAATTGTGACCCATCATAACCATAATTAACAGCATCAAGGATAGGAACACAGTTCCTGAAGATAGGGCAAATTGTGGTTATGATGGGTCACAGTTTAGCACACGGCCCAATAGTCCTAGAATGCACTTGTCAGTTAATTCTTATATGTGCTACTCCTTTCTATATGTGATGATGTGACTACCTACTATATTACTGTGGAATGTGCACCCCCTTTAAATGCATGTATACCATCCCGCTCCCATTTCTTGATCCTTCAAGGGAATCTGTCACCAGGATTTTGCAATGTAAGCTGAGGACAGCATGCTGCAAGGGTTAAAAAAGAAAATACAACTGTGCTTCTCTTATCTGCGTGTGAGCTATTGTTTATCTAAGGCTGGAGTCACACTTGTGAGTGACTCACGTGTAATACGCGCGAGTATCGCATCGCATCACCTGGCATGACCGCACACTCTCCGGACAGGTTCGGGTCGGCTGCATGTATTTCTATGCAGCTGAGACGCTCCTGTCCCGAGAGCAGCTGGCCTTGTCGGGTGATGCAACGCGAGACACATGAGTCACTCGCAAGTATGATTCCGGTCTAAACAAAAGGATTTATTGCTTTGTGATTAACATTGGTGGGACTCCCCATGCCCAGCAGCCAGACATGCCCCCTCCTGCTGTGATTGACACCTCACAGTGAATGCACAATCTCTGTTGAGAGCCTGGTGTGGGCTGGGACAGCTTCCAGCTCTGCTACACTCAATTCCTAGATAAAATCAGAACGCTGAAACTAACCATGTTTAACTTAGATTACAGAGTGCCTGTAATCTAAGTTATGGGGAGATAAGGTATGCACACCAGTGACTATGGAAGGGGAATACATGGAATAGCAGAAACTGCTGTGTGAATACTGACATGAAAAATTCAATAGCTATTTGTTAGAATGAAATGTGAAAAATGGAACCTGCATTACTGCCATGAATATATGAATAAAGAGAAATTTAGCTACTGAATTGATCAATGCAGAAGAGCCCCAACACTACTGTAGTGTTGGGGCTCTTCTGCATTGATCAATTCAGTAGCTAAATTTCTCTTTATTCATATATTCATGGCAGTAATGCAGGTTCCATTTTTCACATTTCATTCTAACAAATAGCTATTGAATTTTTCATGTCAGTATTCACACAGCAGTTTCTGCTATTCCATGTATTCCCCTTCCATAGTCACTGGTGTGCATACCTTATCTCCCCATAGTGATGTTTTTTAGGTTTTTTGCACCCAGTTCAGACATAGAATGGAGTTCCAAACGTTATTCCTTAATGTTAGTAGTTTTTTCGTTTGTGAACCCTCCCCATACACACCTATTGCCAATCCACATTATACGCATATATAGCCTGGGTCTCAGCGTCCCATACACGGTAAGTTTTTTAACTGCATGAGAGGACACACACAAGCTAGGGACCCCAACGTAGAGAAATACTTTGGCGTAGTGTTGGGGCTCTTCTGCATTGATCAATTCAGTAGCTAAATTTCTCTTTATTCATATATTCATGGCAGTAATGCAGGTTCCATTTTTCACATTTCATTCTAACAAATAGCTATTGAATTTTTCATGTCAGTATTCACACAGCAGTTTCTGCTATTCCATGTATTCCCCTTCCATAGTCACTGGTGTGCATACCTTATCTCCCCATAGTGATGTTTTTTAGGTTTTTTGCACCCAGTTCAGACATAGAATGGAGTTCCAAACGTTATTCCTTAATGTTAGTAGTTTTTTCGTTTGTGAACCCTCCCCATACACACCTATTGCCAATCCACATTATACGCATATATAGCCTGGGTCTCAGCGTCCCATACACGGTAAGTTTTTTAACTGCATGAGAGGACACACACAAGCTAGGGACCCCAACGTAGAGAAATACTTTGGCGTAGTGTTGGGGCTCTTCTGCATTGATCAATTCAGTAGCTAAATTTCTCTTTATTCATATATTCATGGCAGTAATGCAGGTTCCATTTTTCACATTTCATTCTAACAAATAGCTATTGAATTTTTCATGTCAGTATTCACACAGCAGTTTCTGCTATTCCATGTATTCCCCTTCCATAGTCACTGGTGTGCATACCTTATCTCCCCATAGTGATGTTTTTTAGGTTTTTTGCACCCAGTTCAGACATAGAATGGAGTTCCAAACGTTATTCCTTAATGTTAGTAGTTTTTTCGTTTGTGAACCCTCCCCATACACACCTATTGCCAATCCACATTATACGCATATATAGCCTGGGTCTCAGCGTCCCATACACGGTAAGTTTTTTAACTGCATGAGAGGACACACACAAGCTAGGGACCCCAACGTAGAGAAATACTTTGGCGTAGTGTTGGGGCTCTTCTGCATTGATCAATTCAGTAGCTGAATTTCTCTTTATTCATATATTCATGGCAGTAATGCAGGTTCCATTTTTCACATTTCATTCTAACAAATAGCTATTGAATTTTTCATGTCAGTATTCACACAGCAGTTTCTGCTATTCCATGTATTCCCCTTCCATAGTCACTGGTGTGCATACCTTATCTCCCCATAGTGATGTTTTTTAGGTTTTTTGCACCCAGTTCAGACATAGAATGGAGTTCCAAACGTTATTCCTTAATGTAATCTAAGTTAAACATGGTTAGTTTCAGAACCTCTTTGCCTACAACATGCTGCTCACAGATGAAATAGCAAAAACCTGCTGACCTATTCCCTTTAATAAATTATTTAATTATTTTATAGCTTATTGTGGACTTTGGTTGTCATTTTTCCCCCTTCTTTTGCGTTTAACATGTGACTTGTCCTGCATGTATTTGAGTCCTTATATTGCTTGTATTTATATTTTGAATGACCTCAGTCCGTGTATGTACAGACATACAATTGGTTCTTCTGAGTAATTTGTGCTCCACCGATGAAGTAGTTAGGTCACTGATTAGGAGGCTATATAATATTCTATGGAATCGGTGTCCGTGGTCTAGAAAGTGCTAAGAGAGGAAAGGGGGAATAAGAATCTCACATTCCCTACCCTGTCATTGCCTGACTCTTGACGTTGAGCACCATACATACCCATTATATTATAGTTTGGTCCCACTGAAATCAGTGGGTTTTCCTTACATAAATCTGCTGTGTCTAGCCTGTTGTTTCAGGTGATTCTTCTGAATAAGCTGGTGTGTGTACATGGAGAATAACATTATTTCTGGCCATTAAATTGGCTGGCCAGGACTGTAACATTGATGGCTTATCCTTGGGTTAGTGATCAAGGTCTTATCGGGGGGTACGACACCAGGAACCGTCACAGATCAGCCCTTCCACCGCCGGCCGGAACTACTCAGTTGCAGATATGCACAGCACAGCTCTGTCAGTTGTATAGTGATGTGGCTGGGTACTGCATATCCTCCCCCTATTCTAATCAGTATGGGGTAAATATGTTTTTAACCAGCCGCTTTCACTATTCCTGCGCCCTTTTACCCGGGCTATGGCTGAGAGACACTAGGTACTTAAGGCATCATCCCACTAGGGGAGGTGCCTGAGCAACAATATGATAGTTTAGTGTCTTGTTTGCTAGCTAGCTGTCAGGTCCCATTTGTCCCGTACCTGCTACCTGTTCGCATGCCCGTTACCTATCCCTGTGCCCATGTTCCCATACCTATCAGTATCTGCCATGTCCTCCATACCTGTCTGCAACAACCGTCCTGCCTGCACCCACTGTCACTAGAGTATGTACCTGCCTATACCTCTGCTCGACCCTGCCCTGCAGGTCATCTGCTACAGTCCCGGAGACTGCCCTGGGAGTGCCACCTAGCATCAACCGGAAGCCAAGCCCATCGTCCTCATCTGAGGCTTTGGCATGTACCCGGTGGGCACTTGGTTTAACCCCTCCCACACCAGGGTAAGCCCAGGTCCCCTCTATGGTCCAGTTTGTCCACTGCTTCTTGCCGCCTCAACAGCAGCAAGCGTTTCAACCAATATAGATTTTAGAGGTTTATCAGAATGACAATGGGAGGAAACGTATCTCACAAGCTGAGAAAGAAGCACATTTCCCTATTAACATATCTAACCAACTTCACTTGTACTATTCATTTATGTAAAGTTTTCCGAAAAGACCTTTTAAATATAAGTCGTCAACTTTGAAATCCGGGAGATCCATTTTACATTTTTTACTTTCTTCTCTGAGGGTTTCTACAATCACTAGCCTATTATATAGATTTTATGACTATTTTATAATCTGATAATTATCAAGTCTCCTTTTTTTTTATACCAACACATCATAGTGATCAGCACTGTCATTGTATTCAGCTGAAGAGGATTTTATGATGGAGAATATACGGCCATAGTTCACTTTTGTGTGTTAAAGGGGGCGGCTGGGGCCCTCTTGTGAATCGCAGTTATCAGGTCACAGCTTCGGGGACCTCTCTAACAAGTTCCAAAACTCCTGCCAAGGGCAGATTAGGTTTAAAAATAATTTTGGAGGATTTACTTTTAATTGCAAGATGTTTCTTCTGTTTCTAAGGAAATGAAACCAATTTTTCATAAGATACTCTTGTACAGAGTAGCGCTCAGTTCTGACATACCTGAGTGGCGAGTCTCATGCCGGGGAAGATCTCTATGACCTTGTCTTCATGAGATCCCACGCTTTAACAAAACAACCATGTACAATATATTATATATCAGGGGTGATAAGCATAAAGACCAGAGAGGAAAACCCCCTAAAACTTATATTTTATTATTTCACTTAAAATCAGATTTTTTCCCACAGACAGAAACAACAAATAACAATAGAGACACCGGACAGGGCTTGGGTGCACATAAACCCTCAAAAATATCTCCTCATATAATCTCCCAACCACCAGTATTCGGACTACAACAATTCGCTGTGTCAGTGGGAGAGGAGATACAGTCATATGAAAAAGTTTGGGCACCCCTATTAATGTTAACCTTTTTTCTTTATAACAATTTGGGTTTTTGCAACAGCTATTTCAGTTTCATATATCTAATAACTGATGGACTGAGTAATATTTCTGGATTGAAATGAGGTTTATTGTACTAACAGAAAATGTGCAATCTGCATTTAAACAAAATTTGACCGGTTCAAAAGTATGGGCACCTCAACATAAAAGTAACATTAATATTTTGTAGATCCTCTTTTTGCAAAAATCACAGCCTCTAGTCGCTTCCTGTAGCTTTTAATGAGTTCCTGGATCCTGGATGAAGGTATATTTGACCATTCCTGTTTACAAAACAATTCCAGTTCAGTTAAGTTTGATGGTCGCCGAGCATGGACAGCCGCTTCAAATCATCCCACAGATGTTCAATGATCTTCAGGTCTGGGGACTGGGATGGCCATTCCAGAACATTGTAATTGTTCCTCTGCATGAATGCCTGAGTAGATTTGGAGCGGTGTTTTGGATCATTGTCTTGCTGAAATATCTATCCCCTGCGTAACTTCAACTTCATCACTGATTCTTGCACATTATTGTCAAGAATCTGCTGATACTGAGTTGAATCCATGCGACCCTCAACTTTAACAAGATTCCCGGTGCCGGCATTGGCCACACAGCCCCAAAGCATGATGGAACCTCCACCAAATTTTACTGTGGGTAGCAAGTGCTTTTCTTGGAATGTCGTGTTTTTTTGCCTCCATGCATAACGCCTTTTTGTATGACCAAACAACTCAATCTTTGTTTCATCAGTCCACAGGACCTTCTTCCAAAATGTAACTGGCTTGTCCAAATGTGCTTTTGCATACCTCAGGCGACTCTGTTTGTGGCGTGCTTGCAGAAACTGCTTCTTTCGCATCACTCTCCCATACAGCTTCTCCATGTGCAACGTGCGCTGTACTGTTGACCGATGCACATTGACACCATCTGCAGCAAGATGATGCTGCAGGTCTTTGGAGGTGGTCTGTGGATTGTCCTTGACTGTTCTCACCATTCTTCTTCTCTGCCTTTCTGATATTTTTCATGGCCTGCCACTTCTGGGCTTAACAAGAACTGTACCTGTGTTCTTCCATTTCCTTACTATGTTCCTCACAGTGGAAACTGACAGTTTAAATCTCTGAGACAACTTTTTGTATCCTTCCCCAGAACAACTATGTTGAATAATCTTTGTTTTCAGATCATTTGAGAGTTGTTTTGAGGAGCCCATGATGCCACTCTTCATAGGAGATTCAAATAGGAGAACAACTTGCAAGTGGCCACCTTAAAAACCTTTTCTCATGATTGGATACACCTGCCTATGAAGTTCAAAGCTCAATGAGGTTACAAAACCCATTTAGTGCTTTAGCAAGTCAGTAAAAAGTAGTTAGGAGGGTTCAAATCAAGAAATTGATAAGGGTGCCCATACTTTTGCACCGGTCAAATTTTGTTTAAATGTGGATTGCACATTTTCTGTTAGTACAATAAACCTCATTTCAATCCAGAAATATTACTCAGTCCATCAGTTATTAGAGATATGAAACTGAAATAGCAAAAACCCAAATTGTTATAAAGAAAAAAGGTTAACATTAATAGGGGTGCCCAAACTTTTTCATATGACTGTATTAAAATGCACCTCAAACAAAAATTCATGAGTCCAATTTGTCATGAAAAACTTCTTCTACTGCTCAATGCAAATTTAACAGTGGTAAGTGGAGGCAGTACTACAGTGCAATAAGGGGTGTGGCCAAAAAACTCCTTTGATGGCCCTACCTTGCCGCGGAGGTTGGCACCCTATTCCTAGACGCAATAGTGCCCCCGCTCGTCGGCGGCTCACCCTTTTTTCCCTGCGCTGTTCTTGAGTGCAGCTGATCTGGGAAAAAGGGAAGTGCGGGAAAATTTGCACTGCAGTTAAGGACTCCATCACCACACACATTAGGAGCAGTATCAATTAAATACAGTAAATTGTCTCATGGACTATGCTTGTGCCTTCTAAAGTTTATAAACCCATTAGATATAACAATTTATTATTATAAAGTGCTAAGTGCCTCAGCAGAATTTACAGTCAAAATGACTCACTGTGAAATACTATAAATGTATATATTAGCAATATCTGATATATTTTTTTGTGGATATACAGATATATTTCCTATTAGTCCTTCTGTGTCCAATATGTGTTCACATAAGAGATTAATAAGGCGTCAAAAGTAGTGACCCTCTAAAAAAACCAGTACATGTATCTCAATACGTTTACAAAGCTGTCATCCTATCATATCACAAGGTGACACATAAACCAGGGCATAACTGAACACTTCACAGAAGGTACACATGGATACTTCACAGAAGGTACATAACTTATATACTTCATAGAAGGCACTTGCAGTGCCTACAAGTAGTATTCAACCCCCTGCAGATTTAGCAGGTTTGATAAGATGCAAATAAGTTAGAGCCTGCAAACTTCAAACAAGAGCAGGATTTATTAACAGATGCATAAATCTTACAAACCAACAAGTTATGTTGCTCAGTTAAATTTTAATAAATTTTCAACATAAAAGTGTGGGTCAATTATAATTCAACCCCTAGGTTTAATATTTTGTGGAATAACCCTTGTTTGCAATTACAGCTAATAATCGTCTTTTATAAGACCTGATCAGGCCGGCACAGGTCTCTGGAGTTATCTTGGCCCACTCCTCCATGCAGATCTTCTCCAAGTTATCTAGGTTCTTTGGGTGTCTCATGTGGACTTTAATCTTGAGCTCCTTCCACAAGTTTTCAATTGGGTTAAGGTCAGGAGACTGACTAGGCCACTGCAACACCTTGATTTTTTCCCTCTTGAACCAGGCCTTGGTTTTCTTGGCTGTGTGCTTTGGGTCGTTGTCTTGTTGGAAGATGAAATGACGACCCATCTTAAGATCCTTGATGGAGGAGCGGAGGTTCTTGGCCAAAATCTCCAGGTAGGCCGTGCTATCCATCTTCCCATGTATGCGGACCAGATGGCCAGGCCCATTGGCTGAGAAACAGCCCCATAGCATGATGCTGCCACCACCATGCTTGACTGTAGGGATGGTATTCTTGGGGTTGTATGCAGTGCCATCCAGTCTCCAAACGTCACGTGTGTGGTTGGCACCAAAGATCTCGATCTTGGTCTCATTAGACCAGAGAACCTTGAACCAGTCTGTCTCAGAGTCCTCCAAGTGATCATGAGCAAACTGTAGACGAGCCTTGACATGACGCTTTGAAAGTAAAGGTACCTTACGGGCTCGTCTGGAACGGAGACCACTGCGGTGGAGTACGTTACTTATGGTATTGACTGAAACCAATGTCCCCACTGCCATGAGATCTTCCCGGAGCTCCTTCCTTGTTGTCCTTGGGTTAGCCTTGACTCTTCGGACAAGCCTGGCCTCGGCACGGGTGGAAACTTTCAAAGGCTGTCCAGGCCGTGGAAGGCTAACAGTAGTTCCATAAGCCTTCCACTTCCGGATGATGCTCCCAACAGTGGAGACAGGTAGGCCCAACTCCTTGGTAAGGGTTTTGTACCCCTTGCCAGCCTTGTGACCCTCCACGATCTTGTCTCTGATGGCCTTGGAATACTCCTTTGTCTTTCCCATGTTGACCAAGGATGAGTGCTGTTCACAAGTTTGGGGAGGGTCTTAATTAGTTAGAAAAGGCTGGAAAAAGAGATAATTAATCCAAACATGTGAAGCTCATTGTTCTTTGTGCCTGAAATACTTCTTAATACTTTAGGGGAACCAAACAGAATTCTGGTGGTTTGAGGGGTTGAATAATAAATGACCCTCTGAATAAACTTTTCACAATTTATAAAAAAAAACAAAAAAAAAAACATTCTTTTTTGCTGCATTTCACACTTCCAGGCTGATCTACAGTCCAAATGTCACAATGCCAAGTTAATTCCGAATGTGTAAACCTGCTAAATCTGCAGGGGGTTGAATACTACTTGTAGGCACTGTATGAGAAATGAAGCAACATAGAAATCTCTGGGACAGGAACAGCACAGACCAAGTAACCATAGTAGTCATCCCAATCTCATGCATATAGTACTTGGCTTTAGACGATTGAGAATGGCTCAGTCACCACAGCCCAAAATAATGGACGATCAGCGGCATTGCCTGACGCGTTTTCCACTGGCTATGAGTCCCACCAGGGTATACATTACTGGCCACAATCTGCCATATGGTCCCTCGGTTTTAATTACTGTCGCTGCATGGAATCCCGGAGGACGCTTTTAAAAATGGCGTTTAGCAGGCCATGCAGCGACGGATTTTTGTTTGAGGTGCATTTTAATATCTCCTCTCCCACTGACACAGCGAATTGTTGTAGTCTGAATACTGGTGGTTGGGAGATTATATGAGGAGATATTTTTGAGGGTTTATGTGCACCCAAGCCCTGTCCGGTGTCTCTATTGTTATTTGTTGTTTCTGTCTGTGGGAAAAAATCTGATTTTAAGTGAAATAATAAAATATAAGTTTTAGGGGGTTTTACTCTCTGTCTGTATCCCCCTCTTTAAGCAAATTTTCAAATAGTCTTAATTAGAAATATCTTATTGTTTTGCTGGTGTAAAATCTGTTCAATTCCTTCACATAGATAACTCTGCTGCTGAAAATTTGACAGATCTTTTGCTCCCTTCTCTTAGGCGTACTTTGCACACTACGACATCGCAGGTGCAATGTCGGTTGGGTCAAATCGAAAGTGACGCACATCCGGCGTCGCTGTCAACATCGGAGTGTGTAAATCGTTTTTGATACGATTAATGAGCGCAAAAGCGTCGAAATCGTATGATTGGTGTAGTGTCGGTCATTTCCATAATTTCGGAAAGGACCGATATTACGATGTTGTTCCTCGTTCCTGCGGCAGTGTGTGAAGCCGCAGGAGCGAGGAACATCTACCTGCGTCCCGGCTGCAATGCGGAAGGAAGGAGGTGGGCGGGATGTTTACGTCCCGCTCATCTCCGCCCCTCTGCTTCTATTGGCCGCCTGCCGTGTGACGTTGCTGTGACACCGCACGACCCGCCCCCTTAGGAAGGAGGCGGGTCGCTGGCCAGAGCGACTTCGCAGGGCAGGTAAGTGCATGTGAAGCTGGCGTAGTGATAGTGTTCGCTACGGCAGCTATCACAAGATATCGCACATGCGATGGGGGCGGGGACTATCGCGCTCGGCATCGCTACAATCGGTTAGCGATGTCGCAGCGTGCAAAGTACCCCTTAGTGTTAAAGATATGACTTTCATGCACATATTTACATCATGGTTATGCCATAAATAATTTAAGATATCCTTTGAATCCATTTTACGTGGTTTCAGAATGGAGAATGTAATCACTTGAGATTGTTCCCAAATTTTTCCTACTGTGAGTTTCTCTTAAAGGGTGTAAAACTTTGTATTTGTCCTGATGGCTGTCTGGTATTTTATTTGGATAACAAGTTCATGTTAGCAAAAACGCTCACTCTCAATTCGCTCTTTGATCTCTAATGCGTCCCATGGAAGGTTCCAACCAAATTAGAGAGACTCTCGGGCATTCTTGAAATGCATTTTAATAATAATAATAATCATCTTTATTTCTATAGCGCCAACATATTCCGCAGCGCTTTACAATTCAGGAGGATCATATACAAACAAGTAACAGTTATAGAAATACAATATTTAGAGGAAAAAAAAAAACAAAACACAACCCTGCTCGTGAGAGCTTACAATCTACAATGAGATGGGGGGGGGGGGGCAAGGTTCAAGCGTTTATTTACAATGACAATCCAGCCATCTCACGGAAATGGGGGATAGATAATGGTTTCCCGGACCAGTGGGCCAGAGCCTTGAGATGCCTTTGGGTGCCATGGAGTTTGATGTGGAGTTATGTTGCGAGAAGTTGTAGAGGGACTGTGTGAATCGAATCTGATTAGGGAGTGTGATAGGCCGCCCTAAAAAGATGCGTCTTTAGGGTGCGTCTGAAGCTGAGTAAGTTGGGATTTGTCCTAGCTTCTTGGGGTAGAGCGTTCCAGAGGTTTGGTGCAGCTCGGAAGAAGTCTTGGATCCGGGAGTGGGAGGTTCGAATTAGTGTGGATGTTAGTCGAAAGTCGCTTGCAGAGCGTAGAGAACGGGTGGGGTGATAGAGAGGAGGGTGGAGATGTAGGGGGGTGCCGCACTGTGGAGAGACAATATCAGGAGCTTCTCATCATTATCGGAAGAAACTGTCCATTTCTGAGGTTTTATCCAGCAAATTCAAGTGCTGAGACCCTTCACCTAAAGATTTTCTAATCAGCCCATATTTAGTTTTGGAGGAGAGCAGCACTCATCTGACCACTTCTGTCCCTTTGTCATTAGATGTTCAGATGTCACCCCAGAATTGGATATTTTGATGAATTGTGTATAACCACTGATGCTATTTTGTAATTGGCATGTATTGGTACATGGCCAAATTTTCGACTCAATCAGGTTCAAACTTACGTTACACAGGGCAACTGGGTTTTTCTGATGACGGTCAGATGTGTCCCCATTAGAGACGAACAAGGACATTACAAAATAGAGCAGTGGTACAGAGCAAACAGTACAAAAGTTCAGATGTTCTAGTATCACACGAGGGAGGGCTGTGTAGACCAAGTGTGAAGCTTTCAAGGTTGTGTACTGCCATGGTATGACACTGCTACCGTAGGACAAAATACTGTTAAGCAGTCATGATCCTAGAGGAGAGCTGTTCTAAAACCAAGAGAAGAGGGTACCGTCTTCAAGTGCTCGCACCTGCCATCTTCATAGGAGCACTGTATGAGGTTTTCTACACTTCCCATGGAAAAATTGGTTGTGGCAAACAGTTTTGAACCCATTTGTAGGCCTCAGAGTAGTAACGTTGGCCGCCACTATGGCATAATTATTATGATGGGATATGTAAGGCAGCACGATAACCCTGGAATTGTAGATTCCAGAATACCCCACCCCACAGATCCTTCCTTATCTAAACAATAATGGCTCGGACACCATCTTTTAGATAATTTTAGCCATAGTGACATTTTATTATTATTATTATTATTATTTTTTATTATTATAGCACCAATTATTCCATGGCGCTTTACATGTGAAAGGGGTGTACATGATAGGGACAAGTACAATAATCATAAACAATACAAGGCACAGACTGGTACAGGAGGAGAGAGGTCCCTGCCCGCGGGGGCTCACAGTCTACAAGGGATAGGTGAGGATACAGTAGGTTAAGGTAGAGCTGATTGTGCGGCGCTGTATCAGACTGAGGGTTGCGGCAGGTTGTAGGCTTGTCGGAAGAGGTCGGTCTTCGGGTTCCTTTTGAAGCTTGTTAAGGTAGGCGAGAGTCTGATGTGTTGGGGCAGAGAATTCCAGAGTATGGGGGAGGCACGGGAGAAATCTTGGATGTGGTGGTGGGAAGAGAAAATGAGAGGGGAGCAGAGAAGGAGATCTTGTAGGGGAAGATAGAGGTCCCTGCCCGTGAGGGCTCACAGTCTACAAGGGATAGATGAGGATATAGTAGGTTAGGGTAGAACCGGTTGTGCGGCGTTATATCAGACTGAGGGTTACGGCAGGTTGTAGGCTTGTCGGAAGAGGTGGGTCTTCGGGTTCCTTTTGAAGCTTGTTAAGGTAGGCGAGAGTCTGATGTGTTGGGGCAGAGCATTCCAGAGTATGGGGGAGGCACGGGAGAAATCTTGGATGTGGTGGTGGGAAGAGAAGATGAGACGGGAGCAGAGAAGGAGATCTTGTGAGGATTGAAGGTTACGTGCGGGTAAGTACCGGGAGACTAGGTCACAGATGTTGATTAATCAAATACATAACAGAAAAATACACTGAGCTAGGTAAAGTCCTTGAAGCTACAAAAACCAGGTGATTCTCATAACCAAAACATACACCAACTTGTTACCAGGCTCTGGAGCACCAAAACACAAAGTGTTATTTTTTACCATTAACCAACACACATTGGGGTCC
Source organism: Anomaloglossus baeobatrachus (assembly GCF_048569485.1). Classification (NCBI taxonomy): domain Eukaryota; kingdom Metazoa; phylum Chordata; class Amphibia; order Anura; family Aromobatidae; genus Anomaloglossus; species Anomaloglossus baeobatrachus. Next base: position 148,560,130 of record NC_134363.1, on the reverse strand, counting down.
GACAATCTCCGATGGGATCCCCCCCAAAATAACCAGGTAACCAAGCATTCCTTTGTAATTGGTGTATCCATACCCGGATGTATCCAACGCGCCATTTAAACAACTTCAAGAACCCACCAAAAAAACTGCCCAAAGCCACTATGACCCGATAAACTCCCCCCACCCCTGATAACCCACTTGTAAAAAAGTTTTTCTCTAGGGAGGGCAAGCAAGACTATTGCACTGCCCCAAAAGAGCGGGAATGCTGACGACTGCACCCCCGCCTCATCTTTAAAATGCTGTAGGGGATCTACGCCTCCACCCCACAAGAGATCCTCTTCTCCCCTCCAATCCTGGTCATGCTGGCCTACGCCCATGGCCCAGTAGTGCTACGGCCTGACTTGATCAAGCGCTTATGGTGTATATCTGCGCTGGGCAGTTATGTGGCAGGAACTAGGTTGAGTGCCCCATAGGCATAGTAAAAATGTTTCCCTCTACTTCTCCATTTTATGTCTTCACGACCCAACCCATTAGAGAAGTGCCTGGTTGTAGTTTGTGTCCCCTTTCTGTCCAGGACACTTTCCTCTTCCGAGTTTGCTAAAATTCTGGTTCCTATTGAAAGAGAAAATCCTACTGCCCATAGGTTGACCCCAACCTAATTCTCCTATCAACCAAAAGTGGGCACATGGGTACCCGTTACCATGATTTATACCTTCAGAATCATTGAACAGGGTGTATAGACTTTTTAGTCTATGAAGAAAGGTCATTTATCTCACAGAGGTGTCGCGGATTCGGCTTTGGTTCTTGACCCTTGAGGCTTCCACCGATTCTGACAGTGGCCGGAACACAGTGTAGGTGTAGCATTATGTTTCCTTCTTATCTACCAGCCACCCAGTGTTCACACAACTGCAGCCAGACGGCTGGGACTCCGCTGTGTAGGAGAAAAACTGAGAAAGGCCTTGTGCGCACACTGCTGTTTTTGCTGCTTCTTTGGTGCAGTTTGTGGTCCTAAACTGCATGTATGACCTTCCCCAGCAAAGTCAATGAGAAATCCGAAAAGCTGTGCGCACGTTGCTTCTTTTTTGCTTGCAGTTTTGGTTGCAGAATAAAGAAGCTGCATGTCACTTGTTTTCTGCGTTTTTCCCCTGTGTTTTGCCATTGACAATGTTGAAAAAACGCATGTGTCTTTTGATGCATTTTTCTGCCGGAGGGTGCGTTTTTTGCTGGAGAAACAAAACTGCAGTGTGCGCACATACCCAAAGTGTTGCGTGCTCACTATCGTTGCGTGCCCTTCATACTCAAGATACACCTCTAAACAAGATGGCATATCCTAGTATTATGCAATCACTTTAGGGGAATACCCCTTTAAAGGGAACCTGTCACCACTTTTTTCCCTATTAAACCAAAAATATCCCCTTCTGCAGCTCCTGGGCTGCATTCTAGGAAGGTGCACCTTGTTGCAGACCCCTAAAAGAACTTTATAAAATCTTACTGTTTTCTATGCAAATCAGTTTGGTTGGCCAGATGAGTGGACTCTAATTCAGCTCCTGTCCCCCCTCCTACCGCTGTTCGCCGTCCCCCAGTCATGATTTACATGGATGACGCCGCCCACGTCATTTTGCACGCTGCTGGAGTCTCGCGCAGGCGCATTTCACTGTGTCCCTATCGCGGAGCTGAGCATAATGAGCATAAAGTTTCACTCGCGCGAGCGCTGGTGATGTAGTTGTGCAGGCGCGAGATTATGGGTAGCACTGTGTATGACCTCACCAGCGTCATCCTCGTACCCGCCCATAACCTTGCGCCTGCGCAACTACATGACTGGTGCTCGCGCGAGGGAAACTTTATACTCAGCCCCGCGAAATGCGCCTGCGCGAGACTCCAGCAGCGTGGACAATGACTGGGGCGGCGTCATTCATGTGAATCATGACTGGGGAACAGCGGCAGGAGGGGGGACAGGAGCCGAATTAGAGCCCGCCCACCTGGCCAACCAAACTCAATTGCATAAGAAACGGTAAGATTTTACAAAGTTCTTTTAGGGGTCTGCAATAAGGTGCGCCTTCATAGAATGCAGCCCAGGAGCTGCAGAAGGGGATACTTTTGGTTTAATAGGGAAAAAACTGGTGACAGGTTCCCTTTAAGGATCATCTCGTGGAAATGTTTCTCTAATCATTTTTGTGAAAAACATATGGCCACTGCACTAGAATCTGGAAACACTGCCAAGCGTCAACTTCAAAAATCCTGCGTATATGGTAGCAGATAGATACATATGTAGTTTAGGTCACCTTGAGAGGCAGTTTGTCTTTTCCCCCCTCCTCTATCTCCTTTAGCTTTTTCAAGAGTGACCACACAAATCAGCTCTTAAGGGGGCTTTACACGCTACGACATCGCTAATGCGAACTCGTTGGGGTCACGGAATTGGTGACGCACATCCGGCCACATTAGCGATGCCGTTGCGTGTGACACCGATGAGCGATTTTGCATCGTTGCAAAAACGTGCAAAATCGCTCATCGGTGACATGGGGGTCCATTCTCAAAAATCGTTACTGCAGCAGTAACGAGGTTGTTCCTCGTTCCTGCGGCAGCACACATCGCTCCGTGTGACACCGCAGGAACGAGGAACCTCTCCTTACCTGCCTCCCGGCCGCTATGCGGAAGGAAGGAGGTGGGCGGGATGTTACGTCCCGCTCAGCTCCGCACCTCCGCTGCTATTGGGCGGCCGCTCAGTGACGTTGGTGTGACGCCGCACGGACCGCCCCCTTAGAAAGGAGGCGGTTCGCCGGTCACAGCGACGTCGCCGGACAGGTAAGTAGTGTGACGGGTCTGGGCGATGTTGTGCGGCACGGGCAGCGATTTGCCCGTGTCGCGCAGCAGATGGGGGCGGGTACCCACACTAGCGATATTGGGACCGATATCGCAGTGTGTAAAGCCCCCTTTAGCCCTGTTTCATCATTGCCTTTATATCTGTTTTTAGTCTAGTTTTGTGTCTTTTTTTTTTTTTTGCTTGCACTCAATTTATCATTCTTTTTGCACCTTTTTCAGTCCTTTTTTTTTTTTTTTTTTTTTTTTTTTTATATATGTTCACACCTATATTTTCCCACTTTATAAGTGGAGTTTAATGATTCTAGAGCCGTCAATTGCGACTTTTTTAAAAGTTGCCACATTTGTCGTAGCTCCCTTCTAGTCACCCCCGGATCAAGTGTTACACATGGTTTTCAAAAGTCGCATCTTTATGACATTTTTAAACAGATGCGACTTTTTGATCAGAAAGTCATAACGATGGGTAATGACGGTAAAGAAGCTTTTTTTTTAACTTTGTGCCAAATTGATGAACTACAGTATATGCAGCATTTTAATGAATTTGGTGCAATAAATGTCAGCGAATACCTTTTTAAGATAAAAAGTGACTACAAAAGCCCCACAAATGATGAATCTGTGGCATTATCTCTTATATTTTTAGATGTCCCTGCAGCCAAAATTCCGGCCCCAGTGGTTAATGACTGCACGGTTAGAGGCAAAATTGTGCATCCATTAACATATATATATATATATAATATATATATATATATAATATTATAATTAATATATATATATTATAATTAATATATATATATATATAATTAATATATATATATAATATATATAATTAATATATATATATATATATATATAATATATATATGTATATGTATATATATATATATATATATATATATACATATATTATGTATGTGTATATATATATATATATATATATATATATATATATATATATATATATAAAAATATGTATGTATATATGTGTATGTATATATGTGTATATATATATATATATATGTATATGTATATATATATGTATATGTATATGTGTGTATATATATATATATATATATATATATATATATATATATATATATATATATATATATATATACTATATATACATTTATATCGCGCTGTTAATTCCACAGCACTTTACATACATCAGGAACACTGTCCCCATTGGGGCTCACAATCTAAATTCCCTATCAGTATGTTTTTTGGAGTGTGGGAGGAAACCGGAGAACCCAGAGGAAACCCACACAAACACGGGGAGAACATACAAACTCCTTGCAGATGGTGTCCTTGGTGGGAATTGAACCCAGGACCCCAGCGCTGCAAGGCTGCAGTGCTAACCACTGAGCCACCACAAGACTGCAGTGCTAACCACTGAGCCACCACAAGACTGCAGTGCTAACCACTGAGCCACCACAAGACTGCAGTGCTAACCACTGAGCCACCACAAGACTGCAGTGCTAACCACTGAGCCACCACAAGACTGCAGTGCTAACCACTGAGCCACCACAAGACTGCAGTGCTAACCACTGAGCCACCGTGCCGCCCTATCACCAATCTTTAAAGTAACAAGATTCAGATATCGCAGTTTGACTGTTACATGCTAGTAATTTGTCAATATATATGCTGAATTCTGTGCAGAGCATTGACTATAATTTTACTCTTTATCTCCTGCTGTTATGAAACTACAACTCCCAGCATGCCCTGATAACAACAGGTTGGAGGCCAGTTCTTTGGGTACATACAAGATACTCCTCTTCATGCAACACCCACCACCTTGGCTGTTTCAATTAGAACATTAAGGCTATGTGCGCACTTTGCGTTGAGGTTGTTGCAGTTGTAAACGCCTCCTCTGGCAGAAATGGTTTTTGCCAAATTTGGATTTGACCACAAAAACGCTATAAATACGCTTGCGTTTTTACCGCGATTTACCTGCTTTTTCATTGCTTAAAGTCAGATGCGTTTTGAAGACAAATACACTGCTAAATAAAGTTTAAACATTCAAACACTATGAAAAAAAGGGAACAAAATGATAACAAATATCATGATTTAAATCATACACAAAATAACTGATTTTATTAAAATAACTGTGTGTTAATATTTATGTATAAAATAACGTAAAATTACTGATTTTCATAAATTTGTCGGACTGTGTGTGTGTAAAGGGACATATCATGCCCTTATTATAATGTCAAAAACTGATGCATTTAATTTGTCAAAAAAGCATGTTAAACGCTAGGATTTTGATGTAGAATGCGTTTTGAAAGTTCTCATTGACTCTAATGTTAGCAAAACGCTGCCAAAATGGCAAAAACAATTGACATGCTGCTTCTTTAAACGCAGAGAATTTGACAAATGTTTTGCAACTGAATTGCAGCGTTTTTGGACGCATAGTGCGCACAAGAAAACCCTATTTTCCATAGACTTTGCTTAAAAATCAAAATGCAAGCATTTTGGCATTAAAACGCTGCAGTTCAAAACGCTGCGGAAACGCATGAAAAAACGCAAAGTGCGCACATAGCCTTAGATTTGCGCTTTGATAATCTCTTACCCCCCAGCTCAGAAATAAGTTGGTCATACACATTAGATGAATGTTGGCTGAAGTCACTGATTTCGGCAGTAGCGGCTTATCATCTGTTGAGCATGGCGATGTTCTAACTTTCTTGCCTCGGCAAATATCAGGTGGAAGAAAGATTGGTTGTGATTGATTTCAATATAACCAAAAATTTTGTTCTTGGGGGAGATAAACTGCTTCCAGAGATGTCAAGAAAGATGTCTCCCCACTCAGAACATATTCACGCTCAGCTGCACTAAGTGTACATGTGTTTAATGGGGGGGGGGGGGTCAAGAGGAGATGCTATCAGTTATCTAAGGTGTACAGTATGAACCCAGAATCACGAGCAGTTCTGGGTGTATATTGCTAATCCCTGCCTTAGGCTAAGTTCACATTTCCGCTAAAATGTATCAGTCACAATCCGCTGCTTTGGTAAACAACGGAATCCGTTTAGCGGATTCCGTTGTTCCCATAGACTTGTATGAGCAGTGGATTGTGACTGATGATGCTGCGTTGCACCCTCCGCCCAACTGATCAGTCGTGGAACAACTGACCGCCGGGCGGGGGGAACGCAGCATGTAACGTTTTTTGAGCAGCGCAATCCGTCGGATTTCATTGCGCATGCTCTCTGGCTCCCTGCACACGTAACCAGCTTTGGTTGGTTACCCGATATTTACCCTGGTTACGGTTCAAGGAGCCAGCGCTAAGCGTTGTACGCCCGTAACCAAGGTAAATATCGGGTAATCAAGGTAAACATTGGGTGCTTTGCTGTTACCCGATATTTAGTCTGGTTACGTGTGCAGGGAGGCCGACACTTCCCCGCTCGGCCCCGCCCCCTCCCGCACTCCGCACATGTGTGTACACACACACACACACCTGTCCCCAGCCATGCAGACCAGCACTGCCACTGACACCCTCGTCTGGCCCTGCTCGGCTCCGCCCCCGCTCGGCTCCGCCCCCTCCCGCACTCCGCATGTGCACACACACACATACACTCGCCTGTCCCCAGCCATGCAGACCGCAGCACTGCCACTGACATCCTCAGCGCCTGGCCACGCCCCCTGCTCGGCTCCGCCCCCTCCCGCATTTAGCATGTATACACACACTCACACACACTCACTTGTCCTGCGGCACTGACGTCCTCAGTGCCACGGCCCCGCCCCCCGCTCGGCTCCGCCCCCTCCCGCATTTAGCACACACACACACACTCTCACACACACTCACTTGTCCTGCGGCACTGACGTCCTCAGTGCCACGGCCCCGCTCGGCTCCACTCCCCCCCGAACTCCGCCCCCACGCGCTCCACCCCCCGCACACAACGGAGTCCGACAAAGAAATCTGTTCTTTGTCATCCGTTGTACAGCGCATCAGTCACATGCGTCAAGCGACGCATGTGACTGATACAAAACAATGGAAATGTGAACATAGCCTTAACTGTCTCTGTATATACTAGCATAGATAAAGAGATCTATAGAAAAAGTATTTCCAAAGATCATTTCTTATATGCTAATGAGGCACACAACTATTCGCAAGGGCGTGAGTTGGCCCACATAACATATTAGCACGCCCTTGTGGGTGTACTAACATGCTAGTGAATGCGCAGCTTTGCTGCATATACCTCAGTCTTGATGGTAGCTGGCAGAGGATGGATGCACACGAAGTCCCCGGGACTTCCGGTCATGCGCATTGTACCTCACTGAAGCCGGGAATTATACACCCGGCATCAATTTAGTGCGCATGATCGGAAGTCCAGGGGACTCCGGATCATGTGTAGTGCACATCCATGCTCCACTGGTCGCCATGAAGCGTGAGGTATATGCAGCAAAACTGTGCATTCATTAGCATGTTAATACGGCCACAGGGGTGTGCTAACATGCTATGTGGGCCGGCTAGCCAAGGCAATTCACGCCCTTGCAACTAGTCCCTGGCCTCAACAGCATGTAAGAAATGATCTTTAGAAATACTTTTTGTAAAGATCTGTTTATTTATTCTAGTGTATACAGGGACTGTGAAGCAGCAATTACTAATATGCACCTAGAACCGCCAGTGGTCCTGGGTGCATATTGCACCTGACAGGTTCCCTTTAAAGGGGTTGTCCAGGCGTTCTGCAGTGATTCTGTAACTTCTCTGGTGCTTGCAGCAAGATCGAGTGACATACATACTTTCGGCTATATTCCGGCTAGACTTCTGCAGCATCAATAAGTACAATTAAATTGAGTGAGGCCGCTCACGTCTAGTTGGAATGTGGCCAGGAGTATCGCAAACTTGTGGTCACATGACTGCTCTGTCTCACCGCCGCCACCGTAAAATCCTCGTGGCTCGTGATGTGGAGATTCACAAGTCCACAGTCACACAGAGTGAATGCAGACTTTTATGAAAAACCTAACCAACCCCTTTAAGGCTATGTACAGCAAAAAGCATAGGTTTGGCAGGAAAAACTCTGTATAAAATACAATAGTTTTTTATGGATTTTTGGCTCTATTTTTCTCCCTATTCATTCGGATGGGTAAAAATCGTTGCAAAAATTCTAGAAGAATTGACCTGCTGCTGACGTGAAAAAAAAACGCTTTTATTGTTAAAATCTACAAAGAAAAGAGTAAACAGCCTGTGTCTTAGATGTCATAAATCTCATTCACTTTGCTGGTACTGTAAGGCTGCTTTCACACATCCGGCTTGAGCTGTGCCGCTCAATCCCGGCTGTGCAAGCTATGCAACGGATGCAGTGAAAACACCGCATCCTTTGCATAAGTTTTTCCCATGCGGCCCGTCCGGTTTTTGCCGCTTGCGGCATGCTACTGAGCATGCGCAGTGGCAAAAACCGCATGCGGTGGCCGGATGCGGTTTTTGCCGCATCGCGCCGCATCTGGCCGCCATAGGCATGCATTGAAAAATGCGCTGCATCGGCCGAATGCGGCACGATGCGTTTTTTTTTTTTGCCGCACGAAAAACGTGCCAGGCAATGTTCCATCCGGCCGCTGCATCGGCTAAATCTGCCGCATGCGGCAAAAACCGGACCGAACGCAAGGCCATGCAGCACAATGCGGCACTAATTAAAGTCTATGCAGAAAAAACGCAACCGGCAGCAAAAAAAAAACGGTTGCGATTTTCCTGCAAAGTGCCGTATTGTGCCGCATTGCAGAAACCGGAGGTGTGAAAGCAGCCTAAAACGCAATGTGTGAACAAGTCCAAAGATCTTTTCTGGCCAAACATCATCTTTCCATTTGCGTGACCCATCTAGATCTTCTTCAGTATCTCATGCAGGTCTTTAATACGTTCCAGCAAACTACATTATTGTAGCAGAACAGGATTATTGATCTCGTACATTTAGCTATTAAGGAATAACTGTTTCTTCAACCATTAATTGGGCCTTTGTCTTCTCTCTGTAGCTTTACATCATATTGGTTGTCAGGTTGTTTTACATCTTGAGTGACAACAAGAAAATGAAGCGAGAAGTAAGATGCGGGCATCGCTTAGTCATCTATTTCTAATAATACTCAGAAATTGGCAGTAATGGCAAAGAGAAAACATTTTCATTAATGAATTTCCTATGCTTAGAGCCATAGTGCTCATCCATCCATAGTTAACAGTCTAATAATCCATTTATAGAAATCTAATAGCCTGTGTGTAATGGCTCATCTGGACTTGGAAAAGATTTTTCTTTGAAGGGTTAGAGGGGTGCAGGAAATTGCATATACAACAATTCCCGTAAATTTTGTTAGCATCCAGAAAATACCCGGTGCAGTCTCGTCCTCTGGACATGATTTACTCTCATTCATCTGCCCATGTAGGTTAGCAACAAGAAGGATCAGAGGGAATAGAGTAACAGGGATGTGAAACTCAAATACTCAGAGGGTCAAAGTTAAAAACTGGGACAAAGTTGTGCGCCCTACATAGTCCTCCATAGAGAATATTGTGCCCTACATAGCCCTCCATACAGAAGAATGGACCCCACTTAACTCTCCATAAAGAATAATGGGCCCCACATAGTCCTCCATGTAAAATAATGTGCCCCATATAGTTTTCCATATAGAATGTGTCCCACATAGTTCTCCATACAGAATAATGGGCCCCACATAGTCGTCCATACAGAATAATGGACCCCACTTAGCCCTCCATACAGAATAATGTGCCCCACATAGTCCTTCATACTGAGTAATGATCCCCACATAGTCCTCCATACAGTATAATGGTCCCCACATAGTCATCCATACAGAATAATGGGCCCCACATAGTCATCCATACAGAATAATGGGCCCCACATAGTCATCCATACAGAATAATGGTCCCCACATAGTCATCCATACAGAATAATGGTCCCCACATAGTCATCCATACAGAATAATGGTCCCCACATAGTCATCCATACAGAATAATGGGCCCCACATAGTCATCCATACAGAATAATGGGCCCCACATAGTCCTTCATGCAGAATAATGGGTCCCATATAGTCCTCCATACAGAATAATGCATCCCACATATCATCTATATACAGTCAGGGCCAGAAATATTTGGACAGTGACACAAGTTTTGTTATTTTAGCTGTTTACAAAAACATGTTCAGAAATACAATTATATATATAATATGGGCTGAAAGTGCACACTCCCAGCTGCAATATGAGAGTTTTCACATCCAAATCGGAGAAAGGGTTTAGGAATCATAGCTCTGTAATGCATAGCCTCCTCTTTTTCAAGGGACCAAAAGTAATTGGACAAGGGACTCTAAGGGCTGCAATTAACTCTGAAGGCGTCTCCCTTGTTAACCTGTAATCAATGAAGTAGTTAAAAGGTCTGGGGTTGATTACAGGTGTGTGGTTTTGCATTTGGAAGCTGTTGCTGTGACCAGACAACATGCAGTCTAAGGAACTCTCAATTGAGGTGAAGCAGAACATCCTGAGGCTGAAAAAAAAGACAAAATCCATCAGAGAGATAGCAGACATGCTTGGAGTAGCAAAATCAACAGTCGGGTACATTCTGAGAAAAAAGGAATTGACTGGTGAGCTTGGGAACTCAAAAAGGCCTGGGCGTCCACGGATGACAACAGTGGTGGATGATCGCCGCATACTTTCTTTGGTGAAGAAGAACCCGTTCACAACATCAACTGAAGTCCAGAACACTCTCAGTGAAGTAGGTGCATCTGTCTCTAAGTCAACAGTAAAGAGAAGACTCCATGAAAGTAAATACAAAGGGTTCACATCTAGATGTAAACCATTCATCAATTCCAAAAATAGACAGGCCAGAGTTAAATTTGCTGAAAAACACCTCATGAAGCCAGCTCAGTTCTGGAAAAGTATTCTATGGACAGATGAGACAAAGATCAACCTGTACCAGAATGATGGGAAGAAAAAAGTTTGGAGAAGAAAGGGAACGGCACATGATCCAAGGCACACCACATCCTCTGTAAAACATGGTGGAGGCAACGTGATGGCATGGGCATGCATGGCTTTCAATGGCACTGGGTCACTTGTGTTTATTGATGACATAACAGCAGACAAGAGTAGCCGGATGAATTCTGAAGTGTACCGGGATATACTTTCAGCCCAGATTCAGCCAAATGCCGCAAAGTTGATCGGACGGCGCTTCATAGTACAGATGGACAATGACCCCAAGCATACAGCCAAAGCTACCCAGGAGTTCATGAGTGCAAAAAAGTGGAACATTCTGCAATGGCCAAGTCAATCACCAGATTATAACCCAATTGAGCATGCATTTCACTTGCTCAAATCCAGACTTAAGACGGAAAGACCCACAAACAAGCAAGACCTGAAGGCTGCGGCTGTAAAGGCCTGGCAAAGCATTAAGAAGGAGGAAACCCAGCGTTTGGTGATGTCCATGGGTTTCAGACTTAAGGCAGTGATTGCCTCCAAAGAATTCGCAACAAAATATTGAAAATAAAAATATTTTGTTTGGGTTTGGTTTATTTGTCCAATTACTTTTGACCTCCTAAAATGTGGAGTGTTTGTAAAGAAATGTGTACAATTCCTACAATTTCTATCAGATATTTTTGTTCAAACCTTCAAATTAAACGTTACAATCTGCACTTGAATTCTGTTGTAGAGGTTTCATTTCAAATCCAATGTGGTGGCATGCAGAGCCCAACTCGCGAAAATTCTGTCACTGTCCAAATATTTCTGGACCTAACTGTAGTATAATGTGCCCCACATAGCCCTCCATACAGAATAATGGGCCCCACATAGTCTTCCATACAGAATAATGGGCTCCACATAGCCCTCCACACAGAATAATGGGCTCCCAATAGCCCTCCATACAGAATAATGGGCCCCACATAGTCCCCCATACAGAATAATGGGCTCCACATAGCTCTCCATACAGAATAATGGGCCCCACATAGCCCTCCATACAGAATAATGGCCCCACATAGCCCTACATACAGAATAATGGGGCCCCACATAGTCCCCCATACAGAATAATGGGCTCCACATAGTCTTCCATACAGAATAATGGTCCCACATAGCCCTCCATACAGAATAATGGGCCCCACATAGTCCCCCATACAGAATAATGGGCTCCACATAGCCCTCCATACAGAATAATGGGCCCCACATAGCCCTCCATACAGAATAATGGCCCCACATAGCCCTCCATACAGAATAATGGGCCCCACATAGTCCCCCATACAGAATAATGGGCCCCACATAGTCCTTCATACAGAATAATGGGCCCCACATAGCCCTCCATACAGAATAATTTGCCCCACATAATCCTCCATACAGAATAATGGGCCCCACATAGCCCTCCATACAGAATAATGGGCTCCACATAGCCCTCCATACAGAATAATGAGCCCCACATAGCTCTCCATACAGAATAATGGGCCCCACATAGTCCTCCATACAGAATAATGGACCCCACATAGTCCTCCATACAGAATAATGGGCCCCACATAGCCCTCCATACAGAATAATGGGCTCCACATAACCCTCCATACAGAATAATGGGCCCCACATAGCCCTCCATACAGAATAATGGGCCCCACATAGCCCTCCATACAGAATAATGGGCTCCACATAACCCTCCATACAGAATAATGGGCCCCACATAGTCCTCCATACAGAATAATGGGCCCCACATAGCCCTCCATACAGAATAATGGGCCCCACATAGTCCTCCATACAGAATAATGGGCCCCACATAGTCCTCCATACAGAATAACCGGCCCCACATAGTCCCCCATACAGAATAATGGGCCCCACATAGTCCCCCATACAGAATAATGGGCCCCACATAGTCCTCCATACAGAATAATGGGCCCCACATAGCCCTCCATACAGAATAATGGGCCCCACATAGTCCCCCATACAGAATGGGCCCCACATAGTCCCCTATACAGAATAATGGGCCCCACATAGTCCCCCATACAGAATGGGCCCCACATAGCCCTCCATACAGAATAATGGGCCCCACATAGTCCCCCATACAGAATAATGGGCCCCACATAGTCCCCCATACAGAATAATGGGCCCCACATAGCCCTCCATACAGAATAATGGGCCCCACATAGTCCCCCATACAGAATAATGGGCCCCACATAGCCCTCCATACAGAATAATGGGCCCCACATAGTCTTCCATACAGAATAACCGGCCCCACATAGTCCCCCATACAGAATAATGAGCCCCACATAGTCCCCCATACAGAATAATGGGCCCCACATAGTCCCCCATACAGAATAATGAGCCCCACATAGTCCCCCATACAGAATAATGAGCCCCACATAGTCCCCCATACAGAATAATGGGCCCCACATAGTCCCCCATACAGAATAATGGGCCCCACATAGTCCCCCATACAGAATAATGGGCCCCACATAGTCCCCCATACAGAATAATGAGCCCCACATAGTCCCCCATACAGAATAATGAGCCCCACATAGTCCCCCATACAGAATAATGTACCCCACATAGTCCTCCATACAGAATAATGGACCCACATAGTCCTCCATACAGAATAATGGGCCCCACATAGTCCCCCATACAGAATAATGAGCCCCACATAGTCCCCCATACAGAATAATGAGCCCCACATAGTCCCCCATACAGAATAATGAGCACCTGGATTCAAGGTCCAAATAAAATCAGCCTGTGGCCCATATGTGACCCACGGTAGCCTGAATTTGACATATGTAGAGTAATTTTGTGACTGCAGCATCAGACTACATACAGGGTTTAATTGTAGTCTGTAACCATGGAAACAGTTCTGTCTAGAAGTTTAAACTGCTATCATTTTTTTAAACCCCTCTGATAAAGTGATTGTTGCTAGGGGAAACAGTGACAGTTATGCTTCTTAGTCAGTTTTGATAAACCTGCCTTTTTGTTTTAGTTGGTTGGTGCTTTAGGGTAGAAACAGATCAGGGCGCGCGTATTAAAAAAATGGAAGGAGACATAAGGCAGAGTAAATAAGGCTTTGATCTTAAAATCTGCACATTTTTTATTGGGAAATATGAGAATTGTGCATGAGCCTGATGCTAAACAGCAACTAAATGTGCCGACAGGCAGTCATCCTTCAATTGGCGTCAGTCAGGGTCTTGGTAAGACCACCAGTAAGTACGCCAGGTAATCACATTACCAGAAAGACCCTTAAGGTCTCCTTCATATCATATTTTTTTCAGCAGTTTTAACTGCTCTTTCAAACCTCATCTTTTTTTTTTTTGGGAGGCATTTTCAGGGGTGTGATGATTTATTTTTATAACAATAAATGTGGGGTTTGATTATTTCTGTAGGTGTCATTCAAATGAATGCTGCATGTGAGTATACCCTGGACAGTGACTAGGAATTTTAAAAGCTGGCCATGGACCAGGGTAGCTAAGTCTGATGCTGGTCACCGGTGGCTTCTGCTAGCCCTGATCCCCCTGACTGGCAAGATTCTCCCTATGTGTGCATAGGGAGAGATCTAAAAATCATTGGGGGATGGGGTGGAAGAAAATCACCAATGGACCGGCCTCAGACTTGCCATCCAAGACACATAGTCCCCGTTTGGCTCTTTAAATGATTTTTGTTCTCTGAAACACTGCAGTAATAACTCATCCCATGTCTGATTCATGCAGTCTGTGGTTCGGACAGCATAATTCTGCTATCGGGTTCCTTTTAAATGGATATTCCCATCTCCAAGATCCTATCCCAATATGTACTTGGTTGAAAAAATATTAGCAAATGCATTCAATTAGAAATTTAATGTGCAATAGATCTCCTGATTAGCTATGTTGCTTACCTCATGTGCAGGGCATTACAGTGGCTTATGTATCCATGGTTACAACCACACACGTAGTGACAGCTATTTAATTTATCGTGGTCGTAACCATGCATACCTAAGCTGTAATGCCCTGCACATGAGGTAAGAGACATAGCTATATCAGGAGAACTATACTACATTTCTAACAGAAGGTAGTTGTTGTTGTTGTTATTATACTTACTACATATTAGGATAGGATCTTAGAGATGGGAATACCTCTTTATTTTGTGTTTTTCTACCAAGTTAGTAGTAGGGCTGTATGACAACTGTCCTGGGTAATAGGGCTATAAGAGAGCTGTCCCTGGTAGAAAGTCTGTATGAGAGCTGCCCCTGGACAGTAGAGCTATAAGAGAGAGAGGTCCCTGGGTTGTAGGGCTAAGGACGCCGTCCCTGGGTTGTGGGGCTAAGGACGCCGTCCCTGGGTTGTGGGGCTAAGGACGCCGTCCCTGGGTTGTGGGGCTAAGGACGCCGTCCCTGGGTTGTGGGGCTAAGGACGCCGTCCCTGGGTTGTAGGGCTAAGGACGCCGTCCCTGGGTTGTGGGGCTAAGGACGCCGTCCCTGGGTTGTGGGGCTAAGGACGCCGTCCCTGGGTTGTGGGGCTAAGGACGCCGTCCCTGGGTTGTGGGGCTAAGGGCGCCGTCCCTGGGTTGTGGGGCTAAGGCGCCGTCCCTGGGTTGTGGGGCTAAGGGCGCCGTCCCTGGGTTGTGGGGCTAAGGGCGCCGTCCCTGGGTTGTGGGGCTAAGGGCGCCGTCCCTGGGTTGTGGGGCTAAGGGCGCCGTCCCTGGGTTGTGGGGCTAAGGGCGCCGTCCCTGGGTTGTGGGGCTAAGGGCGCCGTCCCTGGGTTGTGGGGCTAAGGGCGCAGTCCCCGGGTTGTGGGGCTAAGGGCGCCGTCCCCGGGTTGTGGGGCTAAGGGCGCCGTCCCCGGGTTGTGGGGCTAAGGGCGCCGTCCCCGGGTTGTGGGGGCTAAGGGCGCCGTCCCCGGGTTGTGGGGCTAAGGGCGCCGTCCCCGGGTTGTGGGGCTAAGGGCGCCGTCCCCGGGTTGTGGGGCTAAGGGCGCCGTCCCCGGGTTGTGGGGCTAAGGGCGCCGTCCCCGGGTTGTGGGGCTAAGGGCGCCGTCCCCGGGTTGTGGGGCTAAGGGCGCCGTCCCCGGGTTGTGGGGCTCAGGGCGCCGTCCCCGGGTTGTGGGGCTCAGGGCGCCGTCCCCGGGGGTTGTGGGGCTCAGGGCGCCGTCCCCGGGTTGTGGGGCTCAGGGCGCCGTCCCCGGGTTGTGGGGCTCAGGGCGCCGTCCCCGGGTTGTGGGGCTCAGGGCGCCGTCCCCGGCTTGTGGGGCTCAGGGCGCCGGCGGCGTGCAGGCTCAGGGCGCTATCCTGGAGTCCAAAATACACTGCTTCCTATGCTACGTATTGGCTGCATCTGGAAGGGTCGTCAGCTCTGATCCACCCCCTCCACTGCCTCTGGTCCACTTAAAATGATGTACTCGGGCTGATTTGGAGTGGACCTTGAGTCTCACACCCCTGTTCTACATGGATTGCTCTCATTTGTTCAGTGTAAAATAATTTGTATTCTCCTTGAAAGGGAATCTGTCAGCATGTTTGTGTGGTGTTATCTGAGAGCAGCCTAATGTAGAGACAGAGATCCTGATTCCAGCGATATGTCATTTACTGACCTGTTTGCTGTCATTTTGATAAAATCATTGTATTATCTGCTGCAGATTTAGCAAATTCTCTGCATTTATAACCCCGCCCACCGCACTGTTTGGCAGCTTTCTGTGTACGCTGTGCGTAGGCAGAAAGCTACCAATCAGTGTTGGAAGTGGGATTTTACAGCGCTCATGAATATGGAGGACTACATGGCAGCAGGTTTACTAAGACTCTAGTGATAATATCCTGCTGATAAAACAGTCATTTTATCAAAACTACAGCATGCAGCACAAAAAGTGACCGCTGGAATCGGGGTCTCTGCCCCTGCTTTATGCTGCTCTCAGATTAGGTGGCAAAGGCAGTGAAGTTAGTCCGGACGCAATAATTTAGCTGTTTTCCTGTTCTGCCATTAGTATTCTTGGCGTCACACACGTTTGTTACAGCATCTCGTCTTGCGGCAGGTCCTGAGACTTGGATAATACACTTAGCGAGGATTATGGTCCCCGGCTATTTATAGGACGGTTCTTCTTAATCATTTCACCGAGACATTTGCTTGCAGTCATTCTTAATTCGGTTTTGGACACTTGAATCCTGATTTAGCCAATCACCGGCCTGGAGACTTTACAATCCCGTTAAATCCTATAGAGGGATTTATTAATCTCAGTAAGGGATTGTTGCCATCCTCCGTCTAGAGGATATCAGCCTCCGCAGACCCGTGCCCCGGTCACATATGTCTGATGTTGAAAGTTCAAAAGCTACTTAATCCTGGCCACAGTCTCAGAGATACGGACACCTGTCAATCACTGGGCGGGGTGAAGGGCGACACAAGGACATGGAAGTTCAGTTTTGCATTGTTGTTCATCCTGAGCTCTCTGGTTCATGAATACAAAGCTAATGACTCTGATCATTATAAAGACAGAGCAGTTGCAAAGTAAGTAACTCTTCCTAAGGATATGTGCCTATGGGTCATACATGGGTCCATGAAAAAAAAATGAGCATTGCTCAGATGTCACCCATGTGTCAATTGAGTGCGGTTCGTTTTTACGGTTTAATGGGTAGGAGAAGCTCGCAAATGTGAAAATGGGTGCAACACTGGCGGTAAAAATGGGCACATGGACCAAAAATGGCTGACGACCGCATCCAGCACACTGCCAAAAAATGCTACTTTTTTTTTTTTTTTTTTTATGTAAAAAAAAATAATTTCTGATATGATTAGGCTTGTTGAGAAGTCGGAGATTTCTCCTGGCCGTTCAGAGTAGGGTCCCCGCCGTGATCCGTGCGTGGGCAGGGTCCCCCGCCGTGATCCGTGCGTGAGCAGGGTCCCCCACCGTGATCCGTGCGTGGGCAGGGTCTTCCGCCGTGATTTGTGCTCAGGGTCCCCTGCCGTGATCCGTGCGTGGGCAGGGTCCCCCGCCGTGATTTGTGCTCAGGGTCCCCCGCCGTGATCCGTGCCCAGGGTCCCCCGCCGTGATCCGTGCCCAGGGTCCCCCGCTGTGATCCATGCCCAGGGTCCCCCGCCGTGATCCGTGCCCAGGGGTCCCCCGCCGTGATCCGTGCCCAGGGTCCCCCGCCGTGATCCGTGCGTGCAGGGTCCCCCACCGTGATCCGTGCGTGCAGGGTCCCCCGCCGTGATCCGTGCGCAGGGTCTCCACCGTGATCTGTGCGCAGGGTCTCCACCGTGATCTGTGCGCAGGGTTGTGTATGTCCCCTACTCTGCATTGCAGTCAATGACTGGGCGATGGGGGGAAACCAAATTAAAAAAGAATCAGCTTGAGGTGGGGACAATTACACAAAAACATAATTAATAGGTCACGTCATATTATTCCTGGAGAAATCGGGGCACTTGGAAAGTAGAGCAGAGAGAACGATTAACTCCTTCTGTTACAGTGATCTACTGACAAAACCCCTCTCTCCCAATTCACAATATAATGCTCTCATGTCATTAATATTTTTGGGTGTCAAATTAATGGCTTTTGCTGTATTTTACACTATTCTTTTCAGTCCTTGTCAGTTTTAGGGCCTTGGTTAACAATATGGGTTTCTATCAATGAGATGTTTTTGGTGAATTCATCATTGGACACTTTTGGAGAGATCAGACAACTTGTATTTAATGGCACTCCAGTACCCTAGTGATGTACATAGCCCATCTAAGACCTCATTCATACTTGTATACACCGTTTTCACAGCCAGAATACAGTATGTACTCATTATTATAGTCTAGAGGGCAGTGCACCTGTGCTCGGATTGAGTGCTCCATAAAAAAATCACCGCGACTTGTCCATTTTTTTTATCTGGTCAAAATTACTCATACAGGTCTATGGGTCCCTGACAATTCACAGTATCATGGATGGCTTCTCAATGAAAAAAATGGATGTCTATGTGAGCCCTTTGGGTGGCTATTAGTGATTAGCGAGCATCACCAAGGAGCAGTTGGGTGCTGAGCATGGTAGTGCCCGCTCATCACTAGTTACGAGTACCGAGCACCCGAGCATGGTAGTGCCCGCTCATCACTAGTTACAAGTACTGAGCACCTGAGCATGGTAGTGCCCGCTCATCACTAGTTACCAGTACTGAGCACCCGAGCATGGTAGTGCCCCGCTCATCACTAGTTACCAGTACTGAGCACCTGAGCATGGTAGTGCCCGCTCATCACTAGTTACGAGTACTGAGCACCTGAGCATGGTAGTGCCCGCTCATCACTAGTTACGAGTACTGAGCACCTGAGCATGGTAGTGCCCGCTCATCACTAGTTACCAGTACTGCGCACCCGAGCATGGTAGTGCCCGCTCATCACTAGTTACCAGTACTGTGAGCACCTGAGCATGGTAGTGCCCGCTCATCACTAGTTACCAGTACTGAGCACCTGAGCATGGTAGTGCCCGCTCATCACTAGTTACCAGTACTGCGCACCCGAGCATGGTAGTGCCCGCTCATCACTAGTTACCAGTACTGAGCACCCGAGCATGGTAGTGCCCGCTCATTACTAGTTACTAGTACCAAGCACCCGAGCATGGTAGTGCTCGCTCATCACTAGTGGCTATCCATCTTTGATAGCTGATGGCAATATGCTCCCCCCCCCCCATTGCCATACATATGCACTCTCATCTTGGTCAAGTGTTCATGTGTTTTTAATAGAAAGAGAAGAATTATCTGCTGCTATACACCCTTTGTGGTGGCTTATCTCGTGAGAGAATAAAGGATTGGGCATATTAAAATCCAGCATGTACAACCCTATTATTTTTCCATCATCTGCTATTAAGGAGGAAAGTCTTCCATATGTCAAAATTGCCTCATTTTCCCATATTTTAGCTGCCCAGATGGGCTGGATATGTGTATATATACGTAGGTCTGTTTAGCCCTAGGGGAATCCTTGGCATGTAGTGCTGCTTGGCAATCTTAACAGTGTGTATATTACTCACTGGATTCACCTCTTGCTAAAAATATACTCCGGATTGGACCTTTTTAAGGGCTCCCTATGTGCCCCGGCTTTTACTGCAGACAGTGTTCCTAGTATATTTCCTTTATAATTTGGACAGTCACCGAAAAATATGCCCACCCTTTTGACACACTGTATACTGACCATAGATGTTCAAGGGGCTTTCCACAACTTTTTCTGCAGACTTATCAGAGGGAAAAAAACTTTATAAAATAAATATATAAGGCTGGTTTCACACATCCGTTTTTTTTGGCAACAGGCACAATCCGGTAAAAAACGGAAAGAACAGATGCGGCTTGTGTTGCCGCCGGATCCGTTCTTTCCCCCATAGACTTGTATTAGCGCCGGATTGTGTCGCATGGCCTTGCTTTGCATCCGGCTTTTGCCGGATATGGTGT